>NC_059326.1:215864375-216520000 GCF_018350155.1 Leopardus geoffroyi | reverse complement strand
TGAACCGATCACCATGAAAATATTGACGCGACTATCTCGAATAGTTTAAGTGCAATGGTTTTCAGTGCGGGCTTATTAAAATCATGTGAACATTGCAAAGTACACTGACCCTAGAAATTTCCTCCTGCCTTGCTCAATCCCTGAAGGTATACTATTGTCAGGATATTTATATTAACAATAACCTAAATGTGAATAGTTAAAAAAATTTTTTTCAGACACTTTGCTGCATAGCCTGGGTTGATAGTCATAAATTTAATCCCTTTGAGACCACCCTCACAGTTGTCGACCGGATTTAATTCCATCTCACCCAACACTAACCTTTGGCTAGTGAGAAAAGAGAACAAAAGTAAAAAGGAAAAATCAAATACCCACTAGAAATCATAATTTATTAATATCCTATTTCATATGAGACAACACAATTCAATCTATATTTTTGTTAATCTTTCATCTTCAGCCAGTAGTATATGCTGGATAGTTGTGCTAAGTTTTGGGATTTTTGCAGAGCCATCCAAGATGTAATATTTAGGTACTTTCTATAATTATACTAAGTTCAAGCTTTACAAAGTTTGGTTGATTTGCTTGCATGTAAATTTGAGAAATTGGGTAAAAACAGAATTAATTGATACAGTTGAAACTCATTATTTCCCCGAAAACAAGTTTTTATTTTGACAACTAATAAATTATGTTACAGTCATGGGAGAGAAATCCAAATTAGTTTTTATAATCATTTCAAATTGTATGTTCTTGAATTATTAACATGTTCATTTTTTTCTCTTAAGAATGCTGACATTTAAATGTTGTTCTTTCTTAATTAAAAAATACAGGGTAAAGGTGAATTTCTGCATTGTGTTGTTAGCTTCAGAAATTAAAAAAAAAGTCACATGGTATAAAGATTTTGATAAACACACTAAATCTCCTATCCCATAAAAAGTATAATTTGTTGGTGTAGTCTTTCCTACGGTCTTTTGCTGGGGATACTGTTGTAAAATTCTCCAAGATCTAAAAAGGCCTTGACTCTCTTTTGCTTCAGTTGCAAATCTATTAATAGAATGGGCAGATTTTGTAATGCTTCATTGCTTTCAGTTGATGGAGGAGAATGCGAAGTCCTCTTTCTTTCAAAGGGGTGTTGAAGCACAATTATTTCAGACACCCTGATACAAAGTGAAACAAAAACAGGCTTTACTCTTTTCTTCAAGGCCGGAGAAGGATGTGCCTCTCTTTTTCAAAATGCACGTATTTCAGAAATTTAAATGTTTGAGAAAAGTTCATTGCTTCGAATAAAGTAAGAATGGTGACTATATCAAGCATGATCTACAGTTGATGTAAGTGTCAGGTTGCTTCATCGTCGTCCAGGAAATTACATTGACTGCATATTTTCTTACCGTTTCTCAAAATAGTATGTAATGGATTTGAAAAACACTCAGACTAAAAATGTCCAGCAAATATTTTCACTTGAATAAATATAATTTTGTAAGTAGAAACTTCACACATCACAAAGGATTTGGGATACAAAAACAGATTTTCAGATCCACATGTCAAAATAATGTCAATTTGAAAGGTCTGTCTCCAAAAGATAATTTTATATTTATTTTTATGTGAAATGTGATAAACAATTGGGGAAAATAACTTAACGCTTAGATGCAACCCTCATATATGTAATTCATTTAATCTACTATGTACACATGGAATGTTTGTTGTCTTCTTACTTTAACAACTTTGACCTGCATGCATGGGCTCAGAACAGGGAATATGGAGGCGTACTTCATTGTGTTGCACGATGTATTATATTTATTGCAGGAAATTGTGATTTTTACAAATTGAAGGTTTGTGGGGAATCTGCATTGAGTCAGTCTATTGGCCTCATTTTTCTAACAGCATTTGCTCACTTCATGTCTTTCTGTCACATTTTGGTAATCCTTATAATGTTTCAGACTTTTTTCTTACTATATTTGTCATGGTGATCTGTGAACAGTGATCTTTGATCCTACTATTGTAATAGCTTTGGGAATGCCATGAGCTGTGCCCATATCAGAGGGTAAATGTAACTGACAAATGTATGTGTTTTGATGGCTCCACTGACTGGCTGTTCCTCCTTTTCTCTTCAGGCTTCCCTATTTCCTGAGAGACAACAATATCGACATGAGGCCAGTTAATAACCCTAACATGGCCTCTACCTGTTCAAGGAAGAGGAAAAGTCTCCTGTCTCTTTACTTTCAATCAAAAGCTACAGATGGTTAAGCTTAGTGAGAAAGGCATGTTGAAAGCCAAGATAGGCCAAAAGCTAGGTCTTCTACCAGTTAGCCAAGTTTGAATACAAAAGAAAGTCTTCGACGGAAATTAAAGGTGCCACTCCAGTGAACACACAAAAGATAAAGAAAGGCAAAACAGCCTTCTTGCTGATGTGGAGAAAGCCACCCATGTGCCCTAACACCACATTCAGTTTCAATGAAAAACAAATCAGCCCACGTTTAATGTCTAGCCAGCCCTTTCTCACAAACCCGAGAGTCTCCCTCAAAAACTTGTTTCTTCATAACCATTGTAGATTATACTACCATCTATATCCCTCGAAGGCCACTCACATAAACCTCGGGTTCCTTCAGTGTCTTAACTTCTGGTTCCTATGGGACTTTCTTTACATTCTTCTTACAATCTCTATTAAGTTTCCTTTTTTTTCCTTTTTCTTTTTTTTTTTTTTTCTTTCCGTCTAATTCTTTCTGATTCTTTAGAATCAATTCTTCAGCTAGGACTCCCTGATTCCCTGCAATTCATAACTAGGGTAGGTTTTGGGGTTAACATTTCCCATTAAAAACATATATTTTCCCATTTGTTGCATTTGTAATCCCTGATAAAATTAAATTCCGCAAGGGAAAACTCCAATATTCACTACTACATCATTAGGATTAAGCATAATCTCTGTCACATTCAGTTGCACTGAGAAATATTTATAGACATATAGTCTGACTACTGCATATGTACACTCAGAATATCACATTGTCACATTTCTTAGGCTTCAGTTTTCTATCCATTGATCTAAATCACTATATGTCCATTCATATTGGCTTGACATATTGGTTACTCTTCTCATTCTTGCCATATTATAATTTAAGTACCAATCCTCTGAATTAGGGTAATGAGGACCTAGAGATATCACAGGGTTTGGGTGAAAGTTATTGTTTCAGAATTAATGCTCCAAAATCATAGACAAGAGAAGAATACAATCTTGACTCAACGGAAATAACTGAAAACACAACATGGGGGTGTCTTAAAGGCAACTGCTATAGCTTTAATTCATTATTACTACTGACTAACTGATACTTCATAGAGCACATGTAACACATTTTACTCAGTTAATCCTTCATTGCTAGCCCCTCAAAATAATTCTGTTTTATTTTTTTCTATGAAGCATGATTACATTTAACATGTTTTCATGCATGTACATACCCATACACGCATGTACATAATTCTATAGAAAGAAATTTAAAAAGTGAGATTGTGCATATGAAGGGTATGTGTATTTTAACTATGATTTACATTGCCAGATTGCTTCTAGAAAACTGTAACAAATGGCATTTATGCAAAATGTAAGTATATCCTTTTACCCAGATTCCTGACAGGACTAGGTGTTATGGCTTTGTAAAATCGCTATCAGCTTCGTAAGTTTACCAATCTGGTGAATATAATGACATTAATTCTACTGTTATCTGCATTTCTTTTCATGGCTTCCTAAATCATTTTCTTTTCATCTTAAATATCAAGTATATTCCGTGTACATACAAAAATACAAAAATTACATCCTACTTAACTTTCTACAATTTTTCACAGCTTTATTTTTTTCCTTTGCACTTGCCAATATTAAAGTGATGTATATTACTCATTTACCTGTTTTTTATTTTTCTCTCGGGAAAATAAGCCCTGAAAAACAAAGTGTTTATTATTTTGCTTGTCACTATACCCTCACCATTAGGAGATTCCCTGGCATATAGTAGGTGCTAAATGCAAATATTAAAATAAATTAACACAGGGGGCACTGGGTGGCTCAGTCGGTTAAACTTCTGAGTTCAGCTCAGGTCATGATCTCAGGGTTCATGAGTTTGAGCCCCACGTCGGGCTCTGTGCAGACGGCTCAGAGCCTGGAGCCTGTTTTGGATTCTGTGTCTCCCTCTCTCTCTGATCCTCCCCCACTCGCACTCTCTCTCTAAAAAAATAAACATTAAATATTGATTAATTAACACATAAATGAAACTAACAACAAAAAGAAGAATTTTCTATGCCTTTAAAACATTGCATCAAAACATTTTTTTCATTGGGGCCCCAGAGATTATAAAAGCTGAGGATTTATAATCAATTTATAAACATTATAGGACATTTGAAATCTTGGAAATGTGCAGGTGGCTGTCATACCAGAAACATCCCTATTCTTAGGTCAGGGTAGAGAGCACAAAATCAAAAAAAATATGAATGTCTGTATGTGATGATTGCATTAAACCATCCCTGTTTAAGACTTCACTTTTCCTCTTAAAGAGGCGGGGGGCAATTTATTTATTTATTTTTTTTAAATATTTTTTTTAACATTGTATTTATTTTTGAGACAGAGAGAGACAGAGCATGAGTGGGGGAAGGCCAGAGAGAGAGGGAGACACACAATCTGAAACAGGCTCCAGGCTCTGAGCTGTCAGCACAGAGCTCGACGCTAGGTTCGAACTCACGGACCGCGAGATCATGACCTGAGCGGAAGTGGGCCGCTTAACCGACTGAGCCACCCAGGTGCCCGGGGCGGGGGGAGTTTAAATCACATTCCTAGTCTCAATATGTCCAACAAAAGGAGTCAGCATGTTCCAAATAGGAGGCCAATAATGTTGAGCTCCTAAGCAACTTCAGATCCACTCCCTGTGTGTACCAAATGGGTCTTGAGATTGCCCATCTCAGGGATGTGGCCACAGGAGTGGCCTCTATTTGCAAACTACTCCCTATACGAAAGCCACATAAAACAAGTCCTCAGAGTCAGTAGACCCAAACCAATAGGAAGCAGAACTCTACTTCCTGGCAGCCAGAGCCCTTGCCTTATAATATAATGTGTATTATTTGACCTTTATTACTCTAGACGCTTGGTACAAATCTGTAATCAGAGAGACTATTTTTATGAAGAGCAGACATTTCAATAGTATATGGACATAAAAGGCAAGAAATTATCTCCCCTGAAAAAAATTGTTTTGGCTGCAACCTAAAGATTTAGTGACATAACTAAAGAACAATTGAGGAAGAATCTTAATTAGCCATGTAAAATGAGAATCGTTTCTTTTGTAATTCACTACAACTATTTTCATTGGAATCCACCAGATTATACATTGCATAAGGCCCGGATTTGATATACAATAACTAGCCTCCAAATTAGAAATATGGAAAATGGCAGTCCCCGTGATGTAAAATTCCCCACCCTTTAACCGAAACCATTTCACTGAATAAAACACAAGTGCAAGTTTATCATGAACTCGGTCATCATAAATAGTATCAGAGCCGCTGTTACTATTGACATGTGTGATTACGATAAGATGAGACTTGAAAACGCCAATCTGCTTTGTTTGAGTTTTGCAACATAGGCGTTTATTGGTATTTGTTAAGGAAAAATCACACGACTTTATGATATATGTTATGCAAATGGGTGTCAGGGAAAGAATGAGACAAGGTGCAGCGGCAACAAAGGAATGAATCATAGAGTCGTGCCCTGATAGAGCATGGTAAACACACACACGCAAAAATACACACATACATGTGCACACAGGCACACACAATTACTCTGGTTATAGGTCTGGAAATTCAGGGTCAAATATACTTATTATAGGTGGATCCAATCCCATTCTCTGAACCCTACCTAAAATCTTCATTCAGATGAGTCACTTCAAGCCGTAGACAGAGCAAAATGATGCAACAATGAATCACTGTAGCCTACATGTGAGATTTCTCCTTGATTGAGTGTTTTCCAGTGGTAAGAAATGGGTTCTTATATCCATAAAATAAAGTCTATCAGTCTGGGTCTTTTCAATTCAATCCTTGTTGATTATATTTAGATTGAATTATTCCATGAAAGTGCCATTTCAAGTGATCCTTCCCAATTATTTCTGTCATCTTAAATTATTTGTATAGTAGTATAATTTGCAGTGGTCTAATCTTCAAAATCACCACATATTTTCACTCGCATATTTTGAGACTTCATCCAAGTTTCTAGGTCTGCTGAGAGAAGCGGATGACTTTCACAGAATATAAGGTTATTTTCTAGCATAGAGGAAGATCTGAGAAAAACCCCACTATAAAAATTAAAGATGGCAATACCATACTCCCAATATTTCATATTTTATGGCATTACTATTTGTGTTTGGGGCAGACTGAAAATCTATTTTTATTATGCTTTCTGAGATGGCACTTTGAATTTAAACCCCATTTTCCATGGCTTATAGCTTTTCCACTGAGTACCTTTGGGGATAAACTTCATCATGCTGGTTCTTAACCTAGAATAAAATAATTCAGGAAGTTTGAAGGAAATGTATTTTGTCGTTTTTGATTTAAGTAACTACAGGGAAATTCTTTTTGGCTGTTCAAAAATATTATACAATTTTTTTCTTGAATAATTCATAAGAAATTATAATTTTAAGTGCAAATATTTATAATGCAATTATCTTTTAGAAAAGACACACATATTTAAAATTATTTATACAAAATGACAATGAAATATAATACACATTTACTACATTTCTCAATTCATATAGTGCAATTCTCAATGATCTGCCAAATCCATCAGAAGTTCTGAAATGTAGGCTTTTGTGGAAAGGACGGCTGTATTGAATCAAAATGAAAAATCTTATTTGCAGGAATGACTAACCACCTATTAAAGAGTCAAGGTTTCAGGGGCTATTTAAATGCAGGCTCAGTGGCTTATGTAATGTCAAAATTCCTCATTCTCCCATTTCAAATGTGTATACATAAGGCTAGTTTTTGATATCCATTTATACAAAAGCAAAATTTAAAAGGATAATAAAATAAAAACTCATAAAGGCTCCTGGTGTGTCTTACCCAGCTTAATAACTTGTGGAATTTTCAGGAGAAAAGAGGACACATATTTCCCAACACAATCACTAATTTAGTAAAAACACCTCCCTTACTGGGGGTTTGATAATCTTTAAACAGTGCTAATCAATTGTAGACATTATCCAGTTAAGAAATAGAGATATTTTATTAGAGAGGACACTCTCTACATAAACAATAAGCAATATATACTTGCCTTTATCTCACACACACATGTATGTATGTATGTATGTATGTATATGTGTATGTACAATACACATAAAATTAATACATATTGTGCACATATAAGAAATAAATGATAACTATGTGTAAACCTATACATGGGTAAATATAGGTGTATCTGTATTTTATTTTGGTTTGTATCCTAATTCTATTTTCATTTTCTTTTTTTAATGTTTAATTTTGAAAGAGAGAGAGAGACAGAGACTGAGACAGAGCATGAGCAGGGGAGGAGCAGAAAGAGAAGGAGACATCGAAGCAGGCTCCAGCCTCTGAGCTGTTAGCATAGGTCCAGATGCGGAGCTCAAATTTACGAAGCACGAGATCATGACCTGAGCCGAAGTCTGACGCTTAACCTACTGAGTCACCCATGCCCCCGACCCAATTATATTTTATAATGTTCTATTTCTGGAAAATATGATTTAATGGGGTTAGTTTAGTAACTGTTATTTAAAAAGATTTCTGGGGCGCCTGGGTGGCGCAGTCGGTTAAGCGTCCGACTTCAGCCAGGTCACGATCTCGCGGTCCGTGAGTTCGAGCCCCGCGTCGGGCTCTGGGCTGATGGCTCAGAGCCTGGAGCCTGTTTCCGATTCTGTGTCTCCCTCTCTCTCTCTGCCCCTCCCTCGTTCATGCTCTGTCTCTCTCTGTCCCAAAAATAAAAAAAAAAAAAAAAAAAAAAACGTTGAAAAAAAATAAAAAGATTTCTAACGTGAGGGCACCTGGGTGGTTCAGTCAGTTAAGTGCCCGAGTTCAGCTCAGGTCAGGATCTTAAGATTCACGAGTTCAAGCCTCAAGCGTCAGGCTCTGTGCTGACAGCCTCAGAGCCTAGAGCCTTCTTCAGATTCTGTCTCCCTCTCTCTCTGCCCCTCCCCTTCTCATTCTTTCTCTCTCTCTCTCTCTCTCTCAAAAATAAATAAAACATTAAAGTTTTTTTTTTTTTTTAAAGATATCTAGTGGCATCTGGGTGACTCAGTTGGTTAAGCTTCCTCCTGGTCATTTCACCTCAGGCCATGATCTCATGGTTTCTTAAGTTTGAGCCCTGCATTGGGCTCTGTGCTGGCAACAGGGAGACTGCTTGGGATTCTCTCTCTCCTCTCTCTCTGCCCCTCCCCCATTTGTGTTGTCTCTGTCTCTCTCAAAATAAATAAACTAAAAAAAAAAAAAAAAAGATCTCTGATGTTTAATCATTTTTTAATTATATTTGTAGGTACTTTTACACATATACCTACACATATGTAACATCGCCACCATTGATTTAATTATTTTCATTTCACATCTTTCCTCCAAGTTATTTTTATAAAAAAGTAAGCTTACAAAATTTTCTTTATTATATTCATTTTGATTTATATATTCCATATTCTATTCACTATACTAGGGTGGGAAGAGAAGAAATATAAGAATATCCATAAACAGTAACAGTACAAGGTGAAAAAAATTAAAAAACAAATTTTTATAAAGTGTTCTTGGAGCCATTTAAGGAAGAAAATGTATCCATCTCAGGGGGAGATACATTAGTACCAGATATTAAATGATAAATTGAGATTTATAATGTAGCAAGTGGAAGAGGTTACTGTTTCTATCAAGTATGTTCACTGCATCAAGTGATAATTATGATGTTTGCTTTTAATGAATGTTTTTGCAGATTATTAAATCAGAGTGAAAAAAGAAAGAAAATTCATAATAGCTTTCCAGAACCACAAATTGAGTCATTTCCAGTTTTAACTCAAGTTTCTTCTCTTTTTGACTCACTGCAAGAATGTAATTAGGTAGTTGAATCATGTTTTTCCTACCTACAAGATTTACACTAAAAATTCCCATTATGCTCTAAAATGCCTTACTGAATGATTTTCCCTTAAAACCCAACAAAATTATATTTCAAAAGATTACAACAATTAGAGTCTGAGTCTACATATTTTACTCTTGCCATTCAATATCACACTGAAAGTGTATTATCATTATTATTATTATTATTATTATTATTACTAATCATCAAATGCCAATATTGAGGGTAATTTTTGGCCTATTCTGGCAATTATGTTCACGGCATTTAATTATATATTGGTCTAGCTTAGTATGAACTTGAACTTGTATGATCAGGGTAAAGTAACTGGCACTGCCCATGACCAAAATATAGCTGTGTATTTGGCTGTATTTCTACGTCTATTCCAAGTAGATGAAAAGATGTACTAGAATTTAGGAGCCTACGTGGCAGCTACTATATCCTGTAGAAATGGAACTGAAAAAGGCTAGTTGTTTCTAATGCCTCTGAGTAACTCTTAGAGTAAACTCTTGAGATTTAAAATCTCAGCCCAGGGGAAGGACAAAGAAATGCTGAGCGTCCGAAAACTTCTCTAATTTTTTGCAGCTACAGGTCTGGCAGAGTTAAAAATCAGTTAACATTGTGGCCTATTTAGGTATGTCAAGGGAATTTTACGTGATTTATTAGGCAGACAGGGGTCCATGTGAAATGGGATGAAGTGAGTTTGAATCTTGAACGCATACATGACCTTGGGCTTTTCTTGCTAGGAGTAGATGTCAACTGTCTTCATGAGGAAAAGCTTTTTTCTCTCAGACTTAAAATAATTTGCTTTGTTGGTCTGAAATCACTTACACTCTTGAATAGTTAGGATGCCTCCCATCAATCTCATCTTATATATTTGTAATTCATATATTGTTCACAACTTTATTAAATGTCCCTTCATTTTTGCAACAAACAAGTGTTTGCCTTTATCCCCAGGAATTGCTTAGTTCATATTTGTAAATAAAGTATTATCCAGAATGGTAGTTTAAAAAATGTATTTATATATGTATTTGTACTATTGATTACTGTCTGTGAAAACGTTTATTTCAATTGGGGGAAACTGATAAACAACAGATTTCTCTTTTAGATGACTCTAATTGCAATGCACCTGAAGTGATGAGTTTTTGTTAAACTTCCTCTCTGTGAGGTTATTAGAAATACAATGGATGCCATTTTGCTTTTGAAACAAACTTTTAGGCCTACGTGAGAACCCCATAGCTATTACTTCTTTTTTAATATAAAGGTTATGTTATTTCTGCATGTGTGTGGAGAATCATCAGCTTGGACAATTTATTCATCTCACATCATGTGGAATTATCCTTCTTCAATAATATATTTTTTATTTCTTCTTAGTGATTATTAAAGAGGTACGACACACATATAGAAAACAGGCTAATTAGAAGTTTATAGCTTCATTAATTTCCCAAACTGAAGACACTCATATAAGCATCATGCAGAACAAGAAGCATAACATTAAGAGTAGCAAGGGAAGCTTCTCATATTCCCTTCCATTCTCTACCTTCACAAAAGAAACCCCATCCCAACAACATTTTGGTAAATTCATTATAAAAATGATACAGTTCTCCACCAGTTACTGTATTTGCAGGATTGGTCCCGTGAAATTGCAGCTCCGGCCATCAGGATGGAATCTAGTTCCACGACCCTTGAATTTGCACTAGATTTGTAACTTGGTCAGTAGAATGGGAAACAAATGACATTGTGTTAGTTTTAAAAGTCCTAAAAGATCTTAAAAGGCTTCCTTGCCATGATCATGTCCCCGTTCTAGACTAAGAAGCCTGGGCTGGGCTGCCTGAAGTTTAAAGATTTGATTAAATCCCCAAAGAACTCCACCAAGATCCGCAGAGCCATCTAAGAGGACAACATCTGGCTGCCCGTGAATGAGTGAAACCAGATTAAGACTGGAAGCAGCATCGTCAGCCAGATTTTTCTTGGGAACAATAATAAAAGCTCAATGTTTTAAGCTGCCAAGTCTGGGGGTGTATTGTTGTACAAGATTATTGCGACAACATTAAATGATGCAGAAATATGTACCTTGAAATGTAATGGTGCCTTTACAAAAAGCTTAAATCTGTGGATTTAGCTTTGGGACTGTGTCTCTCCCAAGGCAAAGGAGATTTTTTTTCCCCTGTTTTCTTCCCCAACTGTGATTGTTCTTCACCTGTGCCTTGAGGGTGATGGATGGCACGGAACTCTGTCCATTGCCCTATCATTATAACATCCTCCTTCTTTATCTTCCTAAGTTTTCCAGAGATTCCACTGCTTAGCGTCCCAGTCAAGCTCAGTCAAAAGTACTGGGACCTTACTCCATGGCATTTGTGCCCTCCTAGCTTTGCAACACAGCACGCTAAGGTCTCCAGCTTTACTAGCCTGCTCTCCCACCTGTCTGCTAGCCCCAAAGCCAGTAAAGTAATGGACACTACAAACCATCCTCCAACCTCAGCTCCTCTTCCAACTTTCGAACTCCTGTGTCAGCTCAGCCTCTAGTTGAGCATTGGTGGCCAACAAACTGCCCGCATCATAGCCATGTGTTTCCTTTTCCTGCCACAGTGTGCTCTGTGCAGTTCCTCGAAAAACCACCAGCATTTGGGAAGTATCTCCATACCATATACTGATGCACAAGCATCAGATATATGGACCACCTCACTCTGCAGACAGTTCGATGGCCAACTCGAGATTTCCCCCATGGATGTCTCTTTCTCAAGACCCATTTCTTTAGTCTTCTGGCTCCTTTACCAGTTTGTGGTTGAAAAACCTCAAGAGTTCTTAGGATGAAACTTGAAACTGGCCCCTGTATACAGAGGGCAAAGAAAGACAGAAGAAAGGGGCTGACCCCTCCAGATTGGTAAGTGGTGATTTTAATAAGCAAGGGGACTTATATGTGAGATTTGCCTTGGGCACTGCAAGACCTCTAGATCTCCATGCTTGTTCACCAGAATCTTAAGAGCTTATAGAGCGGTCCTAACAGGATTCAGTCACATATACAACATATGCAGATGATCCCAGTAACTCGTTATTTTTTTCAAGACTGCATCCTTGAAGAAATACCTACTTCAGGCATAATGGAAGGAAAATACATTCCTAGCACAAGGAAGAAGGTCGGGAGCTTCTGACCAGCCAGGTCTACCACTCTGGGTAACCAGCAGTCATGTCCTCTGGGTGACCATGTCCAACAAAGCCCTAGACCCAGTGTGATGGTATTTGGAGGTGGAGTCCTTGGGAGGAAATAAGGTTAGATAAGGTTAGATAAGGCCATGAAGGTGGGGCCCTCATGATGGAATTTGTGCCCTTATAAGAGAGCTTCCTTCCTCTTTCTCTCTCTACTCTGTGAGGAAACAGCAAAAATGTAACTATCTAGAAATCAAGAAGAAATCCCTCATCAAGGAACCAATTAGCCAATACCTTGATTGTGTACTTGTCAGCCTCCAGAAATGTGAGGAGTAAATTCCTGTTGTTTAAACCACAAGTTTATGCTATTTTATTATGGCAGTCCAAAAATAAATGTATACCCTTAAATCGAAAAACTTTTAAATACTGCTTTAGGAACATTTGACAAATATTAATATAATATACCTTTGTTGTCATTTATGTAAAAGCATTTTTTAGCTTCCATTGTGATTTATGCTTTGGCTCATGTGTTATTTTATTTATTTATTTTTTATTTTTTTACTGTTTACTTACTTTTTCAGAGAGAGAGAGAGAGTGAGCATGAGTGGGGGAGGGGCAGAGAGAGAGGGAGACACAGAATCCAAAACCTGAGAGCCTGACTTAGGACTTGAATTCATGAACCATGAGATCATGAGCAGCCTAAGTCAGATGCTTAACCAACTGAGCCACCCAGGCACCCCAACCCGTATGTTATTTTAAAGAGTATTTCTTGTGACTGTGGATTTCTCTATATCTACTTTGACTCTGTCAGTTAAGTGTTTGAAGGTATGTTATTGTGTGTACACATATTTAGAACTGTGAAACATTTCTGCTGAATTTAATTACATTCTCTGTCCACATGGTATGATACTTTTAAAAACATTGAAGTCTACTATATTAAATACAAGCACATTTTCACCAGTTTGTTGTTGCTGTTATTGTTAGAATTTGAAAAGTACAGCTTTTTCCATTTATTTACCTCCAACATTCCTTATGTATGTTTCCTGTGTATGTCAAATCCATGGGTTTTGTCATTTTACCTACTCTGGTCATTTCAGCCTTTTACTTGAATATGCATTCATTTACATTTTGTGTAATCACTTACATAATTCAGTTCATATTGGCCATAAAACTATTTGTTTAGTAATTGACCTGTCATTTTTTTGTTGTTGTTGAATATTCTTTTGTCCCTTTAAATTCAAGTCTTCACTATTATTTTATTTTCTGTATATTAACTTGTAATTTCTTATTTTTTAAATAATGTTTTGGAGGGATGTCTGGAACTTACAACGCAAAAAATGGATTATATTTTAACTAAAATAATTATATTTTATGTTATTTTGCATAATGCTAGAGCCTATGTTCACTTGAATTATATTTGCCTCATTGTTGCCTTTGCTATTATTGTTCTCATGAATTTTAATTCTGCATTATTTTATCTTTTTTATACTCAATATTCATTTTTTTATTGATCTGTATATTCATATCCTGTGTTGTGGCTTATTTCATGCTGTATTTTCCTATTTCTCTTTCAGATGATTTTTTCTGCTAAAAGGATGATTAACATTTTGGGGGGTACAGTGAAAAATAATACTCATTTTTTATTCATTTGAAGAATGTTTTATTTTGCAAGGATTTTGGGGTGAGGCTTTGGGAATATAATTTCTTGTTGATTCTAATTTTGGTTTATTAAAAATGTCTTTTCATTCTCTTCTACTTTTGATCTTTTCTATTCAGAAGCCAGTTTTCAGGCTTACTGTTATTCTTTTGAAAATAATATAATGTGTCTTTTTTTTTTTTTTTTTTTTTGCCTCTGACCACTTTAGACAAAGCTTCTTCCTGATTCAGGTTTTCATTTGTTCTATTATGATGCATTCAGGTGAGGTGTGCTATATATCTATCCTGTCAGGTCCTTTAAAAATTTCTTGCATCCTTGGAGCGACTGGGTGGCTCAGTCGGTTGAGCCTCAGACTTGGGCTCAGGTCATGATCTCATGGCTCCTGGGTTTGAGCCCCACATCGGTCTCTGTGCTGAGCCTGCTGAGCTGTGCCTGGAGCCTGCTTCAGATTCTGTGTCTCCCTCTCTCTCTGTCCCTCCCCTGCTCGCACTCTATCTCTCTCTCCTTCAAAAATAAAGAAAAAATTAAAAAAAAAAAAAAGAATTTCTTGAATCTTTGAATTAGTGTTTCATCAGCTCTTGATTAATGATATATTGCTTCTGTCTCATTTTCTCTCTCTTCTTCCTCTCGAACTTAAATTACACGCAGTGAACCTTTTTTTTTTTTTTTTAATTTTTTTTTTCAACGTTTATTTATTTTTGGGACAGAGAGAGACGGAGCATGAACGGGGGAGGGGCAGAGAGAGAGGGAGACACAGAATCGGAAACAGGCTCCAGGCTCTGAGCCATCAGCCCAGAGCCCGACGCGGGGCTCGAACTCACGGACCGCGAGATCGTGACCTGGCTGAAGTAGGACGCTTAACCGACTGCGCCACCCAGGCGCCCCAACGCAGTGAACCTTTTTGCTTTGTTCCACATGTTGTTCACTCTTTATATATACATTTTTTCTTTATTTTGGTTCCTTGGCTTCAGTATGTATATTTTCCAACTTGCCTTGACTTTAATTTCACTAAACCTGTCTTTGGGTCTAATATGTCCCATATTTAAAAAAAAATAAAAATATGTCCCATATTTAAAAAAAATGTCTTTATTTATTTTTATTTTTATTTCTTAACCTCTGTGAGATGAGCTACCAATGAAGATCTGTACTTTTCCTGATGGCAAATGCTGATTCTTGATTTGAGCTAAAGGCTGAGGATCCCTGCTTGACCCTGTCCCAATGTTGCTATAGCAGAAGAAAGAGAATAGTATTCTATCAATTTACTTTTCACTGACTAACGCATATACTTGTGGAATATATTCCTTTTAACTAAACGAGTCATCCTTAATTAGAAACAGTTTATTAAATTATGGGCATCAGTACTTTGCTAAGTTTTTTCTTGGCCAGTAAATTCTCTGCAATTTATTATACACATGAAAGCAAAATATAATCAAAGTTTTAAAAGTTTATCCTAGGGCACCTGAGTGGCTCAATTGGTTAAGGGTCTGACTCCTGATGTCTGTTCAGGTCATGATCTCACAGTTTGTGAGATCAAACCCCATCAGATCAAGTCCCAGGAGACTGAGCCCTGAGTCAGGCTCCACGTTGACAATGCAGAGCCTTCTTGGGATTCTCTTTCTCTCCCTCTCTCTCTGCCCCTCCCCCACTTGCATGTGTGTGTTTACTCTCCCTGTCTCTCAAAATATTTTTTTTTAAATAAATAAATAAATAAATAAATGTTTATCCTATATTACTCTTACTTTTCCCTTTCTACAAACTATGAATAAACTCTAAAATATTCTATTCATAGGATAATTTGCTTTCCTGAAAAATAAATACAATACATATAAATACAACTTAAAAATCTGCTATGCAAAAACTTCCCTCCTTGGGACAAGTTGGCAACACATAAATTATTGCAGAATTTAAATACTTGAAAACAGTGCTTAAACTAATATAAACCTTAGAAATAAGGACAGAAATGTGTTGCTCTGCCCTGAAACATTAACATGAAAGCATCTTAATCCAGATTATTTACTTATAGTGTGCCTTCACAGATGCCATCAATGTGGCTTTGAAATTTGATGAGATTGACCGGTATCATTATGGATTATGGAGAAGCAGTAAACCTAAAATATAATCCAGCAAAGCATTATAGAATTGTGGCAAAATATGAAAGTCTACTAAAATCAAGGAGAGATATATCATTCAACAGTATATGAAAATATGTTCCTCGTGGACTAGAAAATATATTAGATGTTGGTTGACAGTGCTAATGTCTATTTTTCCAGCAATATCTAATTAGATGGATGATGTACTCGTGGGTATGAATGTCAGAGTTTCAGGGCAACTGGGGTCTTTCCTTAGGGTGTACAATTCTGGGATGAAATAAACACATTCTTTAATCAAGCTTTATTTAATCAAACCTTTTTATTCCTTAGTAACTTGGTACTGTGAGAGGAAAGCGCTATATCAAAGATGCTTAACCTCATCTAAAATAAGGATCCCCTCTCAGTATGAAACCCTTTACTATATAGTCCTATCTATATTCAGTTTTTGGGAAAGTACATAATGACAAAAGATGGTTATGATTTCAGTACTACTTGAAATAAATTGTTTTTATTTGTATTATTTATCACAACATTTTATGTGGTTTACCATTATTCATTGTTTACACAGAAGCATTTGTGGACCACATTTAGTACAAAAGTCTTGTCTATATTAAATGAACAAGTTAAATGATCGATAAAGTACACTGGAAATGTACTAAATCATAGAAATATGCTCAGTTCCATCCATTCCTAAATTGTATATGTAAAAGGCAAATGTACATGCTAAAATGACGCACACAAATTTTAATTATAAAGACAACACCCTATGTAAGGATTAAAAACAATGACTTTTAAAATGATTATCGTAACATCAGGGGGAGAATCTATTTTTGAATTAGAATCAAAGATTAAAGGTAGACATTTATCGTAATATAGGTTAGTTTGATCTTTTGTGATTAGTTTGTAATGAATATAACTTATCCTTGGCACTGGAACAGAAATAACTGGTCATGTATAATGGAGACAAAGCAAGCTTTTTGTAAATAGGACTATTTGTTGGATGCTTTCTGGGTCATATTTCCATTACAGGATATGAGAATAGAGCTCCAAGGGGTATTGCCACTATCAACAAGCCTGCTTGTTCAAAGAGTGTGAGGGCATGGGTGCTGACAGGTTCAGGATTCCAACTATCTTTGTATTTTTGTTTTGCAATCGCTCTGCTTCCTAGTGCATTTCAGTGGATAGTAGAAATGAAGTGGAGAAAACACACAGGACTCTGATGGAAGACATAAAGTCTGGACAACAATCCTGCTAAAGACAGATACTGCTTTGCTAAACTAGAATTCATTCGTGTCCTTTTCTCTCTGGTTGTATCAGCCACTAACTGTATCAAATTCAAGAAGTCATTGAAATTCTCCAAGGCTCAGATTTCTTTCACTTCATGATGAAGAAAATAATAATAGCCTCCCTAAAACATATTTTTTAAAGTACTAATGCAATATTTTCTCTCCATAATAGGTACTTAATAAACTTGGCTTTTCCTGTCTTTGAATTCCGTTCATATTTTTATTTCCAAAGCAATATTTACATCATGTATTTATTTGAAATTTAAGTACAGGCCAAACACTGTTGTATATGAACCTCTCAATTCTTTTAGCCTTCTATTCCTAGTATCACCTATAAAAGGATAAAACTCTGCATCTATTATCTCCTTAGTACAGTGTTTAAAAATATTATATGAATATGAATATATGATAGAATATATAAATATTTGGTAAACATGTATTTACTCTTTTCAAACAATCACACACACTCTGAGAAGACATATAAGACAGTAGAGAAAACATATTTTTAAAAACTTCAGCAAATAGGGCACCTGGGTTTCTCAGTTGGTTCAGTGTCCGATGCTTGATTTTGGCTCAGGTCATGATCTCATGGTTCCTGGGTTCTAGCCTGCATAGGGCTCTATACTGACAGTGTGGAGCCTGCTTGGGATTCTCTCTCTTTCTCTCTCTCTGCCCCTCCCCTGTTTATTCTCTATCTCTCTTTGAAAATGGTAAATAATTGGGGCGCCTGGGTGGCTCAGTCGGTTAAGCGGCCGACTTCGGCTCAGGTCATGATCTCATGGTCCGTGAGTTCAAGCCCCGCTTCGGGCTCTGTGCTGACGGCTCAGAGCCTGGAGCCTGTTTCAGATTCTGTGTCTCCCTCTCTCTGACCCTCCCCTGTTCATGCTCTGTCTCTCCCTGTCTCAAAAATAAATAAAACCTTAAAAAAAATTAAAAAAAAAGAAAATGATAAATAATCTTTAAATTTTTTTTAAATTTCAGCAAATAAAATAACCATAACATAAATTATTATTATGTAACACATACATATATCATGTGTTCATATGTGTATATATATGTAGATGATACATATATATTATACTATATATGCTATATATTATACTCTATATAATATATAGCATAAATTTTTAGAAACATATAGCAAATGCAGGTAGATTATTTAAACAAGTTATTTGAAAGCATGTATCATATACTTATTTAATGATCTCTTTATATTTTTTTCTTCTGTGGTTTCGAGTTAATCACTATGTGTAATTAACTACATATTTAAAATTTTTTTTTCAACGTTTATTTATTTTTTTTGGGACAGAGAGAGACAGAGCATGAACGGGGGAGGGGCAGAGAGAGAGGAAGACACAGAATCGGAAACAGGCTCCAGGCTCTGAGCCATCAGCCCAGAGCCTGATGCGGGGCTCGAACTCACGGACCGCGAGATCGTGACCTGGCTGAAGTCGGACGCCCAACCGACTGCGCCACCCAGGCGCCCCTTAACTACATATTTATACTGTAGTTTTCACATCTTCTCATTTGTCTTCCAATTAAGGAAATAAAGAGATTATAATGGATGTCTATTTTGGATTTTCCCTAAACTTTATGCTGATCAATTTTTCCTCGTCTTTTTAGTTACAGCTCATTTTATTATAAGGTTTTTAAAACAATTAATCATCATATGCTTCTTTCCTGCATAGAAGATGCATGCATTAGCTGCAGTCTGTTTATTTTGCTTCCCAGTCAGCAATTACAATGCCAAAGTAAATTAAAGAAAATTATATATTTACAGGTTTTGAGGTAAAAATTGATGATAATTGCTGAAATTGTAGACCAGGTATTTTGGAAAAATAGTCAAATAAATTAACCCCAAACGAGACTCATTCATCATATAAAATTATTGATAAAAAATACTGATGAAAACTAAGCACAGTTTTCATCTATCTGTATTATTTGCACTTGAATTATGCATACCTACACAAAAACACTCAATATTTAAATTTTCTCTGCATAATTTTTATTCTGTTGAATGAATGAACTTTCATTGTCATTTTAAATAGCACTTTTGAAAAATCATATTACGTATTCACATGGATTCTTTCATCATGACTCCCCTACAAATCCCTCGTACACAGTGATTTGTCAATTAATACTTCCCAATGGATAAATGAGTGAGTGAATTTAATTTTTTTTCTGTTATAAACTTTTAAACTGTCAAAAGTACAGTGCTCCACCATAGGTAAATTCCTTTTATATGTGATGTTTCAAGAAAAAATAATCAACTGGAAGCTTTAAGTACAGATTACAGCATATGTTATCTCCCTTTTAGGGAAGTATACTTTTCTAACATATCCAAATCTCCAAGACGTGGAATTTGGGCAAGCCTGTTTCAAAGTTAATAGTCATCCCTTCTTTTGGGACCTTGCCAATTTTAATAGATATTAATTTAAAATGATTCAACATTATCTCTTTGATACTAGTGATTAGTGTTGATAGTGGTGATTAACACTTTTTTTTTTTTAATTTGAAATTTTCCTTCTTTGGAAACAAGTGGTATTAGTCATTTACTTTAGTTAGCCTTTACTTTCTTTTGAGCTCTACCATACTTTATCAGTATTTGCTGATAAACAGAGCTAAACTCTTATCCACACAGAGAACACACTTACTAGTTGTGGATTGTATCACAACTACATTCATTATCTACAGCTCTTGTCGGCGTAGTGGTAAATATATCTCACAGTTGGATACACAAAATTAACTCATTTAATGGATTTGTAGTTCAGTTGATTGAGGTCCACAGGTCTCAGTGCACTTCTAGAAGCCATTTTATTTCTTCTGTAATTGTCACTCACTGTCATTTCCACTTGGCTGCTGTCCTGTGACTAGTCAGAATATAGAGCACTTAAAATGGTATCAAAGTTGTGATAAAATGCCATTTAAAGCTACCTTTACACACACACACACACCTGTGTAATAAAGAAGTTACTTCAGATTATTTTTAAAGTGAACAGTTTTTTTTTTACTGATAAAATCGGCATGTGTCTGCCTATAGTAACTATACAACTTCATGTTGCTTTTTATTTAGTGTACAAAATAGAACATCCCGGGTGCAAAATAAATACATAAATATTAAATAGGAATACTTTTAGTAGTATCAGGATTTTGATGTAGAAATCAAAAGATTACAACAGTCAAGCTAACTCTATCAAGCAAAACCGTGTGCTACTTTTATACATTAAGGAATTTCAAAGTAGTGTGGTGATTTTCGAAAAAAAGAAATTCACATTTACTTTCATTCTTTAAAAATGCACCTGTATATATTTTTTGACAAACCACATCATTTCAGGAAAGAGATCAAATCTTAGGAAAGTAAGTTTGGCTCAAAATGATGTAGTGTTAATAGTTTAGTTCTGTTAGCCGCCTGCCAGGATGCGCGGATTTCTTCTTCATTTTTCAGTGCCAAAAGCTTTTCTGATTCAAAAATCACAAACACAGCATTTTTTTTTTTTTTTGGATTGACTCCGTGAAGACATTAGCAAATCTCAAATAAATAGCAGCTCTACGTTTCAGAGGATTTCTGAAAAGCAGGTTGAATCCCAGATGGAATTCTCAAGCTGGACACTGAAATAAAGAGTTTAACAAACATTATGGCAGTTAAGTGAGAAAACTTACTACATACCAGTTATACTCAGGATCTTCTTTTGTGGAAGTTAGAAATGAGGTTATATGTACCTATATATCTATTATCAATACATATGCATGCATATATAGATATAGAAAGATAGATAGCTATACAGGTATAGCTTATGTATTTTTTCCACATTAATTATTTCCTTGACATTTTATAATGACATAAAAAATCCGAGGGCCACATTTTTGGTAGTTACGAATCACATTTGAAGATAAGATATAAAATATGCTTCTGTCTCTATATCAATAATTTCTGGAACAAAATTTTTATTGCTACTAATGAAGTCTCATTAAAACATTATACAGAGAAATGATTAATGAATGAAGTCGTGGGGAAACATATACACATATTATAAAACTCACAGTAAAGGAAATATTTGTAAAAATGTAAGAATAGTTAGCATAAATTCATAGATGGAAAAGTGAATATGGAATGAAGTAGGTTTTTGATGTCCTAACCCATAGACAGTTGTGCAGTTACATGTTCCAGTGTTATCATTGATGGCTTATAATTGGGCTTATTAAATATGGCCAATTCTTTTAGTGATAGTTCCACATTAGTCAAGGTTGCCATAAGATGATACCTTAAGAATAAGTTTATTTATTAATAAGAATTAAGTCAAACTTGGAAGATCTGAGATTTACAAACAAAAAAATACCTGCCTGAGCAAGATATTTATTGAAAATCTGAAACATAACAAGACATTTGTAATATACTTGAGCAAGGAATCTTAGGCAGTAAGTTGTCAGGAAAGAGTCACATTATGTGGATTCTTAGAAAAAAGAGGTGATCTGAATCTGAAGATCAAGATTTCTAGTGATTTGACATTAGACATTACCAAAAAAAGCCCAAATAGTTGCAGGAAAGTAGCATAAACGAGCATTGATATTAGGTAGCAATCAACTATGGGAACAGGTTGAGAAGAAGGATTCCAGATCATAGCGGGAAAAAAGCTATATTCTTCAACAAGTCAGGTAAAATGTCAGACCAAATACTTGAAATCATAGGGTTAATTAATTCGATTATGATAACTAATGTCTCAAGTGAAATCAGAGTGAATTAAGCAAATCTGTGGCACCCAGATGAAGCTTTAGCATTCTACCAACTCCCTGCCAAAGAAGATATGCACGTTATAAATAAGTTGTTTGATGCAGGTAAGGTGGTCAAACAATCAGAGCCCATAACTATAAAACAGAAGCCGTTAAAATGCAGCAAAATCATCTATCCAGGCCAGGGTATGGGGGAAAGTATTTTTATTAAATTTAAGCAAAGTAATTTTGTGAGGGAACTGATGCTGGAGATATTCAGGAGTTTTTAAAAATATTTGAGCACAACTAAAATACTATTCTGGATGAATTAGGCCCGAGCCAGAGTAAAACCAATTAGAGACATGATGTTCTTTAAATATGGAAATACTACTCTTTGAAGGAGGATTTACAGTCTCTCAAAATGTCTGATGTTCTTTCTTTACAGTAGAAAATATTCTAATTTCAGGAGGAAAATTTGAGTGTTTTGGTGTTTTGATTTGATTCTGTCAAATCATTTTGACAGAATTATTCCATGAATTTTGAAATAAATTTTAATGTGTTTTAAATGGAAAGTAATTTAAATCACATTTAATAGTTTGCACTACTATAAACCTCCCAACGATCACAGAATGTCTATTTTCAGAGAGAGAAATTGAGACTAATTTCTCAAGCTCATGTTCCAGGTTGCCCTATGTCTTCTATCCTTCCGCTTTCTACTTCCGTGGTATGGGTGCCAACGTCACTCAAATGTTTCTCATTTATACGATTTTATTTGCAAAATTTAAAAGAGGATTAATGGTCATTCTAATGTTTTATGGTATGAAATTCCTATGACATAATTATATTTATATTTCTGTGCGTGTGAA
The DNA here is from genome assembly GCF_018350155.1 of Leopardus geoffroyi. NCBI lineage: Eukaryota > Metazoa > Chordata > Mammalia > Carnivora > Felidae > Leopardus > Leopardus geoffroyi. Next base: position 216,497,171 of record NC_059326.1, on the reverse strand, counting down.
GATATCTATGTTGGACTCATATTGAACAAACAGGTGTCTTCAATATTTGGAAATATTTGGAAATATCTGGAAAATATTTCCAGATAGAAATGATGCAACTTGTCCATCTAACCAAGTTGACATGTCTGTTATTTTTTATCATGAGATTGAGACAAAACATACATGATATGCTTTATTTATTAATTTTTTACTCATTGCTGGTAGAGCATACAAGAAATAGTTTAAACGGGATGTACTGAACTGAAAATTAGTACTTGAAGAAAGACAATGACTTGTTAAAATTGCATTATTTACACAGTTTGCTAAAGCAAGTGATTTGTGTTTTTCTTCCAGTGTTTCCAGAGTCTCAACTATATTACAGGGAAAAAAAAGCAATATGCTGCAAACAAAAATGCTAAATATTTGCTACAAAGAAAATAGTTCATGAAAAATGTTCACACACCCAAGAATGCAGTATTTGTGTCTTCAACCTGGGAACCTACTAAAGATTCCTGAAATAATTGAATATGTTTTTAAAGTCTATATGCTTAAAATATAAGGATCAAATAATTTCTAAAATAAGGGAAAATCTCTGTGGACAGTATTAAAATAGTGTTGTCATTTTTTGTGCAGAATACATGTCAAGAGCCAAGATAAATTCTCCAGAGAGATTATCAAGACCAAAATATGTTTAGATGCTAATATTTAAAAAGCTTTCCCTTTTCTAATTTTTGACCCATTCTATACTTTATTGATAGCATGACAATGACAAATGAAGCAAGCAACAGGAAACAACACAGAACATACAACTATTTTTGTGTCATCATTCCAGAAGAAAATAATCCACTATTCTGAGCAGGGTCAAGAACAAGTAAATGTAACACTTATTTTATCTTATAACACATTTCTTTCAGCCAGGCTACACATACCTTCAAAAATTCACATCTAAAGTTTTTTTTTTAACATTGTACAGATGTTGGCGTTAAGAAGTTTGATGCAGACTGCTTATTTAATCATGACTTATGTATTCAATTGTGGAAATGTTGATGTGTTAGTAGTAACTTGTATGATGTTGTCACATTATCTTGTTATTTAGCTGAAAAAGCACATACATTTAATTCTCCTGCACATATGTACACTTTATTTCCTATATATAGTATTTGTTGTATCAACAGCTTTCCTACGAAAAAATCCTATTTATATTCTCATTCATATTCATGTTGAAGTCATAGTTTTCAAGATGCTAATTCTATTTCTGTAGCATGTAAAAAGAAAATTATAAAATGGAGTTAGAAACAATGTTACCATTAAGTTTAAAGTGTAAGAAATTAAGGGGTGCCTGGGTGGCGCAGTCGGTTGAGACTTCGGCTCAGGTCACGATCTCGCGGTCCGTGAGTTTGAGCCCCGCGTCAGGCTCTGGGCTGGTGGCTCAGAGTCTGGAGCCTGTTTCCGATTCTGTGTCTCCCTGTCTCTCTGCCCCTCCCCCGTTCATGCTCTGTCTCTCTCTGTCCCAAAAATAAATAAACGTTGAAAAAATAAAAAAAAATAAAGTGTAAGAAATTTGAAAAGATCAAGTTGTACGTAGTGTGTCATGAAATCAACATACAGAGCTTCTTTTTTTAAAAAAAACACATTTTTAGATTGCTGTATAATAAACATAGTCTTATATTAGTTTCAGGTGTACAAGGAAAGGAAAGGAAAGGAAAGGAAAGGAAAGGAAAGGAAAGGAAAGAAAAGAAAAAAAGAAAAGAAAAGAAAAGAAAAGAAAAGAAAAGAAAAGAAAAGAAAAGAAAAGAAAAGAAAAGAAAAGAAATTGAGTGTGAAAGATAGGAATCTTGATCTTCTCTTTCTTCTGTCTCGACTCTTGACAATGCTAATTTCACCCAAATCTCTGACTATAATCTACATTTTGATGATTCTTAAATTTATATTGTGAAAACTTCTGTTTTGAACTTTAAACTCAAATATCTCCACTCAAAAAGACATTTAAATTTAACCACATCCAAAATGAGTTTCCCATTTCCCCACCACACCTCGTACATCTTGCAGTCTTCCCACCTTTGACAACCTTATCCTGTAAGTCTCTCTGGTCAAAACGTATCATTTTCCCTCTCTTGTTTCCTTCAGACCTCCATATCAGACATTTTAAGAAATATCATTAGCTCTGATTTCCAAGTAGGACATAAAAACAAGTACTTCTCATAACCTTTGCTACCATCCTAGTGAACCAGGACGTCTAACCACTGGACTGATATGATGCTCCCATCACTTAGCTTTTTTCTTCCATCTCTGTTTTATTAGGGCCCATTCGCAATGCTGCAGACACAGTGGTCCTTTAAAACCTAAGTCACATCATATCATCCTGCTTAAAACTATTCCATGACTTTTCATCTCACTCAGATTTAGAACCCAAGTATTTATATTGATCTAGAAGGATCTATCATGATTTTCACTTCTTGTGCATTGTTTAGAAAATGCTTACTCACCTTACATTTATTTTGGTCAGTTTGTTTTATTATTATATCTGGAGTTTATTTTTATTCCTTCTGCAAAGTACAGAACCAATTTTCTTTTCTCCCATAGAATTAACCAATTTTCCCAACGTTATTGACTCAGTATTGTATCTTGTCTCACTAAGTAGTACTCTATTGTATACCAGGTTTCCATATAAACATGGATCTTTGCCTTCTTCCATTTGTTTGTTAGTCTCCTTCTTTGGTATCATTATAGGTTTAAAATTACTTCAGCCATGAAATATGTAATGTCTTTTAGAAATCATCTTCCTTCTTTGCTCAGTTTTGCCAGATTTTTCTATATACTTCTTCACAGACATTTCAGAACATATGCATTCAATTTCTCAAAAAAAAATGGATTTTGATGGAGATTGTAGTGAATTTAGAGATCAGGTTAGTAGGAATTTCAATATTTTAAGTGACATTTTATTTTAGCCAAGAGTATAAGGGAGGTCTTTCTAGAATGTTATGTTTTTCACATGCAGTTTGTACATGATGATTATGATGCCATTATGAGACTTTTGTAGAGGTCTTCCTATTAATTTCCTATAACAGCATTTATAAGTTAGGGATTTTGTGGTCTAAGCACAGCATTATGATTACAGACAATATTGTACTATAGACTTGAAAGTTGCTAGCTGAGTAGCTCTTAAATGTCCTTACAACAACAAAAAGACGAAATGGTAATTAGGTTAGGTGACACAATGGAGGTGCTAGCCAACACTATGATGGTAATAATTTTGCAATATATAAATGTATCACATCAACACTTTCTGCATCTTAAACTTATACAACATGAAATGTCAATTATATCTCAATAAAACTGGGGAAAAGTTTGGTATATTTTATATCAAATATAAACATTACTTTTCTCCTTTTTTCACAGGAATTACTATATTTTCATATGTTTTATGAAAAACCCAACCAACAAAATAATACATTAATATAAACTCTAATGACAATTTGCATTTTTAATATAACTTCAACAATTTTGTGTACAATGGGAATTATATTTTTCACGGGTATTTGACAAATATTTTTAACACAATACTTATCTCTATAACAATTCTTAACAATTGTTTCAAATTCTTAATTGACAAGAAACACATCACGTTTTTAATTTCTTAAATTAGCTTTATATAGATATATAGGAATACATATTTAGAAGTATAGTGATGTTATCTAAATTTGATCATAAAATTATGTATTATTTCATTGCATTATTTTAGTCACTGAACCATTCAGAATTTCTTTCATTTTTAAATCCAGGATTTGATTTTTCAAAGTATATAAAACTTTTGATTTTGTTAATATTACTTTAATACCTTGGCTTATATTTAAAAGATATTTCCATTATATTAATCTTCCCTTATGGATGTTGTTTTAATATTCTTCCAATTATTGATTATTGAAAAATCAAGCTCAGGGGTGCCTGGATGCCTCAGTCGGTTAAGTGTCTGACTTCAGTTCAGGTCACAATCTCATGGTTTATGGGTTCAAGCCCCGGGTTGGGCTCTGTGCTGAACTCAGAGCCTGGAGCCTGCCTCAGATTCTGTGTCTCCCTCTCTCTTTCTCTCAAAAATAAGTAACATAAAATTTTTTTAAAAACAAAAAAGAAGAAAAATCAAGCTCAAAATTGAGACAAAGAGAGAATCATGGGAAAAAAGGAAATGGAAGCTATTCTGCAATGTCACTAAGATTCTCTCTCTATTCTGATCTCTCTCCTTTCTCCTGTGTCCAACATCTATCAAAGTCTCCTTTGTCTGTTACCTTATCACCAGGATACAGTCAGTTTAATCATCCCAATGTTGTAATACTCAAATATGAGATTGAGGGACTGACTTTTGCTAGCATGTTATGTAATCTCAGATTAGGATGATAATTATATGGATTTGAACTGTCTGGCAATCTATGTGTCAATATCCATGGCTGAGTAAAATTAAATAGCTGTGATCAAGTGTTTTACTAAGTCTCCTTTTTGTATTACAACTTCTGCTCTCCATGTCTTCCTTTCCAATGGAATTTTATCCAGTCTCACTGACAGAAAAATATATATTAGTTACATGTGGCCATGTATCTAAATTCTGTCTATTGAGTGGCGCCTGTGTGGCTCAGTCCGTTAAGGGACTGACTCATAATGTCAACTCAGGTCATGATGTCATGGTACGTGAGGGTAAGTGGGTTTGTGCCCCACGTCAGGCTCTGCACTGACAGCACGGAGCCTGCTTGGGATTCTCTGTCTCTCTCATTTCTGTCCCTGTCCTGCTCCCTCGCACTCTCTCAAAAATAAACATTTAAAAAAATTAAACAATACTTCTTCTTCTTCTTCTTCTTCTTCTTCTTCTTCTTCTTCTTATCTCTTTATCTCCTCCTCCTCCTTCTTCTACTTTCCTTTCTTCTCCCTCTCCCCTCTCCCTTCCTCTCTTTCGTCTTTTCTTCTCTTCCTCCTCCTTCTCCCCCTCCTCCCCCCTCTTCCTCCTCCTCCTCCTCCTTCTCCCCCTCCTCCCCCCTCCTCCTCCTCCTTCTCCTCCTTCTCCTCCTCCTGCTTCCCCATTCACATTGCTTTCTGTGATGAAAATGTTGTCACCTCAGATCATGAAGATGAAGGAAAGTTCAGGGAGCTGTAAACAACCAGCGTTCCTGGGAAGTATGCAAAACATAGACTTGAGTTCATTTCTGAAGTTTATATGACAGAGAAATAAGCTACTATCTTCTAAGCCACTGTTACTTCTAAGCCTCTCCTTTATTAGTGTTGAACATAATTTTAGTTGATACAGATGATAAAGTCTTTTTTAGGAAAAATACTTTATCTTTCCCTTATCTTTCTATTCAAGTCTATAAGCCATTCCACCTTCAAAATAACTGTAGAGTTTTTCTCATTCTTTCCGCGTTCAGCACAATAATGCTATAAGCCAATAATTAGTACATATCACCCGAATTATGGCGATTATGGCCAAACTGATATCTTTCCTTCTGCTATTGGAATATTAAAGTCCATTTATTATATAACAACCAAAATGCACCATGAAAAACAATCCAGGTGTTTTTATTGACTGGTAATCAATCCTCAAATAGTTTCTAGTTGCGAAAAGAACCCGTAAAAAAACCCTAAATTACTTGATACTAATTATACCTATCATCTTATTCCACAGATCTTTTATTCAATATGCAGGATCATGCTAGCATTTTTGTTACTTAAAACACCACATTATTTTCTACTGGAGTGACCTTACTGTCACTCTTCTTTCCGTATTGTCAAAGAAAAAATTGTACCGGATAAAGTTACACATGCAAGAAAGACTTTATTTAAGACTTTTTCCATAAGGGAGAAAAGACAGAATTTAGCCCAGCTCAACTACACTAAAACAAAGGATTGGAGAGTTTTTAAGAGCTGGGGTGGGAAATCAAATAAGTTATCTTTTATTTGCTATTTGGCTTTATCCAGAAGCAAACTTTCTCCGATCATTATGGCAGAAGGCAGTCTTACAACTTGGAGCAAGGCATTTGCTGAAGTTAGGTTCTTGTCCTCTTTCAGAAACTTGGAAATAAAGGTATTATCTTTCTTGATGTTTACATTTCAAAGGGATGGGTCCTAGGTCCTTGAAGAGGGTGGAATGGTCATTTAAATACTCATTTTTAGTGCCAGCTAGTAGTTTACCTTGCAAGACTGAAGCAAGGTTCTACACAAGACTGTAAACGCTCTGAATCAGTTTCCAATATATGTTGCTGTTTTTCTGCCATATTCATGAGTCCAGGAATCAAAAAATGAAAATCATAGTGACACCATTTTATATTACCCCTAGTAATGTGCTAGCAAAACGTATGCTTCTTGTTTGTACATTATTATGTTCTGCTGGCCTAGAGCTGTCAGAAAGGAATTCTTCCACCAGGAGACACAGCAGTCTTTCCATGAATTGGATGTTAAGACTGTCACTGGCCATTTTGGTTTCTGAATCAACAGACAAAAAAGGGAGTTACTGTGTTCTAGTTGATCCTGGCTACCAAGGAGAAATTAGACTGTTAATGTAGGAGATTCCTTCAGGTATTTCTTATTCCTAGCATGCTCTGCGATTAAGATCAATGACGGACCAATTTAGGCAAGACTAATGACCCAGACCTTTGTGGAATGAAGGTTTGGGTCATCCCATCAGGTAAAACACCACAATCAGTTGAGTTGGTGTCGAAAGCTAATGAAATACACAATCAGTAGTGGAAGAAGGTAGTAACAAATACCAGCTACAACCATGTGACCAGTTAGAAAAAAGAAAACTGTAAACGTTATGAAAATATCCTTCTTATTTGGCTATAAATATGCTTGTGTGTGTGTGTGTGTGTGTGTGTGTGTGCGTGCGCGCATGTATATCATACTATTTAAATTATGGGATATCAAGGAAAAGAGGAAATATCACTCAAGGACTATACCTCCTTGTTGGGAGGAAAAGGTAGTGTGTTTTGGTTGTTCACAGGGTAGCTGTTTCTTATTAGGCAGGATTATAGCATTGTTATTGACTGCATGTGGAGATTGAGTCTATGATTTAAGGAGATGAGTGTGAGTGCCAAGTAGACAAGGGGTTTGCTTGTGATGGTTAATTGTATGTATCACCTCGACTGAGCTGTCAGATACCCAGAAGTTGGGTCAAACATCACTCTGTTTCTGTGAATTCTTTGTCTGGTTGGTTGGTTTTTGTTTTTACATTTAGTCAGGCCTTCAGACTCAGACTGGAAGTAAACCATCAGGTGTCCTGGGTTGAGCTTGCTAACTCTTTCTGCAGATCTTGGGACTTGCCAACCTTCATAATCTTGTGAGCTAATTTATTTCTTTCTTTCTCCTTTCTTTCCCTTCCTTCCTTCCTTCCTTCCTTCCTTCCTTCCTTCCTTCTCTCTTTCTTTTCTAAGTTCCATGCCCAACATGTGCTTGAATTCATGACCCTGAGACCAAGAGGTATACACTCTACTGGCTGAGCCAGCCAATCACCCTGTGATCCAATTTCTTATAATAAATTTCTTTATATATAAAAAAAAATCTCTTTATATAGAGAGAAATTTAATATATATAAAATAATAATAATTTATATGTGGGGTAGTCCTCTCAGGTTAATCCCATATCTGTTTTTGAATCGTCAACACCTAAAAGCCTTGCCCCTGTTCAGTTTTGTTTCCTTTGTCTTTGCCTTATAAATTTCTCCAAGTATTTGCTTTAACTCTTGCATTAGGAGTCTTTAGAGAAACAGAGCCAAAAAAAGAAAGCATTAATTTCTATTAATTTATTCTGAAATGTACCAAGGAACGTAGTGGCAGTCTTGAATCTTCCTTCAGTCTACCATCCATAATAAAGCTGGTATATTTGCAAGCACAGTACAGAATCATAACTGGTTTATATCAAAGTCAGTTTAATATCTAACAATTCAGAGAGTTTTGTGGGTTTGTCATTGCTGAAGTGTATCCATAGGCAATCTGTAGGAAAAAGAATTTTGGCTAAGAAAAAGTAGTTGTCAGTATTTACAAGGCAAGAGAAAAAAAAAGTCTTATGTCTCGTAACACAATAAACAGTCCGTAAATTTTGCAGCCAGAACAGAAGGAACTACTGCATGCTTGCCCTTCTCAGTGTCTTTGTTCACAATTGTTCTCTTAAAAGCAAGCCTCACCTAAACGTAGTAGTCTAGAAGGTTGTGACAGGTAAGTTTTAGGAGGATATATAGAGTGTGATGTTCTCAATGCCTCAAAATTAAGAATAATGACCTTTACATTAGAGTCAGCTGACATTTTTATGACTGGCACTTGGTAATCCTGTCTAAAATTTAAATACTTTCTTTTGTCCTATATATAGAAAGAGAGTATGGAAGCAGAAAACTTTTATAAAAAATCTGTAGACAGATTGATTAGATAGATAGATAGATAGATAGATGATAGAGAATCTCCCTTTTAGACACAGCTCTGCCACATTGTAATGTAATAGAATGTCTTGCTCTGTTTCTCATTCTTTATGCTCTTATTGGCCAGGCTACAGCAGGACACTCAACTGCTTTTAATGATTTTCATTACTCCTTCTTATTTTCTGGGTTAATGACATATTGAAAGTGCTAATGGCATAAAATTTTCAAATAGCTCACACACTATTCATGAAAAAGGCAGTATATTTTACTTTATACGCGTATAATTTTTTCCCCAGCAGATTAGCTGCAACGTTTTGCTGCTTTGTAATTTCTCAATTTAATTGAGAAAGAAGGAAAAAAAAAAAAAGGAAACAGCACAGTCTCCCAATGTGAGGTTGTAGTTACACAAGTGATTATATTCTACCACCTCCCCACCCCCAAATAACTGTAAGAAGTGTTACATAAGCTGGGAAAAGGAATGTGGAGAATCACAGATTTTCATTCATTACCACTTTGTTTTTTAAAAAGTCTGTGATAAATATTCCATTTATGAGGATGCACCAATTATAGCAAATACAAGGACCAGGAACTATGTAAGATTAAATTCTAAACAGGAATCAAGGTTTTATAACCTGAGTTTCGTGAATTATTTCTCTAAATACAAATTATAGAAAAAATTTTTCAGTTAAATAATATTCGAAAAATTCCAAAAATGAGTTTTGCTTGCTTAATGAAATCACATTTATAGGAACAAGGAATGATGCCATTTTTTGAGTACGCTTTTTTGAATCATATATTCTGTTCCTTAGAGGCTTACATAGTGCAAGGGGCATTGGCGTATTTGGAATATGTTAGACAATAAAGAACTGCCGAAGGAAGTATAATAAGTTAAAGAAAAGCAATATAATCTACATGGTGAAGTCTTAAGAGTCGGAATGCCTTTGCAAGCGGACCTCGCAGAATCTGGAGCTTTATTTGACGATTTGTTTATTGTCCGGGGTACACCTCAGTCTTAGAAGCCCATTATCTTGTTTCCTTCGCAGGAATTGGATTACACTAGCATCTTAAATCAGTTTCCTTAGAAGCAGGGCCTGAGCTGGTGCTTTCTGTGAAGGTGTTGCTTTAAAGAACTCTCAGGAGAAGAGTGCTGAGGGAAGCGAGACAGGGAAGAAAGAAGAGGCTAGGCAAGGATGTGGTCTGTGCCCGAGAGTGGCTTCAGCCTGGTGCCACAGGCACGGTGGAGCATCATTTACACCAAGGAGGTAGTCCCACCTTAAAATTGGCCGTTAAGCTTCTGTATCCCATCCTTCTATAACCTATTGGTGTTGAACCTCTGTGACATGGTATCATTCCCCTCTAGAGCTGATGAGGGCAATTTTCCAAAGACAGTGTGAGACCTTGGCAGCCAAGATTTATCCAGCTGAGGGATGAGTACACTGTCTGGGGACAGGAATCCAATTGGCTTAAACATGTAATCCATATTCCAAACAGGCCAGCGAGGTTAGGAAGTATATTTTTTCTTGACAGAAGAGATCAAGACTGGGTCAGTCTGTTGATTGATTGATTGATTGATTGATTGACTGATTGATTGTCTTTGGGTCTGGGGTTCATCTTTATTATTTAGCATGTCCCAATAAGAGTTTTGATTCCAACCCTCCAAATTTGCTTCCCTCCTCATTTTCTTAATCTCAGTAAATGATATAATCTCCTCCAGATGTACAGAACACATATCTAGAAATCACACTTTTCTCCCCAGCCCCCTTATTTTACTATGAGTTAAGTGTTGCTTAATTTTGTTCATTTTATTGTTAAGTTGCTGTCTCTAACCCTCCCCCATGTTAATGAGGATAAAATGAAAGAGGCTAAGCAATTATTCTTGCAGGTAATGGCCTTGACCATCTTGTATATCTCACTGTAGCAGAGTTGAACATGTTTGGTACTGAATGAACATTTACTTAATTAACAGATACAACTTTGGAAACCTCTCAAAGATTATTCCTTATTTTGTTGTTTTTAATAGTGATGCTTAAAAATACATACTCATATGACCAATCTTAAGTGCATGACTTCATAGGTCAAAATTGCTTCATATTTCCTTTACTTTCTTTATACCAGGTTATGTTTCATGAGACCAAAAAAAAAATAGTGTAAATATTCCCTTTAGTGCTTAACACTTGGTCTGTGATAATTTAATTATACAGATTCTGAAAGCACTTCTTATTTCTTAACTCGGCTTCTTTCACTAATCAGGGTGTAATTTTCAACTTCAGACATCCCACAGGATTGGAAAAGATAAGCAACGAAGAATTCATTAACAAACTATATTATTATGCTATGAAAACAGAAAGTAGGTTCTTATGTCTCTGTGGCAAGTACATTAACAATACAGTTTAATTTTTGCATTTGGTCTCTAAGCAAGAAATATCATTCACGCAGGACTGCTTTCCTTTTGAAAACATACTCTAATCTTCCTCCCAAGAAGTCATTCCTCATTTTAATGTTGGCATGTTTGATGCATTAACACATAGAACATGGAGCTTAGATTTCCTGCTGATTTCCTGTTATGTCACTTAGTCTTCTCAGGAGATACCTGCCTTGAAAATACAGGCAAGAAAGACAAATGACAACTTCAAAGACAGATGCGTGTCTGTTGTGTTTTCAACCTAAGACATATACTGGATATATTGACCCTAAGCGAAGAATATAAAGCATACTCCTTTCCAAGTAGGAACACAAAGAAAACAACACAATATTACTCAAGGAAAAAAATCGTTTTTGAACGTTCATATTTTAATTACAAACTTACAGAGATAAAAAACCACCTTTTGAAGTACGTTCTGTAGAGTCATAGTATTAAAAAAAAAAAAAAAAGAAAGAGAGCAACATAAATGAAATTAAGTTGCTTGAGCAGCAGGAAATTCAATTTTAGACAGAAACTGTCAGACTGATCTCATCCATCTTTCCAACAAGGATATCAATCACTGTTTCTTCCCTGCCTTCAGTATTGCTTTCCTTACTTCCAGCTGTTCATGCTGGTATAGTTTAGCTGAATTTCATTGCTTCTGTCTTCTTCGTATTTTATTCTTCAATCTTTCAAAAGCTTCCATTAGGACAGAAAAAAAAAAATACTGTGTTTCCCATCATATTTGCGCAATAAAAAGTTTGGGGATAGCTAAAAGTAAAAGTATTATAACAAAGCAAATCTCACTCCTCCTTCAGTGGAAGATGCTTATCAATAGGTATACTAAGTTGATAATATCAGTGTAGCATATATTAGGTTTTTTGTTTATACTTTTTCTGGTTGTATTTCAGTTCAATTTCTAATCTCAGAGGACCTTGTAAATGACATATTTTAATGTAGGTAGCTTTATCTATGTCTATAACGGTATTGATATTGATACGGATATCTTTAGCTATCTAAACACATTTTTACGCTCAAAATTTAATTTATAACACATAGAAATTTTGTAGCCAAGAATAAACCTGGCCTGTAATGGTTTTGGCTATTCCTCTTTCAATCAGTTCTTTTTCAGTTTCCTAAATAAAACAACTTTATTAATGTAATCCTACTACTAAAATGCCAAAGCACAATCTAATTTTAATAAAAATTTTATCATAATTTGTTTTGGTATACTCGGTCTGTGAGCACTGTGAAAATAATTTCAACTCCCTGTGCTATCCCAGATCAATTTCTGTATTTCATAATAATAATGGTTATAATTTCTATCTGGGTTTTCATGGTTTAAAGTAAACCACCTTGGATTTTCAATATTCTAATACACTAGAATGATATTTCATAAGAATAGCATGTGTATTAAACATCATATAATAAGAAATCAAAGAAATGGTATAGAAGCACAAATAGTTACATTGATTCATTAAAAACCTCCATTAGAATTCAAAAAGTAAAGGATTTAAGCATTGCTGCTAATAATAATAAATGTATGCACTATAGTACTACCTTTATATCTGAACCTATAAGCTATATAACATTCAGATTTGCATTTTTCTGAATATACAGATAGGATAGACAGAAAAACATTAGATTGTATTGTCACTGACGCCATAGGAAGAAAAGAGAAAGTCTCAAGGAGTAATGCCTAACTCAAAGCTATGATGATGCAACTAAGGTATTTCTAGAATGCTGACTTTCATGGTTTACTCCTAGGTCCTTCTTTCTTCTCATTCTCATTTGCTACAATAGCTCAACATCTCTTGTGGATTTGGTCCCCAGGCTAATGTTGGTCTTTAGAACTGCCGTTTTTCTTCATATCGAATTGTCTAAAGTTTAAGTCTTTTTGGAGATACTCACATATTTTACCGTGGTGTGTGTCTATTAAAAATGCCCCACATATTTTAAGTTTATTGTTTTTATTTTATAACTCTTAAGTTTTATGTGTTCAGGCTTTTTAAACTATTATCCCTTATAAATTTCACAACATATATATATATATATATATATATATATATATATATATTTAGTATCTGCAAATAAATGAAAGCATTTGGTATAGCTTTTGCCTACCTACATTCAATTAACAAAGCATGAACAAAACTAAAGCCACATTCTTGTCTTCCACAATGTGTTTCTTATCTCATAGATTTGTTTTTCATTAATTTAGATGCACAAGCCAGTAACTTTGAACACATCCTTCATTCCTCCATTACCCCAAGCCACTGTATATTCAGTTAATTCCAATTTCTAATGAGTTTATCCTCCAGTCACCTGTTGACCACCTCTACTGCTGTCTATTCTTCATTGCCATTGCCAATCAGAGCAAGCTACGATTTATTTCTTGGCTTACTCACATATACTCTTAAAGTGCTTTCCTTTCTCTCTTTGGTGTTCATGCATTCAGTTTTATACTGCAATCAGAATGGTCTTTCTAAGATGCATTTATGACTCCTTATTTCCCTTAGCTTTAGGATAAATTCTATGACAGAATTGTTAATGTCCCCGAGCATGGATCCTTTTACAAATACACTTCTGTCACGCCACACCCTCACTCAAACTCTATTTCAAGTTACAAGGAACATCTTCCAGATCCTTAAATATAACAAGTTTTGTATGGCATCACAGGTTTTACATACACTGTTTCATTCATATAATGTGCTCTTTTTTTCCCTCTTCCCATACCTCAAAATGTGTCACTTCCTCATTTCAGCCTCAGATTCTTCCAGAAAGCCTTCTAAGTCTGGTGTTTGCACTCACAAGGAACCCTTCATTTGTCATATGAAATATCCTAAATAATACCCTGAATGTTCTGGCTACTTCTTTATGCTTCACATTTTTCTTTAATCCATTAGTGCCAGTGGTCTTGTGAATCCCACCTAACTTTATATCTGAAATACCTAACTTAGAGTCCAATATACTTCACGTGGTCAAAATACATTATTAAAAAATATGTACTAAAGAAATAAAAATTATAATAAATTTAGAATAAAAATTATTCTAAAGACATAGTACATATCAAATATGTATGTGTGTACCTGTATGCATATGCATATGTATAAGTGTTTGTAGTCTGAAGATAAAGAAAGTATTTCCAGCCTACAAATCAATAAAGAAAAAAGTAGTCTCTTGTTGCAAATTGTCAAACAACTTTCATTTTATCCTCTGAAAATATTGCATAGCAGCAAATGATCAAAAGGTTACAATAAGAAAATCAGACTAATCACTAACACAGATTTAAAACAACAGAACCTATACAACTCACTGCCACTACGACCTGATAATTTTATAAATGCAGTTTCAAGGTTCTATTTTGTGTTATATAGTTTATTTTTTCCACTTAACACACATCTTTCATACTCAGAAGAGAAAGGCTCATATTTGTCCACAAGAGTTAACTTCAGTGCACTGTTTAACTGTCTGTGTCTTTCAGTTACAGCTGTAGAAGTTGTTTCTCTATTAATTTCCAGAAAATAAAGTAGGTGGTAAAATAACAATTTTAAAGCAGGGTCCATAATGATACTTTTATATGATCACACCAAACATTTTTTTTCTGACACTAAATCTTTTTTTTTAAATAAAAATTACTTTAATAATGAAGTCTTCCTATTTTTGGTCAGCCATTCAATTAAAATTAAAATGTGTATAGCAACTACCATGATGGTCTCTGAAATTTATTAGACACTGTGGTTAATTGCAAAAATGGAAGGAGGGAAACTTTGCTTTTACATTGAAGATTAAAATCTTACATACAGGATTTTGCTTGAGACTAATAAGAGATAGTACATAGGAGTTTACGGTCCATGAGGAAAAAAATGCACATATATTTCTACATCAACATTACCAATTTTTTTTCATTCGAAACAGCATAGTTCTAATAATGGGAGTAAATTTAATCTATTAATTTAGTTTACACGTTTAAAAGATGTTTAGGTTTAGGTCTCCAAAATAAGCTGTTTTCAGACACTGCTCATTGCTCAATCAATTTTCTTCCTGATTAGTAGATCCGGATTTTGGGGATAAGGTTTGTGGCAATGTTCTTAAGGAAACTAGGTCCTTCACTAGCTACAGAGGTAAATGGGAATTAGTCTAATTCAATCAACTAATACTTGCCAAAGCCATGTAAGTGGAATCCTCTCTGGGATTTCCAGAATCAGCCTTCTTAGATAAAAATAATTTATTTGAACTCCCATGCCTCCGGAATGCTTGGTATGTAAGTAATAAACTGTGTTATTGCTTAAGTCATTTATATATGATATCGTGAAAATAAACCTCATTTTACTGCCATTGGGGATGTTATGTAGAGAGAACATTAGCATGTCAAACACATCTGTCTTCTTTAAAAAACTACTTGCTTGAAATATAATTAGTGTATATTATTGAGAGATGACACTTTGAATTTATAAAAATATGTAAAGTCAGTTGTCTCATCATTTGACTACCTTGTAAGAAACATTAATATTGAGGTCACAATTGTCTTCTAGCAAAATGAAAACTGCAAATGCAAAATATTTTTTGTAAGTTTAAGATTATTTTGGAAGATTTTCTAATTCGTTAATTCTATAGCATACCTCTAGGAAGTTCAACTAGAACAGGAGAAACTCCCTCTCAGAAAACAGAATCGGATTTTACAGAAACATTTTGACAGCATAAAAGTGAATTCTTGCGTGTGAACAACAATGTCCGAAGTTTTTTCCTTCATATTTGAAAATATGGTCAATCTGAACTAAAAATATTTTTTTGTTTTCTTGTGTTTAGGGTGAGGCTCATCATGCTAGGGAATAAAACCATTGGTAATAGACCTCATAATATGGCTTAAGTCTCTTAGAAATAAAATGAGCATAGTTTAATGTTTAATAAAAAATGTATTTAACACCATTTATAATTCCCATTGAAAAATAAAGATATAAAAATGTGAGGACAAGAGTCATTCATTCTCATAAAATTAATAACTAGGTGCTAACTTCTAGAAATATAATCCACAGCACTGGAAACTGAGGAACTTTGGCTAAGAAGGCACCCAAGGGAGTGGAGTCGAAACTTGGAAAGAAATTGTGATTCAATCTTCTTACCAATTATTGGTCCGTTCAGATTCTCTATTTCTTCATGATTCAGTCTTGGTATGTTATATGCTACTAGGAATTCATCCATTTCTGCCAGGTTATTCACGTTGTTAGTTTCTTATGAGTCTTTATGAGTTTCCGTGTGATCCACGTGTGCTCATTCTGGTTCCCTGGCAGAAGGAACGATGGCTTCATGGGGCATGCTCCTCACTCGGCAAGTTCAGGAGAGCTGGCAGTTTTTTTTCCGTTTCAAAGCCTCACCTGGAACTGTACAACCGTATTACTTTAGTCAAAGTAAGTCAGTGGTTAAGCCCCAATTTTCTCTATCAGGACGCATCCCAGAGCCACATAATTATAGTGTAGAGAGGAAAACTTGGGGAAGACAATCCGTCTACAGCGCTATTTTTTTTCTGCTTCCAAAGGGAAAATAAGTGAGTTAATGAAAATGTTCTTATAGGCCTTGGCTCTGTCAGAGATTATTCCAGCACTGCAATGCTCCTTCCTCCCACATGTCAAAATTCAGTGTTGTTAACAATTTTTCCCTTCACAAGAGTATAGTCCAAAAGCTATGACTCTTACAGAAGCAATAGCAGGATTATTTAAATGACCAACTTCACAAAGCCAATATATATTCTTACTAATTAAAAAAAAAATAGCTTTGAAGTTAACATTTCTCCACAAGCATTTATCCAAACTGAACTTAGATTTTGACATTTTATATATTATCATGACTCTTAAGAAAAGGGCCTCTAAAATGTTGACTCTTAGTCTCTAAATCTTCCAGAATCAACCTTTTTTTTTTTTTTTTAATTCTTTTTTTTCAACGTTTATTTATTTTTGGGACAGAGAGAGACAGAGCATGAACGGGGGAGGGGCAGAGAGAGAGGGAGACGCAGAATCGGAAACAGGCTCCAGGCTATCAGCCCAGAGCCTGACGCGGGGCTCGAACTCACGGACCGCGAGAACGTGACCTGGCTGAAGTCTGACGCTTAACCGACTGCGCCACCCAGGCGCCCCAGAATCAACCTTTTTAAGATAGTTATGAAAATTATGCTGAAATATTTCAGTGTCTATATTTAAGAACTGAAATATATAGGTACATGAATTAAAAAATAATACATATTGCTCATAGTCTGATAATAAAATTAATTTACAAGACAGGTGTAAATGTATTCCTGAGAGTATATTTTAGGTCTTTCTGCAATTTCTAATTTGTATTAATTTATGCATATTATATTCAGAACAAAGTGAGATATATACATCAGCCCACTCAGGCCAATGTGCAACGCTGATCTGGACCCAGCCATGGTTAATAGAATTCTACGTGTAGATGGAGCTTTACCATTTACCTTGTAACATCTTTTTGAGAATTCTTTTATTCAATATATATCAAACATCAATATCAAACATATTGTTTCCTCTGGATATAATGCCTGTATCAAAGAACTATTTCAGAATACATTTTTAATATGTTTCATTTCTCAAAGAGAGGCTAGAGTTTCAAACTAATATGTTCATAAGAGACTTCTAGCTAAAGCCTAATACATTACTATCTATTACAAGCAAAGAACCAGTCTTCTAGAAATTGCTGCATGTTTTATTTTCTTTAGTAAAGATTATTTTATGACTTTTCAAGGCAGTAAAATTTGTAGGGAATTCTACATGAGAGAATATTACAACATATAATATTACCAAAAAAAGGTTTTTTTTCTCTAGCTCAGATAATGTTTATCTTCTCTGAATCAAGGCGGCATTCATCATTGTACTGGAAAATTCCATCTTCTAAAACTAACAAAAAGTTTTAACTTTTTAACATTCATAACTGGAGTGACTTAGTGTAAGTCACTAAGATGATAATTGAAGGGGGAGAAAAGTAGTCAACATAAAGATAATGTTTCACAAAAAAAAAATAAAATAAAATAGCAGTCACATTGGTGCTAAGTGATTATTGAAAAATGAGTAAGTAAATGAATTTACTGATCGCTTATTAAGAAAACTAATAAAATTCATTTGGGGTTTCAGAATAAGAAGATCACAATGAAAATGAAAATTCAGGAGAATTATCAACTATTTAGGATAAGTTACAATTAAATATGTCTAATATTATAATTTTTAATTTTACATTGATAGATTAACATCTAGAGTTAAAGTTGTGGTGCATTTTAGAAAAACGTCTACCAATATGCAATTCTTTTACATATGTCATTGTTAGAAAAATATATAGAAGGCAGTAAAATTATATTATGATTAATTAAAGTTAGAAACCATAGATATTTCAGATTAAATAGATTGAAGCCTAGCATCATAAAATAATCTCTTAAAATCACATAAATTGTACATGACAGAGCAGAGACTAGAACTCAGATGATTTATTCTTAACATCAATAATTTTTTAAAGGTAAAACCTAATGGTCTTGAGAAATAATCCTATGATAATATTTTAAGAAAACAATAGATATGGGCAAAATGAAAAAAATACTTGAAAAATAAAAATGTAATAAAACTCCACTAAAGACTTTTAGACTTTTACTTGCCTACACAAATAGCCCTTAATGTCTTCCTCCTCAACAATAATAACCAGTTCTGCAGAATATGGCAATATTCCAAGTTATATACTTCTCAGTCTCTCTTGCCACTAGATGTAGTCTTGGGACCAATTCTGACGAATGGCATATAAGCAAAAGTAGTTTAACGGGACTTTTAGAAATAGTCTTTAAGCGCACACATACTTTATCCTCTCTTCTCTCTTCCTGCATCCTCCATGCAAGTTTCAACAGTTGTCTGGGACATTGGAATGACTTTGATGTTAAAAACCATTTGCTGAGGTAGGCAGAATAGAACCATAGATGGAACTTATGTTCTTGATGACTTTGAGAGTCATTTCACCCACTCTGGGCTGCCTGATTTGGGAATTCTTTTTTTTTTTTTTTTTTTTTTTTTAATTTTTTTTTTCAACGTTTATTTATTTTTGGGACAGAGAGAGACAGAGCATGAACGGGGGAGGGGCAGAGAGAGAGGGAGACACAGAATCGAAAACAGGCTCCAGGCTCTGAGCCATCAGCCCAGAGCCCGACGCGGGGCTCGAACTCACGGACTGCGAGATCGTGACCTGGCTGAAGTCGGACGCTTAACCGACTGCGCCACCCAGGCGCCCCAGGGAATTCTTTTATGTAAAAACTAAACTTTCATCTTATTTAAGCCAAGAATATTGTGAGTTTTTGTTATATGTAGTTATTCTTAATTAATCTAGGATTTTCTTAATCATATAAAGGATTTACTACACATTTTTTATAAGGAAAAGCTTCTACTCTGAAGAATTAATAAAATTACCATTTTGGGGGTGTCCAAAATATTTGCCAATTTTGATTTTATTTCACAGTTATTTTAGTTCATCACATTTGGGATAACTTCTCATCCTTTTAGTAGGATCTTAGAAAAGAGGGTTATATACAGTTCTATGTGGACTAGAGTATATTCTATATTTTTTTAAATCTTAATGTAACATTTTTTGTAACGTTAGAGAAGTTATGATAAAGAAATAGACAAGCATTTGTCTTAACATTTCAGGTATTCATTCATTATACTTATATCTCATGCTTAGTGTATTGGTGATACACTCATATTCTTTTTATACACAGACACCTTTGTGTCCTTATTTTCATGTTGTTTCCTTATTCTTCAACTTCTAGTTTAGAAAGACAGCTTAATTTTCACCTTGATGAACTACCTGTGGGCGTTTATTTGTCTTATTTTAACATAATTCTACATGATCCAACAAGTGTACTCCCCTACTGTGTCTTTACATAAACAGCCTAGATGGTAGTGAGAATGACACCACGGTGTTCCAGACCAGACGGAATAAGATAAATTACTTGAATAGAAATGAGAACATTGAAAGTGAATACACATGAAAAGCAGAAAACTTTATTTTTCTTCTCAATTAGCATTTGAAATACAAACCTTTCTTTTTGATTATTGAATGTATGACATCCTGTAGATAATAAAAAGCACAATACCCTTATGCATCTGCTGTTATTGCCATTATGGGAGAGAAAAAGCAATTTCAGTTTAGTTCCCCTGTCCCATTTCCTTATCCTAAAGAGATATAATCAGTTCAATTAGCCGAGAAAATAATAAACAAGTGTGTTTACATTCATGCTATAAACATGTACACATACAATGCAATGCATCGCTATAAATCCATTAAACTTTTAAAATAATTTTCCTCCTATACTTTAGTGACTATCATTAAGTTCATTCAGTTTTTGGAATGGTATGAGCTAGCGATAGGTGGGTAGTGTCACATTTTTTGAACTGGAATGCAAGTTGAGAAGAGTGATGTGAGAGGGAAAAGGAGGTGAAGTCAAATACCCCATGAAAAGGCGAAGGCTTCACCCTTCGGATATCATTCAGCAAATCATCTCTGAATGCCTAAAGTAAGCCAAGTATTATTCTCGGTACTGGGAAAAATCAGTGAACAAGACACAACTCTGTTCTTAAGCTACTTGTACAGGTCTGTCCATGTGAGTCAATACTAAGACTGAACACAAGACCAAAGAGAGACAAACACTATGCATTACAACTTAGAGGACCGTGAACCAGAGAGCAGCCATAGCAAATGAGATGTGAAGAAGGTCAAGGGTTCAAAGAAAACACATAGAGGGATAAGTAAATAACGGAGGAGTACATCAAAGAAATGAAGGGATTCTTGAAAGCATAAAGAACTTTACACTGATTACACCGAATTTAATAGAATTTCGAAGGTCAGGGTGGATCAGCTGACACCTGCTTACAATTACAGTTCCTTTACCAGAACACATTTAAAGATAATAATGTAACGTGGAAACAATGTAACAATGGGACAATAATGTAACATTGAAACAAGGTATGGATGTTTTCACATTAGAAACAATTTCAAATTCTCTTTTATATTAGAAACAAATTCTAATTCTCAGGAATGGAAAAATGTGATTCCCACATTTTTTTCAATAAACTCTACAAATGATATGTTTGCTGATTTCAAAAATCCGTGTTATGATTGATATGTTTTGTCATGATGCCATGTGACTTTAGGTACTCGCAGAAGTCAAATTTTGAAGTTTCCAGATATATGAGAACCAAATTCGATAATGTCAACTGAAAAAACTACTAATACAAAGATCTAATGTTGATTTAGTGTTTACAATATGCCAAGATCTAAGTTAAGTGTTTTCTAAAGTTTTTGCTCATACAGTTCTTACCACATTCTTATGTAGTGATTATCATAATTATCCTCACTTACAGATAAAACAGATTTAGTGAAATTAAGCCTGTCTAAAGTTATATTAGTATGAGAAACCTTTGCCAAAACAGTATGCTGGGCAGACCATCTCTATGATAGATTTTTAGCACCATTCCAGGTGATTGAGATAGACAGAACAGGGAGAACTATCTAGGGATATTGATTCTGACATAATGGAAAATCTGCATCAGTACAATAAAAGTGACCCAGATAATTTTATAATGCTTATTGATATAATTCAAATTATCATTTATATAGTATGCCTACATTCACATAATGTCTGAATCGAACTTGTTGAAAATGGAGAGGAAGCTTGGAAAGGTCTAATCTAAAGTAAACAAAGTATATAGAAAATAAACCTTTTAGGACCTTGGAGAATACCGTGAGGTAATTATAGTATGGCCCAGGGACTACTGATATCATAGCCAAAAAAGATTGAGATATAACAGAAAAGCAACTGTAAATGACATACCAGATATGCTAAAATGTTGTTAAGAAAAAAACCTATGAAATAGACATTTACACTCGGGCTGCAACTTAAATCCAATGAAAGCAGATATGCTTTGTATGATTTGTGATTGAACTGCTTCTTGCATTATCAGCTCTTGGTAACATGTTTTGGGGTGAGTGGCAAGGTTTATTATTTTTTTAATTAATTTAAACATAGTTCATGGTTCCCTCTCCCCCAACAGTTGGGTGATATGATATAGTGTCATTTTTTATATAAAGTAATTTATATTCAGGGGCGCCTGCAGGGCTCAGGTCGAAGAACATGCGACTCTTGATCTTGAGGTCATGAGTTTGAGCCCCATGTTGGGGGTAGAGATAAATAAATAAATAAACAAACAAACAAACTTTAAAAAATTAAGTTACATTTGGCTGATAAATATTGTTATTGAGAGTTGAACTCTGTTGCAAACAAAGTGGAATTATATATTATATTTATAATACTTTTCTATTTAGGAACAATGGAAATTAAAAAAAAATAGAAAAAGATAAAGAAAACAACTTAAATCAACTATAAAAGCACTACCCAAAGAAAATCTCGCTTCGATACTGGTGTCCTTTATCTATCTCTCTCTCTCTTTCTCTCTCTCTGTCTCATTTTATGGATGGAGATAGATATAGGTATAGATATATCTGTATAGATATATATCTGTATCTATGTATGTATGTATTTATGTATTACATATCTATCTATCTACCTATCTATCTGTCATCTAGCTATCCATTTTTCTGTGTGCTTCATAGTCAGCTTAAATTTTAGCCTAAAATCTGAAGATATTTTTTAATGGTTACAAGTATTGCTTTGGTTGGAAAGGATATGTATTTTAGCTTGAGTTTCTCTAGGAATCTTCAACATTTATTTATCATCTGTATTTCTGAGTATTTACTTAGAAATTATTTTAGCATGAGTGGTACATTGTTGAATGTTCTTTTTAAAGGTTTCAATTATTTTCTTTCAATTTTCGTAGTCATACTTTTTTTTTGTTCAGTGTTTCTCAGTGAATAAAATGTGTGAATTTTGCATGACACTGTCAGAGTCATTTAACACCAAGACTTCTTAAAATATTTGCAAAGTATCAAGTTCCCACAAGATATAGAATCTAAGATTGGTGTTAATTGCCCACATTCAAGTAATCCTCAAGTCATGACATTAATGTCAATATGTTAAAAGACCATTAAAAATGTTATGCAATGTTCAGGCAGACAGGGCATTTTGTGTCCCTAAACTGTAAAACTGTTTATTAGAAATATTATAAGGATCTCTACATATGTTTATATAAATTAAATGTGTTTTGTGTGTGTGTCTGATTTATTCCTACAGGTACTCTTGTGCTGGCAAAAAGCCAAATATCAAAGAAAAAGTATTTGGCAAAACAGATTACAAAGCTATTGCTTTATATTAAATCTGACAGCCTATTTTAATTTATATCTACATCATGTATACATTCAACTGACACATTCCTGCAAAAGTCTAATTTGGGGATCTGTTTTTTTTTTCTTAATTTTTTAAAAATATGGTGTGTTAATTTCTTGATATGTTTTCATGCATTTATATTTCCACTTCCTATCTTTATCTCCACAGAGATCCCATAATAACTAAGTAGTTAGTTCAGAACATATAAACAGCTTATTGTTATTTTTGATGGAAAAGAAAAATTACCCCTGTGTTTGTATTTCCAAAACCATGCTTTGTTCAAATCTTTCTGAGTCATTTTAAATTTTTTTAACGTTTATTTATTTTTGAGAGAGAGAGAGAGACAGAGCATGAACGGAGGAGGGTCAGAGAGAGAGGGAGACACAGAATCTGAAGCAGGCTCCAGGCTCTGAGCTGTCAGCAAGGAGACCAACGCGAGGCTTGAACTCACCCACCGAGAGATCTTGATGCTTAACCAACTGAGCCACCCAGGGGCCCCCTGAGTCATTTTAAATATCCTATCCTAACATTCTTCAATTGTGCTGCAAAAGCCCCACCTTCCCCGTGTTCAAGATACGTGACTATTTCGTTTCCTTACAATGTCTTACAGCTACTGTTTTGCCTTTTTTAAGGTTTTTTTTTTTTTTAATTCTATCAAAAGAAGTGTTTTCTGTTAAATGTTCTTCTAACTTAAGAAATAGTGAAAGCATTTGGAAAAGAACTTTCACTGAATTTGTTTTTCAATTTGGTAGAGCAATACTGCCTTGCCCATAAGTAATTGCCAGGAATATCTTTTGAAATTAAATGCCATTGACTTTCTTTCTTTAGTTCCATCTAAGTAGCTAGAAAGTAAGTTGCTGTTGCTCTTTGGAAAGGTTTTGTTTTTTAACCTGAAAAGCTCACTTGAAACACTTAATTATTCCTCGTAGAAACAAAAGATTGTGTTCATAAGTAACTACAGCTTTTATTTGATGAACATAATGCCATTTTCATTTGCTTATATTCATATATTTTTTAATTTCTCTAAATAAAATAGCATTAGTCATCGTTCTTCAAAACAAAAGCTGTAACTTTACTAGATGGTGAGTTGCTGTTATTTCCACCTGCGTGATGCTGGCTTCATTTCCAGTGAAGACAGAGCTAGAACTTTAGTGGCCAGATTGGCTTGTTTTAAACAACCTATGGAGATAAAAGGAAAAAAAAAATCCTAACAATTAAAAGACGTTACAATGGCAACAGATAAGCTTCTGCGATGGAGTATGATAGAAGGAGAGTCCTAAGAGTTAGGAAGTGAAAAGGGAAAAAGATATTTGTGGGAAATGTGTCATACTTTTTTCTACTCTTTTTTTCCAAAGAAAAGCTCTGGATTCAAAGTCTGGAAATATGAATTCTAGTCCTGGCTCATTCATGGACTAATGTTTTCATATTTGATAACTTACTAAAAATATTTCAGCTCTAGTTTTCCTTACACGAATCATAAATAAAATAACTCTATCTACCTAATATAATATTAACAGGATAATATTTGATTGCATGTATGATATGAATTATATAATATTTTTTCTACACAAATTCAGCTTATAATTAATATAGATTTTTATGTAGTGCTGTGAATAGTCCTTACACTCACTATCCAGAGAAGAGATCTATAAAATTACCTAAAATACAACAGACATTAAAATTGATTAATTAAGAAGACATTTAGCATGTAGCCACTTTCATTTCCTTAACACTGTGTGATTAATTCTCATGTGCCACATATCACTCTAAAATAATGAAATTTTCTCACTTACCTTCTGATAATTCATTGAAGAAGAGATCATTTATTCTCTGGTTTTCTAGTTTTAGTGATTATGAAATCTCCTGACGTGGAACACATTTTGGATGCCTGTTTGTTATAGGCATGAAACGTGAACAGCTTTTCTCTAAACAAGGCATAAGCAGATTTCTCACGTGTCACAATGGTGAAGTAAATGAAATAGTAGAAGATATAAATCAGATTATATCTCAGATGGAACCTTTTAGTACTCAAATGTATGCAAGTATTCGAAGCATTACAGGCTTAATAAAGAACTCCACTAAGACCTAAATCCCAATGTTGCTCAATAAAATTTTCCAGTAAGAAATGTTACCTAGTCAATTATCCAGTAACAACTGTGTAATTTTTTCTGTGTCAGAACACACTCGTATGCTAAAACAGTGAAAAGTGTTCTTAACGTGACATACTTAAATTTTTGTTAGTAGCAAAGAAAATGTCAACATACATGGCATCAAAATGGAATAAACTGGAAATACGTTATACAGAAACAGAAAGTGTCAAATGTGCGGTATAAATAATGATACACAAAAAATACTAAGTGTAGTGCAAATAAGGTCCCTCAAGTGTCATCTAAGTAACAGAAATTGAACAAGAGACAGGCGTTTGTGAGCAATCTGGTATCATCGGACCACAGTGACAGTTTCTTGAACTAGCAAGACAACGGGAGATACATTAGAATGGAATCTTGGAAATCAGGTTTAGGAATGTAACAAGAAGCACCAATAAAATCCACATAGAAAAGGGACGCGTGGGTGGCTCAGTCGGTTGAGCGTCTGACTTCCACTGGGGTCATGATCTCGCCGTCCCTGAGTTCGAGCCCCGCGGGGACTCTGTGCTGACAGGTCAGAGCCTGGAGCCTGCTTTGGATCCTGTCTCTCCCTCTCTCTCTGCCCTCCCCCGCTCATGCTCTCTCTGTCAAAAATAAACATAAATAAATAAATACATAAATACTAAAAAAATTTAAAGCCACATAGAAAGTACAATCAAAATCTTATAAGAAATAATAGAAAGTATGCAGAAATGTGGCGGAAGAAGTTTGAAGACTGATCAAGGAGCCAAGCTTACCAAACTTAAACTGGGTGTCGATAGGGGAGGGGGTGTGGAATATGGCAATAAGTGAGAAGAGTGGTGGAAAATGAAATGAAATGAGGAGTGAAGAAGCACAACTGTGAATGGAGACTTTCAATTTTTTGTAGGTTTGCTGGGACAATTGAGGCCATTATTGGAACTTAAGCCAGGGTTGAGGAAGGAGATTCACCACACAAATGACTAAATATGATTGCATCCAAAGGAAATAAACAAGTTGAAAATGCGAAATTGAAGACACACAGGGGAATACGCAGGCCTGTATGTGATCCAAAGCTAAAATGGTAAGGACTAAATACTGCAAATTGGAAATGGAAAGAAAAACAAAGCACGAAATAATTGAGCAAAAAATATTCCTAGATTCGTGCTTGATTTCAAACTTGTATTAATTCTGTAACTGTAGGCAAATCATTTCATATCTTAAGATCTATTCCCTTATCGGCAAAATATAGTTAGTAAACACATATGAACTGCACTACAGAGTGTGAAAATACAAGGGAGAATAAAAACGCTTCATCAGTTAAAAAATGTATAGGGATGGTTGATAGTATTATTTCTCTGAAACAGAATTTTGGAAACCATAATGAAAAAAGCAGCAGAAATGTTCCATGATTCTTACCGTGTAATGATTTAATGTGCCTGGGTTAGTTAATAGGTTAAATTTGCATAGAGCACATTTTTTTTTTATTATTACTCGCACAACTTACTGATAGTTAGCATACTATATAATATCCCATTAAAATACTTCTCTGTTGAGATGTTTAATTTAAATTACATCTATAGATGCACTCTTGCCAACTCTAAAACAAATTTCCCATAAATGTACCCAAAGTTATGAAATAAAGGACTCTCTTAATTGGTCTTATACGTTTATATAATCTGAACAGTACGTAAGTAGCAATAAAAGTTGCAATAGCCCTTAGGACTTACACATGACAAGCAGCCTGTGGTAAGCAGTAAAGATTCAAGGATAACAATATGAATCAGTTTTCTAAGTATACTACTCACAGTGAGAGAGCAATAGCACAGAACATATTTTTATTTGTACATGCAAAAATAGTTTCCGATAATAAAAATGTCATCATATGATATTGCAAAGAATACTTCAACCTACTGCTCCTAGAGGAATTCGTAACAATCTAACTAGCAGTTTTTATTCTCTGTAGATTTCAAAATGCAAATTGATTTGTTCTTTTTCCTGGTTTAGAGAAACAGAAAATATGTCCCTGTTGCCCCATGAGATCCTTTAGATTTTCTTGACTGAAGGTAAAATACTTATTAATACGTGTGAGTCAATGCCCCCGGGGTCATACTTAAATCTCAGAAGTTCACTGGAATCCATCAACTAATTTTTAGAATCATGTGGAATTTCAAATAATCAAGCTTAGATATTTTTACATATGTTTTATTTTTTAAATCAGCCAAAGGTATCATTATGTTTTAATTCCTATTTTTTTTATGGAAAAAAAAAAAAAAGTATCAGAGTCCCTTTATTTAAAAGCACTTGAATTAAGTGCTGGGTGGCTCAGTCGGTTAAGCCTCCAGCTTTGGCTCAGGTCATGATCTCACGGTCTGTGAGTTCAAGCCCCACGTCAGGTTCTGTGCCTACAGCTTTGGAGCCTGGAGCCTGTTTCAGATTGTGCGTCTCCCTCTCTCTCTCTCTCTCTGCCCCTCTCCTGCTCGCACTCCGTGTCTCTCTCTCTCTCAAAAATAAATAAACATAAAAAAAATACATTTCAAAGCAAAAGCACTTGAATTAAAATTATATTCCCTATTGAAGGTAATGTTTATCATACGGTATTTAAGATAGAGGTAGAAGATGTTTTATAGATGCAGAAAGGCAATGAAAACTATTTTTTTAATTGCAAACTGGAAAAACTCGAAGTCAAAATGATACTGGTTAACAAATATTTACAGTAGTCCCCTCTTACCTGCGGGGGATACATTGCAAGACCCTTGGTGGTTGCCTGCAACTCAACAGTACTGAACCCTATATATATTATGTTTTTCCTATACATACATACCTATGACACAGTTAATTTATTAATTAGGCACAATAAGAGATTAACAAAATAACAAATAAAATAAGATCAAATAAATTATAACACTATAGTCTGATAAAAGTTATGTGAATGCGGTCTCCCTCTCTCAAAATATCTTATTGTATTATACTCACTGTCTTCTTGTGATAAGGTGAGGTGATAAAATGCTTATGTGAGGAGATGAAGGGAGGTGAATGACACAGGCATTATGATGATGCGTTTGGCTCCTACTGAGCTGCTGATAATAAGTAGGACTATGGTTGGCCACAGGTAAATAAAAACACAGAAGCAAGGGTCCTTGGGTGGCTTAGTTGGTTGAGCATCTGACTCTTGATTTCTGCTCAGGTCATGATTTGTCCGTTCGTGAGTTTGAGCCCCATGTCAGGCTCTGTGCTGGCAGTGCGGAGCCTTCTTGGGATTCTCTCTCCCTGTCCCCCCTCCCCCACTCACTCTCTCTCTCTCTCTCTCTCTCAAAATAAATAAATACAGTTCAAAAGAAATAAAGCCACAGAAAGTGAAACTGTGAGTAAGAAGGGACTGTGTAGATATCATACACCAGGAGGGAATGCTGAAAGCAGACGATGTAAACAACACATTTTTCCCCATGGAAGGGAATGTGGAAGAGACTATTACAATAAAATGTGGCAAGTTCTACCATGTTCATAAGTACAGTGTTGTTGTGGAAATAAATGCAGTGCCTGGAGGTAGTTGAACGGGCGACGATTTAGGTCTACAGGAAGATACTCAAATATTCCGGTTGAGGAAGCACTTTTGTTCTACTAGACATTTTTTCAGGACTTGGCCAGGGGATATATGTAAAGGATGAAGGCGTGAGCAGGGTGAGGAAACTGCAGGCAGTTAAATATAGTTCGACTGAAGTTAGAGATGACGGACATGGCTGTGAAGTCAAAGCATGAATGCCTTCCATATCTCTAAGAAATCTAGAGATTTCTTTTCACTATGTAAATGGTAAGAAGTCATTTTAATATTTAAGTGTGATTTCCAGGCTTAGAGGGATTATTCTGACAGCAGTCAGATTGAAGCAGAGAAGAGGACGCCAAAGGAGGGGCATGAAAAATGTGTGTCAAGAAACACAAAGATGAGGGGACTCAGAATAGAAATGCCTACAGCATAACAGTGGTTTCCTTTAGTTACTCATTTGATGTGATAAAGTGTAGAGAAATATATAGGGACTATCCAGATTTAGACTTGGATAACTGGATGGTTATTGTGAAAATCAAAAAGAGTATAAAGAAAAGCAAATCCCCTTATAGAAAGAGACGGACTACATAACGAGTGGCTTCAGTTATATTAAAATTAAGGCACCGCTGAGAAATTAAAGATGTTGATATCCATCCAGTCCTTGAAGAGCCATAAATTCTAAGTACGGTGAAGATTTTCAAGGCTGTGCAGCCTTGTGGGAATTCAGGATGATTGGTTACAGGAGAATAAAGTAGGATGGGTCACCAGTCATGTCAGAATGGTGTTCGTTGAATCAAATAGCTTTAATACTGGAAATACAGGGGCGCCTGGGTGGCGCAGTCGGTTAAGCGACCGACTTCAGCCAGGTCACGATCTCGCGGTCAGTGAGTTCGAGCCCCGCGTCAGGCTCTGGGCTGATGGTTCATGATGGCTCAGAGCCTGGAGCCTGTTTCCGATTCTGTGTCTCCCTCTCTCTCTGCCCCTCCCCCGTTCATGCTCTGTCTCTCTCTGTCCCAAAAATAAATAAACGTTGAAAAAAAAATTAAAAAAAAATACTGGAAATACAGTAATAGAAATGGACATGGAGTCTCCAGGACTGCATTATTCCACAACTGAAGACAAACCTACCTGGAAAATTACAAAAGAAAACTATTGAGGCAGAGTCAGCTTGCTGTCTCCCCCATAGTATCTGGATACCTCTTCTTTAATAGTAATACATATTTTAGCTGACTACATGACCATCTAGGCAAAACCAAATTTCTCAGGCTACCACATAGCTGGATGTGGCCTTGCCACAAGTCCCCAACAATGAAATACGAGCAGAAGTGATGTATGAACTTTCCGGGTCATATAGACTAGAATGTGGACTTAAAAATGAGAATCGAAAAGTAATTTTGCTTTATTTATTTTTGAGAGAAAGAGACAAACAGATTGCAAACAGGGGAGGGGCAGAGAGAGAGGGAGACAGAATCCAAAGCAGGCTTCAGGCTCTGAGCTGTCAGCACAGAGCCTGACGTGGGGCTCAAACTCACAAACTGTGAGATCATGACCCGAGCCGAAGTTGGATGCTTAACTGACTAAGCCACCCCGGCATCCCTTGAAGCGTGATTTTAAACACAAGAGCTAAGTTACCATTTGATGATGACAAAACATCACATTGAGCTTTGGCCCCCGATAACATAAATGACAATCATAAACTGTTGATGGTAAATGAAAGTGAAATGCACTTCTAATTCGACTAAGACATTGTTATTTTGTCTTGTTATATCAACAAATGCAAAAGAAAATGTTCTGAAGTCAGTCTAAATATGCATAGTAAAGGTCCTGCCTTATAATGGTTACTCATTTAGAAACTAAAACAAAAACAAAAACAAAGACAAAAACAAAAACAAAAAAACAAACCCAAACTGTGAAGAAACATGTTGAATTAGCTTTTAGCAAACAAGTACCCAATCGCTATGTTTTAAATGATGAAAGTAATTAAAGCTAGGGTATTGAGCACAGCAGTGTGGGTATATACACAAATTACAGGTTTCAATTATTTGAACTAAGACTAAAACAGTTTGCAGAGGGACAATACAATCCCACTCATATCCTATAACATCTAATCCTATATAATTAATCCTGTATTATTTAATAATGCTGATGGTTTCCTGTATTTTAAGGATAAGGAGACTTAATAAACACTAAATCTCAAATTGATAATACCAAACAGTAGGTAACCTTTACAACTAAAAATGGAAAATATATATGATTATTTCATACTCAGAAAGTAACCTATATTGTTTATAATAGTTAAGGTCCTTGTCTGGGTACTTCACAAATTTAAAAGCTACAATTTACACAAATTACCTTATTTATACCTTAAAACAAATATTTGAAGTAGGACGGTATCACGTTAAATATGAGAAAATGGAAACTCAGAAAATTTTTTTAAGTTTATTCATTTTTAGAGAGAGAGAGAGAGAGAGAGAGAAGAGGGGAGGGCAGAGAGAGAAGGAGAGCGAGAGAATCAGTGCAGAGCCCTACATGGGGCTCAAACTCACAAACTGTGACATCATGATTTGAGCTGAAATCGAGAGTCAGATGCTTAACAGAAGAACC
The DNA here is from genome assembly GCF_018350155.1 of Leopardus geoffroyi. NCBI lineage: Eukaryota > Metazoa > Chordata > Mammalia > Carnivora > Felidae > Leopardus > Leopardus geoffroyi. Next base: position 216,465,836 of record NC_059326.1, on the reverse strand, counting down.
ACCCACGTGCCCCTGAAAGTTTAAGTTACGTATTGTGAGTGATGTCTGGGTTCTTTAACTCCAGTGTCTAAACCTATCATCACTCTGCTAATCTTCCCATTTGCAGATTTAATATATGTTGATCATTTACAGCATATCAGTAACTGTGCTGTGCTTTTTACATATCTTAACTCTGGATATTCTCCTTGATTTACAGGTGAAAAACTGAGGTTCAGTGAGGTCTGAGATTGCCCATTTCATATGTAAAAAAAAAATCTTGACTTAAATCCTGGTTAGAAATGAAACTGTGCTTTTAACCACTTTTCTTTTTTTTTAATTTTTTTAAATGTTTATTTATTTCTGAGAGAGACAGAGACAGAGCACGAACGGGGGAGGGGAAGAAAGAGAGGGAGACACAGAATCCAAAGCAGACTCCAGGCTCTGAGCTGCACAGAGCCTGACACAGGGCTCGGACCCATAGACTGTGAGATCATGACCTGAGCCGAAGTCGGACACTCAACCGACTAAGCCACCCAGGCGCCCCTAACCACTTTTCTACATGCTTTACATATTTGTTTGTGAATAAAAATTTACCAAATGCAAAGAACCCATGTTTTATAGTGTCATACTCACTGTTATTAGCTATTAAGTATTAATTAGTTAAATGATCGGGGGAAGCCTCATTCATTAAGGAAAATCAAGACTGGATAATTAGAGAGTGCTTTGGGACATTCAATAATAAGATGGTGTCTGAGTGCCTGCACAAAGATCAGGTATTTATAGAGGTTGAAAGGGCCAAACCTATTCCCTTAACTTGAAAATAATCTCCCACGGTAGCTCTTCCATACTAAATAAATGCTCCAAATGAATCTGTTGACATGAGACAAAGGTAACTATTGTTATTTAAATATTATCTGGAGAATATGATATATTACAATAATTTTAGGATACAAATTTTCTCAAGTTAATTTGATTTTTTTTTTCGCCTAGGAGAATACTATGCAAATAGACTATAGCGATAGGAGGTGTATATTTTCTGATGATAAAGTGAAGGCTCTAGATGTGTTTAGTGGCATTAAAAAAACAAACAAACAAAAAAAAAGTTTATCATCCTAGTTTCTCTGGTGCACATACAACTCAAATCAGTGTGCATTGTTCAGAGTTGATTTAGCTGGTTTATTTGTATTTATCAATATTTCACTGAGACTACTTAGAGTTTCAGTGCTCCTTCTGTAGGTTATACACACATGTTATATATTTTTCAGTGAAAACCAATATCTTTGTTCAAAACAGCCATAGTGTGCAAGCCCCCTTTTGTGGACAGAGACATTGATGTCCAGGTTCAAAACCACTGTCTTTTTAATGACTTCTTTTTTCTGAGGAGGGGTGGTTTTCTTCAACACGGCTTCATTTGCTTTTTTTACATCAGTCTTTTTTGTTGCTCTTTACATTACCTGTGGGGTAGCAATATTACAAGACGCAATGGCAGAAATGCGTAGCCTGATCTTCTGGGGGCTCTCAGTTCACAATATCCAATAGGTTAGAGCATCGAAGTGTCAATTCCAAGATAAATATACTCATAAAGGGACTAGAATTCTAACTGTATGCTTTGTGCCTATACTGGTGCTAGAAAGGCTGTGCCCTATGTCCTAAAAATAGCTAGAGTACTCAAAATAACTTCACGTATAACCCCACTTGTGTTTCTGAAGGTATACCTTATCCCTTCACTTGTTTCCAAATCTTTCCTGTGATTTACAGTTTCCAATCTCTCTATTTTTAAAGGTCTGTTTTGTTTTTCTTGTAGATAACTACATAGACCCAAGCAAGATTACCATTAGAAGATTCTAGTCAGCTTTGAATAGATCAGACAACAATGCTATATTTCATATGAACTTAATGTAGTGCTTTTAATGTTAACTATAGGAACAAGTGTAATATTAGAAGTCAAAGAGTGGAAAACTAACCAAGGCTCATTTCCTTGGCTCATTAATTTTCAAGTGCAGTTGTACTTGAATTGTTCATAAAGATGCTTAAGTGCAAGCAGATACCCTTTCAAAACCACAAAGCAAGGATTGTTCATTTTTCCTACCTTTCTATCAAGAAAAAATGCTATGAATATATCATACATATTGCAAATAGCATTTCCCTACAGTTGACCTACAGAATGGAGAGAGAAAAATAAAAGCTTTGCCATCTATATTGATCATGCAGATTACATCCAAAGTTACCCCGATTCAAATCCAATAGGTTACTATTAAGATTTTTACAATAAGTGAAATTTCTAAATTCCATAGGAATATCACATGGTAACAAATGAGGAAAACCAAGCACGCTCCAATCCAGGAATGAGCAAATGTGAGTATGATAATCCCAAAGAATGTACATATATGTATGAATGCAATGTGCACATTAAATGGATCAATTCATACAAGATACGTTCTAGTCAAACTAAATAATTGAAATAAAATGTTTTAAACAACAAAGAGGTGAAACTATTTATTTCATAGCTTACATGTGCTTGTAACCAGCATTTATTGAATTCTCACATTGGGCCAATTGTGCCAATTGTGGTAGTAAAAATATTTGATGAAATGAGATACCTGGGCTTTACGATTTTCATGCCACATTGGTTGTGGGTGTGGAAGATGCAAAGATAAAGGCCCACATTCTGAGGCCGACCAGGAGAAGATTTTGTGGGAACAAAACAAGAAGATAGAGCGGGTTGACAAAAGGAGTCTGTACTCCCATTTATCCCAGTCAAGAGAGTGAGATTGCTACCCATTCATTCTTGGCCAGCAGCGTCTCCAGAGGAATGTAAGATAATGCAGGGTTTGAATTCCCTGGTCTATAGATTTGGCTAAATTATCATCTTTTGTCCTTTCTATGTATGGAAAAATAAACAGTAACCGTTCTCTTTTTCTCTTGCTTTTAATACTTTATGTTTTCTTCATTGTTCATTTGCCAGTCAAAATGTCACCCGTCCTGTGTTCCACCTCTTATTCAATTTCTTCCCCATCTAGAATGTAAACTTTTCAGAGTGTGTGAGAAGCTGGTATGCCTTCATTGCACAGAGTGTTTTTTTCCCGTGTTAGGTACAAGCAGGCAATCCATAGATAAAATTTTGACTGACAAATATTGAGTTCAATTTTTCAGAAATCCTCTGCGGTTTTATAGATGCTATGACCTATTTAGTTTTTCAATATATAAATGGGATGCCTCGCTTCATGTGACACCCATTTCGATTTATATTACTTCAGCCTTAAACTATGCAAATATGACTGACAACTATTAGTTGTATACTCTCATTATCTAACTCTATAGCATCACCATTTATCTGAGGTATTATGTAATGTACTTTTTAATATTTAATACTTTAATATATTAAAATGCATTTTAAACAGCAGGTGAATATTTATTATGCATGATGATTTAATTCTAAAGAAAACCCCATTTATTCATTTCATGGTGCAGAGATCAAAATATATGCTCAACTTCAACTAGACTGCCTTGCAATATTAACCACATAACCTGATCAGAGATTTAAATATATACTAACACAAACTGACAATATTAATTCCAAATGCATGTGGCTTTTCTAATTAGTCGTAAACTTTACTTGAATAAGCTACCGAAGCATATAGTAGAAGAAAGGAAGTACTTCTTGGCAGGAAATAGAGTTTTATTACTTTAATTTACTCAAAAAACCATAATGCAATATGTAAATCATGACAGTAATATAAAAAGAAAAACACGTGGAATATTATTTTATGAGCCCTTGGTTGGCTACTTTTCAGAGCTACGGAAGTATAAAGCTAAAAAAAAATAAAGCTTTGTAGATTAATTATTTTAACTTAAATATCACTGTTTAGCTACAAATGGACTTTTAAAAGTGTTTTTGGAATTATCTTTGAGACTATTAACTGGGGGAACTTACCTTATATAAAAATGCTTAAAAATAAATTTCTTTCTGGACTGTATTATAAAATATTAAACATGTATTCATCAAGCATTAGTAAAAAAAAAAAAAAAAAGCTGAGACTGTAAATTCCAAAGTGGCCATCTATGGTAACCCCAAATTCCAGTAAAAACTAATGTCCCACAGGAAAAACCATGTGCTCCAACACTCATGCATCTTCTCTGCTCTTACCTGGTGCAGATTACATAAGATGAACCTGATTATTTCTGAGTCTCATGCATCCCTGTACATTTTCAGGCCTGTGTTAGTTTACAAAGTTGGTTTACCCTTAGAAAATGCATGCTTGAATGAACGGATGAATGAATGCATTCTCTGCTGGTCTGAAAGTGTGTCTCTTACCCTTACAGCTGATTGAGCCCTAGATTTAGCTAGTGTTGATAAACAAGTTGCTGTGTTTTCCTGAGATCCAGTCCCATCTGTGGTAAAGACATCGAGACTTCTAGAACCCAGCCATATCTGATTTTTTTTTCCCTTTTGTCCTCCGTAATATTATATCTTTTTTCTCTCTTTAATTGAAGGAAGGAATGTCATACTGGTTTTAGCCAATTGGACTCGAGTATGAGTAGTGTGTTTCATATCCAGACCAAAACACTGAATTTCTGTGCCAGCTCATCAGTACCCTCTTTCCATTGACCCACCGATAATAAGGCCACATGATCCACATACTTCACAGTGTGATCTCATTCCCCACCATCCTCTACTCCTGATGATTTTGAACACAAGAGCTCCCAATGATACACAGGAGCATGCACCATGGAAGAGAAAAGGTGTGTGTGTGTGTGTGTGTGTGTGTGGTTTAGGCCCGGGTATTTTTTTTTTTTTTTTTTAGGCCCAGGTATTTTTAAGGCAAATTTGCTATTCCAATATTCCACCATAATCTACCCTAGTTTAATACCCTTCCTTAAAATATATATACACATATATGTATATACGTATGTATATACACATACATATACATATACACATATGTATATACATGCACATATAGTGACTCTGATGTTCCCTATACTAGAGATCCTGACTAATGTCTCATGTCTAAGGTGGGATGATTGATATTCCTCCATGCTTTTTTACTATCCTTTCTCATACACATCATTCACCCTCTGGATTGAAGATCATCCCAAGTATGGGGCTGTTTGCTTAGAAACTGATAGATGTAGATGCATTTCTGGATGCAGCAAGCTGTTTAACTTGTGCTGTTGCCTTTCTTTATTTCCTCTAATTTTCTGTTCTTTATTATTATTTTACGGTATGCAAGGCATATATTTTTAAATGGGTATTCAAGAATTGTTTTCATTTATTTTTTCCAGGTTCATTGAGATATAATTGACATATAACATTGTGTAAATTCAAGATGTACAATGTGTTGATTTATTTGTATATTGCAAAATGATAATCACTATAGTCTTCACTAATATCTGTACCACATCACATATTTACCATTTGTAGCACTCTTTTAGCAACTTTCAAGTATATAATACAATATTATATTGACTATAATCGCCATACTGTAAATTAGATTCCCAGAACTTATTTGTCTTAAAATTGGAAGTTTGTACTCTTTGATTGTTAGAGGATCACTTCATTTATTCCAATGGAAAATCCTTCATGGGATTAGTTGCCAACCCACCTGTCTTTGCTGTCTTCTTTCTTACTGCCTAATTACTTTTAACAATTCCTACAGGTGAGTTTGTTTTCCCATGGTGATTTCACTCTGTGCTCTAAACCCCAGCATATCCTGTAGTAAACAATTTAAATATTTACTAAGATACCAAACAGCACTTGTTTTCATGAACAGTTTTTCAATCAAGTAAATTGTGTAATTTGATTATATTTTTATTTTTAATCTTTCCTGTTATTTTCCTTTTATGTTAACGTAATAAATTTTTTGAGTTATCTTAGCAGTCATTTAAAATTCACAATTTTGGATGTGAGTTATAGGTAAAACCCAGCCTTTCAAAGGTAATGCGGGCTCACCTTCAAGAAATCAGTACTATCTGTTCTGCTATGATGCTTGCTTCCTAAATGTGACTTTAATTCAAAGCAACTTTGATTCAGAGCAACTGATATTTTAAGGAACAATGCAAATATCATGTCAGGAGAAATTAGTTCTATAGTTTAGCAGCCTATTAATATTGTCTCTTTCCCCTTTTTTTTCCATGTTTTGTATATTTTCTTTCTCTTTTTTTTTTTTTTTTTGGTATTTATTTTAGCTTACACATCCAAAATCCTATTATAAGTACATCACACCCCCATATCATCTCTAAACCAGTATGTAGAAAAAAGTTCTTTGTCTTCACCGAGGGAAATCACTCCAGTAATGAGTCTGTCTGGCAGTATATGTGTTGCCATGAAAAAAGCTTAGGAATTCCTGTAATACATAAGTCAATTCTTAGGTATTAATACAGAATTACCATGTGGATTATTCAATTTGTAATTGAGTTGGATCTAATATATTCAGTTTAGGTATTGTGAATTATTACATTTCTTGTACACATTCAATTCAAAGACTGAAGGAAAACATTTCTAGAACACGTACAAATATTATGTAAAATGTCATTTGATATTTTATAAAAATGAAAAAGGGCAATATATGTGAAATACTAATGTCCAAGTAGTGTTCACATATAATATCTTGGTTTGCTTTACTGATCAAGATTATTCTTTTTAAAATAATCTTTCAATGTTCATTTATATATTAATTATTCAACAAAACATAGTTATTAAATGTCTAACATTTATATGTAAAATATTTGAGGTATGTGCATATAATTTTAGGACCAGGAAGAGAAAAATGCCCCTGTATTATATCTGTATCTATATCATCTATATCTATATCCTTATCTATATATCTATATCATATATATCTATATCATATCTAGCTTGGGTTTTTTTTTTGAGTGTTTTTTGTTTGTGTTTCTTCAAATAGTGGTAAGTGCTATTGAGTAAAATAATATGAAGTATGGGGAAATATTTGGAAAAGCATCAATGACAGGATTGCATTTGAGCTAAAACCTAAACAAGGTGACATGAAAATACGTGGGACTCAGGTTTCTAAGGAAAATAAACAGGAAGAGCAAAAACCCTCTTGATGGAGTATGCCTGAAGTCTTTGTGGAAAGCAAGGAGACTGGAACAAATAAGAGATATTAACAGTAGATGAGACCAACGAGTTAGTGTGTCACAAGACTGTATCTTGTAGCACATTGGAAACAGAATTTATATCGCTTTTATCACTACAAATTATGAGAGCAAGATGCCAGCCATTAGACGATTTTGAAAAAAAGATTCTGATTTCAGAACTAAAAAAGATCATTTTGACTGTAATGTTGAGAATACTCCAGTGGCAAGATGACCAATTGCATTCCCATTTCAATAATCCAGAGGATTGTGGTGGTGTAGATTCGGATTGTATTGGTGTAGCTAAGAGATGCCAATACACGGATTTTTTTTTGAGAGAGGGAGAGAGACAGACAGAGAGAGAGAGAGAGCAAGCAAGAGAGGGGCAGAGAGAGAGGGAAAGATAGAATCCAAAACAGACTCCACACATTCAGCACAGAACCCGACATGGGGCTCAAACTCATGAACCATGGGATCGTGACCTGAGCCAAACTTAAGTGCAGGATGCTTACCATCTGAGCCACCCCGGTGCCCCAACATAAGGATATTTTTGAAGGTAAACATAAGGTGAGAGAGAAAAAGAGGAATCAGAAATAATTCTACAGGTTTACGACTTGGACCACTTCAGTAATGGAATTGCCATGAACTAAGTGGGTGGATTCTGAGGAATAAGGAGTTTTGGAGAAGGGATAATAGGAGTTCCATTTTGGACATGCTATAAATGATGTAGCTTTTATATATTTAAAAGATACATTAAGAAGAAAGTTATCTATATGAATCTAGACATCGGGGAGAGTCTCAGGATGAAGATATATATTCAAATCCATCAGATTTTAAAAACATTTAGAGACTTAGATAACTAAAGAAATGAGGAAGAAAAGCCCAAGCCATGCATGGCAGGGAATTTCAACTTTGATAATCTGACTGATGAGAAAAAGAAACTAAGAAGTGAAGTTAAAAAAAAAGGAAAAAAGAAGTAAATGAAGCATAGCCAAAGTCAAATGAAGAAAATACTTAATGTAAGAGGATTAGCCCTAATCTGTCCAATATTGCTGATGAATAAAGTAAGAGAAAGTAGATACTAAAAAATGACAAAAGAATTTTCAGCCAAGTGGAGAGAAAACACCTCAGTGGAATGTGTTGAAGAGACAGAGAGTGAAGTAGAAAAGTAGAATGAGTAAAGATAGCACTCTCAACAGTACTGAACAGTGTCTTTCTTGGGGACGAGGGGTAACGAGAAGGATCATTAATGGGAAAGAGATGGTTGGCCAAGATATCTTTTAATGGGAGAAGTAATAACATGTTTTCTTACTCAGTGAGGGCAATATTGTGAAACAAAAGAGATGAAAGAAAATAGCTGGACCATGCCCATGAATAGATGAGAAGAGAGGACATCTAGCAACCATAATGCAACAGGTGACCATAGATAGAGCAGAGTTTAGATATGGCTACAGAAAGGAGAGCGGGATATGTGAGCTGAGATACAAACAGGTGTTTGGAAATAGCGATGGGAGACTGTGGAAGGTTACTTAATTACTTTGATATTCTTTGATGAGAAACTCAAAAACAGTAGTAGTGGAGTAGTTGTTACATACCTTAAGGGGAGGGGGGTTGAATTAGTCACTTAAGGACTTAAATGAGCTAATGGATTTAGGAAATAGATGAGGCTCACTGAAAGAAAAAAGTTTCTGAGGTTGGAGGTCATGAGATTGGAGTGAGAGCCAGCAGTGTTTTTCCCCGCCTATATTCAGCTGCATACAAGTGAAGAAGGCAAGAAAAACTGTGTTCTGTGTTTTCTAGGATTTGAATTTTTCCAGGGGAGTATGAAGACTTGAGAAAGGAAAAGAACAAGCAAAACAAAACAAACAAACAAAAAAACGAGGGATCAAACACTAAATTGATTTTAATGCTGACCCTGAGAAATTACAATGAGTAGGTTGAGAAGTTTGGACATGGGAGGGGTGGGTAACAGAGAAGGCAATACTCAAGGATTTACATGTCCCAGTGGGGACGGAGAACTGTGGAGTCAGTACTTCAGGCAATAAGTGGAAGGGAATTTTTGGTGGTTGGCCAGTGGGATTTCTTAAAATTGACATTAGGAAGGGTTAAAATATTGTGAATGACAACCATGTGTGACCACTGGTGTAAGTGGTTTGGATGGGAAAGCAAACTGTGAAACATTTTAATTAAATGCAACACTTTTATTAATTTACTAAGTACCGACACAGTAGTGTAATATATACATATATATATATATATATATACACACACACATACATATATATACATATGTATATATACATATATGTATATGTATGTATATATGTATATGTGCATATGTATATGTATGCATATGTACACATATATATGTACATATATATACACATATACACACATATATATATGCATGCATATATACATATGTATATATACATATATACATACATATGTATACATACATATATATGTGTGTATGTATATATTTGTATATATGCACATGTATATGTATGCATATGTGCATATATGTGTATATATATATATATATACACATATACATATATATTCACACACATGCGTGTTTCTCACAACACTAATGAGTTAGATGCATCTACTCTACAGACAAGAGAAATGGGACACATAGAGGTTTAATAACCTGCTTAACAACACACAGCAATGTCATGGTGGAGGCGGGTTTTGGATTTAGAAAATCTAATTCCACATTCTGAGCTCTTCACATTTGGCTATACACTGGAAGAGAGGAAGTAAAGAACCTGGCTGCTCAGATTATTGGAAATGTCCTCTGTATGGTGTTAGAAATCACCAAGACTTATGCCAGGGCTGTTAGAGGTCATAAGAGTGAAACAGATGTTAAAGTGAAAAATTGAGCATCTGTGATTTGGGGATCAGTTAACAATTACGATAAGGAGTGCACTTTTAGGAAGAAAGGGAGAAAAATCATGGGAATAGTAAGAACAATGATCCACTCTCCTCTTGAGACCCAATGGTAAAAGAGATTTTGGATAATAAATAAGTGGATCCTACTGGAAGGAATGTCATTGAGGAAGAATCAGCTTTTGGTTACAGAAAAGGCATGAAAGGGACCTTCAGAAAAGAGATTAAAGGTTGAAGTCATCTTGCACCTGACTGTAAGTTCAGAGGGCACAGTCGAAAGATTGAAATGTGGGAAGGATGAGGGGTGCCTGGGTGGCTCAGTCAGGGAAGCATCCGACTTAGCCTCGAGTCATGATCTCATGGTTTGTGAGTTCGAGCCCTGCGTTGGGCTCTGTGCTGACAGCTCAGAGCCTGGAGCCTGCCTTTGATTGTGTGTCTCCCTCTCTCTCTGCCCCTCCCCTGCTCACTCTGTTTCTCTCTGTCTCTCTCAAAAATAAACGTTAAAAAAAAATAATAATGTGAGGGGCGCCTGGGTGGCTCCGTCGGTTAAGCGGCTGACTTCGGCTCAGGTCATGACTCACAGTCCGTGAGTTCGAGCCCTGCATCAGGCTCTGTGCTAACAGCTCCGAGCCTGGGGCCTGTTTCAGATTCTATATCTCCTTCTCTCTCTGTCCCTCCCCCATTCATGCTCTGTCTCTCTCTGTCTCAAAAATAAACGTTAAAAAAATGTGGGAGGGGTAGAAGATAGGATCAGAAAAAAAGAATGCACAAAGTTGAATGGACATAATTATGTTCTATAGAATTTTAGATAAATTGTTTAACTGTAATGAAAGATATAAAAAAGGCAATTTGATTTTTCTGCTATCACGTAAAGGAATTATAAAAGTAATAAAATTGCAATAATAATAATATTAATAAAACTGTATAAATGGAAACAATTTGATTTTCCAGTATAGAATTGATTACATGAACCATGATACATCTCTATATTGAAATACTATGCAGCTCTTAAAATGTTTATTTAAAAATATTTAATGTGGGGCACAGGGATGGCTCATTTGGGTAAGCTTCCAACTCTTGATTTCAGCTCAGGTTATGGTCTCACAGCTCTTGACACTGAGCCCTGTGTTGGGCTCAATGCTGACGGCATGGAGACTTCTTAGGATTCTCTCTCTCCCTTTCTCTCTGCTCTCCTGCGCACATGAGTGCTCTCTCTCTTTAAATAAATAAACAAAAACTAAATGAGACAGGGAGATATTTGTGATGCAATAGGAAATACTAAACATTTTAATTTCCGTATCACTGTAGTCCTAAAATATAATAATAAAGAACATATATATATGCATACACACACACACACACGACTACATACAGTATGCATGTGAGTTAATACTAGTTTTCTATCTCTTCCAAATTTTTACAACTAACTTGTATTATCTGATAATAAGCAGAGACATTCTCAAAAGGCAACAATAAGAATCATGCATTATCAATAAAAAAAAAAAAAAAAAAAAAAAACAAGAAAGAATCACACTATGTAAAACAAAATGTCAAACATCCTGGAAGGGATATTCCGTGACATTGCTAAGTAAAATATGGTAATTCTTATTTTATTTTTCCGCCTTTAAGAGTTCAGCTGGACAAAGTTCAATTCACAGTCAGCATTGCTCTAAGTGACGTGAAGAGATGAGCACACATGAGTTTTCCTTTAGAAGCACACACTAAAATGATGGGATTTAGTGCACAATATTTTTTTTTTTTAATTTTTTTTCAACGTTTATTTATTTTTGGGACAGAGAGAGACAGAGCATGAATGAGGGAGGGGCAGAGAGAGAAGGAGACACCGAATCGGAAACAGGCTCCAGGCTCTGAGCCATCAGCCCAGAGCCTGACGCGGGGCTCGAACTCACGGACCGCGAGATCGTGACCTGGCTGAAGTCGGACGCTTAACCGACTGCGCCACCCAGGCGCCCCAAGTGCACAATATTTTAAAATAAGGGATCATTTTATCAAGAAAATATCCTCTACGTACTTGAATAATGTGGTGAATCAAGCTTAGGTATGTTTCTGTAGGTCTTAAAGATTTTCCCACCATGTTGGAAGAAGTTGCCGCTAGAACCTTCAGATGAGAGAGCATTTGTATTAATTGGCTGACTGAGTGGATGCCCACTGTGGGCTTCCGTGTTCGTTTGTTTGTTTTTTAATATACATGTATTTATTTTTAGAGAAAGAGAATGCACATGCATGGGGGAGGGTTGGGGGTGGGGGGAGAATCCCAAGCAGGCTGCACATTAGCCATGCAGAGCCCAATCAGGGCTCAGTCCAATGAACCAAACTGGGGGATCATGACTTGAGCCAAAATTAAGACTCCAATGCTCAGGGAGCCTGGGTGGCTCAGTTGGTTAGGTGTCTGACTCTTGGTTTTGGCTCTTGTTTCAGCTCAGGTCATGATCTCATGGCTTCGTGGGTTTGAGTCCCCCATTGGACTCTGTGCTGGCAGCAGGGATCCTGCTTGGCATTTTCTGTTTCCCTCTCTCTGTACCTCTCCTCCACTCATGCTGTCTCTGTCTTTCTCAAAATAAATAAATACACTTTAAAAAAAAAAAAAAGGAGTTCAATGCTTAATGGACTGAGCCACCCAGGCGCCCCGTGGGTTTCCATGTTTTAGGAAGGGCTCCTTGCCATGCCAAAATTCAGCCTATCTGTTCCCATGGTCCCTTAATACAGTCAACCCAGAAAACTGCTCCATCACACATGAAGTGCTCCATTCCAAAATCAAGCAACTAAGGACAGGATGAGGGTGGGGAGGAACGATTCTTCAAAGGAGCAGACATTAGTTTCATGGATGTAGAGGAAGGACTAGTTCAGAAGGAAGATTTCCCTCACTCTTATAGTTCCAAAGAGAAACAATGTGAAATTTAAGGAAAAAAAAATCTTGCTTCTATAGGAATAAAACATGTATTTCATAAAAATAATAACATGTGAATAGTTATGACCCAAAGCTTCTAACAAACTGAGTATCTCAATTCTTAATGGAATCTGTGCATGATACTGTTTTGTATAGACAATGTAGAAGTTTATTTCATTAATGGGAGCATTTTATAATCAAGATCTAAATTACACTAGTATTTAATATTTTGATAATTAGGCGGAATGTTGAAATAAGAGTTCAACTAAGAGATAAAACCTGACTCATGTTGAACCCTCTTTAGATGCAACCTTTGCCTAGCTTCCAATTTAAAAGAACAAAATGATTTTTTCCCCCATATAGTAGAAGTGTTTCTGTTTCTAGGTCTAAAATCAATTACTCGTGGCACAGAGTAATTAAATGAACTAATTAGATGTTAATTCAAATTAGGACCACACTTCCTTGAAACATTCTTGCACTGAACTTTGACTATCAACTCTCTATTGTTAGTATCTTTTCCTCTCTGTTCTGGTTGTTTTCGGGAAAATAACACTTGCTATAGGAGAAAATAATTACCAAATGTTTTAATTGCTTTTTATTCTCAGAAACTGAGAGGTTTCCTATAAATTTGAATTCATAAAATAATACACCTGACTGCTTGTGTCTGCAGGCAACTCCAGGTTTCAGGTTAATTTAATTTCAGTGAAATTAATGCATATCATACCATAAATTGATTTAAAATTCTTCCTTATGTAGGTCTGAATTACTGTGTTTTCCTTTGGCTTATTGTACAAGATATATTTTTGCCTACTATTTTTGTGTTAGTTTATTATTTTCTTAAGTCCTTATCTGAATTGAGAATGCAGTTGTGCTCCTCTGAGATTTTGAAGTCTAATGCTGTTAGGTAGAGAACCAAATGAAATCAAATCACGATGAAGAATAAGGCCAAGGCCATTTCCCCAGAGTAAATATGCATTGTTGTATATGACGAAAGGAATTACAGGGGTTTATTATGTTTTGCAATTTCATTATATTTAATGCATGCGGATATATTTGTCTCTTGAAGTAAATTTATCTTTCTCCTTGTTTCAAAGATAAATTATCATTTCATCTAAAAGCAAAGATGATAAAGACAAACTCATACAGTATGCCACTTATCTCTCAGCACCATCAATTTAAAAATATGACATATACCAATGATCTTTAGTTTAAAACTACTCTATGCTGACCTAAGGGGACACTGTTTCCTGATCTCTCCTATGTGTATATATGTCCATGCACGTATTTCAAATGTAGGCGTCCACGATCCTGATATTCTGAAAATTCCACTGGTCAATGCAGCATCCTGTCAGTGCAAATCTGTTGAGCTCCTATCCATTTGCAGACAATTCGGTAGCTTTGGGGAATTCTCTGGATTAATGTCCACGATGAGCAAGATCTATTGTCTCTTGTCCACTTTAATGTTTGGAAGGTTATCTCTCATATCATCACGTATGTTATCATCATATGTCATCAGTCTGTCTAAGTCAATCCTTCTCAGCTTACATATCTTTTTTATTTCTTCTGCTTCAACTACACTTATTTCATCGTGGCTTTGAAGTATGTAGAAAAAGAATCTTATACTCATTTTCAAACACGATACGTTATATTAAATAAACAACAGAAATTGAAACTTGGGAAAATAGAACTCAATGGAAGAGTCAGAACACCAGGAGTCAAGGAGAGCCTCAATCAGGGCAATGACAGGGTTTTAAGCAGTGGGGTTTCCATAATTCTTTTTCAGGATGCTAAAATTAGCGTTAGCTTCAGGATATCTCCATTTTAGGGTCTCACTGTATCAAACTTTAAACACTGGGGAGAAAGAAACTGCTTAGTTTCAATCAAATGTTTTCTTCTGGATCAATCAGTGAATCCAGAAGTGCTTGGGTCACACAGCACGTAATGGGACCACAAGTCTGCGGCAGGAGCCTCTAGGACTGATGACAGCCAGACTCTCCAAGTGGTGTCTTTCTCTTGTGCAGACAAGGGCTAATAGTGTTCAAAGAGCTACTAGTTAAGGGATTAGTTAAATACTACTAGCGTATTTAGAGGTAAATGTGATGAGAGTAGCTAATATGACTATGTATAGAGAAAACTAAGTGATTTATTTATTTTAACAGAGGAATTTTATTGTTTTTATTTAAATTTAGTGCAATATTGGTTTCAGGAGTAGAATTCAGTGATTTAACTGAGGTTAAAAATATATCTCACTAAATCGTTCCTCTCTAAGAAATTTTAAATGGTGCCAGAACCTCAGAGGCCTCTTCCTGCACCCACTCCCACCCTACCTTGACATAAAACTGAGGACAGAGTCTCAGTTGAGTTTCCAACTTCTCCTTATTTACACATGTGTTTGTTGTGACATATTTCTGAATCTGTACTAAGTAAAGCATTCTTTAGTTGAGCCAGAATCATGTCTCCCAACACAGGTGAGGAGTTGATGCAACACGTACAGCGTGCATGTATTTAGGAAACCAAAACTGAAAGAGATTTCTATGTCAACCAGAAGCTAGCTTATAGAAGGTGTCTAATTATAGTGGGTCAAACTGAACGTGGAAGGGTTTCAATACTCTCAATTACTAGTGCAGGGAATTCATAAGTGGAGCTAAAAGTAGAACATGAACTTGAGAGGAAGAAAACCAAAGAAAGGGAATGGGAAAATGGTGTTTTATGTTTGTTTGTTGTTTGCCTTTGTTTTTGTTTTGTTTTGATTTGATTTTCCTTAATGACCGCTAACAAGCTCAAGCTGTGTGGTGAGCCTCTGTGTAGAGACATTAGTGGATTTCATATGGGATGTGTCCCAAGAGACCTGAGAACTCAGTTTCTCTAAAGGAAGAATAGAAGACTCACTTGGAGAAAGCTATTCCTCAACCATGTGGGACTTGCCTATGTTTGGTAGCCTGTAAATGATTTTGCTGGCTGACTCATGCCTGGAATCCTTCACTGACTTCTGGAAGCCTATGTTTCTTCCCATTACACATTGCAGTGATGTTCATTAAATGCCCAAAGCCAGGCTATGATTTTCAGGATAGTCATGCACTTTGATGCTTACATCACAACATAATGTTAATGTAAATGATATGTTCACTTTTTACACATGGGTATGTTCATTTTACATTAATATTTATAATTTATTTTCACCTATTCATGGATACAGGCCAGGTATTTAATATGCTTCATGATACACCAGGAAAAGTAAACCAATATTATATTCTAAAAAAAATGGGCTAATTCTTTCTAGAAGATTCTTATAACGATAACACTATGTCAACACAAGGTAAGTTATGATATTACCAAATGACCTAGGATCTTTAATTAATCCATTTAACCAATATTGATATACAAGAATAACTTTTCTCAGCATAATTTTAACAAATATATGCCAAACTTTATCAGCCACCCTTTTTCACTTAACTGCTTGTTGAACTAGTTGTTGAGGCCCCTTGCGTCTGTCAATCATACTGATCGATGCCTCAGGTACACCAAAAGCCTGCAGCAGGTCAACTCCCCTCTGGATAGCCATTAACTTCTGCTTTTACCACATGAGTTTTATACTTACTAAGAATGGGATGTCTTTTTCTCAAAGCCAGTTATACTGATTACATTTAAAATGAAAGCAATCTCATTGAAATATTAGAAACATAAATGAAGACTAATTTGAAATAGAAGAGGTTTATTATTTTGATACAATCCATAATGCATTGTTGTAACTATTTTGTATCATTTTGTGAGGCCCGAAAAATAAAGTCAAGGAAAAAAAGGTGTGCATCAGGTAACTGAAAGAGTGGACATGTTAAAATAGAGTAGGTTTTTATACACATTGCTACACAAGGGTTTTCAAATTCTCTTTGCAGAGCGAAGAAACTCAAAAATAATAAATGCTATAGAATGGGTATTATTTTATGCAATAATGATAATATCAGATGCAATTTGGCCAGCCGGCATCTTTAAAAATATCTTCTGCACTAAAATGTTTGCTTTGCCATTTACTAAATTATATAAATAGTTTTCTGTACATGTGTGCTTCTGTACCCCTAGCACATACATGCATAAACAACAGCATATAATTTTCATTATTCATTTTTGAACTCATTTCAAGAAACTAAACAAGCAAATAAGAATTTTACTTATTGGGCTCAAATATTTACTTTTACTTTACTTAGTCTTTGTAGGCACAGAAAGAGGAAAAGAAATCCTGACTTCTCTCACCAATTACTTTTTTTAGGATGGCAAGTTTGGAGTTGTTGAGCTGATACCTCAGGTAAAAGATTTACTGATTGTTTTTAAAGATTGAGAAGTGAGTTGTGTTATCTCTGTTCTATATCTCATATCGCTAATACTATTTTGAAAAGTGAAGTGTAAAATTGTAACTTAAAGAACAATAACTCCTGTCGCTCTTAAGTCACTATGTCATGAAATCTTGTATTTTTGAGGTAAAGACGCTCTTTTTTCTTCAGTAGACATGGATACTATATCACAAATAACATGAAAGCACGTAAGAAGAGACAAAAAAATATTTTTTGACAATTCAAGAAAGGCTGTGTTCTAACATCAGAATATTTTAACAGAATATTTTCCCTTTACTCATCCTTAATATAGATCCCCACTATGCCATACAAGTTTAGATTTTAATGGTGTCAGAGCAAACAATTGCGCCACACAATGGTAAACAAGCATGGAAGTCTTTGTTCAAGGGGAGAGAGGATAGAAATCAGTTTGAACTCAACTCAAAGGAGACAAAAAGTGAGATAATTTTATGTTCTGGGGAGGGGGAGATGGTAGGGCATCTGTTTTGGCCAACTGATCTTACACAAAGGAAAAGTCAATCTTCTCCTATCTTTACTATAGGAGTGAGATAGCCACTGAAGTTAGGCTCCTACCTTCCCTCAGACACTGGGAGATACTGGTGTTAACTTGGTGTCTACATTTCAAAGGGATGATTCTCAGGTCCTCAAGAAGGATTTTCCTAGGTTGTAATTCTGGCAAGAGGCGTTTAAATAGATTTACATATATCTCAAAGTGGAAGAGAAAGAATTCACAATTTCAAGTACTAAAACAACAGCAACAAAAAAACAAACAAAAAACACTCTTAAAAAAGGGGTTAAGGGCCCTGAAGTCAGGAGGCAACCAGTGTAGAGTTTATTAAGGCCGCCTTGGTTGATAGAAATACTCTATTTCTTCAGTGAGCAATATGGTAGCCACTAGCCACATGTGGATCTTCAACACTTGAAATGTAGCTATTGTGATTGAGTTATTGAGTATTTAATAGCATTACACTTACCTTAACTAAGCTTAAAATGGAATTACTCATGTGGCTAGTGGCTACAGTACTGGGCAGTACAGATGCAAATTAGTGCATAATCAATGCCTATTAAGCGAACAAAAGTAAACTGTTAAAAAAGAACAAAAGTAAAATCATAATAAAAATCTGTCTATCACAGATGAAGCATCTACATTTGTGTTTAAGATTATATGCACTCGTTTGGGTGGCTGTTCTCTGTTTTCGTTCTCGTCAAGTGCTATCACTTATGATGAATCATCAAATATGGTAGCATCTAAACATACACAGACTTATTAATTTTCAAATATATGTGCTCAATTATCATTTTCTTTATATATATTTTTATGTATATATTTTTAATATTTTTTAATGTTTATTTACAGAGCGTGAGCTGGGAGGGGCAGAAAGAGAGGAAGACACAGAATCAGAAACAGGCTCCAGGATCGGACCTGTCAGCATCGAGCCAGATGCGAGGCTGGGACTCATGAACTGTGAGATCATGACCTGATTCGAAGTCGAACATTTAACCAACTGAGCTACCCTGGTGCCCCTCAGTCATTTTCTAAATATAAGAAGCGCACCACAACATTATGGAATTTATTGAGGGAGAAAGGTAAACTTCCAAATTTTGCATTTTTGCTTTCATTACAATTTTCCTAGTATTCACTGCTTGAGATGCACAACATTGTTAATTTCAAAACCAGAATCTCTCTTAACCTTTCTCTAAAATTGCCATCTGTTGTTTATCTCACCCTTTTTTTCCAAATGAGTGAAGTAGTTAGATGCCCATGTTTGTAATTAAATTATTTTTCATTGCTTAACCAGTTTTATTGCAGAAGACGGAAATTTTCAGCAGAAATTTCTCTGCATCCTTGTTCTTGTTTTTCTTTGTTTTTTGAAAGATGTATACTTTTACTCTAAGATCAACTTCTGTCTTCCTGTTATCTCTTTACCTAGCTGTCTTTTTGGTACCTAAATCAAATCCCTCCCACTTATTATGTCAATTTCTCTTTCTACAGATTCCTTCTACCCACCGGAGTCTAAAATCAAATTAAAATTGTTCCAAGCCAGTAACAGAAGAAATCAACAGCAGCAACAATAATGATAACAAAACCTTGCATCCTCCCTTGGTTCAGTTATGATCACTTGCTCCAATTTTTACGAAGCTGAAATATATATAAGAACTAAAGACAGTGGATATTCCCAGAATCCCTTCTTAAAAACATAATCTTGAGAAAGGAATAAATAAACAAATGCTAACCCAAACTTATAGATGGAAGTAAAATTTATTTAAAAAAAGTGAAAACAAAAGGAGGAAGAAGGAAAGAAAGAAAGAAAGAAAGAAAGAAAGAAAGAAGAAAAAGAAAGAGAGAAAGAAAGAGAGAGAGAAAGGAAGAAGAAGAAGAAGAAGGGAGAGGGAAGGAAGGAAGGAAGGAAGGAAGGAAGGAAGGAAGGAAAACGAAGAGAAAGGAAGGGAAGTAAGAAAAAAAGAAAGGAAGAAAGGGAGGAAGGAAGAAAGGAAGGAAGGAAATGTTAATAGCTGAATACACTACATCCAAGAAGGATTTATAGCAAAAATGAAAGAAAGCTTTACCACTTCGTTGTTAAGATACTGTTTTATTAAATCAAAGGAGGAAATAATGTGAGAGGTCAGAGTAATTCTATTTAAATCTTTTTTAATGTTTATTTTTATTTTTGAGAAAGAGAGAGAGAGAGACAGTACGAGTGGGGGAGGGGCAGAGAGAGAGGGAGACACAGAATCTGAAGCAGGCTCCAGGCTCTGAGTTGCCATTACAGAGCCCAACATGGGGTTTGAACTCACAGACTGTGAGATCATGATCTAAGCCGAAGTTGGACCCTTAACCAACTGAGCTATCCAGGCGCCACAGAGAAACTCTATTTTATTTTATTTTATTTTATTTTATTTTATTTTATTTTATTTATTTGTTTATTTATTGAGAAACTCTATTTTAATAGACAGTATAACCTAGGGGGAAAAAAGCTCCAAGTATAGAGTCACAAAATCCATGTTTAGGACTTGGTTCGCCATACCCTTGCTGTGTGACCTTGACCAACTCATGTAACTTCTCTATGCTGATCTCCTTATCTGTAAAATTGGAATAACAATAATGTCTTCTTCATAAGGTTCTTTAGAGGATAGAGAAAAAAAAAACTAGTGCTTTTAAACCATTTCACTGAATTTTTGGCACATGATGAATCCTCAATACATATTAGCCATTATTAACATGTTTTATGTTATATTATATGTTATATTTATTTAGTTAGTTCTTTCTTTTATATATTTTTTAACTGAAGTATAATTGACAACAGTGTTATATTAATCTCAGATGTACAACGCCGATCCAACAGTTCTATGCATTTCCATGCTCACCACAAATGGACTAGTCACCATCTGTCACCATACAATATTATTACAGTACTATTGACTATTATTCTTTTCATCTTCGATGAAACTTACCTGTTTTCTAAATGGAAGTGTGTACCTGTTCATCTCTTCCTCTATTTTACCCATCCCTCAGCCACCTCTTTGAGATCCATTTCAGCATTCTTTATGTTAAATTCACACCACATTACGAAGTGTGTATTTACATATTTGTTTAATCTAGCTCTATTCCAGATGTGTGCTAAACGGGCAGACTGCCCCTCATGCTGACCCTCCAGGACAAGTAAATAGGCCTTTTCCAGTAAGACTGGGGTGGATTTTAGTTTGCTGTCTGTGCAAGGTCTAGGAGGTGTTAGCCAGTTAAGAGCTCGCTCTCTCTCTCTCTCTCTCTTTTTGATGTTTATTAATTTATTTTGAGAGAGACAGAGAGAGAGACGGACAGAGAGAGAGAGCATGAGTAGGTAGGGGGAGAGAGAGAGAGAGGAGAGAGAGAATTCCAGGCAGGCATTACACTCAGTGCAGAGCCAGATGTGGGGCTAGAACTCATGACACTGTGACATCATGACCGGAGCCGAGATCAAGTGTCGGATGCCTAACCAACTGAGCCACCCAGGTGCCCCCAAGTGCTGTCTCTCCAAGTGTTTCAGAACAAGTCCCCCTGGCCAGGCACTCCGGGGTGTTGCCTGTGTGGACTGCGCATACCCGCTGGCTTTAGCCGGGCCTCAGATGAGTGCAGGGGTGGGGTGTGCCCACTAGCTTTAGAGATTGTTTTCTTAATATCTGTACCTTCACAGAATTAATGACTTGATTCAGTTGATCTGTACCCCACACGACTAGTACTTTGAAATATGTGCGTCCTGAAGGAATTATAATTCTAAGTTTGTTATTTAATGATAACATTCTGTCATCTGTATTAAAAAGTGTTGTTTAAAAATATTTCTTATGTCCAATTGTTAAAATAAGATCAAAACTATTATAGCCCCATTTTAAGATATTTGTTTAATAATTAAAATTTAATTCAATATATAACAAGTTATTTTGAATAATTTAAGATATGAAATAGTTTGTGTTTGATTATTTCAACTTTTCAGACACTCTCTTGGAAGGATTGAATTTTCACATGTAAGTCTCGCTAATAAACTCTAGCATTTTAGAGGCTAGGTCGCCATCTGGTGGAAATTTTAAGTCTTAACTAAACCACCTAAAGCACAATTTTGTATTGCTTGTTTATGTTGTTATGAGCATGCTAATAAGCATTCTGGTTGCAAAGCTAAAAATGTGTTAAATTAATGAGCTGAAATCTAGTGGAAAATAAAAGCAAATAAGTTTTAAAATTAGGCAAGTGTGTTTCTGCCTTCCTTGGCCATCCATTTGTATCACAATGAATTTAATATTGTGAATATTAGGAAGGCCATAAAAATTCAACAAATAGAGAAATAACCAATTGGTGACTGTCTTCACTGAGCATATTTAACCTAAATCGTCCACCATGATTTGCTTTTTCTGATATCATGCAATTAAAAAAATCTATACGTTTCTATTATTTTTCTTTTGGTAAGGCTTGTGTACATACATTTCAAAACTGATCATACTTAAAAACTTGATCGGACTTGTTATTTATAGGGAAGTACATTAGTAAGAAGAACTCTTAGTGGTTGGTAGAATTTCTTGTAAGATTCTAGAGTACTGATAATATCCCCAGTACAATTATTGACATCACCTCCGAAGGCAGTGCATTTTCATCTAATGAGGGTGTTATTCTTGTTGGATATTTTTTATTTCCAAAAAATTAAAATTTAATATCACCATAATGGAGTGTTTGCCTAGACATGCGAGGCTTAGCAGAGATGATTTATGCCTCTGAAAGCATCAACTTTCACACAACCCTTGAGAAATTGCACACAACCCTTGAGAAAACTAAACGCAGAATGTGTTAGGGGGAATGAGGGATACATTGCCAAATAGAAAAGCTCAAGAGCAGTGCCTGATCAGTTACTTATCAACTGGATGGTTTTAATAATAACAAAAATAATAATAACAATAATCATGATAATATAACAATAATATAAATATTAATAACTACAAAATATACCGCAAAGCAACTTTCATATCACATATTATTAAATCCCCACAATCATATGATTCAGCTTCCCTTACCATCTGGATTGTATAAATGGCAAGGTAAGTTTAGAAACGAAAAATAACTTTTCCAAGTTCAAAGAGCTAGTACATAGCACAGGTAAGTTCATCCAGACTACCTGAGGCTCAGTTTCTCCACTGAAAAAATAATAATCTTAAATATTTTTCCAGATTTTAGTTTCTCACTCAGTTGACTCATAATTACTAGATTTATTTTATTGCCGGGCCGATTAACATGTTTTAAAATTACTTTAAGCATCTTTGTTTTATTAGGATTCTATCATACATTGATGATGTATGATAGAATTGCAATGTAAAGGAGAATTCAGAAAAATGTATAGGCCTGGTTCAAATAAATGAAGACAAGATACCAAAATTGTTTTTATAGTTAACGCTGCAGAAGACCCCAGCTCTTCATTTATTATTATCATAACCACCTGCAACTGACTTGGGTATAAGCCCTATCTTAAAATTTGTAAAAAATGATCTATTTAATTTTCTTTAAAATTATATTGCCTCTTTATCCATACTGACACATGATTTCATTTTGCTTGGTTTCCTCTTATTTAGTCACAATGTATGTTATTTGATGGCTTGTTTCAGTCAATAAGTGTATGGAAAAATTTCTGTTACTGTCTGGCTAGTCAGTTTATTTTTATTATTTTAAAAGTCATACAGTAATTTATTCTAAAAAAAAAAAAAGTGGAGGAGTCTTGCCATCCAGTAGAGTCCGGGGTTGGCAGGCATTATGGGATCCATGAACCAGAACCTCATATCTTGCTGTTCCAGTGGCCACTGCTTACGAAGCCAAAGAAACGAAACTGGACAGACACTTATCAGCCTCAAACTTTACACAAGTGTCCTCACTTGCTAATGTCTTTCTGGTATTCAGTCTGTTTTTAGTTCTGTTCAGTCATTAATTGTATAAGTATAATTATATACTTGCATATATATATATGTATATATAATTGTATAAGTAACTTAACTAGGATATTAACAGATTTAGATTTCGCCTCAGCTTATTTCTTAGGTCTGTAATGAAGCAACACAGTGGGATTTCTGCGTCATAAATTATATACATCTTCAATATTATTCTATCATTTCAATGTAATTTTAAAGTGTTAAAAATGTTTATTTTTAAGACAGAAAAAGACAGAGCATGAGCAGGGGAGGGGCAGAGAGAGAGGGAGACACAGAATCCAAAGTAGACTCCAGGCTCCGAGCTGTCAGCACAGAGCCCCAGGCGGGGCTGGAACTCACGAACGGTGAGATCATAACCTGAGCCAAAGTCGGGTGCTTAACCAACTGAGCCACCCAAGCACTCCTATATTTTAATGTAATTTTAAAAATAGTTGGACCAACTCATTCTCACATCTGCAGAGTGAAAATTTTGTTTTGCTTTTTGCCACTCCAGTGGCTATTTTAATTTTCTTTTCCTTGATACTAATCGGGTTGAGCACTGTCACATGGGATTATGTAAGCTATTTGTATATCCACTCTTGAGCTAACTTTTCCATTATGCTATCTATTTTTACGGTGTCTGGGTGAAGAGCAGCACCTGGTGAACCCACATTCTGACTATGATAGGCTTTGATGTTCACCAAATCTTTCCAGCTTTTGTCTTTGCAGCAACATGATAGAGTTACACATCCCTACCCTGTTTTTTTAAAAATTTTCTGTGGCCATGTGACTTACTTTGACCAGCGGTATATGAGCAGGAGTGATATAAATTCTTAGTGACAGGATTTAAGAGCTTTGTAATTCACCACATTCACTTCCCGCTACCATGGTGATCATAGACGCACTTGTCAAAAGTAAGCCTCCTTTAGCTTGCATCCCTGCGTGATTCCAAGAACAGATTCATCTGACAATCTATGTTGGATAAGCGATGTATGTGAAATGTACGTGAAACAAACTTCTTGTTGGTTAGGCAAATACAATTTTGGAATGGTGTGTTACCACAGAATTAGGTGCCCTATTGTGTTTATTTCTATAGATGTGTGTTTTTATCAATCTCTACAATTGTGCTACCGTACCTAATACTCTTTGAATAAAACTATATGTAAACACTATGTCTCATTTACCCTATTTCTTCACTGTAAATGACATTGCAGCTTAACGGACTTTTCCTTCCAGCAAGGTCAGCTGTACGGTAGGTTACTTACTTACACAATATTAACAACACACCAGCTGATAGTTACAGATGAATACTTTTACTTCTCTTGCGTTTTGTTTGAATTGTAAATAATACAATCCAATGATCTGAGTGAAATGTGAAGCCGGTAGTTAAAACAAAGACACACACGCACACACACAACTGCACAAAATTAGATTTAGGATGCAAATGAACTCTGAAGTCCACCCATTTTTCTAATAATTAATTGTAAAGAAGATAGTCCTAATGGTTGAGGGCAAGATTTAGTGTATTAACAAGAGTTTTTTTGTTATTTGTTCTTACTTTTTCTTATGTTTCTTCCTCTGGACATAACACTATCATTGATATTTTTCAAGTTATCTTGTTTGTATCCTCAGAATCTGCCCTGAGTCTTTCTTCCTAACATTATTTCTAAACTTTCCATTACATTTTAAACTCCATCACCTTTCCATCATACTCTAAACTAATTTTGTCTTGCCCAACTGATTCAAACAAAATATGATATAACTGTAGAACTTTGGACTGTAATAACTAATATAGAGAAGGGAAATGGAAATGTATTATTTTAAAACTGTTGTAAGTTACTGATGGTGTTTCACTGGAGATATTAAAATTTACATATAAGGATCACTTACATATTTTTTGTAAGGAATAAAATCTATTAAATAAACAAACAGAAAGAAAGTAGTAAATGGATCCCATGGGTATATAAGCACACTTTTTAATATTCTAAACTTAACTGTAAATGAGGAACTTCAACACAATGAGAGGAAAAGCTGTTCATCATAATTATGGAAAATTTGTCTGTGAAATTAGTTGCATTTCTGCAGATTATCTTAATTTTGATAAAAGTTGATCATATAAGCAGAAATGAAAAGAAAAAAAAGAATTTTACTTTTTTTTCTTTTCTCTTTGGTCCAATATTTGTCATTGTAAAGGCTGGACTGAAGATTAAGGGGAATAGTCAATAGAAGTACCACGGGGAGAAATCGATCAGCTGTTACAACAAGGTGGCAAGTGAGGAACTAAGCAGAGGCGGTCAAGCTGAGAATATCTCCAGTGGGAGGTCGATTAAGGACTTTCAAAACCAGTATTATCTAATGTCTAATATAAAATTTATAGTTTGTGAATAGCACGTCGTGTGTGTTGACCAGATATCTTTAGCAAACTTCTGTAAGAAAACAAAGCTTTCATTAACTTTGAATATTTAAAATCATATATATCCCCTACTTGGTTAAAAATAGCATATCTTACT
Organism: Leopardus geoffroyi; assembly: GCF_018350155.1. Taxonomy (NCBI): domain Eukaryota; kingdom Metazoa; phylum Chordata; class Mammalia; order Carnivora; family Felidae; genus Leopardus; species Leopardus geoffroyi. The sequence goes on along the minus strand of NC_059326.1, from coordinate 216,439,689 downwards.
ACAGGAGAGGGAGAAGCTAGTTCCTAGATAGCCAGGTGACATTCATGGAACCGTAAAAATTATTTGGGGTTTGACAGAAATATTGACAGAATAAACAATATACACAATTAAAAGCCAGACTACTGTCTTGGGACATTACAGAGTGCTCACTGAAAAACTAGAAAATTTGGAAATATTTGTTATGCAGTAAGTGATTTATTTTGAAATGCTAATACCCTGATCAATTGGAAACACCTTAGCCAAAATCCTTCCTTGCTTTCCATTCCCATTGTTTTATTTGTTCTATATATATTTTGTTCTGTTCTGTCATGTATTATATCATACATTATATTGTGCTACGCTATATTGTACTATGCCACATTATATTTATGTCATATTGTATATGCATGGGTATAATAATTCGCTTGCTATTATAAACATGATAGACAGACAGATGGATAGATCTATTACATCTTCCAGTAGCTTCCATTTACTCAATCTCAAGAATTATTGAGGCACCTGGGTGGTTCAGTTGATTAAGTGTCCGACTTTGCTCAGGTTATGATCTTGAGGTTCATGAGTTCGAGCTCCACATCGGGCTTTGTACTGATGGCTCAGAGCCTGGAGCCAGCTTCTGACTCTGTCTCCTTCTCTCTCTGCCTCTCTCACACTCATGCTCTGTCTATGTCTCTGTCTCTCTCTCAAAAAATAAACATGAAAAAAAATTTTTTAATGATTCTTAGTTCACTGTTTTTCATCTTTCCTTTACTTACAGTGTTGGTCCCTTTGGCACTTGTTTCAGTTCTAAATAATTTGATTGATTTAACCACAATTTCTAGCTCTACTTTTAAAAACTTTAATATCACACTTTATCTTTCCTACATATTTATCTTGTGAACACATTTTTTTCCATTTTATAGTATTCATTCATTCATTCATTCATTCTTTCATTCATATTATCATTCATTATTCCTCATTTACTTCCCAAAGATTTCTGGGCCATGCCATCAGTTTGGATAGGCTAGTTTAGCTGTAGTGCAAGCATCATACTGTTCGTTCCTATATCTCACCTCCAAGGAAGGGTGCTCTGCACCCCAGAGTCATTCATGATCCCAGGCTGAGACAGTCTCATTTCTACAGGTGTTTCCATGGTCATCGTGACAGAGAAAGGGCATTCAGCAGAGTCTTGCACCAGAAATTCCATGGTCCAGACTGAAAATTATTTGTACCATTTCCACTTAAAATTCATAGGCCACATTCAGTTGAAAAGGGTCCAAAGTCTAGTCTTCTATTTGAGCCAGAAAGAGGGGAGGACTGGATAATTACTGATAAGCAACACAGAGGACTCTCACATCCTTTCTTTTTATTTCTTTCTGTATATATATATATATATATATATATATATATATATATATATTTTTTTTTTTTTTTTTCTCTCACAATATTTCTAAGGTATTAACTGGAGATCCTGAGGTCCAGAGGGAAAAGTTAATGCCCTCAAAACATAACAAAGGACACTGAAAAAAGAAGCAAGGGTCAGTGATTGATTTATTATAGGTAATCTGGAAGTACCAAGGAGGGTGAGAGAGAACTAGCATAAAAATACATAATGAGGTATTCAAAGTCCTCCTTGATGGATTTAAGGGACATTAAATAATAATAAGTGCTTCTTCAAGATTTTCATGCTGGGGCATGGCTGAAGTTGCAATGGACTGAAGATATCCATGGACTCATTAATATATACAAATATGAATATGAATAAAGGAATTAATGAGTTTGAAGTTTATACTGATGGGAATGAGGAATCCAATGAAGTTAGAAGCAGAAAATAGGTACAATTTCTCTCAGGAAGAGACTGTTTCCATAGCAGGGTGAGGCTATACTGGAGTAGGGATACAGGGAGCAAAAAAAGTCATGGAAGAGGTTGCTACAATTATTCTGGTAAGAAATGTTAACAATATTAATTAAGCTGACGACAGAACTAATCGAGAGAGAACTGGAAGACAAGAGAAATTTAGAGGACAAAATGAACAAGACCAAGTACTCAGGAAGAGAAGAGTATCTGGTGGCCAGTGTTCATTTTCTTTGTTTGTTTTTCTAGTTGCCAAAAATTATTCTGTATAAAGACTTACAGATCATTTCCACTCATTATCACCCTTCCGGTGCAAATTTCTAGGCAATTGTCCTTATGCGCTCTTAATTTTCTTTCTGCCCAGTTCCCCCATGTCCTTCAATCTGGCTTCTACTACTTCATGGCATTCCAGTAACATGTTTTGATGACCTCATTAATAACCTCCTCGAGGCTAAAATTCTTGGGCACTTTCAGCCCGACCCTACCTGAGCACTTGTTAACACTCAGCGAAGTTGGCACTATCTTCTTAGCTCTTTTCATTTTGCAGCTTTATTTGTTTTCGTGCCAGTTGACTGGGCTTTAGATTTCAGTCTGCTATGTAAGCATTTCCATTATCCAATGTTCATACAATAAGTACCGTAAGACTTTTTTTTCCTTCCCTTATTCTGCTCTATATCGTCTCTAGTTAATCTGATGTATGCTCATGGTTTTTCATGTACTCTATCCATAACTTATTGTGGAATTAATTTCTAGTGTAGACTTTGTTCTGATTCCCAGAATTAACAAAAAAATTCTAGGATGTTATTTAACATATATGAATTTGAAATTGAGCAAATTTGTATTCATATTTTGTGCTGTCCAAATTCTCTAACATTCCTGAACTTAGTAAACGGTACCACCAACCCCTAATTTATCATACCATTAGTTTGCCACTGTAACCCTTAAAATTTCTCTCTGATGGCATATCTAACCATTCAACATCCCTGTCTATATTACCTGTTAAGTATTCCTCAAAAACATCCACTTCTTTTCATCAGTACAGCCACTAGCACGACTCCAAGATAGACTCTCCACAATTATTTTACCCTTAAGTTAATTGAATTGCTACACAGATCCATAGTGTTTTTCTTAAAAGTTGCCCAGATCACGTCACTTCCAATTTTAAAGCCTTGCAACAATTTCCTGTGTTTTTATAATCAGGTCTGAAATTATTAACTCGGTCTGTGATGTCCTGACTCATGTCTACTCAGGTTTTTCTGTTCTATTCATAGGATTCTGGAAAGGGCTACTGTCACTCTGGCATATTTCCATTCCTTGAAAGGCACCAGGTCCTTTCTTTCCACTTTAGGACCTTCATGGATGCTTCTCCTTTTTCCAGGGACATTTTTAATTCATGGCCCAGTTAAGATGCTGCTTTCTCGATTTGAACCATTGTATCCTTAGTGTATTTCCGTATCACTGTTTACTTCGGTAGAGAGAATTATATTATAATAATATAATTGTATTATAATTATCCAAATAATTTTATGCATTGTCAATCTTCCTGATTAGACTTTAAGGTCATCAAAGTAAGGGCATTTCTGACTTATTTACCACACTAATACCTTGTAGAGTACTTTGCAGGTAGTTGACTTAAAGCTCATTCTTCACTGACTGAATTCATACATAATTAAACAAAACCATGAATGTAAGGCAGATGGTGAGCTAAGTTTTGAACTTCTTAACACTTGATATTCATGCTAAGAATAAGCATGAATAAGAATAAGGGCCAGGCAATCTTCTGATACTTTACATATTTAAAGCACTTGAATTTATGGGTAACTTTTTAGCTCAGTTCTCTGAATTTCATCATTCATTTTACCATTTTTTTTCTAATTACATTTTTATTTTTCTCTTACCTACAGAAGGCATTACTTTTTCATTTCCTCAGACTCATCCAACGCAGGTCTGTAAACACAATGTGTTAAAGCTTCATTGTCTCTGTCACACAAAAGAATACAATGGATATTTCTTGAGTTAACATCGGTATCAAAGTGATTGTTATGGTGCCCTAATGTAATGGATGCTCAATAAACATTGGGGTGAAAATCATGAAGGGGAATGCTTTATTTATATGACTAGAATTCAATCAGTGTTGTTTAACATTCTCAGCAATTTGTATCTTTGAATGTTTAATTTAAATAAGAATCTCTAAAAAAAAAATAGCCAAACTGTCATTAAGACCAAAACTTCTATTATTCTAGGTATATGTATTATTCATTTCCAAGTGGTTTAATTTGCTATCAGAAATAAAAGAAAATGGCTCCTGGACAAAAGATGTGGCTGAGATTATTACTAGAGTGAAAAATCTTGGTATATCAAACCGTGTGTGATGTGAGGAAGCCTTCTATTTCCAGGCGTATAGAAATGCTTTTACCTACCCTGAGAGTAATAATAAGGGGGCATTTTGGAAAGGTGCAAGAAAATACGCGTAGTCTGGAAATTCCACGTTCTGAGACTGTTCTCTGATGGAAGAATTGAAAGCTAAAATGAAGGCTTTAGAACTGCCCCTCAGCTGCATGTCTCAGGCGATCTGACAAACTCAACGACATCAAGCTTGATGGTGCAGCAAGTGAAAGCTTTGTAGGAGTAACTAATGCTTTCATGAAGCAATCCTAATGTATATTGTAAAGAAGGCACATCCAGCCGCCCTTTGTGTTATAGAATGTATGACATATTTCCAAATGCATGGTACCCTACTTAATTGCATAGTGGTACTCAGATTAAAGAAATAGGCAACATTGTTGGAAATATGAGCTACCTTAAGATTCAATAAATAGTTTCGATGATTACACTGTGTGTTGCATGAATAAATCATAAAAATTCAACTTTGTAATTACGACAAAATCATTTTTGTTAATGCACTCTACTTGATTGCCTAATGAATAATACTCATTTTAGACCAAAAAGTAGGTTTTGCATAGGAATCTAAGCATAGGAATATCCTCTAGGTAGAGAATAACTTTTTTTGTTTTTTTCTGACAAGAACCCAGACATGAGCAATCAAACAACTGCATAGTTTATTGCCGTAAAGATGGTCAGATTCTATCCCTATTTTGGAGGTCATGAATTGAACAGGATAAGCATATATGAATAAGCCTGTCCAATTTAAAGCATGTGACGTCAAAATAAGTGAATGCCTGCTCAGAATACATACTTTATTCAACCTATGCATTGATATATTTTTTTCCAGAATTCTCGGTTTGCCAGATGAGTTGCCATTGAAATGCCATTTGTTCTAAAGTCAAACTTTGCAATATGCACGTATGTACATCCTGAGTAATACTGTAAGGAACATTTAGATCAGTATTATTAGGTGTAAGTGAAAACAGGAAATATTTGGCAGGGTTGTTACTGCAATGATACGCTTTGGGCAGAAGGCTGCAGTATTAGCTCATACTGAGCATCTCTAGAGATGGTATTAATCTCCATTGTAGTAATTAGCAACTAGCTGACCATTTTAATATCCCTACTCTCTTCAAACATCTCATAGTTGATTTTTCTTTCTTCAAATCAGGGATTTTTTTTTGAGACTAGTATATTCCAACATGAGAAGCAGTGAGAGCAATAATGTAGGCGTTCACATACAAAGAGCAAATGCAAAACCATTTGTTCTAATTTTATAATATGCCTACATCGGGGATGGGTAAAGTCCTCCACACTCAATAGTACAATTAAACGATATTTCACATGTATCCATTATGAAATATAAATTACAGAAAGATCAATTACTGAAACTTTAACAGATCTAATAAGAATAACAGCAGCAACAACAATAATAATAACAAAAAGAAATTGAATACATTTTTAAATTTACATACAATGAGGCTGTACTTTGTAACTGTTAAAGCTGTAAAGTTCTATGGGTGTGATAAAAGCATAATGTTATCTATCCACCACTACAACGTCATATGTAATAGTTTTGCCATCCAAAAATAAGAGAAAGAAAGAAAGAAAGAAAGAAAGAAAAGAAAAGAAAAGAAAAACTAACAAACAAAAACAAAACACAACATAGCACCCTGTGTTTCACCTTTTAAGCCTTTCTAATCTTTCCACTATGTCTATAGTTGTGCCTTTTCCAGAGCAAACTATGATTTAAATTAAACAGTATAGTCTGGCAGCATGGAGCTTGCTTGGGATTCTTTCTCTTACGTATTTCATTTTGGGATGCTAATGTAAACGGTAATGTGTTTTTAATTTCAAATTCCACTTGTTTACTGGCAGTATATAGGAAAGTGATTGACTTTTGTATATTAACCTTGTATCCTAAAAATTTTGCTAAAAGTGCTTATTAGTTCCGGGACATATTTTTCTCTGTTTTATTTTTATTTTATTTTTTCAGACTTTCTTTTTTTTTTTTTCAGACTTTCTACATAGACAATGATGTCATCGCAAGGAAAGACAGTTTTATATCTTACTACCAATCTGTACAACTTTTATTTCCTTTCCTTATCTTTACAGTAGTTAGAATTTCAGTATGATGTTAAAAAGAATGAAATTTCAGTAAGAAACTTTGGCTTTCTCACCATTAAGTATGACGTTAGCTGTAATTTTTTTGCCCACAGTATTTACCACAGTTGAGAAGGTTGCCCAGTATTCTTAGTTTATTGAGAGGTTGTTTTTATCATGAATGTGTGTTGCATGTTGTCAAATGTTTTTCCTGCATCTACTGAGATGATCACGTGAGTTTGCTTTTTTAGTCTGGTGATGTAATGGAATACATTAATTGATTGTGAAATCTTGTACCAGCCTGACATAACTGGACTGAATCCCACTTTGGCCATCTATCATTCTTTCTATGCATCGTCATGCTCCGTTTGCTCATATTTGTTGAGAATTTTTGCATCTGTGTTTAGAAGGGACACAGGTCTGTAGATTTCTTGTAATATTTTTGGTGTCCGTATTGGAATACTTCAGTCTGAATTAGGAAGTATTTACTGTACTTCTGTCCTCTGAAAAAGGTTGTAGAGGATTGATACAATTCCTTCCTTTAATATTTGGTAGAATTCACCAGTGAACCCATTTGGGTCTGCTATGTTTTGTTTTGGAAGGTTATTAATTATTGATTAGGTTTCTTTCATAGATATAGGCTTTTCAGATTATGCATTTTCTCATATGTGAGTTTTGACAAATTGTGTCTTTCAAGGAATTGGCGAATTTCACCTAGATTATCAAATCTAGGTTCAAAACCAAGAATCTGCACATCACACAGTACTTTTCTATTAAGTAAATATCTCCCCCGCACCCCTCCCCGCCCCAAAGTATTCTGGAAGGGAGAAAGACAGTTATAAAACCAATTGATTTAACCACACTGGAAGTGGTAAAGATGAATACAAGTGATGTTTTGCCAGGATTAGGCTTTCTTTTCATTAGTAAGCAGACAAAGGAACTACACAGGCAGGAAGACGATCAATGTAAGAAAAATCATGTGATACATAGGGATGGGGCTAAATTCTGATGTATATCAGAATACATAGTGTGGCATGATCAAATACAATTTATTCTGTTGTGGTACACATAGGTGTAATGCAAATTACCTCTAACAACATAGATGTAAAGATAAAATTATAGGTGTGCTTGGGTGGCTCAGTTGGTTAAGCATCTGACCCTTGATTTCAGGTCAGGTCATGATCTCATGAACCCCCTTGTCAGGCTATGCACTGATGGATCAGGGACTGTTCTCTCTTCCCCTCCCCAGCTTGTGCTCTCTCTCTCTCTCTCTCAAAATAAATAAACATTAAAAAAATAGGGGTGTAAATATGAATTACAATATTCCAAACACAATTTTTATAGAATTTAAACAATTTCAAGTAAATTAGGAAAAAAGTGATCAAGAAATGCTTTGTCATAATTAAAAAGAAAGTCTTGAAAATACATAAAGACAAATGTCTGCAAGATTCTGAGTCATAGAAACAGGGGAAAAAAGATGGTGTACTTACTTAGATTCCCTTCAAGTACAAAGCCTATTTAGACAGAAATGTTAAGCATTCAGTAACTCAAGAAATGTAAACCCAGTGCTCCCTAACGGGAAAGGGAATATTAAAAAATAAAATAGTATCCTTAGAAATATGAATAAAAATAAGAAAACATTGAAATAAGTGCCATTAATCCATATTATTCTGTAATTATGGGTATATGCTATTGTATATTTGTGAATACCCATTGCAAAGAGTGAACCCAAATGTGGACTTTTGTTAACAGTAATGTATCAATCCGTATTGGTTCATGAGTTGTAACAAAACTAAACTAATGCAAGATGTTATTGTTAGGAGGAATTGGGGTACGGGGAGAAGGTAAGAAGGGACGTGCGAACTCTATACTTTTCCTTCTAGTTTTCTGTAAACCTAATACTTCTCCAAAAATAATTTCCATTAGTTAGAAACAAAACAAATCAAAACAAAAACGATCTAAGCTGTCAATACACATCTATTACATCAAGCAAAAAAAAAAAAAAAAAAAACATATAAAATGCTGGTGAGAATGCAGAAAAAACAGGATCTCTCATTCATTGGTGGCGGAAATGAGAAACGGCACAGACATTTTGAAGGATAATTTGCCAGTTTCTTACAAAGCTTACCAAAATCTTATTATAAGATACAGCAATCATGAAACTACATCTTTACCCAATGAATTGAAAACTACATACCCATAAAAACCTTCACACAAATGTTTATAACTACTTTATTCATAATTGCTCAAAACGGAAATAGCTGAGACATTTTTCAGTAGGCATTTTGATAAAGTACAGTAGGTCCATATATTAGCCTATTATTCAATGATAAAAAAATAATTCATTAAGACATAAAAAGTAGTGGGAGATTATAAACACTTAGTGAAAAGTGAAAAAAAAAATACTGAAAAGACTATACTGTATTTCAATCATAGGTTACTCTTGAAAAGGCAAAACTATAGACATAGTTAAAAGATTAGTGGTTGCCAGGGATTTGGAGTTATGATAGAAAGGCCTAAAAGGTGAAACAGAGGGTGCTATGTTTTGTTTTGTTTTGTTTTGTTTTTGTTTGTTAGTTTTTCTTTTTCCTTCTTTTTTTTTTTTTTTTTGGATGGCCAAACTATTACATATGACATTGTAGTGGTGGATAGATAACATTATGCATTTATCAAAACCCATAGAACTTTACAGCTTTTACAGTTATAAAATGCAGCCTCAGTGTATGCAAATTTAAAAATATATTCAATTTCTTTTTATTATTATTATTATTTTAAATTTGCATTCAAGTTAGCATATAGTGCAATAATGATTTCAGGAGTAGAACCCAATGATTCATCCCCTACGTATAACACCCAAGGTTCATCCCAACAAGTGTCCTCCTTAATGTCCCTTGCCCCATTTAGCCCATCCCCCCACCCACAACCCCTCCAGCAACCCTTAGTTTGTTCTTTATAGTTAAGGTCTCTTATATGTTGTCTCCCTCCCTGTTTTTATATTATTTTTGCTTCCCTTCCCTTATGTTCATCTGTTTTGTCTCTTAAAGTCCTCATATGAGTGAAGTCATATGATTTTTTTCTTCCTCTGACTGACTAATTTCACTTAGCATGATACCCTCTATCCACATAGTTCTATCCACATAGTTGCAAATGGCAAGGTTTCATTCTTTTTGATTGCTGAGTAATACTCCATCGTATACATATATACCACATCTTCTTTATCCATTCATCCATCGATGGACATTTGGGCTCTTTCCATACTTTGGCTATTGTTGATAGCGCTACTAGAAACATTGGGGTTAAAAATATACCCACATTGTCAACGGGTTCCCAGGATAAACTGCAGTTTGTAGCAGGAGGGTCTAAATGTATTATACACACATGAAACAACTGAACTGAAAGTGTCGTAGGGAAAACTCGTTAAACTTTAGACATCATAGGAATCTACAAGAATAAAAACAAAAAGGAACTGCACAAGAGAACTGTCCTTTCATTGATTACATTGTTTCACACTAGAGTATGTGATAACTGACCCTTTGACATAGATACTGGAATTGATTGCTTAGTCAAAGGATAACAGTATGTAGAAACCAGGTTTCTTTCTCACTGTTGGAGTGGGAATTTGCAGATAAGCAAGGGAGGAAGCTAGAATGATTCCCATGATCATGAATAAAGATGAAGACATCAGGAATAATGCAAGATCGGTGAAAGATAAATACATACATTTAAATAGAGAAATATTTATACGTATGTGTATGTGTGTGTGTTGTGCGTGGTATACATGGATATACTTCTTTATTCTGACAATTGAAGGAGCTTGAAAGAAATGGCACTCTAGTAGCAAGGAACATGTCTAGTACCCAGATCTTGGTTTCCAATACCATCTGCAATAAAAGGAGTTAAATCTTTTGGAGAAACAACTGATTCTGGGAGGTGAGCAATAAAGATACAGGATGAACCTAAAGTAGTTTGCATAGACAAAAGTTAAAAAAAGTATTTACAAAAAGTTTAAACACTATGCATTCATGGGGGCATGTTAAGGGTACTGTTGTAGGTTCAATTTTATGCCCCCAAAAGACACGTACAAGTCCTAACTCCCAGTATCTGCATATGTGATCTTGTTTGGAAATAGATTATAAAGGAAATATGATGAAGTTACACTGGTAGAGTGGCCCCTGATCCAATGCCTGGTGTCCTTATGAGATGAGGGTAATTTGGGCACACAAGTACAGAAAGGGAAGACAGTGATGCGAAGAAACATTCCCAGGAAAGAATGTTTGCAATCTGAGAACAGAGGTAGAAATTGGAGAAATATTATAGAAGTATCTACAAGCTAAGGAATGCCAAGGAACAGCCAGCCATCAGAAACTAAGAGCGAAGCATGGAAGGGATTCTCTCTCAGATCAAGTGGGAACCCTGATTTCTTGATTCACCTTGATTTCAGACTTCTAGCCTCCAGAACTGTGAGAGAATGAATTCCAGCTGCTTTAAGTTACGCAGTTTGTGGTACTGTAATGACAGTCCTAGGAAACTAATACAGATTTTGGTGCCAGGAAGTGGGGTGCTACTGTCACAAATACCTAAAATATCAAACTGGCTTTGGAATTGGGTAATGGGTGGAGACTGCAAGAGTTTTGAAGCACTTGAAGCACGTGATAGATTTCCACAGAGAGAAAGTGGGTTAGAAATATGAATTTTAAGGGCAATTATGGTGAGTGTGCAGAAGGAAGTGATTAATATGGTAGAAAAGCTTCTGTTATCTTACGTATATAATTATGAACAAAAAGTTGGTAAAATATATGAAAGGTGCCTCTAGTATACCCTCAGACAGATATGAGGAGCATGACACATCACAGGAAAGGTGGTCCTTGTTTATAAATAAGTTGCAGAGAACTTGACTGAGTTACGTTCTACTGTTGGGTGGAAAGCAGAACTTGTAAGCAATGCATTGTATATTTAGTTGAGAAAGTTTCCAAGCAAAGTATAAAAGTCATGTCCTGCTTTTCTTCGATGCTTACAGTAAAATGTGAGAGGAAAGATTTCTGTCGAAGAAAGAATTGGTAAGCGAAATGGAACCAACACCTAATGATTTGGAAAATTCTCAGCCTATCCAGGTGGCAGCAAAAGATGAGGAAGTACTCTTTACAAAGAAGATCAAATGTATAACTGGAAAATCAGTTGCTTAGTTTACAGAAGAGATTAGGCATATGATTTGTGGATCCAATCGGTACCTCAGCAGAAGCCAGAAATACATACTGGGTTATCCAGAAAGGATCTGTAGGGAAGCCTTTATCTCTAGTGGCATGTATGCCCATAAGCTGTAAAAAAGATCATAAAGGCACATCTTAAAGAAACACTGTGGGCCAGGACTAACAAGGACAGAGATGAGATAAAATGAAAGAAAAGGACTCTGAGGGCAGAGTCATGGAAGCAGAGACCAGCCAGGGGAATGCTATTGGTTCAGCAGATGGGCTGTCCAGTGGGGCCTCCCCAGACCAAGAGAGCAGGGCCACCAGTCTGGAGGAGCCCAAGGGCCTCCAGGGCCATAGAGAATTCTTCACAAGTTTTAAAGTCTATGGAATTTGCCCTATGGAGTTTCAGACTTGTTGGGACCCTAGACCTGTTTTTAAATTTATTTTTTATTTTTTATTTGAGTACAGTTGACACACGATGTTACATTAGTTTCAGGTGTACAACATATGATTCCACTTCGCTATACGTTATGCCATGCTCAGTACGAGTGTAGCTACCATCTGTCACCATACAACACTATTACAATATCATTGATTATATTCCCTATTCTCTGCCTCTTAATCCCACCATTTATTCATTTCATGATTGGAAGCCTGTATCTTCTTCTCACCTTCACCTATTCTGCCCATTCCCCACCCCACTCCCCTATCCTCTGGCAATGCTTGTTCTCTAGATTTACCACTCTCGTTCTGCTTCTGCTTTATTTGTTTGTTTGTTTTTTTGTTTTTAGATCCCATATATAAGTGAAACCATATAGTATTTGCTAAGATTTCTTTTGAACTTCCAATTTCTCCATCCTAGAATGATAAAGTCTGCCTTACATACCACACTATGAATTTTCTTTTTCAAATCGAGTCATACAAATAATATTATCTCAGTACAATGGGTCAAAATTAAAAATAAGAAAGCAGAAATGAAATTGTAAAAATTCATAAATCTGTGAGAATTTAACTTGCATTTCTAAGTAACTGATAGATCAAAGAAGAAATCACAAGATAAATTTTAAATAGGTTTAATATAACTGAAAGTGAAAATAAAACATCAAATCTTGTAGGATGCAGCTAACACAGTATAGAGAGGCAAATTTACAGCTGCAATATGCAATTGAAAAAAAAGAAAGAAAGAAAGGTCACAAATCAATAACCTGCCTTCCAACCTTAAGAAACTAAAAAGATCATTAGAGCAAACTAATCCCAAAAACTTACTGGTGTTTTATAGCCAGGGAAAGTAGAGATTAAAAATAAAGCCATCCAGATTGAAAGGAAGAAGTACAATGATTTTCAAATGTCATGTTCTCATAAATAAAAAGCGCTAAGGAATTCATTAAAATATTGAAACCAATAAACAAGTACAGAAAGATTAATATAAAATAATTGCATTTTAATACACTCTCAATAAAAAATTCAACTGTAAAATTAAGTAAAAAAAATCCATACAATAGAATCAAAAAAGAATCAAATACTTAGGAATGTATTCAACAAAAGTAATGCAAGACCTGTGTAGTGAAAACTGGGAAACATTATTGAAAGGAATGAAAGAATATCTAAATAAATGAGAAAACATCTCATGCTTGTGGATCAAAATACTTCCTTATTTACATGTCGCCACTTCCCTAATTGATGTACAGGTTTAAGACTAATCCTTATTGAAATCCCTGCCGATTTCTTGTAGAAATTGTTAAAAGTGATTCTAAATTTCATATGAAAATGCAAGGAAACCAGAGTGGCCCAAACAATCTTAAAATAGAAGAAAAAATTTGGAGGACCCACATTTCCTGACTTCAAGATTTACTTACAAAGCTACAATAAATAAGCCAGTGTGGTATTGGCATATGGGGGAAACATAGATCATTGAAATAGAATTGAGAGTCTAAAAACAAACCCTTACATGTACAGCCAATGGATTACAAGCAAGGGTGGAAGATCATTCAATGAGAAACGAATAGCCTTTTCTACAAATATTCCTAGAAAGTTTGGATATCCAGCTGCAAAATAACGAAGTCAGATCTTTTCCACGATTCATATACAAAAGACCAAAGGGATGATAAAGTAAATGTAAGTACTAAAATTATAAAACACATAGAAAAAAAAAACTCAAAGAAATAAATCCTCATTTTATCTGGTTAGACAATGTTTTCTCATATACATCACCCAAAAAGTACAACTGAAAAATTAAAAATAAAGTGGTGTCCATGAAAATTCATAACTTATGTGCTGTACCCAATGGCATCTCAGAAGAGAAAAGACATCTCCCAGAAAGAAAGAAAATATATGCAATGACTTCTGGATTTATGCATTCTGGAGTTATAAATTTATCAGAATACATAATTATTAAACTCAATAATAAAAAATCGCCTCTTTTAAAAAATGGGCAAAAATCTATACAGACATTTCTCCACCGAAGATATATAAATGATCAATAAGCATATACAAAGATGTTCAACATCACTAGTCATTAAGGAAATAAAATGAAACTATGAGATGCCACTTTGTATCCACTAGGGAGGCTTTATTCCAAAGGACATAACAATAAGTGTTGACAAGGCTATAAAGAATTTGAACAGTCGTATTTTTCTTGTGGAAATGTAAAATGGGGTGCTTTGGAAACTGTTTGATATTTCCTCAAAATTTAAGCATAATATCCACCTATGATGTAGTTTTTCCACTTCTAGTTATATACCTAAGAGAAATAAAAACATATCCATTTACCTAGTTATATACTTAAGAGAAATAAAAACATATCCATTAAAAAAAAGTTGCATAGAAATATTCCTAGTAGCATTATTCACCCTAGCTGAAATATGAGGGGGCGGGAACCCTGAACATATATCAACTGATAAATGGACAAATACAATGTGGTTTATACATCCAGTGGAATATGTACCCATACAATGTGAATAAAGTATTGATACATGCTGCAGACTACCTACTGTATGATCCCATTCAAATGAAATGTCCACAACAGGAGAATCTATAGAGACAGAAAGATCTCCCAGATCTGGAGGGATGTCAGATAAACAGCAGTAACTGCTGATGTCATCTCTTCACAACTCTGTGTATATATTAAAAAAAACTGAATTGCACATTTAAATGAGTATAATTTATGGCATTTAAATTATATCTCATTACATATGTCTAATGATTCAATTGAAATTGTTGTATTGATTTTTAAATCAATTTAATACATTTCCCTATGGGATATTCATCCTTTCTGTTAGATATGAGTTTACATATGTCAAATCTTTTTGACATAATTTACTGCAAAATACTTAGATGAGTCCCAGCAAGGACACTGGAAAACTGTGAAATCTTAGTGGTTATGGAAGTTAGGCTTTGATTATATGAACTCTGCTGCTTTAAAAATTCATTTATAAATCATACTGAAGAGAAAGAAAAGTCAGCACACATTTCTTTTTCGAGATAAATATTTTTGTATCTCTTTATCAGGGAGATAGGATTGAATGAAAGACTGCTAATCACATTAGTTCCTAGTAGTGTATTTTCATTTCACACTTGTTTATTTGTGCATCTGTGTTGACATACAGCAAACCACAGACATCTGCAGCAGGGTAAGTATATCGTGAGCTTCAGAGACAGGCAGATCTGGAGTGAAATACCACCTTTGGCACTCACAAGGCTGTGCAAGCTATTTAACCGATGAATCTCAGGGTCCTTGTCCTTATTCGTTAAATGGATAAAAGAGGGCATACACTGCAAAACCAAACCCAGACTCGTAGATACCGAGAACATACTGGTGGCCAGAGGTGGAGGGATGTTGGAGGACAAAATGGATGAACAGAATCAAGTACAAACCTACAGTTATAAAATAAATAAGTCGTGGGATGGAATGCACAGCATGGACAATATAGTCAATAACATTGTACTAACTTTGTATGGTACCAGATGGTAGTTGGACTTACTGTACTGATCATTTCACAAGGTACACAAATATTGAATCACTATGTTGCACACCTGAAACTAATAGAATATTGTATGCCAATTACACCTCAATTAATTTTTAAAAAAGAATGTATACACTGCAATATTGCTAGGTTGAAATTAAATGGTGAGTACTTACACAATATCCCCACACAGATCTTTGCCATTTAAGGAAGATTGACTTTGCAAGTGTGGGTGTGGCTATATGTGAATGTGTTTATACGCATATGTAAAGCACCTATATGTTTTTAATTGTATATTCAATTTTACATCTCTTAATTAAGATATCTAAGTATCCAAAACATTTACTGAAAATTTAGATATTGTTCTGAAGTCTGTTTAATTCTTGAAGCGTAAAAGCTTGTGACTATATTTTCATAGCTTATCGTCTGGTTTTGTTATTCTTGCTTTTGACTATTAAGGTAATGCTTTGGCTTAGCCAAAGTACAAATGTTTGAGAATTTATCACCATTGTATACTTTATCAAATAATCATGAGTTTATTTTTACCATCATAATTTATCTGAAAATAGAATAGCTTGTATCTATCTTAAATGGTTAGCTATTTAATGCCTACCACGATTTTAAACTGGATACAATTTTGCTTATTGATAAAAACGTACATGACATTTATTATGTTAATTAGCTAAATAATCTGAGTTAATATCTGAAACTTTAAGAGTTTTAAAGCCTGCAAAATCCATTATCAGCTGTTGATTAAGAATCATTTTACCTTGAATTTTCTAAAATAATATTTATTAGTCCAAAGTCAATCTTTTCAGAAGTAAGTGAAGCAAATCTATTTCCCAAGAGATAGTCCGTCATACAGCGTTGGAACACAAACACAAAAAACTGACAGTGTATTTACATTTGCCTCAGGAGAACAGGTACTTCCAAATTTTGTGACACAATCTAATCCTTTGAAGGAAATTTGATCTTTTTGACAGTTCTACTGAGTTATCATCTCAAAAGCAGAAAGAATTTTGCCACTTTCAGGAAGTCAGGGCAATTTATTTGTAGATAAGAAAACATGAATTTTTTTTTTTCTTCATGATATTCAGTACAATGTTTCTTTCTCTTTCGGACTTTAAACATTTCATTTGGCAATTTTGTTACATATTAAGCAGTTCATTTTTTTCAGTTAATGTCATTTAGTTATTATTATGCGGGTTTTTTCATGAGTTAGAGAAAGAAAAGAAAGAGAGGGAGGGAAAGAGAGAGAGGGAACGAGAAAAGTCATTCACAATCATTTAAAATGATGGCAAAATGCATATTTTTTCATGTATTTTCCATATGTAAAACATTCACATTTTGTACACTTCAATTTTCTTATGTTTTAAAGTTTATAAATGAAATGCTTGGGGCGCCTGGGTGGCGCAGTCGGAAGCGTCCGACTTCAGCCAGGTCACGATCTCGCGGTCCGGGAGTTCGAGCCCCGCGTCAGGCTCTGGGCTGATGGCTCAGAGCCTGGAGCCTGTTTCCGATTCTGTGTCTCCCTCTCTCTCTGCCCCTCCCCCGTTCATGCTCTGTCTCTCTCTGTCCCAAAAATAAATAAACGTTGAAAAAAAAAATTAAAAAAAAAATAATAAAAAATAAATGAAATGCTTATTTTCCATTCACTTTTAAATGAGATAAACCTTGTCATTTCCAAAAGGTAGAATTTCTAGCACATACGCATGATGTATTAAATGATGATTGCTCTTTGGATGTATTATAAATTCCCATTTTCCTGCATTCAGCATACTAGGGAGTAAGATAAGATCCTGTGGGTGGACATCCTGGGAAGGATGTATGCCTATGTATATGCATGCCTATGTTCAAGACAAAGTATCAGGGGACTCTAGAACAGGATGAAAAATTGTATGGAGCCTACAGATGTGACAAAAAAATGACTATAAAATATGGCTCCAAATAAAATTTAAATTGCAGTCTGGAAACATGCATAGAATACACCAAAAGAAAACAGTCTAGATGTGGTACAGACTAGAATAAGCCCTTGAAGAGACTGTTGCCTGAAAGAACTAAGTGTTCTTTATGTTAGAGACTACCCTTCCAATAAGTACCTTAAAAAATTAGACTATTAGGTACATGACGATGATTAGTATACATTATAGTATTTGCCAAAGAAGGAAGTGTAAAATAATGAAAAACATTTTACCCTTAGAATTAAATGACCTTAGATGATTTCCCCTTTTATTTATTTATTTTTAGTTGGGTTTCACTGAAATATGATTTTAAAATAGCCATATTTTTTGAATATACTCTATGATAATTTTTTTAAATGCTTGCAATCATTTAATTACTACTACATCATAATGGAGATCATTTCTGTCACCCTAAATGGTCTGTCACATCTTTTTCCAATCAATCTCCTCCCGATATCCTTTTACTATCAGCAGTCAATAAATTTATTTCTGGGGTGTCTGGGTGGCTCAGTCAGTTAGGCATCTAACTCTTGCTTTCAGCTCAAGTCATAATCTCACAATCTTGAGACTGAGTCCCATGTTGGGCTCCATATTGAGTAGGGAGCATGCTTAAGATTCTCTCTCTCTCTCTCTCTCTCTCTCTCTCTCTCTCTCTCTCTCTCTCCCTCCTGTTGCTTCTCCCCTGCTCACACACTCTCTCACAAAATAAATAAACATTTAAAAAGCTGCTTTCTATCATTATATTGAATAAAATACATAATATGTAGTCTTTAGGGGCTAGCTTCTTTCATATGCCTTTGAGATTATCTATGTCTTTTTGGATTCCTGGACCCATTCCCACACATGTGTGTATGTCATGGTAGGGGTGTCCTACAATTTAACTCAATTCAGACTACGTACACAGAGATTGGGTCAGATTCCACAGGCTGAGGGCTCAGTTACACAAGACTACCTTCCCTGCCTACCCAATTACAATGCCAGTCACAAGACCAAGCGATTACCTGTATTTTCGCCCAACTAGCTTATAAATAATAGGTTTGCACAACCCCCTTCCTCAAGTTTGATTAATGGCAAGAGTGGCTTACAGAACTCAGAGAAATATTTCACTTACTAGGTGACTAGTTTACTATAAAAGGATATAACTCGGGAACAACCAGATGGAAGTGATACTTTGGGCAAGGTATGGGGAAGGGTTGCAAAGCTTCATGCCCTCTCTAGGTGAGCCCCTCTCCCTGAATCTCCACCTGTTCACCAATCTGGAAGTTATCTGAACGCTGTCCTTTGGGTTTTTTATGGAGGCTTTGTTACATAGACAAGACTGATAAAATTATTAATCACATAGTTGGTTCTGCTCACAGCCAACCCCTATCCTTAGGTGGTGGCCAAAAGTTACCTTAGTGACATAACAAGAGACAACCTTTGTGGTTTTCATTACTTAGGGAATTCCAAAGGTTTTAGGAGCTCGGTGCCATAACTGGGGATGAAAACCACGTATATATTTTCTACTATAAATTACAACATAACCCCGTGCTATTGTATATATCAGAAGTCAATTCATGTTTGGCATTGATTTGGATTCCATTACATGTTTAGAAACAATTTATTTATCAAATTTTCCGATAGTATGAAGAAAGCCACTATAAATGTTTGCATTCTTGTCTTTGGAGTACACAGGTTTCAATTTAGTTTGGTAATTATCTATGAATGAAATTACTGGTTCTATGGTAATCATAAGTTTAACTTTGTAGGAAACTGTCAAATTATTTTTGAAAGCGGCCAGCCCATTTTGCGTGGCAATACATGAGAGTTCTTCACCAATATGTGATAATAGTCTTAACATTTAATTATTGGGTAGGGATGTAGAGGTGTCTTATTATTAATATGCATTTTCTAATGACTAATAACAACGAGTGCCTTTTTTTATGGGCTTAATTATCACCCAAATGCCTTATTTGGTGAAGTGTAGGTTCAACTATTTTATCAAGTTTTACTGCATCATCTTTCTTTTTATTAAAACCTTGTAAGAGGTTTTTATGTATTCTGGATGCAAGCTCCTTGTCAAATATTTGGTGTTCAGATAGCTCACTCCAGTCTTAACATTAAGTATAACGTTAGCTTGTAGTATTTTAGAGTATGCCTTAATTAGGATGAGAACGTTTTCTTTTTTCTATTGCTGTTTTGTAAAGATTTTGACCATAAATTAATATAGAAGTTTATCAAATTCATGAGGTTTTAATGATATTAAAACTTGGTTGCTGGAAAGGAATGAAACATTCATATGCCATCAGCCTCTGAGCTATAGCACTAGATTATCAAAGAGAATATTAGAAAAAGTATCTTTTTGTAAAAATTATTCCAACTGATAAATAAAAATAAATGTTTAAAATAAAACATCTCCCTTTTTAAAACCCCAGTTCATGAATAAGGAAAATAAAGTACTTTATTTTATTTCTATTTATTCTTTCTCTGACATTCTTTCTTTCACTATGTAGATCAGAGTTTCTCACTTCTATCGTTTTCTTTCTCTCCACAGGCCTTATTTTGACATTTCTTGCAAGGAACTCCTACGGGTGAAAAAGTCCTTCAATTTTTACTTGTCTCAGCGACTCTTGCTCCTTGACTTTTGAAAGACAATTTCACTGGCTACGAACTAGTTTGGTGAGAGTGTTTCTTTTATCACTTTAAATATTTCACACTACTCTCTTCTTGATTGCTTGGTTTCTAAAGATCAGTAGAATAAAATTCTTATTCTTGCTCCTTTGTAGATTCAGGGTTTCTTCTTTTCCCACTTTTCTCAAGCTAGTCTACACTCAGCCTCCAGCAACCCATCAGTTACAATCTAAAGTGTCTACGGATAGGAACTCCACCTGGAGGCTTCTGTCCCTGGGCTCAGCTCCTATAAGCCGTCATTTTCCGTATCTGTCTGTCCGTCCGTCCGTCCAGTTTTTTTTTTTTTTTTTTCAACGTTTATTTATTTTTGGGACAGAGAGAGACAGAGCATGAACGGGGGAGGGGCAGAGAGAGAGGGAGACACAGAATCGGAAACAGGCTCCAGGCTCTGAGCCATCAGCCCAGAGCCTGACGCGGGGCTCGAACTCCCGGACCGCGAGATCGTGACCTGGCTGAAGTCGGACGCTTAACCGACTGCGCCACCCAGTCGCCCCTTGTCCGTCCAGTTTTTAGGACAGCAGTTGCCCTTTTACGTCAATTCTCTGATGAATCTAGGAAGTCCTGCTGATTTCCAGTTTGTTCAGCTTTGTCTTGGTGTGAGCACAGGAGTGAGGCTCTCTCCAAGCTCCTTATAAGTCAGACCAGAAACTTAAAAACAAATGTAAAACAAAATTATAGAACTTATACCTGATAACGAGGAGAAAACTTTAGGTGACCTTGGGTTTGGCAATGAGTTTTTAGGTAGAAACCTTAAGCCATAATGCATGGGGAGGGAAAGACAACAACAATAACAAAAAATAAAACTGATGTTAGACTACATTAACGAAAACCACTACTCTACTAAAGACACCATTAACAGAAGGATAACACAAGCTACTGACTTGGAGCAAATATTTGCAAAAGAGATATCTGATAAAGGACTTGCATCTGAAAAATACAAATACCTCTTAAAATTCCACAGTAAGCAAACAAATAATCCAATCAAAAAGTGGACAGAGTTTCTGAAAAGAAACCTCATTGCTGAAGACAGGCAGATGGTAAATAAGAATATACAAATATGCTCAATATCACATGTCATTAGTGAATTATGGGTTAAAACAAGATACCTGGACACACTGATTCGTGTGACTGAACTCCAAAAACATGACAATACCAAATGCTGGAGGGGATGTGGAGCAAAAAAGAACTCTCGTTAATTGCCTAATAGAAATGAAAAATGGTACAGCCGCCTTGAAAGACGGTTTGGACGTCTCTTACACAGTTGAGCATAGTCTTACCCAAAGGTTCCTGCAATTGCACCCTTAGGTGTTATTAACCTTAAAAAGTAAAAACTGCCAGTTGTTTTACCGGCAGCAGATGGATTTATTCAGGAAGAAAGGAGAATTGCAATCTGGGACAAACAAGCTGTGGCAAAACCGTAGGCAAGAGTGGGAAGCAAAGGAGAGGTACGCTTTTTTAAGGAGAAAAGAGGTGACTTGGGAAGGTTGTTATGAACTAAAAGCCCACTGGAGTACATTGGAAGTTCCTAATATGGTGGCTTTTCATTGGCAGAGCCGTTGCCCTTAGGGATGAGGAGAATGTCTCTTCCTCCCACTGGAATAGTGAAGTAGTCATCTGCGTGCAAGGTGAGGTCCGAGAGCAGTAGGGTGTGAGAATTCCCCCTGCCGAAACATGCCAACTCCATCCTAGTGAGGTTTGCCATCACTAATGTTTGCAGTATTTAGCAAAAAAACAAAACAAAACAAAACAAAAAAAAACATGCACACAAATTTTAGAGCAACCTGATGATTGTCGAAAGCTGGAAGCAGCTAAGATATTAGGTGAATTGATAAATACACTGTGGGGCATTCATACAGTGGAATACTATCCATCAACATAGAGAAATGAGCTATCAAGTCATGAATAAACATAGAGAAACCTTCGATCATATTGCTAAGTGAAAGAAGGCAGTCTGAGAAGACTAAATACCCCGTGGTTCCAATGACATGACATTCTGGAAAAGACAGAACTGTAAAGAAAGTAAAAGAATCAGTTATTGCCAGAGATTGTGGGTAGGGAAAAAACAAAAGATAAATAAATCAAAGGCAGAAGAATTTCAGGACAAGAAAGTTATTCTGTATAATACTGTAAGTGGAGGGGCGCCTGGGTGGCGCAGTCGGTTAAGCGTCCGACTTCAGCCAGGTCACGATCTCGCGGTCTGTGAGTTCGAGCCCGGCGTCGAGCCTGTTTCCGATTCTGTGTCTCCCTCTCTCTCTGCCCCTCCCCCGTTCATGCTCTGTCTCTCTCTGTCCCCCCAAAAATAAAAAAAATAAAAAAAATACTGTAAGTGGATACGTGACATTACACATTTGGCATAAACCATCAAGTGTCAAAGACAAATAGTAAACCTTAATGTAAACTGTAGAAAATTTAGTTAATACTAGTGTATCAATACTGGTTCATCAACTGCAGCAAATGTACTAAACTTATTCAAAATCTTAATAATAGGGGAAACTGGATGGAAGGAGGAGTAGATGGGAATTCTCTGTACTTGTGTTCAATTTTCCGTAAACCTAAAAATGCTCTAAGCAATCAGATCCATTAATTATAAAGATAAACACATAAACGTCCTGAGGCCATAAATATTAAGAAGACAATTGTGTTTTTTTTTTAATTTTTGTAAGCATTTATGTATTTTTCGAGAGACAGAGGGAGACAGAGTGTGAGTGGGGAAGGGGCAGAGAGAGAGGGAGACACAGATTCCGAAGCAGGCTTCAGGTTCTGAGCTGTCAGCACAGAGCCCAGCATGGGGCTCGAACCCACGAACCAAACTGTGAGATCATAACCTGGTGAAGACGGATGCTTAACCGACTGAGTCACCCCAGCACCCTAAAGAAGACAATTCTTAAGTTTCCTAACCTTGAATCTTCTGACCAACAGATGTATATCATAAATGAGGTTTAAGACATTGACTAAATCTCTGGATCTGTGTGAAAACTTCATATCCGTGTAATTTAACATTTGCATGACATTCTCATTATAGACATTGACCCCCAAATTTTGAAACTCATATTAAAGACAAAAATGTTAACATTCATGTTAATTCTGAAGTCTATAATTATTATACCCTTATATTTATTTCTTAAGCTAGTTTTCTCATATGTAAAACATTTTATTCACCGATAATTCATTTTTAAAAGTCTTGGCACAATAATTCAATTATAGAAATTCCTTCCAAAACATTAGTAACTAATACAGAAAAAAAACCCACAAAACTCTTATCCAAATTTTATACAGTCATGTATTTACCACTGTTTTCTTCTTTAACGCCATTATCAGCTTACATGGCATTTTTTACTTCTTCAGTGATCTTTGCTGAAGTTTATTTTATCTCAGTTTGATTTTTGGTAGACATATTTCCATCTAACCCTTGGTATTCATTCCTTGAAGAATCCTGGCAGCAACATCACGCTGATTAGACTAGGAAGTTCATTTCTGCATCAGTTGGATGCACCAAAATCTTGACTTCACATTTGCTGTGGCTGTAGTGCAATGAAGATAGATGGTTCAAGCTATTTCTATTAAAAGTTCCGATTAGAGTTACATAATGGTTTGGCCACTGTAAATGTGAAAAAGGCTAAATGAATTACTACACATGAACTCCATCAACTTCATCTTGTTTATATCCAGGCTCCTCTCCAACTCATCAAGGTCATTTTGAATTTTAATCCAGTTCTTAAATGTGCTAATTGTCCTACCAAATTGGTGTCATCAGCAAATTTAATAAAGACACTCTGGTTCATCACCCCAATCATTAATTTTAAAAATGTTTAATAGTAGCAGACTAAGTAATGACCCCTGCAAAACTATACTTAGCACTTAAATTTTCAAAAGATAATACTGTATAATCAATTTCCTGACAAGTTGATGCTTTAACCACAAGTTGATGGTGGTTAAAGGCATTGTATATATATTATACATAGTAATGTATAGTGATGTATAATAATGTGTATATATATATATATATATATATATGGATATTATATACAGAAAAATAATATATCAATTTAGGTTTATATATGTGTCAGTGCTAGTGTCAAACATTTTGACCTTAGAGCTTGAAAGTAGGGAATATGTCTATATCACTCCTTCCTGATATTTTGAAACAATATCACTTTTATTTGAAATTCCTGAAATCAAATTGTACCACCTACCATGTTTCCTACTTTCCTTCTTAAGCGACCTCACTTTTACAGCTCCCCATGCCCATCAAAACATTCAGCAGTTTGTGTTTCACCATTGCACCTGCTTTAATTGTCCCAATATCCCATTATTCTCACCTTCCAGAAACCTATGATTGTTCACTTCATCTTTCGCAGACAAAACACGCACATGGTCATACTTCAGAACTTGCCATTAGTTATTGATTAAATATTATGGAAATATACTAATATCTTAAGAAATAAAAAGGGATATATAATTATTAATGTGATAGATATTAGAACAAAACCATAAATCCATGTATACCAATGAATTTGCAAATGCACAAATACGTAAAAATACAAATATTAAAACTGACTCAGGGAGAAGTGGTCTACTTCTATACACTTAATCGTTGATGCTAAATCAGTCAAAAACTTCCTCCCACTAAAAATTTAAAAACATAAAAAGATGGGTATTGAGGAGGGCACCTTTTGGGATGAGCACTGGGTGTTGTATGGAAACCAATTTGACAATAAATTTCATATATTGAAAAAAAATTAAAAAAAGAAAAAAAAAGAAAAAAAAGAAAAAGATAAACAAAATGCATACACAAAGCGAGCCTGATGATTTTATAGATATGTTCTATAAGATATTCAAGAAAAAGATAATTCAGATGTCATTAAACTTTCTCAAAGAATACAAAAGACAGTCTTGCTTTGATGATTACCTATGAGACTTCTGTAACATTAATGCCAAAATTACTGGTTACTGTAGAAAAGCTGAAATTAAATCCTAATCTTACTTCTTGAGCATATTTGCAAAAATCCTAAACAATATATTATCAAAACAAACACAATCCAAAAAAGCATTTTCTAATATAAAACAATAAAGTTGAGTAAATTGTAGGCATAGACTGGTTCATATTAGAAAATATATTAATATAATTAACCACATTATTGATTGAAAGAGAAACCTCATATGATCATCTCATTAAAAATGTACTTACATGATTCTACAACTGATATTTAGAAATTAAAGGAAGACACGGTTTTACATTTCACCATATGCATTCCTCGGCCCAGAACTACCATAATTTGAATGACTAGAGATCCGTAATAATTATTTAAGAAAATATAAAGTGGCTTCAACTGCACAGATACTTTGAATTTCACTTTTGAATCCAAAGTAGGAGAACTCATGATTAAGGGATGCTCTGGCAGGTATATGTAACAGGTGTTGACTACGATGCCAATCATTACACAAGGGTTGGCACGTGGATTTTATGTTACCTTTAGACTGGCTCTCAGTCATGTTGATAATAAGCTGAGGATAATACAAATACATACACTTTACCTCTCCTCTACCTCTCATTGAACCATGTTCTATCTCTATCTGATCAAAATTATATATCCACAAACACTAACTAAAAAAAAAAAAAAAAAAGGCTATACGTCTAATAAATGGTCCAGCTTTCTGGATTGCCCAAATGAGAAGCTCTTAAAAGCAGTAAATTGAGTACCTTATCTGCAGTTCTAAAGCGGATGCTATGATAATTTTATTTCTTAAAATGTGAAAAATTCAAAAGTAAAATATGAGCAAGGACCCACAATGAATTAAAGTATTTACCTACTTAATAGCTGCATTTAAGTCAAGGTTCTGGACAAAAATGAATGAAACACTCAAATTTGGTGTTTTGTGTAACTTGAGGGCGATTTAAAGGGGTTATTTACAGAGACATGAGTTAGTTGTAGAAATCTCAAAAAAGAATATAGCAGCTTGTATGATAACTTGAAGATATTAACAGCTGTGAATCATATCTAATATTAAGCCTGAAGGGTAAAAAAGGCATGGAGCGACTGCCTGAAACGATTGTACTAGAACAATCTAAAGACAGAGAGAGCTGTGAGGAGGGAGGCATCTCTTCTCCGGTGGAAGAGTATATCCATATCTCATTGCCATCCTATGACCATCCATAGACCACTTGTATGGCCTATAAGACCTGTACAAGATGGCCTTATAAAGGGCACAGAATATAGCAGAAAGACCTAGAAGGGATCACAGAAGAAATCTACCACTTCTGAAAAACCCTATTTGATAAAATTTATATATATATATATATATATATATATATATATATACACACACACACACACACACACACATATATATGTATGTATATGTTTATATATATGTATGTTTAAATATTTATATTTATATTTATTTTATATATATATATATATATATATATATATATATATATATATATATTACAAATGCTTGGAAAAATAGAAATTGATGAGCATTTCTTAATCGTGCACATGCATGTGAGTGTCTGTATGTGTGTGTGTTTGGAGCATGTGTGTATAATCAGGGGTAGGTCAGATGATATTAACAGTCAACAAGACTTTCTATGCAAATTTAACTTCTGTCTGTTCCACTTTTCATTTTTTTTGTATTAAATTAGAAAAATTGAAACTATTCTAGGGGTGAGGACATCTCTGTCATGGTCATCCTTTCCCTGTCACATAGCTTAGTATGTATCTAAAATAGTTCCCCACATCATTATTGGGCATTTGCAGATTGACCCTTGGTACTCATTGCAAAGACTATTAAGGAAAAAGTTGTTTGAGGCTGGACACCAAGGGAATGCCAGTGTAGATGATGCATATTGAGAAATAGAGGTCGTTGTAAGAGCTGATTGCAGGGAGGGAAAAATTTAAGATTGCACATGGCTTTGTTGGAATGACAATGATTTTGAACTTTATCCTAAGTATAAGAGAAACCATTGGATGATTCTGAACTGTGAGGTGACCAAATCTGACACATTTAAAAATGATCCCTTTAGTAATGTGTGAAAACTAGACTTAGGATAGATCTAAAGTGGAAGCAGGGAGATTAGTGAATGGCTATGTCGATATTCTAGGAAAGAGATGGTTGGTGGCTTTAAACAGAGTGGTTATAGCAGACGTGGTGAACAGTGGTCAGATTTGGTCATGGAATAGTATGGAGTTGGAAATATCAAAACAATTACTGATGTTTATATTATATTTGATGCTATTAAACATTTATATGAAAATTGAGTTTAGGAGTGGTAGTTGTATCTGGATTTCCTACAAGAGGTTCTGGCTGAAGCTACAAACTATAATTTATCAGCATGTACGTGCTGATGAAAGAGGCTAATGAGAGAACTTGGATAGAAACTAGAAGAGCTAATACTGTGCCCAGAAAATCAACAAAAGTTCAAATTTGGGGAAATTAACAGGGTGCACAAGGAATCCTGGGAAGTAACAACCGATGAGGTAAGTCAGTAATTGAAAAAGGAAATAATGTCCTGAAAAATAAGGTAAGAGCAGTTTTTCAGGAAGGATGAAGTGATAGACTTATCTTACGTACTGGCAACAGGTTAACAAAGCTGTAGACTTAGAATTTTGCTTTATAAATGTCAAGGGTGATTTTGTCAAGACACGTTTTGAGGGAGAGTAAGAACAAAAGTTGGACTGCAAAATATTTGAGAAGGCATGAGAGAGAAGAGGAAGCTGAATGGCATATAAATTTAGGTGAAACAAAATTTCCAGGTAAAACTTTCAAAAAGAGGGGCACAGTAAATTAAGCTGTGATAAAAGAGCTTAAACTGGACTTGTCAGCCATGTTCAAAAAAGCAAAATATGAATATAGCATCTATTTGACAATTACTTTACTGCATTGTTTATAACAAGATAATATATAGATACAGCTCTACTTTAAAGAGACCCATTATTTTTCATTCTTTTTAGAGAGAGAGAGAGAGAGAGAGAGAATGAGCAGGGAAGAGGGGCAGAGGGAGGGGGGAGAGAGAGAGAGAAACAGAGAGAGAGAGAGAGAGAGAGAGAGAGAATCTTAAGCAAGCTCCATGCTCAGTGCAGGGCTGGATGTGGGGCTCCATCCCAAGACCCTGAGATCATGACCTGAGCCAAAATCAAGAGTCAGATGTTCAACCAATTGAGCCACTCAGGCACCCCTAAAGATTTCCATTCTTTTTTTTTTAATGTTTATTTATATTTTTGAGAGAGAGAGAGAAAGAGAGAGAGAGAACCAGCAGGGCAGGGCAGAGAAAGATGGAGACAGAATCTGAAGCAGGCTCCAGGCTCTGAGCTGTCAGCACAGAGCCTGACATGGGGCTCGAACTCACAAGCTGTGAGATCATGACCTGAGACAAAGTCAGATGCTTAACCTACTGAGCAACCCAGGTTCCCCTAGAGATCCATTCTTGAAAGCTACTCAATGTTATCTTTTTTTATAGATGATGTATTAATGCTTATATTTTTGAGTCAGACTAATAATATATATAAAATTACTATTTATGAGGAATCCTTCCATTATTTAATCTGAGAAAACTGCCTACACTTCTACATATTCTTTAAAGTACGGGCTTAATCTTTTTTTTTTTTTGTTTTTGAAACTTAGCTTGTAACATACTACTTGATACATAAAAGACATTTAATATTGAACTGCAAGTAAATTAATTTTAATATGTTACAGTGTTAGAAAAAAAATTGCATGGAATATGATTATTTAATTGAATTTTAGTTGTTTTATAACGTAAGTGTTCCTTGAAAGAACTGAGCAGATATCAACAATATACGTTCACAGATAAATAGACCAAGAATGAGACATACAGGTATTATACCTTAATACATTTAATGGGGCTACTGTTTAATTCCTAAACCTCATGGTACTTTATAATATAGACAATTATACTATAACAATGGTTCAGTGTTTTTCATAACCATCTTTTTTCATAGAGAACCATTGATATAAATTAAAAGTCAAGATCATCTGATAATGGGTGCCATTACTATGTCAACATTTTAATGTAATAAATCATAAACTAACTCAAATTTTAAAATTATATTCAATATGAATTATATACAACACTTCCATTTAGCATAATACTAAGATAACTACTTTATAAACCTTAATATGTGATAGTTACAGATTTGTTTTTTTCTATTAATTTCCACTTAGAAATACAGACGGGTGTTTCTAGATATATTTTATCTTCCTCTATCTGCTAAAACCGTTTATGATAGATGGAGAATTAGGCACGCTAGTTTCTATGGCATTTCTGAAAGGACCAGCATTCTCATTATTTGACTAACTAGGACTTCACCTATCAACCCCTCCTGGCTATGTATATATACAAATGACTTGTTTTATATTTAATTGTACTCATGGGAATATATTAGTGGTTCTAACTTTAATAACTTCTGATCCCCAATAGGTGACTTTTTCTATTTTATTTGCCCCTTTAATCATATTCAGTGGACATAATGTATAAAAGAAATAACATGTCTTTTATACTGGTGCTAATGCCTACCATTGTGAAGAAAATAATATTCTTAATTATTTCAATAAATACGCAGAAATGTATAAACATACAAACACGTATACACCAAAAATGAGTAATCTTTTCAAACTGAGATGTGCAATTTCATAAATCATACCTATGTTTATTTTTTTCTTAATGTTAAAGACATATAAGTAAGTATATTTTAGCAGCAGCATGATGTAAGTTCAATCTGGTCAAAACCTCCATGCACATACACATACATACACATATATAATTACATACAATTGATGTGACCTCTTTGTTTTCTCATAAGAAAGTATTTTACTGACCAACAAGTATACACACACACACAAACATAACTGGAGAATCTAACTATATGAAATAACTTCTGAATTACAGAATAGAACAATGTTTGTTCCATCTATATAGAGGTTTGTTTTTTTTTTAAGTCACATATGTTTATTTCAACATATCCTCCAACAAAGCTATTTGTGGCCTCAGCATTACCCAAGGCAACAATTGTGTTCACCTGCTCCCCTACTCTGTCCCTTCTTCCCAGATGTCTGATTACATCTGGAAAGATACTATTTTTGTTAATGTACAAAAGGAGGGCCACTGGAAGGCAAGGAAGTGAACAATGGTAACTGCCAAAGTTCTAGTCTTTTCATCCTAGAAAGGTTGCCCGAGCCACTCCTGGCCCTCCTGTTATATTCCTTCATGGTTGCCAGTTAACTTTTCCCAGTGCTCAATCAATATAGAGATTTTTATGATGAAAAATTAAGAACACTATATGAAAGCTTTCTATCAAATATAAAAACAAACTAAAAATAATTGTTTTATATTACACAAATACAATATTGGATGAAACATTAATAAAGAATCCCCCCTCCCCTAAAAGAAGTTGCCGAATGATATACATAGTGCACAAAAAATAGGATTTTGAAAACCTACATTAAGGAAATGAGTGAAAATATATTCAAGAATTTGGGGATTCAGTGCCTAAATCCTAAATACTAAATCCTACTACGGTACCTAGTGACGTTACGACTTTTTTTCCAAGTCGCTTAATTGAAAGTTACTTTTGGTATGATCAAGAAAGAGAACAGGAAGATAAAATTAGAGGAAATTATTCCTTTTCTGATAGTCAACTCCAGGAAAGATGGAGTCAAGCCATAAAAAGAACAAATTCCAGATTTGCATTCCTCTCTTGTGAGGAGAGTCAGTAAGATATTAGTGATAAGGCTGATTTTGGTAAAAGGCCCAAGCTTATTCAAGATAGAGCTAAAATTTCATCACATGATATTTTGTGGAAATTGTAGGTAATGGAAAGATACAGCTTTCTGTAATGCATGAAGGAATTAGGTTTCTTTCAACGTTTATTTATTTTTGGGACAGAGAGAGACAGAGCATGAACGGGGGAGGGGCAGAGAGAGAGGGAGACACAGAATCTGAAACAGGCTCCAGGCTCTGAGCCATCAGCCCAGAGCCCAACGCGGGGCTCGAACTCACGGACCGCGAGATCGTGACCTGGCTGAAGTCGGACGCTTAACCGACTGCGCCACCCAGGCGCCCCAGGAATTAGGTTTCTTAAATTCAGTAAGGATACAGATAATTATCACATTTTATTTATTAAATAAACTCCAAATCTGATGTTATGGCTATTGAAGTGAAAGAGATTACTTATACTCATCCTTCAAGGTTTAAAAAGTTATATACAATATACATATAACTACAGAAAATAAAATGTTGCATACAGATGATATGTTTTACATATGAAGAAAACTAAAAATCATCTACAGAAATATAAATAAAATAAGTACATTGGACATTTAAAACTGGTCTCTAGTTCCAATTTGGAGTATTTTTTAAATAGTAAAATTAATTTATTCCATATTATAGTGCTGGCATTAAACTTTTTAATTGTAATGTTTCTGACATTAAACTTTTGGTTGCAGAAGCATCCATTTCTAGACATCCATCTTGAATGAACATATTGCCAGCTGTATGACACAGCTACTAACATAAAACTAGATCAGGAATCAGGCTGATAACAAAGTTATCACTTTATTTATCAAGTTGTTTATCACCACTGCCAATAAAGTTCCCCTACTCAAGAGCCCTGGATAACCTAGATACTCTTGAATGACTTGAACCTCAAGGTTATTTTGAAGAGTTGTTCTTCAAAATCACCCGATGGTTTTGCTGAAGTACATCGCTCAATCATAATAAAAACCACAAGGACGAGCCATCCACGACATCAATGCCATGGTGGTGGGAGAATGTCTGTGGGGCTTTCTGTGATTAAAACGGGCCTAGGTGAGTGCACTTAGGCATTTCTAGTCAAAAATATCCATATCAGTAGTCTGGGAGCCAAATAACACACATATATAGGAAAATACATTTTTAATGCATCTCTGGGATCAGAAGCAGGAATGTATGGAGGTCAACAAGCAAATGAAAGATGTTCAATATCACAAATCCTTAGATAAATGCAAATCAAAATCAAATGATACATCATTGCATAACCATTAAGATGGCTACTATCAAAAATACAACTAGAAAATAATGTGTTGTTAAAAATGTGGAAAAATTGGAAACGTTATGCACTCTTGATGGGGATGCAAAATGGTGTAGCCATTATGTAAAAACCATATGACAATGACTCAAAAAATTAAAAAATATAAGTATTACATATTCCAGCAATTCCACTTTTGGGTATATTTCTGAAAGAATGGAAACAGAATCTCAAAGAGATATTTGCCCAACCCTGTTCATAGCAGCACTATTTATAATAGTCAAAATATGAAGCCAAACAAATGTCTTTCAATGGGTCAATGAATAAATAAAATGTGGTATACACATATAATGGAATATTATTCAGCCATAAAAAGGAAGGCGGTTCTGAAACATGCTGCATGAATGAATCTTGAGGAAATTATGTTTAATGAAATATGTCATTCAGAAAAGAAAATAAAAATTGTATGATTCCACTTATACAAAATACCTAGGGTATTCAAGTTCATTGAGACATTTCCCCCAGAGGTAGGGGGAAATGGGGAGTTGTTCAATCAGTATCGAGTGTCAGTTGTGCAAGATGATAAAGTTCTACAAATTGGTTTCACAGCAACGTGAATATTTAACACTACTGAACTGAATGATTAAAATGATTAAGATGGTAAATTTTGTGCTATGTTTGATTTACCAATATTTAAGAGAGAAAGAGAGATAAAGGAGGAAAGAAGAAAAGATAGAAATGGAAGGAAGGAGGAGAGGAAAGAAAGAAAGAAAGAAAGAAAGAAAGAAAGAAAGAAAGAAAGAAAGAAAGAAAGAAAGAAAGAAGGAAAGAAAAAGAGGGAGAGAAAAAGAGAGAAAGGGAAAGAGAAGAAGGAAGGAAGGAAGGAAGGAAGGAAAGTAGGAAGGTAGGAAGGAAGGAAGGGAGGGGAGCCTACAGTAGTGAATAGACATAAAATCATGACTTTAGGCTTTAAATGCACAATGGGATAGGAACTATATGTCAGAATATTTGGGGCATATTGAATAGTGCTCAGAATATAAAGACAATAGTCTAGAAAGGGTGATCCCTTTAGAAAAAGTAAACCAAACAAACAAAAATTAAATTACATTATTTTTAAAAATATAGTATGATTTATGGGTATTCATAGGCTCACACTTTCGTTTGAAAGACACCAAATATTTACAGAATGTAAGTTATTTTTTTATAATTTTATGTGGAAATACTGCAATGTATAAAATTATAATTTTGTATACAGAGAATCAAGTTTTTAAATGTTCATATAATTGTCCTTTTTTACAAGAATATACCCCCACTGAAATGTTGAATTTTATATAGACATTAGCTATTGCTAACTTTTAATATTTTTAAAAATCAAAGCATTAAAAATATTTCTATTATTTGTTATTGTTATGCATTATTGAGATACTCTATTTAGAACAGAAAAACATGGTTACAAGAAAGATTATATATCACTGTTTCTTATGCTGAAATATGAACTGCTTCCATTATTCCTGTTCTGCTATTTTTTTCACTTTATAAAAAGTGTTCTTTTTATATACATGTGTTCTGAGGAAACTTACATAAATAAAATATTGACTTTTTTGCAAATTTAGAAAATAATATGAATGAATCATAATAAAAAGTCCTCTATATTCTGTTAAAACATGATTCATATTTGGGGATTTAATGAATGTTGGGTGTGATTATTTTATAAAATGCTCTGCAAGATTACATGTTAATTCTTGGAAATTTAAGAATATTTCTACTTTATAATTAAACACTTCAAAGTGGTAGGAAATCACTAAAGAAAGCAACTGATCCTTTTTTTTAAATTAAATTAAATTTAATTACTATTTTTTTTATATATGTATATGGTTTATTGTCAAGTTAGCTAACTTACAGCGTATATAGTGTGCTCTTGGCTTCCGGCCAAGTAGATTCCCATGATTCATCGCTTACATACAACACCCAGTGCTCATCCCAGCAAGCGCCCTCTTACAATGCCCATCACCCATTTACCCCCTTCCCTACCACCCCATCAACCCTCAGCTTGGTCTCTGTATTTAGAGTCTCTTATGGTTTGCCTCCCTCTCAGTTTGAAACTATTTTTTCCCTTCCCTTTCCCCATGGTCTTCTGTTAAGTTTCTCAAGTGTCACATGAGTGAAAGCATATGATATCTATCTTTCTCTGTCTGACCGAAACAAGGACGCTGCTTCCCCTCTCACTCCATCTGCCCTGACAAATTCCACAAAGTAAAACGATGAAGCCGTAAAAAAGGAAACGTTTCGGGTCATGTCTTCACAAAATGTGGCATATCGTTTCACTGATGTGCAAACAGCAATATCAAATTCCATTCATGCCAAAGTGGCCTTTTTAAATAATTTTAAACAATATGCTTCTAATCCTTTTAAATGGCACATTTCATTTAATAACTGCCTGGAATACTTCTCTCTTAGTTACTAAAACTCCAAAAAACAAAGACTTTTTTTTACTCATCCTCATTAGAGTATCTCATATGTAAGATTTTTGATTGATTCATTTTTGCTTTTGTTTACACTTTTTGCACGAAGTTTCTGTTATCAAACTTATTTTCTCTTATTTTCAAGTAACTTTACTATATTTTTCAATTGTAAGATTCCTCGAAATAATAGAAGAGGTAGAATTTCCCTTAGGACTGAAAGACTATCAAAGTAGGGCCTCTAGTTCAGTTAGTTCAGTTAAGAAGCGTTGTACAAAATTTAGTTTAAAATGTCTGAGGTGTCTGAAGCTTTATCTGCTATTTGCACATGTGGTATCTATGCAAATTTCTCTGAGCAGATGTTGAGAAAGTAGCAACATTCTTTTCAATAGGATCATTCAGAAGTTCAGTCTGGTCTTTGTAAATATAATCCAACATAAATGATGCATAGAGTCCTAGCTCTGTCCCTTACGTGCTGCAGTCAGATCAAACAGCCCTTGGGACAAGACATCTGGAAGTATGTGCCATTGTATTTGACTAATCTTCCTCCTAGATTCCACCTGAAATTTGCCATGTATTCCAAGAAATTCAGCAGAGCGTGCACACACACACAAACCCAGAGCTAGAATGAAGAATACCTTATATTGTAATATTGTGCATGTCATGTTATTATGTTATGTCATATTATATACAATAAACAAATCTATATTTACATATATTTTAATGTATGGTGATATACTTCTGTTCGGTGAATTGCACACACATGTATAGTTTAGATATGACACTAATTTTCTATTTTATATAATTTCCTATTCAGACCATAAAGTAAAATATTTACTGTGGAATTCTAAGATATGAGCCATGTTAGCAAATGTTTATAATATTGAAAAGTTAGGGGCACCTGGGTGTCTCCATTAGTAGAGGATCTGACTCTTGATTTTGGTTCAGGTCATGATCTCAGGGTCATGGGATTGAGCCCTGCATCAGGCTCCGTGGTGTACATGGGATCATGCCTGAGATTTTTCTCTCTCTCTCTCTTCCCCTCTGTCCATCTCCCCCACTATCTCTCTGTAAAGTAAAATTTAAAAAAAATTCAAATATTGAAAGCTATTTATCAAATTCACAAAATGACCAGAATTTCTGTTGCTATATTTTAGATGCTTGATTTTTTTTGATTTTTTCCTTTAAATTTTATAAAGCTTCATCTGTCAATCAGAAATAGCAATTAAATGTATCCTTACATAGATATATTTGGATAGATGTTACCAGTGTTCACTACTATTGTGTTTCCTTTCAATTTGGATGATGTATGGGGGTCCTTACTTCCCAACATCATTTTAGTTAGCAGAACTGCTATGGATAGAATTTTTGTGTCCCTCCAAAATTCATATGTTGAAATCCTAACTGTCAGTGTGATGGTATTAGAAAGTGGGGACTCTGGGAAGTAGTTAGGTCATGAGGGTGGAGCTCTTGGGAATAGGATTAGTGTCCTTATAGACAGAATCAAAGGAACTCTCCCCTTATGTCTTTGGAGAGGTTAAGAACAAGGGAAGCAATCACTGAGGCTGGCAGAGTGTTTTAATGTAATGCTGTGAACAAAATATTTACTAATTTTGTCGTCTGATCAAGTTGCAAGAATCATATAGGACTACTAAAACTAAAATTTTAGAGATAAATGCTGGAAAACAGAAGTTGAGGTGGAAAAAATGCTGTCGCTGTTGGCTGCGTCTGGCAAAATATTACAAGAAAGACATGACCTCGGGGTGGGGGGGGGAATGGTACAATTTGCAAACAGAAGGCAAAGGAAGTAAAGACAAGTTACACGGCTAACTACTTTTAGCCCCCAGAAGATAAAAGGTTTAAGTGAGGTTTGAATGAAAAATACTTCAGGGGCACCTGGGAGACTCAGTTGGTTAAGCATCCAACTTCAGCTCAGGTCATGATCTCATGTCTGGTGAGTTCAAGCCCCATGTCCAGCTCTGTGCTGACAGCTCAGAGCTTGGAGCCTTCCTCAGATTCTGTCTCTACCTTTCTCTCTGCCCCTCTCCTGTTCACTCTCTGTCTCTCTCTCTCTCTCAAAAGTAAATGAATATAAAAAAAAAAAATACTTCAGTCTAGTATATGCCTAAATTGCAAGGATTATTAGTCCAAGGACTGGTGCTAAATGAAATTGCTTGAATAAAAATACTTATGACAAAGTTTAGGTCAAGGGTATTATATTAGTTTCCTAAGGCTGTCATAACAAAATACTGCAAAGTGGCTTAAAACAAAGAATTTATTCTCCTACAGTTCTAGAGGCTAGAAGTCCAAAATCAACAAAGTATCAACAAGATTAGTGCCTTCTGGAAGCTCTGAGGGATACCATGTTCCATGCTTGTCTCTCAGTTCCCAGTAGGATGACAATCCTTATCAAGTAGATTCAAAACTCCAATCTTTGCCTCTGTTTTCACATGCCATTATCTCTGTGTGTCTCTGGTCTCTTCTTCTAAGACCATCAGTGATTAGATTTTGGACAAGTCCTGAATCTTAAGACCTCTTTTTGACTTACATCTTAATTCTATCTGCAATGACTCTATTTCCAATTGAAATCACACATTGATAATTAAGAATTGAGCATACATTTTGGCAGTGAGATTCAATCCACAACAGTGTATTATCTTTACATTGAAGCCCTATAGGCTCCAAGTAGTTGCCATGAAGTTGAGAGAAAGCAATATGGGTTAAAAAGATGAGTAAATTGAGCTCATAATGATATCTAATACAGACTTTAGATGTGGCCATTGTGTGTGGAACTGACTGGAAGCAAATGATTAGAACCCAACTAAGTTTTATTTATTTATTTTGTTTTTAAGGCAAATGTTGTGGCAGATTAATTAAAAATACACTTATATTTTACTTATCAATTATTGGCCCTAGCAATTTTAAGTCATGTAATCTTAGGTAGTTTAATTACTCTCCTATACTTCAGTCTTTGTGTCTTCAAAGTGAAAATAATCATAATGTATAACTCATATAGATTTTGAGGGCACTAAAAGCATTTAGAAATCTGAAGGAAGCCCTTAGAATAGTTCTTGACAAACAGTAAGATGTCAATAGATGCTGGCCATCCTTATTGTAGTATATTTATGACAAATTCAATCTGTAATTCTGTCTACACCTTTAAAAGTGAAGGTGAACAGGCTGTGTTATGACAAACATATCTGACATACCAGAAGCTGATCATATTGAAGTTGATTTCTCACAAAAAATCTGTGTTACATCCAAACATTTGGAGGCCGTATTTATGGTAGTCATTGGAAATACACCATCCTTGGAAGCTGCATTATTTTCTCAGTCCTCTTAGAATCCTGAGCATTTACATCTCATGGTTTTCATGGAGAAACAAGTGTAGTAGTCAGTTACTGCTTTGTAACAAATAACACTATTTGTGGGGTAAAACAATTATTTTGCCTAGGATTCTGTTGCTTGGCAATTTAATTTGGGATTAGTTTAATCTATTCTCCTGGTCTTGGCCAATTTGAGCTGAGAGTCCTCAAGCTTCTACAGTGTTTCAGATGGGTTGGCAAAGGGATAACCTGTTTTGGTTGATCTCCGCTACAATTCCTCTTCTCTGCTCCATGCCTCTCTTAGGCTGGCCTGAGCATATTTCCATTGCAAAACCAGATTCAATCACATTTCTGTTACTAAAGACGAATTCAGTGAATGAGGAAGTAGACACCACCTATGGATTGGAAAGACTGGAAAGTCACATCTAACTTGCAAAGTTAGTAGTAAAAAAGACCCTAACTAGTAACAATAATAGGCATTGCTTGAAACAGAAAATAAATCGGGAAAATTCTGATAGCTAATAGCTAATAGAATAGCTAATAGAATAGATGAAGCCAATAGAATAAATGAAGATATTTTAGAATTAAGAATGATAATTGTTTGCAGTCCTTTATATATGGCTCTAAAATTCATCCTGCCTTCTTCTTAAATATCTTATTTGTTTTGTGTTACTGCTTTAATAAATTATCAGAAAATTCTTGTGTTAAAAATAATGCAAATGTATTACTTTATAACGTTGGAATTTAGAACGTTTAAGATCAAGGTATTGGCAAAGTTATTTCCCTTCTAGATTCTCTGGGGGAAGAATCAATCTTCTTGTTTTATGCGGTGTTTAGAAGCTGCCCACATTCCCTGGCTCATGCCCCTTATCATCCACCTCTGTTTCTTCTCTTTTCTCTCATTCCTACCCTCCCGACTTCCCCTTAGGATTACGCTGGGCCTACTCCAATAATCTAGAATAATCTCTCCATTGCAAAGTCTTAGTTTAATTAGATATGCCATGTCCTGTTAGCCACTTTAGGGATATAATCACAGGTTTCAAAGACCAGGGTGCGGATTTTGGAGGCGGGGGTGGGGGGGCGGGGGTATTGGGTAGTAATATTCTACTTACTAAAAATACTACATCATTGGGTCTTTAGACGAACAGGCTGAGGTGCAGATAGCCTTAAATAGCTGAACATATTCTATTTATGGTTCTTAGACGCTTCTAGTACCTTTGTGCTATGCTAGTGTTACATATGTGCACAAACTGAAAGAAGTCCTATACAGGTAAATTTTTTATTTATTTTTTTTTTATTTTTTATTTTTATTTATTTTAATATATGAAATTTATTGTCAAATTGGTTTCCATACAACACCCAGTGCTCATCACAAAAGGTGCCCTCCTCGATACCCATCACCCACACTCCCCTTCCTCCCACCCCGCATCAACCCTCAGTTTGTTCTCAGTTTTTAACAGTCTCTTATGTTTTGGCTCTCTCCCACTCTAACCTCTTTTTTTTTTTCCTTCCCTTCCCCCATGGGTTTCTGTTAAGTTTCTTAGGATCCACATAAGAGTGAAACCATATGGTATCTGTCTTTCTCTGTATGGCTTATTTCACTTAGCATCACACTCTCCAGTTCCATCCACGTTGCTACAAAAGGCCATATTTCATTCTTTCTCATTGCCACGTAGTATTCCATTGTTTATACAAACCACAATTAATTTATCCATTCATCAGTTGATGGACATTTAGGCTCTTTCCATAATTTGGCTATTGTTGAGAGTGCTGCTATGAACATTGGGGTACAAGTGCCCCTATGCATCAATACTCCTGTATCCCTTGGATAAATTCCTAGCAGTGCTATTGCTGGGTCATAGGGTAGGTCTATTTTTAATTTTCTGAGGAACCTCCACACTGCTTCCCAGAGCGGCTGCACCAATTTGCATTCCCACCAACAGTGCAAGAGGGTTCCCGTTTCTCCACATCCTCGCCAGCATCTATAGTCTCCTGATTTGTTCATTTTGCCACTCTGACTGGCGTGAGGTGATATCTGAGTGTGGTTTTGATTTGTATTTCCCTGATAAGGAGCGACGTTGAACATCTTTTCATGTGCCTGTTGGCCATCCAGATGTCTTCTTTAGAGAAGTGTCTATTCATGTTTTCTGCCCATTTCTTCACTGGGTTATTTGTTTTTCAGGTGTGGAGTTTGGTGAGCTCTTTATAGATTTTGGATACTAGCCCTTTGTCCGATATGTCATTTGCAAATATCTTTTCCCATTCCGTTGGTTGCCTTTTAGTTTTGTTGGTTGTTTCCTTTGCTGTGCAGGAGCTTTTTATCTTCATAAGGTCCCAGTAATTCACTTTTGCTTTTAATTCCCTTGCCTTTGGGGATGTGTCGAGTAAGAGATTGCTACGGCTGAGGTCAGAGAGGTCTTTTCCTGCTTTCTCCTCTAGGGTTTTGATGGTTTCCTGTCTCACATTCAGGTCCTTTATCCATCTTGAGTTTATTTTTGTGAATGGTGTGAGAAAGTGGTCTAGTTTCAACCTTCTGCATGTTGCTGTCCAGTTCTCCCAGCACCATTTGTTAAAGAGACTGTCTTTTTTCCATTGGATGTTCTTTCCTGCTTTGTCAAAGATGAGTTGGCCATACGTTTGTGGGTCTAGTTCTGGGGTTTCTATTCTATTCCATTGGTCTATGTGTCTGTTTTTGTGCCAATACCATGCAGTCTTGATAATGACAGCTTTGTAGTAGAGGCTAAAGTCTGGGATTGTGATGCCTCCTGCTTTGGTCTTCTTCAAAATTCCTTTGGCTATTCGGGGCCTTTTGTGGTTCCATATGAATTTTAGGATTGCTTGTTCTAGTTTCGAGAAGAATGCTGGTGCAATTTTGATTGGGATTGCATTGAATGTGTAGATAGCTTTGGGTAGTATTGACATTTTGACAATATTTATTCTTCCAATCCATGAGCAGGGAATGTCTTTCCATTTCTTTAAATCTTCTTCAATTTCCTTCATAAGCTTTCTATAATTTTCAGCATACAGATCTTTTACATCTTTGGTTAGATTTATTCCTAGGTATTTTATGCTTCTTGGTGCAATTGTGAATGGGATCAGTTTCTTTATTTGTCTTTCTGTTGCTTCATTGTTAGTGTATAAGAATGCAACTGATTTCTGTACATTGATTTTGTATCCTGCAACTTTGCCGAATTCATGTATCAGTTCTAGCAGACTTTTGGTGGAGTCTATCGGATTTTCCATGTATAGTATCATGTCATCCGCAAAAAGCGAAAGCTTGACTTCATCTTTGCCAATTTTGATGCCTTTGATTTCCTTTTGTTGTCTGATTGCTGATGCTAGAACTTCCAGCACTATGTTAAAGAACAGCGGTGAGAGTGGGCATCCCTGTCGTGTTCCTGATCTCAGGGAAAAAGCTCTCAGTTTTTCCCCGTTGAGGATGATGTTAGCTGTGGGCTTTTCATAAATGGCTTTTATGATCTTTAAGTATGTTCCTTCTATCCCGACCTTCTCAAGGGTTTTTATTAAGAAAGGGTGCTGGATTTTCTCAAAGGCCTTTTCTGCATCGATTGACAGGATCATATGGTTCTTCTCTTTTTTTTTGTTAATGTGATGTATCACGTTGATTGATTTGCGAATGTTGAACCAGCCCTGCATCCCAGGAATGAATCCCACTTGATCATGGTGAATAATTCTTTTTATATGCCGTTGAATTCGATTTGCTAGTATCTTATTGAGAATTTTTGCATCCATATTCATCAGGGATATTGGCCGGTAGTTCTCTTTTTTTTCTGGGTCTCTGTCTGGTTTAGGAATCAAAGTAATACTGGCTTCATAGAATGAGTCTGGAAGTTTTCCTTCCCTTTCTATTTCTTGGAATAGCTTGAGAAGGATAGGTATTATCTCTGCTTTAAACGTCTGGTAGAACTCCCCTGGAAAGCCATCTGGTCCTGGACTCTTATTTGTTGGGAGATTTTTGATAACCGATTCAATTTCTTCGCTGGTTATGGGTCTGTTCAAGCTTTCTATTTCCTCCTGATTGAGTTTTGGGAGAGTGTGGGTGTTTAGGAATTTGTCCATTTCTTCCAGGTTGTCCAATTTGTTGGCATATAATTTTTCATAGTATTCCCTGATAATTGTTTGTATCTCTGAGGGATTGGTTTTAGTAATTCCATTTTCATTCATGATTTTATCTATTTGGGTCATCTCCCTTTTCTTTTTGAGAAGCCTGGCTAGAGGTTTGTCAATTTTGTTTATTTTTTCAAAAAACCAACTCTTGGTTTCGTTGATCTGCTCTACAGTTTTTTTAGATTCTATATTGTTTATTTCTGCTCTGATCTTTATTATTTCTCTTCTTCTGCTGGGTTTAGGCTGCCTTTG
The DNA here is from genome assembly GCF_018350155.1 of Leopardus geoffroyi. NCBI lineage: Eukaryota > Metazoa > Chordata > Mammalia > Carnivora > Felidae > Leopardus > Leopardus geoffroyi. The sequence continues at coordinate 216,397,397 of NC_059326.1, read as the reverse complement.
CTGTTCTGCTTCTATTTCCTTTAGGTGTGCTGTTAGATTTTGTATTTGGGATTTTTCTTGTTTCTTGAGATAGGCCTGGATTGCAATGTATTTTCCTCTCAGGACTGCCTTCGCTGCGTCCCAAAGCGTTTGGATTGTTGTATTTTCATTTTCGTTTGTTTCCATATATTTTTTAATTTCTTCTCTAATTGGCCGGTTGACCCACTCATTCTTTAGTAGGGTGTTCTTTAACCTCCATGCTTTTGGAGGTTTTCCAGACTTTTTTCCTGTGGTTGATTTCAAGCTTCATAGCATTGTGGTCTGAAAGTATGCATGGTATGATTTCAATTCTTGTAAACTTATGAAGGGCTGTTTTGTGACCCAGTATGTGATCTATCTTGGAGAATGTTCCATGTGCACTCGAGAAGAAAGTATATTCTGTTGCTTTGGGATGCAGAGTTCTAAATATATCTGTCAAGTCCATCTGATCCAATGTATCATTCAGGGCCCTTGTTTCTTTATTGAGCTTGTGTCTAGATGATCTATCCATTTCTGTAAGTGGGGTGTTAAAGTCCCCTGCAATTACCACATTCTTATCAATAAGGTTGCTTATGTTTATGAGTAATTGTTTTATATATTTGGGGGCTCCGGTATTCGGCACATAGACATTTATAATTGTTAGCTCTTCCTGACGGATAGACCCTGTAATTATTATATAATGCCCTTCTTCATCCCTTGTTACAGCCTTTAATTTAAAGTCTAGTTTGTCTGATATAAGTATGGCTACTCCAGCTTTCTTTTGGCTTCCAGTAGCATGATAAATAGTTCTCCATCCCCTTACTCTCAATCTAAAGGTGTCCTCAGATCTAAAATGAGTCTCTTGTAGACAGCAAATAGATGGGTCTTGTTTTTTTATCCATTCTGATACCCTATGTCTTTTGGTTGGCGCATTTAATCCATTTACATTCAGTGTTATTATAGAAAGATACGGGTTTAGAATCATTGTGATGTCTGTATGTTTTATGCTTGTAGTGATGTCTCTTGTACTTTGTCTCACAGGATCCCCCTTAGGATCTCTTGTAGGGCTGGTTCAGTGGTGACAAATTCCTTTAGTTTTTGTTTGTTTGGGAAGACCTTTATCTCTCCTTCTATTCTAAATGACAGACTTGCTGGATAAAGTATTCTCGGCTGCATATTTTTTCTGTCTAGCACACTGAAAATATCGTGCCAATCCTTTCTGGCCTGCCAAGTTTCAAAAGAGAGATCAGTCACGAGTCTTATAGGTCTCCCTTTATATGTGAGGGCACGTTTATACCTTGCTGCTTTCAGAATTTTCTCTTTATCCTTGTATTTTGCCAGTTTCACTATGATATGTCGTGCAGAAGATCGATTCAAGTTACGTCTGAAGGGAGTTCTCTGTGCCTCTTGGATTTCAATGCCTCTTTCCTTCCCCAGTTCAGGGAAGTTCTCAGCTATAATTTCTTCAAGTACCCCTTCAGCACCTTTCCCTCTCTCTTCCTCCTCTGGGATACCAATTATGCGTATATTATTTCTTTTTAGTGTATCACTTAGTTCTCTAATTTTCCCCTCATACTCCTGGATTTTTTTATCTCTCTTTCTCTCAGCTTCCTCTTTTTCCATAACTTTATCTTCTAGTTCACCTATTCTCTCCCTGCCTCTTCAATCCGAGCTGTCGTCGTTACCATTTTGTTTTGCATTTTGTTTAAAGCGCTTTTCAGCTCCTCGTGACTGTTCCTTAGTCCCTTGATCTCTGTAGCAAGAGATTCTCTGCTGTCCTCTATACTGTTTTCAAGCCCAGCGATTAATTTTATGACTATTATTCTAAATTCACTTTCTGTTATATTATTTAAATCCTTTTTGATCAGCTCATTAGCTGTTGTTATTTCCTGGAGATTCTTCTGAGGGGAATTCTTCTGCTTGGTCATTTTGAATAGTCCCTGGCGTGGTGAGGACCTGCAGGGCACTTCCCCTGTGCTGTGGTGTATAACTGCAGTTGGTGGGCGGGGCTGCAGTCAGATCTGATGTCTGCCCCCAGCCCACAGATCGGGCCACAGGCAGACTGGTGTGTGCCTTCTCTTCCCCTCTCCTAGGGGCGGGATTCACTGTGGGGTGGCGTGGCCCATATGGGCTACTTGCACACTGCCAAGCTTGTGGTGCTGGGGATCTGGCGTATTAGCTGGGGTGGGTAGGCAAGGTGCACGGGGGGAGGAGGGGCAGGCTTAGCTTGCTTCTCCTTAGGTGATCCACTTCAGGAGGGGCCCTGTGGCAGCGGGAGGGAGTCAGATCCGCTGCCAGAGGTTTGGCTCCGCAGAAGCACAGAGTTGGGTGTTTGCGCGGAGCGAGCAAGTTCCCTGGAAGGAACTGGTTCTCTTTGGGATTTTGGCTGAGGGATGGGCGGGGGAGATGGCGCTGGCGAGCGCCTTTGTTCCCCACCAAACTGAGCTCTGTCGTCCGGGGGCTCAGCAGCTCTCCCTCCCTTTGTCCTCCAGCCTTCCCGCTTTCCGAGCAGAGCTGTTAACTTATGACCTCCCAGACGCTAAGTCGCGCTTGCTGTCGGAACTCAGTCCGTCAGGCCCCTCCGCTTTTGCCAGCCAGACTCGGGGGCTCTGCTTGGCCGGGAGCCACCCCTCCGCCCCGGCTCCCTCCCGCCAGTCCGTGGAGCGCGCACCGCCTCGCCGCCCTTCCTACCCTCTTCCGTGGGCCCCTTGTCTGCGCTTGGTTCCAGAGACTCAGTTCTGCTAATCCTCTGGCGGTTTTCTGGGTTATTTAGGCAGGTGTAGGTGGAATCTAAGTGATCAGCAGGACGCGCGGTGAGCCCAGCGTTCTCCTACGCCGCCATCTTCTTCCCGCCTCCAGGTAAATTTTTTTTTAAATGGTAAAGTCCATCACTTGCCTTTGCCTTATACATTTCTAGTTAGTTTTATGGAAATGTTAATTTTAATTTTTTTCCGGCTTCACTGAAATGTAATTGATATATGGTGTTGTGCAAGTTTTTGTTATACAATGTGTTGATTTGATATACTCACATATTAAAATGAGTACCACCATAACATTAGCTAACACCTGCATCATACGGCATAATTACCATTTAACGTGGTGAGAATATTAAAGATCTACTTTCTTAGCAACTTTCAAGTATATAATACAGTGCTATTAACTGTAATCATTACGTTGTGCATGAGATTCCTGGAGAAAATTCCAATTTTAATAATTTTAATATTCAAAATAGAAAATGGTGTGTAATACAAAATTGAAAAACATCATTTAAAGATGGAAATAAAATATTGAATATATTCTAACACATTTCCTTAACCCCATTTGAAAAATCCCATACTAGGAAAAGATAAAATATGTTGCTTAATTGTGGTGTTCTCAAAAAATGCTATTACCTTTTAGAGAGAACTCTTAGAATGCGTGATTTAAATTTGCCTTCACTGTCCCAATCTTGATTATAGAAAATAAGATTATGTGATCAATAACTTTTGAGGTTAAAAATAATTTTTAAAACTTTTGATAACTTTTCCTTCATATAAATTCTCCAAGGCATTTAGAAATAAAAGAGAAAAGTTTAGTAAGTCTTTGTCAAATCACTGTATTTTTCCTATCACCTGATTATAAGACACTCTTGGATTTCAAAGTTTTTGTTTCTCTAGTTTTTTTTTTTTTTTTCCAGTTTAAGAGTTATCAATACTACCATGTGGTTAATCTAAGACAAAACTGAGCTAAATTTTCTGTGATGTGTTAATAAAAGTCAAGCTGAAACATGAATTGTGCAGACTAAGGGTTTAGTCATCTGTTAGGAAGAAAATAAAAGCTTTTTCTTTCTTGTTTTTCTTAACTCGAAACCATGTTTTACATCAGGTAACATCTGAGGCTACAGAGAAAAAACAACAGGTTGGTGCACTTTCTAAATACGGGAATTGTTTTTTTGCTTTGTTTTTAAATGCCAACTTCATATATGCGCAGTAAGAGTTATAGGTCTTAATACAGTGAAACATTTCATCTAATGAACAGTTTTACCTTTTTCATAGCTGCCCTTTATCTAGCACTGAGGCCACTCTACCCTATGGGAATTGGGCCAATGGTTTCTAAATTTTTTTTTTTAATTTTTTAAAATGTTTTATTTATTTATTTATTTATTTATTTGAGACAGAGAGAGACAGAGCATGAGCAGGGGAGGGGCAGAGAGAGAGGGAGACACAGAATCCGAAGCAGGCTCCAGGCTCCGAGCTGTCAGCACAGAGCCTGACGTGGGGCTGGAACACACAAACTGCGAGATCATGACCTGAGCCGAAGTCGGACGCTTAACCGACTGAGCCACACAGGCACCCCCTTTTTTTTTTTAATTTTTTAAATTTTTTAAATTTTTTATTTATTTTTTTATGTTTTTTATTATTTTATTTTACAATTGCCTCTTAATGTAGGTAACACATGTGACATTTTTCATTGCCCATGTTGCCTTCATTTTATCTTTTCCTTGAAAAAGGACATATGTAAATCCTAACATATATATTGCATTAAATATGAAATATACTATCAACAGAATCTACTCTCAGTATTCAACTATCATTGCGTTGTCCATCTTACTTTCTAGAAAAATCAAATGTAAACTTTGCTAAGAAGGGTGAGTTTCCTGAATCATTACCATCTAATATGTCAGTGAAGGAATGAAAAATGGGACTGGTCACCGAGGTTTACGCTTCTCTTTTAGTGGGTAAGATCTTTTAGCCAAATTTAGGTCATGATTTGCAAGTAAATATTCTATTTCTCATGGAATCAAGGGGGGAAATGTAAACTTCCTTGCTCTGATTTGAGGGCTCCAGCTGGACCCAGCTGCATGCAGGCAGACCCAAGATGGTGTGCCTGGGATGCCTGCAGAGAGAGCTGCTCCAGCTCGAGTCCCTGTTCACCCCTCGCCACCCCTTGTGCCCATGGCCTGTGGCGGGATCTGTGAATTATGCAGGGTATCATCTGCTGGCAGGGGGCTACCCCTCCATATGCACCAGGTGGTGGTGACTGAGGAGGTGATAGCCACCCCCCCCCAACATACACACATGCCCCCCATCAGGCTGGATAATGTGGCAAACTACGCAGGGCAATTCAACCAGAACTACCAACATGTCTGGAACATTCAGAGGAACCAAAGTGCCCAGCTTGTACTCTGAGACCCTCTAGTACTCCCTGGGGGTTTTAGGTAGCCCTCTTCATCCAGCAGCCCGTTCCTCCATGTGGATGTACCTGTACCTTGGGGGAAACCCACACTCAGGGTCCCCAGTGTCAGGCCTGCCTAGTTGTCCCCTGGACAACTGCCAATGCCACCTCCTGGACAGCAACAACAGCTGGTACCAAGCTGCCCAAGATACCTGTGGTTCCACTGTGCCTCAAGCACACTCTGAAAATCGAGGCACCATCACATATGCTCCTGTCTTTCACCCCCTAAGAGATGATGAGATCCTGTGGGAGGCTGGGAAAGGCTGTCGGCTTGAGGAGCCAGCCTTCACAGGCTGCCCGGAGCCCTGCTCCAACAAGTGATGGCAGAAGATCTTCCAGTCCTTCCCGATGGCCCCAAGATTGGATCAAAGATCTGAAATCTGAACTGTCAGGAAACTTTGCGAAGGCAGCTTGGCTCTGATGAAAATCCCATCGTCTTTGAGGTTTGTGAGGGAAGGGAAGCCATCGAGAAGGCCCATGCCACCGGAGCCTGCCCGATTGAAATCCACACGTCCCGTGGCAGTGGGCACACCCGGGAAGTGAGCGGAGCCCACAGAACAGAATTGAAAACGACCTTGGAGGAGGCTATTCCACACAAGTCAGGACACCTCCAGAGGCCCCTCATCACTCTCTGTCAGGAAAACCGGGACGGAAGGGCTACGGTGGGCATGCCATGTGCCCAGAGACATGCGGAGCAGGTGTAAGTGGCTGGGGAGAGCCGCCTGGGAACACGGGAGTCCAAATCAGCACAGTTCTGTGCTTGCAGAGCCAGACCCACCTGGTACCGTTTTCAATGAGTATCAGGGAAGGGCAGGTGCGGGCACTAAGAGCATCTGCAGGGAGATGTCTGGGAACCCGGAGCAAGCAACCCTGGCTGTGGGGAAATGTCTCGGGAATACGCCAGCCTGTTTTTGCTGAAAGGCCTGTGGGAAATCAAATAGCTCTGTCCTGGGTTAGGGGATTATAGGGAACACATTGCAAAGCAGAGCACTGCTTTCTGGCCTTGCTGAAAACAGCGGCTATGCTTCGCTTATCTAGTTAATGTACTTCTAGGGGCACTCACTTGCCTTATCTGGTTAATGTATATCTAGGGGTTAGGTCCTGCCTGTGCTCATAAATCCCTTAGACCATGTTATCTCATGGAATATTTTACCCTGTCTTAACTTGTTTTTCTGCACGTTTTCTATATATTCTTATCGGCACGTGGCTCACTGAGTATCGTGCAAGACTTCCCTGAGCCTCCCTCTCACCTCTCTTGACTTGCGCGGAATCTTGAGTAATGCTTTCTGCCATCCTGGGCTTTACTGGACAAAGCCGAAAGCCGAACCCACACGTGCCCAACAAGGCCATGAGGGGAGCAAGAACAAAAGACTGGGCCCTGAATGGCATCCTGGAATCTTGCAGAGAGATTGACCACTCATCAGACATCAGATTGGAGAATAAGTGGCTGTATGGCAAGTTGCTCCTCCACGGCATTTTAGGAGACACTTCAGGGGATTACTGGAATATTCTGCTGAAGATCCGTGGTGGCAATGACTAAGCAGTGACCGATGACTCGCTTCTATTCACCTGCTGGTAGCAAGCAGACCAGGAAAAGGCCAAAAAGATGTCTATGTGTTTCCCCAAAATCCACAGAATAGCCCTTGAGATGTCCCAGGGCAGACCATCCATTGAGCCATGGCTCTCCCCTCCTCCTGCCCCTCCTGATCGTATACACTGCTGGTGCTGAAGGACCCGGATCAGTCCCAAACTCTCTCAGGATGCCTTTTCCTCCCCAGGCCTCACAGCCTCTTGCTGCTAAAGTAGATGTTTAATTTGCTCACTCATGCAGTCATTACCCTTTGCTTATGGCTGAGACACTTGGTTTTATTTTGGGCATATAATTTTATATTTTATTTGGACACACACACACACATATGTAACTGCTAGACAGATGCATATAAGTCTCTTTACTGCAGACTCATTTTGGGTGAGAGAGGTTGGGTGTGGGAGCACCACATCCCGAAGGAATAGTAAAAAGGAAGACCTTTAAGGGTTATCTTTGCATTTCTGGTGAGAATGTGTCATGAGCTTTGTTATTGTCATGTTCACTCCTTTCGAGAAAATAAAAGACAAAGAAAAGTTCAGAAAGTCATCTATTCCTTCTTCCATGAAAAACCAAGAGAACACGGTAATTTGTGTAATTTTGAGTGTTCCTTAAACATGAATGTCTATAGCCAAAAGCTGTTTTATAATTAAAGTCAGTCAGGTCTGGAGTGTTGGGGGCGGGGGACAGGTAAAACATGTAATACATATGAAAATTTTATATTTTTAATTTAAAATATTTATATATATATATATATATATATATATATATATATATAAAAATCAGTACTCATGTTTATTAAAAAAACACACACAAAATAAATGGATCCGTATCAGACACCTTAGAATAGTGGTCATTCTATTCTAGTCATAGTGGTCATATCTATTAATAGTAGATAATTAGAAGAGAGGAATAGACTGTTCTCAGCCCCTGCTGCACCAAGGTCACTCTCTAAAGCCAGAGCCACCACTAGCTCGCCAAGGCTTCAGGTGAAGGAGAAGCTGGGTGAATAAGGAGGTGTCTACACCATGCATGGCTCCCGCAAAGCTGACTGCCCACAAATCCACCAGTGGTAAACCTCCAAGAAGCAACTGGCTACTAAGGCCATTTGCAAGAGTGCACCCTCTACTGGAGGGGTGAAGAAACCTCATCGTTATAGGCCTGGTACTGGGAGGCTCTGTGAAATTAGACGTTATCAGAAGTCCCCCTGAACTTCTGCACTTCTAGGGTTCAGCTATTGGTGCATTCCAGGAGGCAAGTGAGGTCTATCTGGTGGGCCTTTTTGAGGACCCCAGCCTGTGTGCTAGCCATGCAAAATGTTACCAGTTGTGCTGAAAGCCATCCGGCTAGCACACTGCACGTGTAGAGAACATGCTGAAGAATCCACTATGATGGAAAACATTTTATTCTTTTTTAAAATTTTTTCCACTTATTTATTTTTGAAAGACAGAGAGAGACAGAGCACAAGTGGGGGAGGAGCAGAGAGAGAACGAGATACAGAATCCGAAGCAGGCTCCAGGCTCCAAGCTGTCAGCACTGAGCCCGACGTGGGGCTTGAACGGACAAACCATGAGATCATGACCCGAGCCAAAGTGCGACACTTAACCGACTGAGCCACCCAGGTGCCCCAACATATTATTCTTTAAAAAAATTTTTCTCTTCTTGTTCTTGGTAGTTCTGAACATTAGGTATTTCCCCCCATGGGGTCAAAATGTACCTAAGTATAAGATTGCAAGTAGAAAAATAGGGCACAGAAATTGGCAGTTTTTCATTTGCATTTGTATGTGATTTTTTTTAATATAAATGCGGGGTCATAAGGCATTAATGCAAGTCAAACTGGTTCAGTGAACACGTTTCAGTAGTTCAACATTGTAACAATTATAAGTAAATCTGTTAAATTTATTCTAGGAAAAAAAGAAGAAAGGAATAGAGATAAAAAGGAACAAAGAGAAATGAATAAAATGAGAGAGGTGTTGGGTGAAGGGGGTGAAAATGTGCAAAGTTTTAGTTATAAGATAAATAAACCAGCCACAATTCTTAAGTAATTCTTTAGTATTATTGTGCATTTTATAAATTTATTTAGCCTTACACTTGATCGTTACCCCCACCCCAGGTGCAAAATCCCAGTTTCAGAATAATTACCCACTAAGAATGCAATTTAAAATCCAGCGCTACCGGGGCTCCTGGGTGGCGCAGTCGGTTAAGCGTCCGACTTCAGCCAGGTCACGATCTCGCGGTCCGTGAGTTCGAGCCCCGCGTCAGGCTCTGGGCTGATGGCTCAGAGCCTGGAGCCTGTTTCCGATTCTGTGTCTCCCTCTCTCTCTGCCCCTCCCCCATTCATGCTCTGTCTCTCTCTGTCCCAAAAATAAATAAACGTTGAAAAAAAAATTTAAAAAAAAAAATAAAATAAAATCCAGCGCTACCAAAACAAAACAAAACAAAAAAACATGGCACCAATATGTATCTCACTTATTTGTAAATACCTGTTGATTGTAGTTTTCTGATATTAATGGCCCTAGAGTTTGTGTTATCTGTTTGATTACTATTTCCTTGTTTTCTCTTTCTGGAATATCCATTATAGGAATTTTACATCTATTGGTCTGCGTCTTCCTGTGTGTTCACTTTTCTTTCTTACAGTCCGTATCTTCTCATTTACTTCTACCTTTGGTGAGGGGAAGTTTTCATGAACTTTGCTATCCAGCCCTTGTATACATTTTTTTAATTTTAGCAACCATTTTCATTTTACAATTTTAGGAACCCCTTCTTGTTCCCTGATGGTCCCTATTGCCTATCATTATTTTTCCTTATTTCTTTAAATGATACCGTATCTTTTCAGATTTCTCTTATTAGTTGGCTTCCTGGCATGTTAAGTTGACTCATTGAGAATAATGGCATGTATTTTCTCTGCTGTTCTGTTGTTCTCCCTTTGAAGAGAATTTAGCTGTGCCCTGCCTACCTAAATTGTCTTTCAGATGTAGGGTCTGCGAGCCCTCTCTGTCCATCAGCCAGGCCCCTCGTTTAGGTAAAAATCAGTTTTTTACCTTTTTTTATACCTACTCGGCATAAATACAAGGACATTGATGGGTCTCTCCTGAGAGGAAAGGCTACACCATTGTCTTGTCAGTGCAGTGGACTAGAACTTGTGTCTTTTAGTTTATCTGTCAATAAAATTCAGTTTGTATAAAGTCATCCATAAATTCTTCAGTCTGGTTTACTTACATTCCATCATTATCATTATGATTTTATTGCAACCTTTACTACTTTACTGTCATTTCACTGTGATTTTATGGGAGGGATACAGATAATAACAATAGCAAAACACACGCACACATGTCCCATATACAGCAAACATGTATACACAGACACACACCCATAGACACACCCATAGACACACAATAGTGTATTAGTCAGTGTTTTCCAGAGAAATGGAACCAATAGGATGGATGGAGAGATGGATAGATACATAGATAAGATAGATTCAGAGTTTTGTTATAAGGAATCGACTCATACAATTATGAACGTCGACAAGTCCCAAGATCTGCAGTCTGCAAACGGGACACCCAGAAGAGCCAATGTGTGCTTCTAGTCTGAATCCAAAGGTCTGAGATGCAGGAGAGCTGATGCTATAAGTTTCAGCCTGAAAGGTGGCAGATCCAACCACAAGAAGAGCCAAAATTTCAGTTTGAATCTGAAGCCAGAAAAGACCAATGCATCAGCTCATATCAGTCAGGCAGAAAGGGGTTCCTCTCACTCAGATTGTTTGTCCTATTTGGGTCTTCCGTGGATTGGATGAGACCCACTCACAATAGGAAGGGAAATCGGCCTTTTTCAGTCTACCAGTTCAAATGTTAATTAAACTCATCCAGAAACTTCTTCGCAGACACACCCAGAATATGTTCAGCCAAATGTCTGGAGATATCGTTATTATATATTTCATAGTATATTATGTTTTATAAATATATGGTGGATTCTTGTTATTTACAGTATTACGTTCTAGAATGTCACTGCAAACAGAATTGGTGAACACCGAATCTTTTCCCCTGGGAAGAATACAAGGTTAAGTTTCGGTGACCTCTAGTCCGAACATTTTAGGCAAACATTTAATATATACCCTTGTTTCATATGTGCTTCTTTTTAAAGGTATCCTATTTAATACACACTCTGATCCATAAACATTGAACTCGTGGCCCACAGAGCTATAACACATGCCTTACGAAAACTACTCTAACAAACGAAGAGTGTATATGTTTTCTCTGTCAAGTACACCACACTCGTGCACAGGAGCATTAGACAGCACCTCAGTCCTACGCCGGGGTCACTTTATTTTTGAACTTATTTTTATTTATTTAATTTATTTTTTAATGAAATTTATTGTCAATACAGTGTATTGTCCATACAACACCCAGTGCTTATCCCAATGGGGTCATTTTAAACAGCGAAATTACCCACAAAAACTACAAAGATGCAAAAACTGTGACACTAAAATAGGCTGCCAAGAGGATACTTGTTTATAGCATAAGACCTGATGCCAGAAGGCAGAATGTCCCCTTGCTGGACCTCAGATGAAAATGCGCATGTCAGGTCATTCACATTTTTTACCACCCGGTACATGTTCGCCACTGATCACGAAAGTGCTGTGAGTGTTGATTTGGGATTTAGACACATGTTTTGGACTGAATGGGTGAATGGCAAAGACAGACTATATATCTACCAACTGTAAGTTGCTGTTATTAGCACGAATGTCCTTTAACCCGCAAGAACCTTGGGATGGTTCTCTAGCTGCTTGGGCTCCATATCTCCCCTCTTATCTACTCTGCCTCTCGGAAAACAATTTCCATCAACCAGAAAACAATTTCTTTACTTTTTTTTTTTTCAACGTTTATTTATTTTGGGGACAGAGAGAGACAGAGCATGAACGGGGGAGGGGCAGAGAGAGAGGGAGACACAGAATCGGAAACAGGCTCCAGGCTCTGAGCCGTCAGCCCAGAGCCCGACGCGGGGCTCGAACTCACGGACCGCGAGATCGTGACCTGGCTGAAGTCGGACGCTTAACCGACTGCACCACCCAGGCGCCCCAACAATTTCTTTACTTTTAACAAAGTGTTTGATTCCAAATATTTTATCCAGATCTCTAGATTACGATATGTTGCCATGATTTAAATACCATAAGGGGCAGTGTTGGATTTTGTTAATAATTTGTTGATAAATACAAAAATGTATTTGAAAACTGGGATCTCATTTAATATTTTGTAATCAGCTCTCGCAAACTCCCTTGTAATCATTTCATAATTTATAGCAGTGAAATAAAGCCTTTAAACCAACTGGAAAAAAAAAAAAAAACCGGAATTGTTGCTTAGGTAGAAGTTTTACAAATTTCATTGAGAATGTATTAATAAGCACACCTTACATGTAAATGTTGAATTGTTTGTTTTTGCTGTTCATGGAGATCTGACACGATCCGTTTTCTTATATGCTCTTTATAAAGTAGTTTGGATGCATGGCTAAGGAGGCAAACAGCTTCTTTCTTTCCAGACAGCATCCTCTCTGCCACCAAGCAGTTGCTTTCACTGCTTTTTATCCTTCTCCTCTGGCTGCATTCTTCCAGCTCCTGAGGAGGTGGGAATGTGCCTCACTCTCTTCAATATCAGCTTCAATCCTAGGAACTTCGCTCTTAAAATAGCAGTGAACATAAACCATCTGCATTTAAGTACTTGACATTTTGGTAAAATATGACAGCTATACCAAAAACTCCAACTGTTTGACTTGAATTTCTTTGATCTTCTTTTTTTTTTCTTTCTATTTTTATGGGGCAAAGGTTCAAAAACAGCACAGTTACTGTTTAATGAAAACAGCAGGCAATGCTTTTCACAAACAGAGAACTACTCTCCTATTCCCATTTGAGAGACCTGAATTTTAAAAATCTCAATTCCTCCTTGGAAATCATCCTACTTTTTATTCAAATTACAAACATTCAGGTTACCAACTGTTTGAAGAATCGAAAGAGATTTTCAATTTGAAATTGACATAAGAATCCTTTTTGTTCCAACTGGGAAAAGAAATTCAGCTTGGTGCTTATGAATTCCATGTAACATAACACCTTTCCAAATAAGGCAAAATGCATTCCCTAATGCTATTTCCATTCTTCCTTTCCTTCCTTTCTTCATTCCTTCATTCCTTCCTTTGCCCCCTCTGTCTCTCTCTCCCTTGATACTTTTTTGTTCCCTTCTTCCATGACCTTTCTTTCCAAAATTATGCAGTCATTTCTATGGGTATAAGTATTTGACTCTATCATTCACTCTTTACATATTCATTGACTGTATATATGCACTGAGAGCCCAATCAGTACCTGGACCCATTCTATGTGCTGTGGACAATGCCTGGAAACCCTTGACTTCATACAGTCTACATTCAAGTAGGAGGAAAGTGTATTAGACTAAATAAAAAATTAAATGTTTTTTTTAAACTCAATACAATAAAAGAATTTATACTTTTGTTTGGGGAAGAATAAAGTAGCATATATTTTCCTAATCATCACTATTTCTTATTTTGAATGAGAAATAAATATTCCTAATTATAAATACAACAGAGTTAAACATATTTAAAAGCGATTATTCAGTTACCCCTACCACAATTTAAATTTGAGGCATTTTCTAAATGATTTAAGCAGCTTATCTGAATTCAGCAGAAGGAACCAATTAAGTAAGTCTGTAACCAGTTTGGAAATCTGAAAAGCACTGGTCTTCTGACCAAACACAGACCAAGGAAGCCAAACTTGAGACAATATCACACTAAGTGGTACCTTAATGATTCAGTTATGTCCACCTTATGGCTGACCCTATCTCTTTCCCTTTCTCTCTTCCTCTGAACAGACATGCCTGAATATGTAGAATGAATACCATTAGGCCCCCAACAGAATGCCTGGACAATGTTTCCTGTCATTTCATTTAAATGTAAAATAAAATTATGGATATAGCATTGCATAATCTTTATCTACATATACAGATATATTGTATTCACACCATCCTGTAATTATTCAGTCTCTTTTCATTTATATGCCCACTTATTTAGTGTTATTGTTCTTTTTTTTAATGTTTATTTATTTTTGAGAGAGAGAGAGAGAGGGAAGGAGAGAGCGTGCAAGTGCGTGCATGTGTGGGGGAGGGGCAGGCAGAGAGGGAGGGAGAGAATCCCAGACAGGATCCGCACGTCAGTGCAGAGACTTTCAAGACCCTCGAAGCTCAATCTCACAATGGTGAGATCGTGACCCGAGCCAAAATCAAGGGCTGAACGCTTAACCGACTGAGCCACCCGGGTGCCCTTGTTAGTTTTTGATTCACACCAGTAAAAATAACACTGGCTTTTGATAATTTTTATTTTATTCTTCTTTTTAGTTTTAACAGACCTGGATTTCTGCAAATTGTTCTAGGAAATTTTATTTTATGAGACTTCTATTTTATTTTATTTTTATTTTCTTAGAATTTTGATTTGATTTTATTTTAATTCCAGTGTAGCTAACACACAGTGTTATATTAGTTTCAGGTGCACAATACTGAGACATTCTAGCAAATTATCCAGTTTGTTTTTAGACGATAACATGGCTGAACCTGAAAGATATCGTGCTAAGTGAAATAAGCCAAATGAATGACAAATATTGCATGATTCTAATTCTCTGAGGAATCTAAGATTCGCACCCTCATAAAAACAGAGTAGAATGGTTGCTGCCAGCTGTTGGGGGCAGGGGATACAGAAGAGGCTGTTCAACAGGTATTGAGTTTCAACTATCCAAGATGGGTACGTTCTAGAGATCTGCTGTACATTTCCCTATCTGGTATCCATCCTGTATTGTATTATGTACCCCTTTCTTTTCCATTGTGATTTAACTTTCTCTGTGGTGTTGTTCTATGCCGTCATAGCATCTCTGCAACTACATTTAACATCTGTACTTGTATTTTCAAGGTGTCCATTCTCATTGTTCACTTCCCTTGAATTTTAATGTAAAAATGACTTTCATAATTGCTTCCTGTTTCTTTGTGTTAATTCCAAATACATTCTTTTTATATCTGCCCAAGAGCCCTCATTATTTGATTTTTTACAGGCTCAAGAGGACTCCCTCCGCAGACTTTTCTTCTTCAGAGTTTGCTTAGGGTCGTTCTAATCTTTCTTGACTTGCCTGAATCAGGAAACGTAGAATGCCCCAGCAGCCATACAATTGGGACTACTTATGATCTATATGGGAGGATTGGCAAACTACGGGAGGGCCAAAATTAGGATGAATAGTGAAACTGGTGTGTGAGATCACGGTCTTTCAACAGGTTATTGCCATGTGGGCAGGTGGCACGGTTGTTCACTAGGTGCTGGCAATATTCACTCAACTGGGCCAGCTGGGCATTTTCACACAACATCCAGTTTGGTGATTTTTTTTCTCTCTTTTCTTCCAGAGGGTTTGCCGTCTCCAGGGTGTTTCATAAATATTATCATATTTATAGTTATGAGTTACAGTTATGAAAGAGAGACTATTTAAATCGAGATTTATCCCGTGATCACTTCACAATGCATATAAATGTTGAATCACTATGTGGTACACTTGAAACTTATATAATATTGTATGTCAAACACTTCAATTAAACAGATAAATAAATAAATAAATGTTATCAATTTTCTAGGCATTAAAAAAGAGAGAGAGAGAGAAAAGACATTCTTTCCCAAATACAATCTGCTTTAGATATTTCACATGCAATTTTCTATATACATGTATTAGTCCTAAGCCAAATATATACGTTTTAATGACTTCTTAAATAGTACATTTTTAAAATTATAAATGGCATTCTTAGAAATATAGAAAACAATGAAAATCATGTTATAATATCTTTAAGGTAATATAATTTATATATAGCTGTAACTATATTTAATACATATGCATACACACATACTTTTGCAACATTTAAATCATAAGTACCGGAAAAGATATATGCTGTATAAATTGTGTGTATGTTTCAGATTTCTTATAAATATATTCCAATCAAATCATGTAAAAATATGTATGATTTTAAATTATCTTTAAAATTAGCCATATTGCATTTTACATATAATTTTAACAATAATCTCTAATATGTTAACTATCTTTGCCTGTTTTAAGGAATAATATTAGGCATACATAAAAATAAGCACATACTGCATTAAAAAGTTATGACTCCCATTCCTTATACCGTCCGTTATTTCTGAGTATAGTCTTAATAACCTAATTTTTGATTGGCAATTAGTTTCATGGGTTCTTTTTTAGGAAAAGTCAGGTTTTTAGTTGAGACCAAGAATTATCTTATCATCATTTAGTGACAATGCATAATGAAAAGAATATCAGTGTAATATCAAAAGAGATTTTTATGAACTTTCATCAGGAACCTATTAGAATTCATTTGAAGAAACTGACATGTAGCATATTACTGCAATTTACCTTTGTGCCTATGAGAATGAAATTCAACTTCCAAAACCTATTGAAGAATTGGGGGAAAACTCAGGTACAAATCAAAAGCAAGACAAGACAAAGAAATCTGGGGTCCCAGGTCAGACAGTAATGTGGGGGAATTATTTGTGGACAACAGATTGATGGTATTTGTGATCAGCTGTTGGAACAATAGCATCTCCAGCAGCTATAATTGGAAGAGTCTCCTAACTACATTATAATACCTGAAGTTATTAGTATTTTTGAGATGTTTAAATCCTATTTCTAAATAATAAAATTCTCATTAGGGTATTTTTCATAAGACTATATTTTAGTGGGAATTCTATATTTACAGAAATAAATCAATTTTTAAACTACTTCAACTTTAAATACAGTGTTCCACAGAAAGAACTTATTGCTACTTTACATAGTCTAACAAACTCAGCTTCAATGAAGCATAATTTATATAGCAGAAAGGCCAGGATACTTGAATTGATTTGACAAATATAAGCCAAGTAGCCTTGAAGAAGTTGCTTAACCCATTTGAAACTCATTTTCTCAAGTGCAACTTAGGAATTGTGGACTCCATGAAAATAAATGAAATAGTGTTTGTGAAATGCTGTTTCTCTAATATAGCAGTCAACGAACCCCACTTCTCCTTCTTTCCCTCAACGGACCCACCTCTCTCCTTCTCTCTCTCTAACACACACACAAACACACACACACACTCACACATCATACCAATCCAATGAACAGAAAAGCTAAATAATTAATGAGACATGTTTAGGAATAGTAAAACTCACACTACATGCTTGCCTACAAAAGAGTCACAACAATTCACCTGGACTAAATGCCTTTGCAGTCGACCCTCACTGGGGAAATGAAGCAAATACTAGAAGCAAAAATTAGAAGAAGGTCTAGTAGATGAGAAACATTACTCTTTTCTGTTTTTCTCTGTTGCATACTATTGGTTCTTAATTTTTTTGAAATACTTTAAATCATTTTTATTGGCCAACGATAATGGTATTTACTCATAGCTGGTGATTATAAGAGAGATACAAATGGTTTCCTTCAAGCTATAATTTTATTAGCATATTTGTCCCCATCTTATATTGGCCAACCCCTTTCTTCTTCTTTTTTTCTCATCAGTTAAACTCATTTTCATGTGCATGACCAAACAAACTTATTGTAGCCCCTATAAAATATATATAGTAGCACAAGGTGGTTAGCATATTCTTATGCAGATACAAGTATAGATATCTTGTCCGTTTTTCATGGCCTCATATTTTACTGAACCATAGAGTGCTGCTTGGACAGCTTGCCACTATTAGCAGAAAGCCTTGGAATCTCACTTGTATAGCCTACTGTCTGTTATAGGAAGAAACTGATGCCATCAGAACCTATTTTTTGTTGTTGTTTTTCATTTTTAAACAAGTGAAAAACTGATAAGGCATATATACACTCCTTGCTTACTGGGAGAATAGCAGGAAATTCACATAGTGCTAGTTACCATGTGGATTTGAGTTTCCATACAAAAAAATGCAGAAGAAGATCAGGGGCATTCTCCTATTTCAAAAACTAAATTATCTTTATGCAGTCTACATGCACGCACACACACACACACACACACACACACAGATACATAAGACTTGGCAAAGGCCTTAGTAAAAAATTAACTCACTCTTTTTTCTAGTGAGGTGGGAAATACTGGCTATTTTTATCACAAATACAACAAAGGGAGGCATAGAACCTCAATTATTGAAAAAAAAAAAAGTGACTGTGTACCTTATACGGATACTTAATATTAGAAAGGATCATGGAATCTCATTTTATATTTTTGTTGAGCTCTTTAGCTAATGGCATGCTGACCTGTATTCTGCTTTTATTATTTCTTTTCTTGTTTAAAATGGATAATCTAGAAAGCTTCTTATGTAACCTCTCTAATAACTTTCTATAACTTTTTTCAGTGAGTCATTAGAAGGACAAGGAATAAAATCCATAGTTAATGAAGATCACTTAGAGAAGACAAACCATCCTGCTTTGACAAGGTTCAATGTTCTTTGAATTGAATCTGGGATGTTTTCCAAATCTTATATGTAAAGATATAAAGTTCCCTTCTTCAATTTTCTATTAATAGAGAAACTTTTGTCTTACATTTTTTCTTTATTTTAACATTGGTAAATGAGAGGTCTTTCTTCATGTAACTGACTATTTTCTGCACATTTAATGTGAATTTACACATTTTATAAAGCTTTTTCGAAAGTAATGTCACATAAAAAAAGATAATGTTACATAATAATAATCTATAAATTGCAAGGTATGAACCCCAAATATATATCTAACAGCACAGAGCCCTGGTGTGAGTTCTGTTTAATTTACAGCTCCATTGTGACAGCCACAATTCATTTATGACAGAGCTATATAGGTCTTCACTAATACTGTGATATATTTAGCTGTCTGGATTCTGCTGCACTAATATGGAGAATGAAAAATAAGTTGATAAAAGTCCAATTTAAATTCAACAACTAATAAAGACAGGGTAAAATTTTAGTATTGGAAAAAATCCTCAAATATGATACTTGAAAGTCTGTTATTTTGTAGCTCATTTACATAAAGGGGATAGTATGGTAGGAGTGTAAGCCATAGGTTTAACAACTTTTGTGACCTAACTCAAATGAAATTGGTAATATTTTTATTTCTTTATTATGAATAATTTTTGCTGTATTTTTGAAATAAAAACAATAAAAAATTACACACTTATTTTCAATTATTATAGAAAAAATAAATTTGCATTAACAGGGTATGTCTCTGACAAATGGAATCAAGGGATTTTCTAGAATTTTCCTGTAATTCATGTCTCTAATCCAGTAAGTGAGTCACCATACAAATATTTCTTGGATATGGTATTTTTGTTAAGTTCCTAATTGAAAAAATCGTCAGTAAAAAAAAATAAATACCATTTTTCAATCTACACTTGATTTCAGGGCACTGAAATATGTTATATTTATGTAATAAATCAGCATCTCTCTCACACACACATGTACATGAAAACACACACACACACACACACACACACACACACACACACACACAAGAATGAATCCAAAGTGGATAAACAAGTATACCGTGGAAGTTTCCATTGTTGATGTCCAATCGATAGATTAGTCATGAACTGAAGTTCTCCAGTCAGTGGGGAAAGTGATAACAGATTATCACAGAATACTGAACGTTCATTTCATTTTCAAATTCCTACCAAATCATTTGCTCCTCTTCTAAAACAATTTCCACAAGTTGTGTTTGATAATATCAGTATGAAATTAATTTATACATATTTCTTAAACAACTGAATTGAACATTATATATATAACTGAATAGAGGTCAAAGGTAGAGTTCAATTTTTTGTGGAAATAATCGTATGGATAGCACTCCCTAAAGATGAAAATCTCCCCTCAAAAATTCTATATGATTACTATAGGGAAGTCTACTATAAGACTGCATTTTCAATGCAGACAAATATTGGTCTCCTAAAGAGACCAGTATTGGTCCTTGTGGTGATGTGAGAAATTATCATTTTTATGTATAAAGTGCAAGTATGCACGTAGTATACAAAAAGATACACAATAGCATATGCTTGACATTAAAATTTCGTGACAAATTAGGGGAAAATATCACAGAAATCGTGAAAGGGAGAATATTTTAAGTTGAGAAACACTACTCTAAAAGTGTTTGTTTTAATCTTTAAAATATTTTGAGGTTGAATTATTTTTAAGTGGTTCATTTGTTATACAGTAGTGAATCATACAAAATCTTAGAAAATGAAATATGATTAATATTTGTGCAAGAGTATCAATCAAAACTCCAGTCAGTAGACCCACACTCCAATAAAAGGCCCTCAATCTAGCATTAAAGATTTTCTAAATATGAACTATTGCAATCATCTGACCAATCATCCAGAAATTTAAGAGCCATCTTTGACAATTTGGTTTCATTCTAAATTCCATAAAGAAATGATGATGGATTTTTGTCAATCTTAGCCATCACATACTTCAGTAATTACTTCTAACCATTTTAAGTGTTACTACCCATATCCAAGTACTGAAAGCCTGGGCTACTGCATTTTATTTTCTTTCAATTTATCTCATCTTGCTCAAATACAGTTCCCTTCCCCCCATCCCAAGTATAGTTAGATTGTAATATTGGTAAGACTATAGATTAGTAATCAGTATTTCTATTATTACAACAATCTGAATATTGCTTACATCTAAGTCAGAGTACTCGGTAATATAGTTTTCTTTTTTTGGTAGAAATTCATGATTTCCCTAGACTTGATAATTATCATGTTTTTGTTTGCTTACTTTCTGTATCTATAAGTTTCCTATAGTTGCCGTGACTAGCTACCAAAAATTTGTCTTTAAAAGATCAGATATTTATTATTTCAGATTTCTTGAGACCAGTAGTCTGAAATCAAGATGTTGGCTGGGCCACTCTCCCTCTGAAGGCTCTGGGGGAGAAATAATCATTTTCACCTCTTCCAGCTGCTGGAGGCTCTTGGTGTTCCTTGGTTCATGGCAGCATAACTCCAGTTTCTGCCTCCATCTTGACAGGACCTTCTTCCATCTGTCTCTATGTCTCAAACCTTTCTCTTCTTTCCCTTACAAAAACACCAGACATTGGATTTAGGCTCCACTTTGGAGTTACTATCTCAAGAACCTAACATGAGTATATCTGCAAAAACTTTATTTCCAAACAGGTATGAGGGATAAGGACTTGGATACCACTTTGAGGGGCACAGTTGAAATCTACAACATAAAATGTTTATAAGCCCATTAGGTATTTTATCAAGTTCATCACTTTAAGCAAATCTCTTTCACAGACTCCAGACCTGCTCCAATCTGGATGGTTGGTTCTCTATGCAGCTTCCTGTTCTCATTTTAGAAATTCAGTTCACAATCAGCCAGGGAATTGCCTTCCTCTTTGTTTTGTTAAGTTTCCTGTTTTCTGAATTTAGTGTCTAACTTTGTTGGTTTATATTCTTTGGTTTTTGAATAGTAGTCCTCCAATAGTTCCTTGGAAAGCTAAAATTATGATATTTTCTATGTCTAAAAACACCTTAACTCCTTTGCCTTACCTTTAGTTGTAAGCATGAATCCATAGGTTAGATAATGTGTAAGCAATGGGTTAACTTTCAAATAGTTTGTGATAACCTGCTTATCACATGGAGCCATTATATCACAGTTTGCCCAAGGTAGGAATAGGATATACTGGTGACAGTATCTTAAATTACAAAACACCCTTGTAGGCATTAAATACCAGCTTATTTACATTATTTATTGAAAATACATTGTTTGGGGCGCCTGGGTGGCGCAGTCGGTGAAGCGTCCGACTTCAGCCAGGTCAGATCTCGCGGTCCTTGAGTTCGAGCCCCGCATCAGGCTCTGGGCTGATGGCTCGGAGCCTGGAGCCTGTTTCCGATTCTGTGTCTCCCTCTCTCTCTGCCCCTCCCCCGTTCATGCTCTGTCTCTCTCTGTCCCAAAAATAAATAAACAATGAAAAAAAATTAAAAAAAAAAAAAAAGAAAATACATTGTTTGATGTTCTTCAACTGAGTTTACTTATTATGAGATCAGGCAGTCTGAGCTTCCTGGAATCCAAGATATCTCACACATATTTTAGTGGCCTGGAATCTGAATCCTTTGCAACTCTGAGGTAGAACACTAGAAGCTCTGCTTGGGTGCCCCAGTGCTTTCTACTGCTCATTTATGCATCTTTGGCCCTGGTGCTATGTATCCTGTGCCTGCAATTAAACTTGCCGTGTTATAATCCGATGAGTCCTGTTGATTACCCCAACTGCCATGGATACTGCCTTCTATTAAGTTTTGAAAACACACCCCCATGTTCCAATTTCCATTGTCTTTTTGAGGAATCATTTCAAATATTCTTATTCTTTATCTTTGACGAAGCCCATTATTTTTCTTAAAGCTTGTGGGCTCTAATTTTCATATCAACTGATCTGAAATGTCAGGATGACATGATTGGTGCAGAATTATTTTTATACATCCAGCTAGACACCTGGTTTCTCTTTTTAATCTATAGATATCTGTCCTTGGCATTGGCAACATGTTCTTAAATTATCTATTCAATGATGTTCTCTGATCTAATTTTGCTTTTATTATTTTCTGAGATTCCTATTTGTTAGGTTTTTGGACCACCTAGGCTTGTTATTTTCTTTTAGTTTTCCATCTCTTTTGTATTTTTATACAAGACTTATTCAACATTAGCTATATGTTGTTTTGGTTATCAAATAATTATTTTACAAAAATTGCTTTTCTCCCTCTGGATGTTCTTTCCCATAGCATCCAGACTTAAATAGCTTTTTATACCTCTTTATGAGAATATCTGTGAGGAGTCTCGCTCCTGGTTAAAAATCTATGTGTGATTTTTCAAGCTTGACAATAGACAATTACTAAGGCTTTGCCCGACAGGCCTCAAACTGCCCTCCCCCAGCCAGACTTGATGCACAGGAAGTGCACCGCAATCTCTGAAGGGACTTGCAATCAATGTCCCAGGCCCTTCTGACTGGTCATGCTCTTTGCTGGTCCAGGCTAGTTGAGGCTGGTCCTGGTGACTTCATTCCTGGGTGTCTTTATCTGAGACCTTGCTAGAGGTTATCTTCGGGCTGGTCTGCCGAGACATCCTAAAGGGGGTTGGACAGGAGAACCACTTTTCCTCACTCTGGCTCAGTACCCAGTGTTTTTTCACTCCTATCCCTCTCTTTGCCCATCCCACCAAGCCTCTTGGTCCTTAAAACTGCTGAAGCCTTTTGTTCAGGCTTCCCCAACAGTGAGAGAATCCCTACAGCTGTGCTGATCTGCTTGACCCTCTGCCACACTGCACCATTCTATGTGGGAAATGGAACATGGGGAGTTAGCTTTCTCCAGTTTTAATCTCTTGCTTATACCATCACAGTAAGTGATTAGAGGCTTACCACTCATTTTTGACTTAGTGCTTTAATTGGATACGAAGGTATCTGACAGATAGAAAAGTGCTTCTGCAAGCCCAGCTGGGCTCCTGACAATTTGAAATATATGTTTTGAAATTTCATTCTATCTAAAAACTTTATGTTCTGGGGTGCCTTGGTGACTCAGTCGGTTAAACATCTGACTTTGGCTCAGGTCATGATCTCATGGTTTGTGGGTTTGAGCACCACATTGGGCTCTGTGCTGACATCTTAGAGCCTGGAGCCTGTTTCAGATTCTGTGTCTCCCTCTCTCTCTGCCCCTCCTCCACTTATGCTCTGCCTCTTCCTTTCTATCAAAAATGAATAAACATTTAAAAAATTTAAAAAAATTAAAAAGTCTATGTTCTTTCATGTTACATTTTTCTCTGTTTGGATCAATCATAAAGATCTACCAAAATGTCCTTCTGCAATGTAGGACATTAGTAAAAGCTCTGCGTTGGAGATGGGGGTGATCAATTTAAAGTCTTTACTGCAGAGTTTACAAGTTTCTTTTTCTTGGGGAATTCAAGATGGTAGAAAGCCCTTCTCAAAAGGGAAATTTATTGAACTCTATTGACTTGGAAGGTATAGGCATGGCTGTCAGTGATTTGGGAATCAATATCAGAATAAGAGGTGCCTAACCATTTAATGCAGGAGTTCTTACATTATAGTATTTTCAGTTCTGTCTCCCTACTCTCAACTGTGCCTGATATCTTTCATGTGGAGACTATAGTTTTATACTCTTTAGGAAATACATTTTCAAACTTCGAATGAGACGGGGAAGGGACAATCACATGGCTGCTAGAATGCTGAAAGACACTTTTTTTTCTTAGAAATACTTCAAGCAATTATTTAATTTTCTTTCCCTTACTTTATTTTTCATTTCTAAGGGAAACTGGTGAAATAATTTTTGAGCCTCTTGGGAGTCCAATGATGTATTTACATCTCACTTTTCCCTCATGCTAAGTCAGTTAACACCTCTGCTTTCCCAATGTTTGCTGCTATCAAATTTTTTACATTCTCTGTGCCCTGGTGGAATAGTCTAGCAATGGTTTCACAGTTAGTGATATTTTAAATTTGTGTTTATCCTCTTACAAAAGATGCTGATCTTACTGTAATTTTATTTTATCCTCCACCTATTTCCAAACACTTATTTTATTTATACAATACCCAGTCTTAATTGCTTTAAAATACAGTGGTTAAGAAGTTTCCTAAAGTGGTGAAAAGCATTACGTCACAGAGTCAATGAGCACAACATTATATATGAAAACCAAACATATGCACATGCACGTGCGCGCGCGCGCACACACACACACACACAAACACATTCATACATACCAAGGAACATTATAATCAAACTGCTGAATATACAAGACACAGAACATATATGAAAGAACATTTAAAAGGAAAGAGACATAATTAAAGAAATTTAAAGTTCTATCTTCCTCAGTACTCCTACAGGTAACACCAAAATTGTTAACAACATATTGTCTGGCATATGTGTGCATGTGCTTGTGTGTATGTATGCAGACACATTAATTTTGTATCAACACATACATATATAGGTTCATGACATGATATCTTGAAATAAACAGTTCAAATACTGTTGTATCTTAAGACATTTCATAGTATATTCACATAGGAATTTTGCAAAGGTAAAATGAATTCAATTGAATTGGACTGAATCCAAACATCTCCAGTTTTGTTTTTATAAGATTCACTCTCCAAGAGGCTCTAGAACCTTTGGAGTTTAAGGAAGAGATGGTTCTTTCTATGTTTCTCTGTGTAATAATTCAACTAATTCTGGTGAACTTCATTTATGTTTTTTAGCGTCAGTGATGACTTTTCTCAGTTTGTTTGTATTTGTCCAAAAGGTATTTACTCTTCAATCTGATATATTTTCTTCTAGCTGTATAAATATAAATTAAATTTTGTTTTCACAAATTTGCTTTTTTATTTCCAATAGTTTCTATTGAAAAGTCAGCCCCTTGTCTTATTATTTCATTTTAAATTAGTATTGTTCTTCCCTGGCTGCTTTTAAAAGTGTTCTGTGCTTGGATATTCAGCAGTTTGATCATGATGTGCCTTGATATGTATGAATGTGTGTGTGTGTGTGTGTGTGCACGTGTGCATATGTTTGGTTTTCATATATAGTGTGAATTGTGTTCATTCACTCTGTGATGTAATGCTTTTCCTCACTTTAGGAAACTTCTTAATCACCACTTTGTCAAATACCTTTGTTATTCTCTTTCTCTCTTCTTTTTGTGATTCCAATTACATACATGTTAGGCGTGTTGACCCTGATCTACATGGATCTTACACGGTCTGTTTGTTTTCTGTCTCCTACTTCAGTTTGGATATGTTCTATGGATGGTTCATTGGGCATAGTCATTCACTTTCCCATTTTGTGCAGTATACTGTAAAGCACAACTGCAGATTATTTATATTCAGTTATTGAATACACAAATGAATCTCTCCGATAGATTGCTCTGTTGAAAGCATTGAACGTTTCCATTTTCTTCAGGTTGATCATTATTTTCTCATGGTTATTTTAAAGCACTTTCTTCAAATCCCAATACCCGGATTATCTATGAATCTGATTCTATATTTTTGTTTGCTTCATTATCAGTCACTCTTTTGTACCTTTTCCCATACTTTGTGTGCTGGGAATGTTGTGTAAAAGAATCATAGAGGATCAAGATGAAATTTTTCAAAATAGCCAGGTTCACTCTGCCCCACTAACAAGAAAAAAAAAGTAATAAGTCATTCTCAATATAAAGAATAAGATTCATTCAATCTTATTAATTCCAGAATATTCTTCCCAGGCTTCTGGTCAATAACTGGTAGAACTTTGTTTCTTTATATGGGAAAGACAGGGGAGATTTAGTTCTGTCCTGATAGATTGTGAGCTGTACTCACAGACCTCTCGGGAGAAAGAGTTTCAACTTTTATCACATATTTGTAACAGATTCACTCTCTTCATCAGGACTTTGTGTACTCTTAACTTTGAGGCTGAAGACAAACTCATATAACGATTTAAAAGCTTGTGTTATAGAATCCACAGCCTCCAGTATGTTCCCCAAAAGTCCCAAAGGGGACACTAACTGTGCAATGGTGGACTCCTTTCATTTCTAAAAGTCTCCATGTTTTGCCCATTTCCAATTCATATCCTTATCAGTCCTCAGAACTGATAATAACACCTGCAAACAAAGCATCTAGTGATATGCATCTCACCGTGGACAGGCACGTTCTCCCTAAAATATTAGTTTACCATTTTCGTGCTGTCTTACAGCTCCTTGATGTTTTATATATATTAATAAATTATTATATATATGAATAAATTACTATATATATTAAATAATATATACTTATCTACCTATATCATCTATATCTATATCTTGTCATTTAATTGGCTGGTTCTAGCTAATGCAGAAGTTTGGATCCTCGAGAATCTACTATAGATAATCTGGCTACAGAAGTCTCCTTTCCACATGAGTTAGTTAAAAATGAGAAGTATGTTGTAAAGTACCCATTTTATACATTTTGTTTAAATGCCCAGCCTTTATTTTTTTCCTTCAGGTCCTCTGCTGTGACTTGCTAAAGACTTGCTTCACTTTTATGATGTCTCACAACAAATTAAACATCTCGTTAAGTCCAGGGATGGCTACTACTCATATATACCTGTTTAACAGGACATACACACAGAGTGTTTTCTTTCTAGCCCAAATTCAATGACAAAGTTGGTTTGCCTGCCACTGAATCTTTGAGATTCTACTAGATCCTATACAAATCTTACTCTGAATGTTTATACTTTGAATTTCACCAGCTTTCAGAATGAACCATAGACATTAGAGTCTTGTGAACATGTTTGTGTTAATAGATGAATTGCAAACGTCCTCATCTAGTAAGGGATTTTGTTTCCAAAGTTCATGTGGGGATCTTATAAACATTGTAGCTCTCGCTATGGTGCTAAATAAATGCACATTTTATGCTGAACGGATTGCTAAGCAAGCTCCCACTTCTTCATGTGATCAAGATACCCTCTATTACATAGATGAGGCAAGTCCGCAAGACACCTTTCCTCAGGTATTTTTCATTGTCGTTCTTAACGCTCACCTTTTTTATTTATTTTATACCAATTAAGATCATAAGATTTCTCTGCCACCTCATCTTTCTCCTTCTTCAAACATCTCTATTTGTGTTTTCTGCTTTCTCTTATTCTAGAGTGTAGGAGGCTGACAAAAAACGTTCTCCTTCAGAGTTTGTTCCTTAAGGGAGTCTGTTCTATTATTTCTACATTTACCTCAACTGCGGAGTTGCCTTCAGCAGATATCTGCACTGAGACTGTCTTTTATCTATCCACAGTGACTACTCCTTGAAAACTAAGTAGAAACATTTGGATTTCAGGAAAATGCGATTTCTCTCAATATTTGATTTTTTAAAATTCTTTCAGTATTAAGTAATTCATTCCATTTCAATGGTATCATTAACAGTCCTTCCTGTTCTATCTTGTACTATGGGATATTGCTACCTCTGTCATTCTTCACATGTATACTTTTTTGTTTCTCCTTTTCTTTCAAAGAGGTACAAGCGGTCCGTGATTATATACCTTTGCCTTAAATTGTATCTTAAGTTGTATGTACATTTCATTCCGTGTGCACTCTCCAATGGATCCAAGACCTTCCTGTTTTCCTTTTGCATTCCCTTTGCTTTTAGATAAAACAGTAATTTGTTTAATAGCGTCATCTAGGATCTTCTTTATCGGTTCCTGTGAGTAATATAAGGTAATGAACTTAAAGTCCATCTAAAATTAAATCATTTTTCAAATGAATCCTACCCATGTCTACCGATTATGAGGGTAATTTGACTATATTCATCCTTCTAAACTGTAGCTCAAATCTGAAATCAGTCATCATCCTTCCTGCTCCCTTTCAGTATGTTAGCTCTTCGGTGCACTTTGCCATAGAATCCTAATGCCATAACATTAGGAAGACTGCTTCCCTCATGAAAATGGCCATACTCGTACCCTTACATGCAATAAACATCCTCTTTTAAAAATGTAATGATGTTAGAGATTATGAGCAATAATAAAAATAATTATAACTATTATGTTAATACTTATTTGATACCAGATATTATTACATACAATTTCTCATTGCATTTAAACCACAACTCTAGGAAGCAGACCCAATTACTTTCTAAGCTAAAACCCATAGACATTAAATAATGCACCTAGCTCCATTGCTAGGCCATAGAAAACTAAAATTGTACCTGGGCACTTGGATTCCGATACCTTTGCTCTCATACTGTACTACAAGTGCTGTGATTTCTATTACATCCCATTTGATACTCTTGGTCAGCCAATGGAAAAGACAGATGGATCTGGGGTAATGGAAATGTGTTTACTTAAGCTTAATGAAGTTAAGATTCCATTTGCAGCTATGGCCTCCTTAATGGTGAAATCAATACATCCCTGGCTCCTGTAAGCAGCTATTGACATAGTGAATCTATTTTGTCCATTCTGTTAAATAGAAAACACATAAGTAGTACCCTTTAACCTAGTACATCATTACAACCCTACAAAGGAAAAAAGACACTCATTTTTTTCCCAAGGACAGGAGCAAAAATAAGTCAGTAAATAAATAAAGAAGTATGTAAATATTTATTCATTTATTTATTTATTTATTTATTTATTTACTGTATCATGACTTTCTTGCCAAAAATCCCTCTATGAGGAGAGTCTAATGCTCTTATTCTATGGGTCCTAGCTAATAGTTATGGGAGAAAAAAATGTGTGTGTGTTCATGTGCATGTGTAACAGTATATCCGTAGACTATAATCACAAATTATACAAAATGAAAGATATCTTTTTAAAAAATATTATTTAATACAGGATCATTTGCTACTTGCTTAATATATATATCAGAGTGACAATTTTAATGATGGATATCCAAATTATAGTTTTTAAAACCATAATGACTCACACATTTCAACATGTGATGAGAAAGATTTCAACCTCGGGCTGAAAATTTTCTCAGCAGGAGACCATTGTCAATTTTGTGCCTAAGGGGGCAAGGCTGAACAAACAGTGAGTCAGGGGGAAAAATCCCATCTTCAAAAGGTGGAGGGTAAAGAATGTCCAAATAGCATATTGGACATTAGTCCAATAGTAGTCCAATATTAGTCCAAATAGTACTTTAGGAGGTGGGAAATGTTGTAATAATAAAAAATGCTGAGTGCGACGGCACTAAACAGTATGTATTGATATAATTGGGGGACACTCTGGGAGTGTTCCCAAGAGTTATACTAGAGTGACAGTACAACACACATAAAGTGTGTTTAAAATTGCATTGTTGAAAGACTTGTATTTCTTTTTTTTTTTTTTAATTTTTTTTTTCAACGTTTATTTATTTTTGGGACAGAGAGAGACAGAGCATGAACGGGGGAGGGGCAGAGAGAGAGGGAGACACAGAATCGGAAACAGGCTCCAGGCTCCGAGCCATCAGCCCAGAGCCCGACGCCGGGCTCGAACTCACGGACCGCGAGATCGTGACCTGGCTGAAGTCGGACGCTTAACCGACTGCGCCACCCAGGCGCCCGGAAAGACTTGTATTTCTTAAGAAAAGGTCCAAGAAATCAGACTTTGCTGGGTAACATACGGATCACAGTGAAAGCAGTCAGATTTCTTTCTGACCTTTATTATTTACCGACATGAAATGTACTGTCATCTAAATGCCAGTAGGTAGACAGGAACATGTTAAAAAAAAAAAAAAAAAATCCTGAATGTTCAGGAGATACCTGCTTACATTCTGCTGTTTGGGAACTGACATTGCCTGTTTGTGTATCTACTGTTTGGGAACTCCAGTTATGTCACACCTTTACAACAGCAGGGCTAATTTATTCACTCACGTTATTCGTGTGCTTGGTATTTCTTACCAGGAATGCTTGCTGAATGCCGTCTTGCGGAGACTGTGATAGGTTCCTCAACATGAATCCACGTCAAGTGTTCCTCAAATTGATCTACAGGTTCTATACAATCTTTATCAAAGTATTAGGTGCCTGGCTTTCAGAAACTGCCAAGCTTATCCTAAAATTCATGTGTAAAGAGAAAGGATTAAGTGTAGCCAAACCACTCTTTAAAAAAAAAAAAACAGGTGTGCCTGGGTGGCTCAGTCAGTTAAGCTTCTGACTTAGGCTCAGGTCATGATCTCATGGTTTGTGGGTTTTAGCCCTTTGTTGGGCTCTGTGCTGACAGCTCAGGGCTTCAACCCGGCTTCAGATACTGTGTCTGCCTCTCTCTCTGCCCCTCCCCTGCTCACACTCTGTCTCTGTTTCTATCTCAAAAATAAATACATGTTTAAAAAAAAAATAAAATACATAAAAATAAAAAGAATGAATTTGGAAGATTCACACTTCTCAAAATCAAAATTTACCACAAAGCTAGATTAATCAAGACTTTGTAGTGCTGACATATCATATATCAATGGAATAGTGAGAGTCCACAAATAAGCTGATTATGTTTTAGTACTTTTTTTTTTCCTCACTTTGGTTGTAGGACCTGTAGGCTATTTGGTCTTTCCAGATGTTTGAGGATTCAGAGCAGCTGGAAGTTCTATATGAATGATTCTTAAATTTAAGTAGCTCTGAATAGAGGACCGTTGTACAATTTTAATTACATAAGTACTTGAAAGATTCTTCTAAGCAAAACTAAAAGGCAAAATAAAATACACATACAAGTCAGACAATTAATTGTTCCTTACTTGTTCAAACTATAAAATAAAAGCATCAAGAATATGTGAGTAATTTTTGCATTATTTCATTTCATGCTATCTTGGTATTACATGCCCATTAAAGTTGTAATCAGAGCAGTTGATTAGATTAGGTTTTAGTTTATAGCTTTTTGAAAGAGGTTATTGTATTTATTTCACATAAGCCAAAAATAAATCTCATTAGATTTAAATTTCTACTTTCCTTAATTGAGCCACTAAGGCTAAATGATTGACGCATAATCCTAAATGTGGTATAGCTTCTTAGAATCTTCAAAAACAAAGACTTCCTGGAATTATATTCAGATGTATTGATTGTACTGCTGCTGAAGGGAAGTGCTGATCAGGCAGTGGTGATTCATTCAACTTTAGCTGGTGGCATATATTCAGCCCAGAACAGAGCACGTCAGCCATCGTCTATAATATTAGAGCAGCAGAAGGTCTTTATTACTCTGTCTCACAGAAGGCTGCCGCCCCCCTTCTATTCTTATACCCTGCACCTCTGATGCAAACTTCACGCATGGCTTTCCAATCAGGAATAACATTAATCTTTGTTTCATATTCATGAATATGATTGTATTTCATATGCACAGATGACAGCTTTAAGGTTTTCACTCCAAAATGATGGGAGCAAAGAAATCAGTGTTTTGAGTATATATATATATTTTTTGCAATGATTGTTTTAAGAATTGAATTCGCATTGAAACTTGTTTTTTGCCAGGCTGTAGAAAGAGATCTATAATTGCCCAGCAGTTATTGCCAATAAAATTATTCTTATGTGGTATTTCTTTGGTTTTATTTCACACTCAGAAACCTTAATTGTTCACCGACTGTCTCTGTATACAATGTGATCATTTTATAAGTGTGCTGATATCTATTTTAAAATATATAAACCATATGGATATCTCTTCACTATGACTTTGTTTTTATGTTTTAGTGTAGAAGAACTTATTTCGTGAGTCATTCTGTTTCCCATGTAGGTCAGTTATGTAATACTTCATGGTTCTCATTTAAATGGAGACATATCCTTTAGCATACTATACAAACATAATTCATTATCTCCTGACATGAGCAACTAAGAAATATCCCTTTGTAAGTCACAACACCTTATTTATTTAAAAAAAATATATGTTTTATTTATTTTTCAGAGCAAGAGAGACCGAGCATGAGTGGGGGAGGGACAGAGAAAGAGGGGGAGACCCAGAATCTGAAACAGGCTCCAGGCTCTGAACTGTCAGCACAGAGCCCCATGCAGGGCTCGAACTCAGACCACGAGATGATGACCTGAGCCGAAGTCAGATGCTCAATTGACTGAGCCACCCAGATGCCCCTACGAATCTTATTTTTTTGAATGTTTATTTATTTTTGAAAGAGAGAGAGAGAGAGAGAGAGAGAGAGAGAGAGAGGATGAGTGGGGGATGGGCAGAGAGAGAAGACACAGAATCCGAAGCAGGCTCCAGGCCCTGAGCTGTCGGCCCAGAGCCCAATATGGAGCTCAAACTCACGAACCACAAGATCATGACCTCACCTGAAGTCAGATGCTTAACCAACTGAGCCTCCTAGGTGCCCCGTGTCACATGTTAGAAGTAGCTTATGCCCTCTTTAACTTTTACTTCTTTTTCGATCATTCATCATTTTTCCCATGAGATTTGTCTGAATCCATCATGTTAGTAATGACTGGCTTCATGTAAGAGCCATAAATGTGAGCAGACTTTGTATTCCTGTTAATTTTATGAAAGTAGCACGTGTCCACTGTGTTAAAAACTGAAATTGCATGGTAGGAATGATAGTGAGAAAGACTAGCTCCCCTCTACCCCTGCCTCATGCCCACCCCTTCCCAAATCAACTCCTTTCAATTATTTCTTTCTGTTGTTTAGTCCTCTGGCAATTCAAACTGTGTTTCCAGATAACATTGTATACCGGTATGGCATAATTTCTCAACCTTGTGGTTCCAGAAAGAGTCAGCCCACCTTATACCCTGTCTCTTCTCTCTGCTCTATTTTGTTTTTCTCTTTCCTTTTCTTTCTCCTTTTCTAAGTGCTGTTTCTCTATGGATTACCTTTGTGTATTTAAAATGTATTGAAAATTTAAAATTCATTGACATTTTTAAATTATTTAAGGATCAGCTAACGTTCACACCATGTTTTGTTTCTCCTCTGGTAAAACAAGAATTGTTGCGCCCTACATCACAAAAGTGCTTCTCTTTACCTCTAGGCTCTTTCTTCCTCTCCCCAAGGTGGTCACAGCTGCTTTCCTTTCACGTTGACAGAATCAGGTTGTACGTTGTGATTCTATTTCTTTTTCTTTTTTTCACATGTCATTTTACATTTAGAGATACAGTAGAGTGTTTATACTTTGTAGCTATGCAAGTATAATTTGTTATTGAAACGAATGGTCTGTTACTATTGACTCACTTCTATCCAATGTCTCCAGGCCTTACAAAGTTTATAGAATTAAAAGAAGGTCAAATTGAGTCATCTTTCTTACATACAGCCATTTCTTTAAATATAGCACACTTTCATTTACTTCACATTTTTGTATGGTTGTTTTGATTTGTTTCTTAGCATTTACATTTCTCTTATTTTCTACTTGGGAGGATAAACATATACCTCCTCCAAACTGTTACTGATATCAGCCAGCTTATTATTACTTCTTCCATTGTTAATATTTGATTCCATATAGATATTCTTAATTGAGACAACTAACATGTTTTTCTAAGATAAGATAATAAGATGTCTCTTTAAATTATCCACTGTTTCTTTAATTCTATAACTGCTTTTTTGTTCGTTGTCATAGTTTCATTTTTGGACTATATTTTCAAGTACCATCCCGAGGAAGAAAGAATGGGGAGACCAGTTATTGGTCTACACATGCATTCACAAAAATAAATGGCTATAATTTTTCTTCAAGTATTTGGCACATAAAATAATAGATAGGTCAAGTTAGAAATCACTTCTTTTTTTTCAAAATTTAAAGGTGTCATCAGATGCTAGCACGATTTTTGTCCTTTATAGATGACACTTTCAATATTTTTTGTCTATTTCTCTGTAATTTCTTATTTTTTTTTCCTGTCAACAAGGGTGTGGCATGTTGAGTTTTCTAAGATGGCTACAAAAATGTCTCCCGCCCTACATAGCCTTCTTACTTTGTCACTTTTCCCATCACATGGTGGGGTCTCTGTCCACTCCTCTTTAATATGTGAGAACAAATATTGTGGTGTTTTGATCAATAGAGACAGCAAATATTATGTCATGTGAATTCCAAGACTAGATTCATATAATTCCACACACACTTAAAACTTGTATTATTGGGACCCTCACTCCTGGAACCCAGCTGCTATGCTGTGAAGAAGCCAAAACTAGTCCATCAAAGATATCACATGGAATGAGCACATAGAATTATCCCCACCAAATGGCTGGCCCCTTTTCTGAAGACCTAATGTCTCTTTTCAACATTAGAAAATTATCTATCAGTTTCATTGTAATTTAAATCTCTGAATTCTCTTTGTGACTACTGTTTTTTAGATTTTAGCTTTGGGGTAACATTTCTTATCTTTGCTCTCATTGCTCTTAAATTGTTCATCTCTTTGTTAATTTGCTTTGCATTATCTTGGAAATATTGTATTGCTATTTTGAGTAATACCCTTGATTTCTTAGATATCATTCTTATTCACTATTTTCGGTTTGTTCATTTGTTCCAAAGTTTCTTGTTGTCCTGTGTATAAAAAGATCTCCTAAAGTATCTTAAAAAAAAAAAAAAGCCAAGAGAATGGTTATTTTTGTAGTTTTGATATCTTCTCTGCATTAGTTCTTTCAACTTGAGTCATGTTTTCTGTTTGTTTATCTTACGTTTTTGCCTGTCTAGGTCCTTCAGGCTGCTATAGCAAAAATACCATAGACTGAATGGCTTATAAACAACTTATTTCTACTAGTTCTAGAGGGTGGTAAGTGCAAGATCAGGGTGCTAGTACAGTGGGTGTCTGGCGAGAACCTGCTTTCTGGTTCATAGACTGCTGTCTTCTTTGCATCTTCAGGTGGCAGGAGTAGCCAGGGAACTTTCTGGGGGTCTCTTTTATAAGCCCAAGGTTCTTATCCACGAAGGCTCTACCCTTGTGATCTAATCCTCTCCCAGACCCCATTCTAAATACCATCACACTGAGGGTTAGGATTCAACATATGAATTTTGGAGAGACACATTTTTAACCCAGGTTTTGTTTTCCGTGTGTGTATCTTGGCTTATTTGACTGAATGTTTGATTCCTAAGGTTTTAGGAAGTGAGACTGGAAAATCTGACTCGGCCCTCTATGAACCTGCATAAGTTATTCCACTTGCAAGAGTCATATGAGTCTTTACACATGAGTAACAACACCTACATTAAATGAGTTATTGTTCTTAAGATATTCAATCAAATAATGTAGGAAAGGTGGAAATGACTTTCTCTTAACTTGGGGCATGCTTTTTTTGTTTATTTTTATGCATGTTTGGGAATAAGTAGAGGATTAAATGGTATTTGCCTATCTGTATACAAACCTTAAACTAATTCTTGAATTTTTGGCCATTTTTTAAGCTAGTTATTTGTTGTAGCAAGTCTGTAGTCCATTTGTAATTGTGCCAATATGTAGATTCCTACCACTATTTTTATTTATTTATTTATTATTTTTTTTGAAGGAGAGAGAGACAGAGCATGAGCAGGGGAGGAGCAGAAAGAGAGGGAGACACAGAATTTGAAGCAGGCTCCAGACTCTAAGCTGTCAGCACAGAGCCTGATGCGGGGCTCGAACTCAGAAACTGTGAGATCATGACCTGAGCCAAAGTCAGACTCTTAACCGATTGAGCCACCCAGGTGCCCCGAGATTCCTACCACTCTTGAAGCTCAGCATATATTCCATGTTGTTCTTTTTATTTCTATTTTTAAATTATCCATCAATTATATGATTTCTTAAACATGTATTGAAATTTCTCATGTACCGATGTTCTTTTCTCTAGCATGTGACAGATTTATGGCTTTTTTATATTTAAATAATTTAAACGAGATCTTGCCAGTAAGATGAGTCTCACTGGTGTGCTCAGTTGGACATCTTGAACTGAAAGATGCACACTCTTTAAACTGTTCATTTCCACCTCTCATTTAGGCAATACTTATGAAGTAAACTACAGGACCATTACCTTTTAATTAACCAATACAAGTAAGTTAATTATTTTGATGACTAAGGCCACATAAGTTCATTAGTCATTAGGCAAGAAGGGATTCTATTCAAATGTTATATTTGTTGTTTCATGCCTACTTGATATACCCACTAATGTATTATATTTTTCATCACTGAAACTAGGTTGA
Organism: Leopardus geoffroyi; assembly: GCF_018350155.1. Classification (NCBI taxonomy): domain Eukaryota; kingdom Metazoa; phylum Chordata; class Mammalia; order Carnivora; family Felidae; genus Leopardus; species Leopardus geoffroyi. Next base: position 216,361,066 of record NC_059326.1, on the reverse strand, counting down.
ATAGCCAGATTCAAGTCAGCTCTGGAATTTCCATATGCCATAAAATCCTACTACTTGACTTTGCACACTCACCCAGAATAATTTCATATGTGTAAATCCAGCAAAGTAATATATTAAATCCTCTAGAATTCTAACCTGTTTTTGTCAGAACAGAACACACTCAAGTCCGGATGACTTAAATAGTGGCCCTCCATATTTTATTATAAATGATATGAAATGAAATGGTAGCAAGTATAGGCATTCAATTGTACATGCAGAATCGGCAACTAACTGTGAATCAAGGAGGTAAAGGAAAGAGACTATTTATATTAGAGCTTAATGAAAATAATTTTATTTTCAATCATCCATCACATACAAGGCGAAGATAAAGTAAAGACAAGTAGACTTTTTCTACAGACAGACAAAGTAATCTTCTCTCATTCCCCAGGGCTTTTTTGTTCTGAGATTTAAAGAATGAGGTAATTTTACATGGAGGCAAGTTGGATGAATGGCAGTGTTCCCAGCTGAACACGTTGCCTATATTTGGTAATAGGACTTCAAATGATGTTCCTGATTATGCATGTTAATAGGTCCATGCATTCAGTTTTAGAAAAAGTAATACTTATTGAAAGTAAATTCGAATCAATAGACTTGGAAACATTAGAGATTACATTTCCAGTAATCACTCCTTTCTGTAGTAAGCAGTCTATCAGATTCCTTCATTTTGGCTGACAGTTTCTCGAACATGGCAATAAATGTGACAGGCGATGCCTTGGCGGTCAAAGATAGGAGATGCAGACTTAATAGAAGGCATTAATGTTGTGATAAGAAGCTTATGTGTTGCCCTTCTCCAATTACATATCTATAAAGATGAAATAACCTACAGTATATGCTGAATAAAACAAATACTAAAATTACATTTCTGCATTTCTCCAATTACTAAAAATATACCAAACCAAGTCAATTCAGATAATTGAAAGCATTTAATGACCATTGATTTCCAAATCTGTTGGGAGTCATCATTTGTCAAAGAAATTTCATGACTAAATAGCAAATTTTCTACACGATCTGTTGAAAAAAATCCAAGACCATTTGAAAATTGAGACAGGCAATTTTTGTAGACGATATGTCTAAGCTATTATGTGTCTAGAATATCATTAAAATATATTTTGCTTTGGAAATTTTACAGCAGGGTCCATTTGAACCATAGTAAGTGGAATATGAAACAATCACTTAGTTATAAGCTTCAAAGTGACATGAAATAAACACAGAAACCACTTGTCCTCTCTTCCTAGGATGTATCAAATGTTAAAGTAAATCGTCCTTTAAATTAGTATGGATCATTTTCCTGAAGAGTCAGTACACTTAAAACAAATTAAATCATCTGTATATCACCTCATTTATTGATGAAAAAATAAGTCTGCTGCAATTACGCTTTTAAAAATTGGCAAAAGTAGAGCAAAGCCTAATATCTGTATTTGTATTTAAATATTCCAGGATTATGATAAAGACTTTTAAAAACTCATACTATTTATGTATGCTAGAAAATGTTTCATATTCAGCACGTTTAAATCATTCTACTCAGTGACTCCTATTATAATGAGATATTGCTAGTGGCTTAGGACTTGGCTTAAAATTCCTTTCTGTGTTTAAAGTGATGCATTTTTTTTTATCATTATTCAGAGAATTCAATTAAGTTAGATCTGCGATTTCTCGCTCTGACAAACTGCCTCAGTTCACTCCTGTTTCCTTGTAATTATCTTAATGGTTTAGCTGCTGGGTGTTATCCCTGGAAACCTGAGACACTAGTTAAATTTCTCCTGCAAAGCTTCTCATTGTAAAAGCTTGTTAACCCAATGTCAGGCCTCATTGAAGACTCTGAGTAAGACAAGAATAAGCAGAAAAATAAAATGTGGTCTCTTATAAATATCTCTAATTGCTAAATGTAAGTAACATTCAGTGGCAAATGTAAGTTTACAGTGGAAGAAAAGCAGGCAGTAGATATATTTTTTATGACCAACAGAAGTTCAGATCAGAACAATACTCTCCTTTTCCCTCAATCATAGCTAAATGTCAAAAGGTTAGGTTTATGTCACCTGAGAGGTGACAACGGATGAACCACACAGTGCCACCCGACCGAAATATCTGTGTAAATACCTACGCAGGGTACAGTATTCAGATATTTCATAGAATCTAATTAGTTGCTGTCAGAAAAATAAATGGAAAGATAAATATTGCATTGATGGTCACCAAAATCATTACTATTATTTCACATGATAATTTTAATATGTATAATTGAACTAAGGAATTTTCATCCTTCTAATTATTGAGGCAGGCAAAAAGTAGTTGGATCCTTAACAATAACCGTATAGTGTAAAATTGATCGTGAGCAGTTCTTGTAATTGTAGCACTGACTAGGATGAGATCATACCTGTTACCTAATCCATTTGTTCTGCTTCCAAAATTATCATTGCATGTTTCAGATTAATAGCGTCAGGCAAATAACGTACACAATACAACGCCAGAAAGTGATAAGTGCATTATGAAGAAAATTAGCGCAGGGGAAAAGTCATGACCAGTGATTATTTTGATAGGTTTCTGAGTGACGAACTCCTTATGGAAGTGACATATAAAGAGAGATAAGAATTAAAGGAGGATGAAGCTACATATAAATGTTGACAGAGACAGAGCGGTGAGCCAGAGAGAAGTGCACATTCTAAGGCATTTTCTGCTTTGTACCTCAGAGGATAGAAATGATAGTAATGTCTTCTAGACACATCAACGTCAGTATTTAGCATATGACCATTTTTCTGAGATATAATGTCTCACTTATATTTTTAAGACCTCTCCTAACTATGGTAAAGTCTGCAGGAATAAAATAATTGCTTATTACTGATCTTTCTTCTTCTCACCTTGCCTTTCAAAAACCTTTGTTCTTAAATTCTTTATCCAGAGTAGTGACATTACCGTATCCCTACTCGTACCCAGCAATAAAATATTACATAGGAATGCCTGGGTGGCTCAGTAGGTTAAGCATTTGACTTCAGCTCAGGTCTTGATCTCACAGTTCGTGAGTTCGAGCCCTGCGTTGGGCTCTGTGCTGACAGCTCAGAGCCTGGAGCCTGTTTCAGATTCTGTGTCTCCCTCTCTCTTTGCCCCTCTCCCTCACCTGTGCTCTCTCCCTCTCTATCAAAAATAAATAAATTGAAAATATTTAAAAAATTAAAAAATACTGCATATGCAGTTATTGACTCATATCCCCCCTCATATTCTGTGGGCATATTTCTTTTCCTCTTGTGGTCACTAACCGTCTCCCAGTCTGTGAGTCTAAGAAGATATCCACCATACTAACCACAGCAAATCGTGGCTAATGAGAAATCCTACTCCTTCGATGTTGACCAAACAAATTGATGTGCATTAGTAATTTAAGACTTCTAAGTATTCCTATGCCAGCACTGCAGTCTAGCCCGGCCCTCGACTGGCATTGAATCCTTGGGGTCAATGTACGCCTTTAAATAGTATTCTTATTCTTTCTGAGCTACTTAAAGCCATTGGGTTTGGATGCATCTTGAAAACACATGGGGTACATTGTGTCAGAGAATTGTTTAGCCAGATGTTTGATTACTGAGACACATTACTGATGTTTCAGCCGAATTTTCATCTTCTTACACGTGAACACAATCTCTGTGCCCTCATCTTAGATACGGGACTTTCCTTCATTCCTGTCATGCTTCTCCCTTGCCTCAATCTGTCTTTGCATTATCACTGACACCATATAGACTAGATGAATATATAAAAATTATTGATTGGATTAATGAGGTCATGATCTCATTATGAGGTTCATAGGTTTGAGCCCCGCGTTGGGCTCTGTGCTGCCAGCTCAGAGCCTGGAGCCTGCTTTGGATTCTGTGTCTCCCTCTGTCTCTGGCCCTCCCTTGCTCATGTTCTGTTTCTCTCTCAAAAATATATAAACATTAAAACAAATGTGTCTAGGATAGTGTAAGAGCTTAAATAATTTGTTGAATAAATAAAGAAGTAATCGTTGAGCTAAGAATGGTCCTCACCTACCTGTACACTTGCTCAAACATCTCAGGCATCCTTTCTGTCTTCACTTCCCATGTCTGAATCTTCATTGCGTTTCATTGTGAATATTGGGAAACACTCTTAGTTGGTCTTTGTATGACCTGAATTCCGCTCTCCATTCCAGTTCATGTCAGCGTCCACAGAACTGATCTCTGTAAATGTCAAATTAAATCATAATAAGCCCCTATTTTAACATTTTAAAAAGTTTTGAATACTGATTGGATCATTCCGGTGTTTTCTTTTGAGAAAAAGTGTCTTTGCAAATATATTCCCAGTCTCACTTTCCAGCTATAATAACCATGTGCACCTTCTATGACACAGCTTCTCTGGACATTGTGATATTTCCCCAGAAAACCCGGAACTGTACAATTTGTTTGTGGCTAGGATAAATCAGATATTTTTCACCAGATGTTGCCTGTATCTTGAAACTTCTTCCGCTCCCACCATAAATTTTCTTATTTCTATAGTGCGATTGTCTTGATTCTAGAATGACAATTCTAATACAATTTCAAATATAAATATACGGATACAGCTGCATCATCTGATTTATTTATTTGTTTCAAGATCAAACAGATTTTTTCTGTTCAGCTTTACTGAGGTATACCCGGTATACAAAAAACTGCCCGTAATGTATACAGTTAATTAACGTATAATTGATTAATATACACAATTGGGTGAGCTTTGACATACGTAGTGACTTGTGTTGCCATCAACATCATGTGTTTTAACATATAAGTAAAGCATAAATCATAGTAAGGTATCATAGGATTGAATATTCAAAATGACAAAAGATTATGAGTCAGAGATTCAGAGAATTTAGCTAATAAGACTCCAAATCTAAAATAAGCTGATCCCAAAGTAAAATACCTCAAGTCTGCTTTGGTCTTTTTTTTTTTTTTTTTTTTTTTTTTTTCAGTTTGTTTGTTTTTAGTAATTCTAAATGACTCATGATGCCAAATATGGCCAAAAAATAAATTCTATTGAGAAATAAAGCCAAAAGTTTTTGTATTCACCTTGATATATATATTGGATCCATAGAAGATTTGGGGGATTAAAGGAAATAATTATACTGACATTTAAATGACAGAAAATTTTTCTCAACATTCAGGAAACAGTACTTGATATATCTTAATAAAGCAAAATAGGAAAGAGATTCTCCATAAAAAATAATGTTCAACTTACACTCGACCTCCGATAATCTGTTTATACCCAAATTATGTATAGTTTGTATTTTTTATTAAAAATTCTGTAAAAAAATGAACATGTATATAAAAGACAAAATAGTTTTACTACCACAAGAAATATTGGTTTAGTAGCCTTAATCTGCCATCTTGTGGTATGATAGCTTCATCTCACGTATTCACACACATTCACCAGGCAATTCATAATAGTTTCTTAGAAATATAGAATACATGTAAGAGCTTACTTCTGTGAATCTGATTTTTTAAAACAGAACCTTTTGTAGGTACATTTTAAAATTTGCATAGACTTCTTTGTCTTGAAACTAATGTATGCTAAAAGCGATACTAGTTCAGCTAATCTTCCAATAAGAGCATTTAGGATTTAAATAGAATAATGCATAGCAACAAACGTTTTACCTGGTCAAACCACACTAAAAACATGCTGAAAATAAATAGTTCACATCACATAGCAGGAGTTAACATATTTTTTCCATCTTGCCCTTAATAAGACAGTTTTGCCACTAAGACATACTAACTTTAACTTCTATAAACCTATGTAAAGACAACAATTTTGTGTAGAAATAAGTGTATTTTGATTTCCATTCATGACCTCAATAATCTGTAATATATAATTGTGAATTGAGAAACTGGATCGCCAGGGTGAGCAAGTTGAGCCTTTAGGTAAGTATTGTATAGAATTAAATATACTCATTTGATTTACCCTAATTTATTAATCTATTATTATAAATCATTAGCTAAGAATACAATTACAATGTGAACATTAAATATCTGGACTTCAAGATCAGTTTTAAGGCATTGATTTCTAGGGGTTGAATTAGTAAGAAGGATATTTACACTGCTTAACATAAGTGTTATGTATTTTGTTTGCTCCTTTTTTTTTTCTTTTTTGCCCTATGGAATCCAGACATGACATCACCAACAATCATAAATTCCTTGAAAAAACATTTCAGGAGAGTCTACTAGCTCACCCTGATGTGTCATGGTGGGAGTTTTACTTTGAGTAACAGCAGTGAATATTTGTCATTACTTCTATGAGCTGCCTCAACATCCATTCTCATAGGTGAATGTGAATTGTGTTCATGAATTTGCACAGAGTCCTGCAGTTTTCGAGAAAAGTAAATAGGATACTATTGTGACATATATATATATATATATATATATATATATATATATATATATGTGTGTGTGTTTCTATTAGTACATACTAGAGCAAAACATCATGTTGCTCTTTTGTGTGTGTGTTTCTTAATTTTTAATTCAACTGATATAAAAAACCTTATTATAATTCCTGAATCAGCAACTCTCTACTACTTCATACAGAAAACAGTTTAAGGATTTAGTTGAACTATAATAACAATGCCAAAGGATTTTTTAACTTAAAAAAAAATCACAAAAGAGATAACAAATCCTTGGAAGACACTTTTGAGATATTCAGCTATTAATAATTTCCCTCAATGATGCAATTAATGTAAGGGTTGAGCCAAGATTCCTGCATAAAATAGAAAACATGATAGCATAAAAAATAAAGAAGGCTTTACTGAGAAAAGAGTCTAAGACACTGGTCTTTGTCAAAAGACTGATGTGGATTCTCTGTAACTTTCCATATTGGAAACAAAGTTGATATGGCAATTATGAGATGTGAGAAGCTAGACACCCAGTGATTTGGAAAATTTGTGTTGAGATACAGATGTCATGAACTCCCCTAAATTGCCCAAACTCAACCTCAATTCACAAACGGACTGATAAAAGTCTCTTCCAAAGCTATAGAATGTCACAAAGAAATATTTCTAAACAATTTAAGTGCCCATGCCTTCCTCATATCAAAATTGGATGTTAGAAATACCGTGGCCACTTTTTTCTTAAAATATATATTCACATGCCAATGTTCAATATGATTTCTTAGTTGCATTTTTTATACTGACAATCTATACTTAAGTTAAGGAAGTATACTTAATCAACCAAGAGCTAGGCTGAGATAAGTTTTATGTAATTTTGGTTGGCTGAAATATATACTACAATAATTTTATATCTCATTCTATGAATCTTCTGTCAGTTTACTTAATTCATCTTTTCTAAGGTTAGAGATGGAAGCACGATAATTATTATTTGGGTATTTTTAAAATTTTGGAATTATATTACATAATTGCTTTCAACATTGTCTCTCTCCATCCCAGGGTCTTAAAATATAGTTCTTTGACATTGTAGTTCATCTATCAATTCTGTATCATCCCATTTGCATATTAGCTTTAAGCATAAAACCTGGCACTTGTCATATTCCAGATACATCTGTATCACTGAATGAATAAATAATGGAAATAATTTATTTATATTTGTTAAACAACTGAATCCCTATTCTCAATGAATTAAAGTCTTGGCACTTTAGAACATTGGAGCAATATGCCACATCTTAGGAAGTTAGAAAGATTAAACAAGTTGTCGTGAGTGAACAACAAAATTGATTTAAGGAATATCACACAGGGGCACCTGGGTGGCTCAGTGGGTTGAGTGTCTGACTCTTGATTTTGGCTCAGGTCATGATCTCAAGGTTTTCTGAGTCTAAGCCCTGCATCGGGCTCTGGACTGACAGTGTGGAACCTGCTTGAGAATCTCCCTCTGTCTGTGTCCCTCCCCTGTTCGCACTCTCTGCCTTTTTCAAAGGGAAAGCAAGAAAGCAAGAAAGAAGAACGCCACATAAAAAGGTGTGCAAATACTGTGTAAGTAACACAACATAGTATTATAATATCAGGAATAAAACACTATACACTTCATCTCTACTAGAATCTCAATTAATGAGCAATATTTCCATTAGTTCATGCCAACTGATCCCCTAGTTGAAACTCCACTTTTCAGTGAGTATTGGGTCTTGCTAAGTATAGCTGTTCTCATCTTCTTCTAACCTATTCGTTTCTGTAATGGTTGATTTTTTGTGTCAACTTGGCTAAGCTATGATGTCCAGTTGTTTGGTAAATACCATTGTATATGTTACTATAAAGATTTTTTTTAATTTTTTATTTTTATCTTATTTTTTTAAGTTTATTTATTTATTTTGAAAAAGAGAGAGAAAGAGAAAGAGTGCAAGCAGGGGAAGGGCAGAGACAGAGGCAAAGAATCCCAAGCAGGCTCCGCTCTGCCAGCACACAGCTCAACGCGGGTCTTGAACTCACAAACCATGAGATAATGACCTGAGCCAAAATTAAGAGTCTGATACTTAACAGGCTAAGCCACCCACTTGCCCTAAGATATTTTTTTAATGTGATTAACATTCAAATCCTTAGACATTGAGTAAAGCACATTATCCTCCCTAATGGGGATGGGCCTTGTACAGTATGTTGCAAGCCTTAAGAGCAAAGACTGGTTTCCCAAACAGGATAGAATTCTCCTCAAGATTGCAGCATAAAAATTCTGCCTGAGTTTGAGAGTTTGCAGCCTGTCCTGCCCTGTGGATTTCTGACACAAGATGACAAACATCTAGTCTTCCCTGAATTTCTAGCTTACTGGTTTATCCTATGGAATGTGGACTTGCCAATTACCAATCACCAATACCTTGAAAAAATCTCTTTCTCCCTCTCCCCTCCCTTCCACTGTGTGTGTGTGTGTGTGTGTGTGTGTGTGCATTAAAGCTACTTTCTAGCTAAAGAGGCTATTTATTACTAAATTTCCCAGGACACATATTTCTACTTCATAGCCTCTGCCTTCACAGTAGCCCCATTTCACCTGCTGTATGTGATAGGCTTATAATTTCAGGCCCGTGAATATTTAAAACATATTTTGCATCCCAGTTCCAATTGTGCCAATTCTTTTGGACATTTCCACTTTATTTCCACCTCCACTGTGCCTTTTTCCCACTCTCATGTGCAATTCAGACACCTAAATCTCGATGCTGTTGATTTGTCACAGGTTTTGTCAAAAGTCAGAGGAGTCAAAGAAACGTCAAAGAAGTCACTACCTTGGACTTGTTAACTGAATATGATATGGCTCCCTCCGCTTTGCTCATAAATGAATCATTTTGCATCTGGCTACCTAAGATAAATTACTCATCCAAACAAAGTCCAGCCCTGTATCACTGACACATCATAATCAAACTAAATAAAAAGCAGTAAGCCTGTGAGAGCCATCATTTTTACCATGTTAGGTGAATCATGCATTCAACACACAAAATGAAAATACCACCTGTGAGTAAGTATGATGATTGTATAGGAACAAATCTCTAAACTGATCTGATTACTCTTAGTACGTAATTTTTTTCTGGGGTAATGCATTTATTCAAGAGATATTTAGTAACTATCTACAAGTGGCACATTCTTTCAGCTGTGTGAGTGTATATTACCTCTATATCTGACTTTTTACTAAATATATTCTGTGGAGTGTCCCAAGATTCTTCAGGTTCCTGACACCTGCTCCTGGCAGTTAGCTCCACCTGGAAAGCTTCACCATGCACCCAAAGATAGCTACAGCAAATTTAACTTGTTCTTTCCAACAGTTTCGAATTCCCTTTTCAATTAAATTAATTATAAACTAATTCTTACCAGCAGTGCACCCAGAAAAGTAATTTCTTTAGTACTAGGATTATCACATTTGATATTAAGTACATTGCATTCACCCAAGTCTTGCTTCCTGTTTCCTTCACCTATCATGGAGAGAAAGAGTTCTTATTTGTTTATATTTACTTAACTTCACTCAGAAAATATGTGCAGCATGAAAAAAAAATCCAAGTTCATAAAATCTTATGTGAAACAGTACCTGCTTCAAACTCCCTTTCTTCCGCAGGTAGAAAATTAACATTAGTAAATCTGTGTCTCCACCATCCTTCTCCTGGGGTTGAGTCTAACTTCTTGGGAGACTCAATGCCAGGAGCTCATGGAATGATTATATGATCCTTGATGTCTTTACCTACCCATGATGGCATCTGCTGAAGCATTTTGTTTATTTTTATATTTGATCCCAGATGTATACAAATAAGTTGTGCTTCCTCAAATTGTTGGTCTCTTTCTGGTCTGCTCAAAATCATCTATTAGCAGACCTCTCTGAGGTTCCTACGTTTCAACTTGCTATGTTTGCTGAGGCACATATGTCCTGTGGCATAAAGGCATAAATTGCCTTTAACATTTGTATCCCACTATTTAAGGTACATTAGCAAATATACCAATTCTTCAGCGCCATGTTCAGGTACTTCTTCTATAGATACCTGTGTAATCTGGGGTCTTAAGCCACTTTTAAGATCTTCTTAAGGGTTCCCTTGTACTCTCAAACCCTTACACCTATTTGTCTATCATCTATCTATCTATCTATCTATTATCTATCATCTCTCTCTCTCTCTCTACCCCTATACCTATATCTATCTATCTATCTATCTAATCTACTGTATACATTTCTATCATCTATCTCCCCTAAAGTTTCCTCTCAAGGACTCACCTATTCTCCCCCCTCCATCGCCTCCTGTCTCCCAATCTGCCACACAAAAGACCTATCATGTCATCCGGGACTTTTATAGTTTAAACTAGCATGATATCATCTCCTCACTCTAAAAGTTTCATCATGATTTCTCCTATTCCTTCAGAGATTAAACTTTCCAACTCGAAAGCATAAAAGTGATCTTTTCTATATGATGATTTGTTGTTCCTAAGGAATAAATGAAGGAAGTTCTTGCTATCAAATAGAAAGAGGGAAAAAATCTCAGGAGTAATAAGAAATCGGGTGTGAGGTAGAATTGGTCAATATTTTAAAAATAGAATCTCACCGTCACATAAATTATATTCCTATTGTTCCACCCAACATTACCAAGTTTCATTTGATAAATCATCAGAATCACAATGGAAGGGGAAAATTCCTACAAGTAGATTGCAAATTTAATGTTAATGTTTGGGTCTAAACTCATTACTTTTTCTTAAGTATTTTTAATTTATTTTGAGAAAGAGAGAAAGAGCATGAGCAGTGGGAAGAGGCAGAGTGAGAGAGAGAGAATTCAGAGCAGGCTCCATGTTGTCAGCATAGAGCCCAATGCAGGGTTCGCTCCCATGAACAACCACATCATGACCTGAGCTGAAACCAAGAGTCAGAGGCTTAACCAACTGAGCCACCCAGGTGCCCCAAATCACTACTTTTGAGTCTTAAAAATAGTATCAGATGGGGCGCCTGGGTGGCTCAGTCAGTTGAGCCTCCGACTCCTGGTTTTGGCTTAGGTCATGATCTCACAGTTCATGAGTTCAAGCCCCTTACCATCAGGCTCTGTGCTGGTGGCACAGAGCCTGTTTGGGATTCTCTCTCTCCCTTTCTGGCCCTCGCTGTTTGCACACACACTGTCTCTCTCAAATGCAATAAAATTAAAACATATGTATAGTCTCATTTTTTTTTAATGTGTGATTTTCGTATTGAGGAAATTTCTATGACACTGTTAAGCCATTTACTATCACTTTTCCAGTTATATAGAAATTCTTATTATTCGTTGAATGATGATTCAGGTTTAAGTGTTTTAGATACAATTCCAATAACCTATCTATGCTGTTATGTGTAACTAAATGACAAGATGCATTCTGAGACTCACAGTGAAAATGCTAATTTAGGAATTCGTCAGTCTGGAATGGGCTGAACCTACAGTGACTGGGATTTTTCAGTTTTAGAAAACTGATTGATATTCTCAACAATTTAGACAAGTTAGGTTCTTCCTTCTTTCCTTCCTCCCTCCTCCCCTCTTTCCCCTCCTCCTCCTCCTCTTCCTCCTTCCCCTTCCTCTTCTTCTTCCTCTTCCTCTTCCTCTTCTTCTTCTTCTTCTTCTTCTTCCTTTTCTTCTTCTTTTACTTTTAGTTGTTTGGTTTTTGGAAACTGGTTTCTCAAAAAGTGATTAAAGGGCTATTAGAGAGTGGTGAGGCTTATATACATAATTACATCATCCTGTTTATAATTTTATGGCACACTCAATTATTTAAAGAATTGGTCCTTTATGGACGAAATAATCAAAATAGAAATATAATAATAGTGCAAATTATTATAATTTGCATAATTATAATTTGCATAATCAATAACAGAATTGATCATGAATGACTTCTTAATTTTTATACCAAACATGTTCTTTAATTCCTGGGATTTCTGAAGAAGAACGTATTTTAAATGTTTATCTAAAAATTATAAAAATAAAAATTCCTGTCACTAAAAGTTATCAAATGTTGTATGTCAAATATAATCTGACGTTGCTTATGAAAGTAAACTAAAAACATGTAACAGAAAGAGTTGCTTCAACGAGAGTGTTCCAGATAGCTATTATGTTAACAGATCTTTTTCTGTGAGTAGTAGTATAGATCCTCTCACCTTGAGGATTTATCAAATAAACATAACTTGAATCTTTGCTATCAGAATATATCCAAACAATAGAAGTAGCAAAAGAAAGTATTACCTGAGAGAGGACTCATGGTCACCTGGTGAACGAATTTCAAAAACATCACTTTTCTTTTGTTCAATAAGTGTTCTCAAGAAAATTGCTTTTTATGTAAAGGTTCTGCAGATGAAAATAAAACGGACATATTCCCACAAGTACTCTCAATATGAGAATCCTCCCGTGGCTTCTCTATATTTCCTATTTTTATAAGTCCCTGATCATAAGACATTATTAACTATATATAGCTATAACTATATATAAAGCTATATATACACACACATATATATATACATATTACATTATTACATATATAATATATAATATTACATATGTACATATTACATATATTACATATATTACATATATAAAACATTATTAACTAAATATAACTATAACTATACATAAAGCTATGTATACGTATATATAATTATCATTAATTATAATTAGAAGTTTCATCATTGAAAAATTAGCATTTTATCCCATTTATTATTGCAGCTGATATTGCCTTGAGTATTTAAAACGTTTTGCAAAAAATAAAATTTCACATAATGTAAGACGCCTTGTATAATTGTTGAATAGTATATAATGCAGTTTATAGAGGAATATTGTTCTCAGTCTTGCAAAAAGAAAAAAAAAAAAGAAAGCTTTGAATATCACATTTACATATATGTCCTTGACAATCTGTAATGACAAAGCATGAGAACCAATATTTACACCGGGAAGTCTGCTCCACAAATTTTTCCACAAAAATTTATGGTTGAAGAAGTTGAAAAATTGGCATACAATTTAGTTGAAAAGTTCCATAAAAACGTTTCTTAGAGGATGAGCCAAACAGTTTTTTTGTGCATTCCAACTTCATCCATATTCTTCCAAAGCAAGGTTTTATTGCCCTAGGGAGAAGAGTGTAACCAAAGTCAGACTTACTTGGCTTTTCTAATCCTCATACACTAAAAGTATGTCTGTTGACTATTATCCTCATACTTCTAGAAGCACACAGTGAAACAGCCTCAAAATTATATTATCTCATGCTATTTCATGGGGACACACTTCGTTACAGCATATCTTATTTTAATATGGGTTTTGTCTGTATCTGCATCGAACGTCTTTGCTTTTGGGGTTTCTTTATTGCCATTTCAAACAGTAAACAACACAATAAACAAAAAAAGTCACCTCCATTTGGGAACTTCTAAATGTTTTTTTTTTGGTTCTGACATGTTTTTATACATTTTATTTCATCTGCTAGCTTTTTACTGAAAGACCGACTTCACCATTTTAAGCAATGTACTTGACATTTCCAAACAACATGACCTATAATAACATTATAAAATAATGTAATATTTAAAAGGAGAATTTGGAATCAAACAAATTCATTTTGGTCCAGTTATATAGCCTCTCCCACACAGTTTCCTGGTTTACACACCTGTATGGGAGATAGCTCTGCCCCATAGAATGACTGTAAGTGTTAAATTACATGGTAAAGGCCAAGTGCTAAGCAGAATGCTTTAATATAAAAAACGTAAAATAAACTATTTTTGTCATTTGATATAAATAGCACTAGCTCATAAATTTTATGTAAGAAATGGCTTCAAAACCACCTTTGGCTTGCTACTTATTTCAGCTCTAAAAATATCACCTGAACAATGAGTCTCAATTGTAGACACATTTAAACTTTTAGCACAAAAATAACTTTTTTTTTTTTTTTTTTGGCTAACAGATTGCAACATACTATATTTATCTTGAATGTTTCTTAATGAGTTTTTATTTTGGATGACTTTAAAAAGAATATCTGTACAAAACTTCTGTTTGTCTTGCTCTAAACTTGATATGAACGCGTGAATGTGATTCTTTCTTGAGGTCAGGAGGTTAATGCCTTCTTTAAAAAAAAAATCTAAACTAATCCAATGTCTTAAGGTCAGAGGTCTATATTGAAATTTCAGAGAGATGTTGAGTGCTTTTTCGAGTTATATCACCACAAGATGGGCTCTAGGGAAGACTGAATTATTTGTTCAGAGTTATTCCCTGTCACTCTGGCCATGCTTTCCTGAGGATGACAGGTAAGTCATTACCTAGTTGAGAAGAAATTTCATACACTGTTTCTTTTGTATTCCAATCTGCTTCCCTAGCATGATGTGTGCACTTTTTGTCAAATAAACTGACCAATTACACACATAAATGTATTGCTATTCTTGAGTACTGTTAAGCTGTTTAGTGTGGAGATTTCACTGTGAAGTTTGGAGATTTTCTTTAATAATGTCAATTTACATTTATGAAAAGGTGAACACTATATGACTTTTATTCTGTATTAAAGAGACTCACTTTTCCCCTTCCTTCCTTCCTTCCTTCCTTCCTTCCTTTCTTCCTTCCTTCCTTCCTTCTTCTTTCTCTCTTCCTTTCTTTATTTTCTTTCTTTCTTTCTTTCTTTCTTTCTTTCTTTCTTTCTGTCTTTCTTTCTTTCCTTGCCTTTTGCTTTTATTTATTTTTGCCTTAGTGGTATTGTTTCTTATAAAACTAATAATAATACCAATAAAGGTAATGGAACCATTATTTTTTTCCCTATGATAGTAGGAGGACATAATACCTCATTTTATATCACTATTTGTTTGTTTCTTTGTTTTCATAATCGTTTACTAAAATATTACAGAAGTGAATATAAAATAGCAGCTTCTAAGTCAAAGGAGGGAAAAAATTGTCCATTTAGTAGAAAACTATTTTCTAAGCCCCTCTTCTGTACCATTGATAAATCACTCGCTCTGCAGTGCTACTTAGCTTTGCCCAAAAGACTTACTCCGATTTGAGGCATAATTAATCCTCACCTGGTGCCATAAACTGAACGTGCACAGCACATCCTTCTTGCCCTTTCCTGAAAGCTGAAGTGACACAGATGTTAGGGATTTTCCAGATCCTTCTTAAATCAACTGCAGCAATTGTTTCCCTGAGAAAATTTACAATCTGGAGATGCTTTGCCCTGCTTTTACTTTCTCCCAAGAGAAAGGAGACAGCAACTCAAGAAGCTATGAGACTACTAAATGTGCTTTTATGTCCCCAGGCTAATAATAAATTCTAAGGATCTGGAGAAATTAAGCCTGCTTTGCAAATCATTGTGTTTATCTTTCCCAATATACCATCACTTGCTTCTAATAACAATAAACTTTTCTCCAAATGGGGAGGCTCTCTGGGTCTATGAATGATGTAAATGTACATAGTGTTATTAGGAAGTTAGTTACATTTGAAATAGCGAACACTTTTTTCCCTCTCTGTAAAACAGGCGAGTTCCCATTTTGCCGCCCAAAAATCCCGTACAATTCCTGCTTATTCCAGTTACCCCTCCAAGTTTTTAAATTACATTTCTTGCTTTTGGGGTAGAAGAATTATGCAGATGAATACCTTGTGTAACAAAATGTTAATTTTGTTGTAGCTATAAGCTGGATAATTTTGGTCATGAAAAGAGCAAGTTAAACTAGATTTGGCAGAAATTAGAGCAGTCCCGATTCAGCAGTAACCTTACACAAAACTTTGATTCCGTTGTAATCACATCAGACAAACTAGATTGGGCATAATTAGATGAGGATAATTAAATTCTCCATCTCTTAGGGAACATTGAAATGCACATATGTAGGATTCATTATTTTTCCCTTTGTATCCAGTTGTAGCATTGAAAATCTATACCCACGAAGAATTCAGATGGGTTTGCGACAAGACAAGAGGGGCTCTTATTCATTGTTGTTTCTCAATATTAACTGTGAAAAAAAAATTATCGTAGCTTTCGGACAATCAAGGCTACAGGATTTCTTAAGTTGATTCCACTTTATGGTTTACGCACAATTTTAAGGAATAAGGTTCTTATTAAAAAACGAACAATCAGAAATTAAGAATAGTACAAATCTGGAGTGCCTATGTGGCTCAGAGTGCCCCCCTCTTGATTTCAGCTCAGGTCATGATCTCAGGGTCGTGAGATGGAGCCCTGTGCTGGGCTACATGCTGGGCAAAAGCCTCCTTAAGATTCTCTCTCTCAAAAAAAACAAAAACAAAAACAAAACAAACCCCATAAAAACAGTTCAAATTCATTCTGTTTTGTCATAATTTAAAAAAATAAATAAATTTTGGGGGGGCCCTGAGTGACTCAGTCGGTTAAGCATCCAACTTCAGCTCAGGTCATGATCTCAAGTTTGTGAGTTCGAGCCCCGTGTCAGGCTCTGTGCTGACAGCTCAGAGCCTGGAGCCTGCTTCAGATTCTGTGTCTCCCTATGTCTCTGCCCCTCCCCTGCTCATGCTCTTGTCTCTCTCTGTCTCAAAAACAAATAAAAACATTTAAAAAATTAAAATAAATAAAAATAAAAATGTTTTGTATTAATTACTACCAATACAAATTTCATATTTTCACTATACAGCTTGTTCATTAAAAATAATGAAAATTCCTTTTTTCAAATTATTAGAAAGTTATAATAATATCACTGAATGTCATTTGATGTGTGTATTTTCCATGACTTTTACAACCTCATATAAATTGCTATCATCTTTTTGTTTAATAAATACATATGATTAAAAGACCTAAATATAGTCTAGGTCTATACTTTAGATCTGAACTTTACTATAAATTCCTTATAAAACTTATGAATCAGATTCAGAAGTACTTATTGCCAAATATGATATCCAAACCCAGAGTGAAAAATAATCACATACATTTTTTTTCTAAAGGACAAAAAAAAGTTATAAAGCAGAATATAATGTATATTTATAAGATATTTCCTGTAAGTGGTATTTCATGGGACTAGGATGAGGAATATGTTAAGTGAACTACATGAATTTCCTGTTCACAGGAACTGTATTCTTTTTTATAGTGTGCTAAGAAGAGATGATTTTTCTGGGACACTCCAAACGAAATTAGTGCAGACTTTGTATCGAGCATGGCTTTACTTTTAATTTGACTCCCACACGTAGAGCCTCTTAAAGGCTATTATTCGCGCTCTGTAAATCCTTCTTCTGTAGAGAAGGATCCATGTTGCCATATTCCAGAGATAAGCCCTTTCTTCTCATTCTCAGTAAAATGTACCTCTACCTGTTGTTATCTTTCAAGTTATACATTAAGGCATAAGGTAACAATATATCTATGAATGATTCTAAACACTGAAGCATATGATAACGAAGGAAAGCAAAACAGATAATGGACTTGGAAGCCCAGTAAGTGTTATTTTCAGACTTGAATTATATCTGATATCAATATCAGAATGCTAGATGTGTTTATTTCTATTGGAACAGTGTCTGTTTTAAATATTCTCAGCTAAAAGAGGAAAGAAATATGTGCGTGGTTACTAACCCATGTATACAACTATGTGTTAACCAGTGTTGCCCAGATAAACAACAATACAGTATAGATAGTTGTTTTTACTGTCTCTATAGGTCAAGGCAGAGTAGAGACAGAAAGCTATAGGAACTGGGCACATGTTTTATTGGCTTTTGTGGGTGAAGTGTTTTGGGATTCTTGGGCTAAGGCCAGATCAGTCAATTCAATCCAAAACAGCGTGGTTTTGGAAAATTACATGGGGTTGAATCTAATGGGTTACAAATGGGAGTCCCTGGGAGACAGGGGAAGATGCATATCACAAGGGTGGTTGGGGAAGCCATATCAGGAAGTTACATTTGCTTGTGATTCTCTGGGCTCTTATCTAAGGGCATGTGCGTACACGAGGAGGCTAGTATAAGTTAAAGGATTTATCTAAGCTTCTTAGCCAAACAAAATGGATGCCAAGAAAGCAATACCAAGGAGTAATTTAGGAAGCTCTCAACAATGTTTATTTTTGAAGTGGTTATTCATATACTTGGATTAATCTCTGCCACCTCTGTAACTCATTTCTAAAGTTGTACCTGTCCTGGGGTGCCTGGGTGGCTTAGTTGGTTAAGCATCTGACTCTTGATTCCAACTCAGGTCATGATCTCATAGTTCATGAGTTCAAACCTTGCATCAGGCTCCTCACTGTGAGGAGACACCTTGAGATTCCCTCTCTCACCCTCTCCCTCTTCTCTCCTTCAGACTCACGCTCGGTCTCTCTTTCTCTCAAAATAAATAAATAAACTTTAAAAATAAATAAAATTGTATCTGTTCTTTATTTCTTCTTCTTCTTCTTATTATTATTGTCCCCTCATTTTCCCTTCTCTGCTTGGAGTACTTTACATGGATTGATTCTTTTATTCACTCTTTGCATATCAATAATATTTCCTTTTAAGTTTTTTGTAGTAGCTTCCCTTAAATGCTTTTTTAGTTGCTCGACTTTTATATTTTTTGTCAGTTATGGTTGTGTCTGTGGAGAATGTCCATGGGACTATTCATGTTTAAAAAATATGATTCTGATTATTAATATATAATGAATTTTATAGATGCAAGAAAACATGTAGTAAGACTGTTAGGATAATATTGGTCTCATCATGAGAGATGGTGATTTGGGCAGGAAGGATGACATTGGAGAAGGAGAAAATTCAGTGGATTCACATGATATTCAACAAAATTTAAGAATGGATTGCAAATAAGAAGGAAAAGAATTGATCATGTTGTGATAATTCTTTGTCTTGATGAATTCATTCTGTTACAGTGCTTTTTTTTTACTCAGATCAACAAACCTGGAAGAGAAAAAGGAGGATCATAACATACAATATATGATATTAAAGAGCATAATTTTTTGCTTTTCTGTCTTCTTCACTATGTATTAGACTATGTCTTGGCTAGCTATGTCAACATTAAACTCAGAGGTTGGTTTGTAACTCTAAAAAACAAAAGTTATTCATTTACAGTTGTAAGGTAAAATCTAAGTGCATATGTAGACTTCCTACCAGCTTGAAATGGAGTAAAGGCCTTAAATCCAAGACTCCCTTGATCTTCAAAAGAGACATCTGAAAACCACATCTACACAAACCATAAAAAAGTTCTTGATCCCAGGTAAATCTTTTCATTGTTTGTCTCAGATATTATAGTAAAGCTAAGGGAAAGTATCTCAGTGCCAATACGCTCACCAGTCTCCACAACAAAAGTCCAGAAAATATCTGGTATTACCATCATCTCTCTGAGCCAAGCACAGTGCCTACTACATAGTCACATATTATTTAATCCGTAAGAACAAAGAACCTTGCTCACTCATACACTGTTATTAAAAGAAAATGAATTACTTTTATAAAGCTCTACACTACTAGGTAAATTGGATGATGCTTTGATCTTTCTATTAAGTGACTAAGAGACTTAAGGCATACATTATTTTTCTAGCTTTTGTAGATAAAGCATCTGAAGATGAGAGAGGTGATGCCCAAAGTCATAAAACATAGCTAAAAACTGGCTGATTCAGGACTAAAAGAGGCACTCAGGTCCAAGTACATCAATCTTTCAACTACATCTGCCCACCTAGGAATAACATAGTTCTACAGGATTGTGTGGCTTGACCTCTAATTAGGAGAAGAAACTTTCTTTCTTAAAATGCTTTTGCCAGGGTTTAGATTTACTATAGGCATCTAAGGGATGAACCAATTTATATAAAAATCCAATCACCAATAGAAATTTTAGACCCCCTAATATTGGGCACTTCACCATCTTTGGTATGTAAATATTTTATTCATATCAATATCTTACTCCTCATAAGTTGTTACTCACAACTGGAAAAGACAGAATATAAATATCATCATCATCACCACCACCACCATCATCATCATCCCGCTTTATTTCTTTAAATGACATTTATGGAAAATATTATTTCTTAATTGTTCTTCTTTTAAAATAATACCTGTTCTCTGAATTTTGGCAAATTTGAAATATCTCAGTTTTAGTTAAAATCCCACTAGCACAATTATTTTCATGGGTAGGTTTGGTTCATTCCCTTTGCAAGTGTGGAGTATGTCGCTATAAAATGCCAGTGGCATCCCTCTAAGTTAAAACTGTACTAAGGAATTGGAGGATAAAAAAAAAAAAAAGATTCCAAATCTTCTTCCTAAACTTTGATAACTGGATAAAAATAGAGTAAAATGAAACTCATTCCACCTTTGGCAATAACATGAACATTTTTTTTAAACTTCCTGATTCCAGAATTTTGAGGCAATACAATGGATGTCAGCTTGGTGGCTTTGAGTGAGCAAATGGAAGAATGAAATGAGATGCAAAGTAGGTTTAAAGACAAGCTTCTATCCCTTCTGGGTTCTGATGAGGAGCTTAGACTTTATTCTAAGATAAAAAAAGTCAGTCAGAAAAAGGTTTCATATAGTAGGTCAAGATAATCCGATTGCAAATTTCAAAAGGATATAGCCACCGGAAGTCTTTGGTGACACTGGAAGGAGTAGTTTTAGTGAATCGCTTGGAAAGAATGAAATTTACATTACAGTGTGTTGAACTGTGATTAGGTGTCAGGCAGGAGAGAGAGCAGGTGGGAGAAAATCCTCAGAGATGTTGTTTGGGGAGACTTGCAAAAAGTAGTGAGTGGCTTAAGTGATAGGAGTCAGGGAAAAATAAAACTCTGTGCGCGTGTGTGTGTGCATGCATGTGTGTGTGTGTGTGTGTATGTATTAAGATGGACATGAGAATTATCCACTCTAGAGAAAGTATTGATGATAAAATACAGTGTTATCTGTGACAGGGTGAGAAGACCTGAGAGTGGAAGTGAAAAGAAGAGCAAAAATAGGAACAGGGGCAGACACATGAATTTTCTGGTATGTTTAATTCAAGGATCTATGTTATAATTTTGCACTAGATATTTAACAATGCCCAGCTTGCGTCAGAGTCTAAATATAAAATTTAGAGTCAGAAAAATCCAGATTTCATGACAAATTTAGGTAGTAGTTACTGAATCTGTTGCAAATTAGTATAGAATTATCATTTTGTTTTCTTTTCTCTTCTTTCTGGACTATCTCTAATCCTCAGTTTTCTTTTCTTTTCTTTTCTTTTCTTTTCTTTTCTTTTCTTTTCTTTTCCTTTTTTTCTCTTCTTTTCTTTTCCTTTTTTTTCTTTTATTTTTTCTTTTCTCTTATTTCCTTTAAAATATTCATATTCATTTTGACAGAGAGAGAGAGAGAGAGAGAGAGTAGGGGAGGGGCAGAAAAAGAGAGAGAGAGAGAATCCCAAACAGGCTCTGCTCTCTTAGTGTAGAACCCAATGTGGCACTCGATTTCATGAACCGTTAAGATCGTGACTTGAGCTGAAATCAAGAGTCAGACGCTTAACCAACTGAGCCACCCAGGCGCCTTCTTGCCTTGCCTTGCTTTGCCTTGCCTTGCATTGACCTGCCCTGCCTTCCCCTCCCCTCCCTTTCCCCTCCCTTCCCCCTTCCTCTCATTTTCTTTCCTTTCCCTTCCTTTCCTTTCCTTTCCTTTGCCCCAAACACTTCCTTCTGGCTCTAAGGCCAATGCCCAGACAAGTCCTCATTATCCCAATTTATCCATGTCTTTAGTTATTTCATGGCTTTCTTTCTTTCTTTCTTTCTTTCTTTCTTTCTTTCTTTCTCTTTCTTTCTGTTATCTTTTTCTTTTTTTTCTCTTTAGAATGGGCCTGGGCATAGCACTCAAACTTAATTGGTGCTGTGAGATTAACATTTTCTTTTGAATTAATATACTATTCATCCCAAGTTTCATTGGTGGCTCTTAAAATCGAGATTTTGTTCAAAAATTTTTTAAAAAAAATATCTTCTTCAAAAATATACAGATCTAAAGGGAAGAGTTTCCAAATATACCAAAATAATAATGTAGAATTAGGAAGACTTTTCATCTCTAAGAAAGCAAAATAATGATAGATTTCTAAACTTGATTTGTATGTAGATACAGCACTCCAGTACATTTTGGAAAATTAGTTTTTCTAGAGTGATATGAGAAGAGCACTATGTTAAAGGACATACAAAACTGGAAGAACAGTATTAAATCTATTGAGAATCATTTATAAAATGTTTAAAATATTATTATACACTTAATTAATGGACCCAGAAAAATAAAGAGGTATACTTTATTTAAATGGTCAATAGAATATTCAGAGGAAAACAAAAATAAAGCAAGAACAAAAACAAGTGTGATGTATAGTTTAAACAAAAGCTTTTTGTGCTAACAAGAATTAAAGATTTCTCTCATCAAATTTTATAGGATTGATGGGAAAGTGTATGGAAATTAAAGGAAAAATTATTCTTTTGTATCTATGATTAAAAAGTACCTTAAATGCTCAGGCAGATATTTAATAGCCTTTAAACAGCAATACCTATGTAGGTTTTATATATACCCAATTATATATACTCACATATATATGTATATGTGTATATTTGTGTTGCATGTATGTATATGTGTATGCAACATATATATACATATGAACATATAGCACATACAAGTTTACATAATATTGAAAAAAATAAATATGTAGACTATTCTATTTCTTGTTAAAATTAAGTTTGTATGTATTTCAACTCAGCAAGCAATTTCATTAAAATGTACCCTTTCTATTCTCTGTCATTATGTTGTTACAATGACTTAATTTAGAGAACATCTAAAAATGAAAGTTCTCACTTTTACAACAGGAGTAGAAGAGATATTACAGAAAAACAACAATTTCCTCAAGCAAGTGTTGGAAATTTAGAGCCTTGGGATGGAAAAACTGTCAATTACTTGTTGATTCTATTGGTCTTTAGCCTTGGGCTTTACTTGGGAACTTTTTTCTATTGTTATCAATATTTTATTGCAATTGTCTTTAAAGCTTATTTCTGTGTATAATCACACTTGTGTATGTGCCATCAACATTATACAGCAAAGCCCTGAAAATCCTTAATACCTCAATGTAAAACACAAAGTTCAAGTCTCATATTAAATTTTATTTTATTTTATATACCTTTGAGAATTACAAAAAAAAAAAACAAAAAACAGGATGATGATTTCTTTCTCCTCAGTTTGGTTCCAGCCACATGACAAAAATCTAAGAATTTTTTTCAGTTGCTTTAGAAACACCATGGGATAATTTATGTTTTTTTCCATTTGAATTATCTTAAAGTACAATACACAGATTTTAATATCTTTATGCAAAAATGAAATACCTGATTTCATACATAATATATGTAACTTTTATACTTTATATATATAATATATATATATAAAGTTCATGTGAGTGTGTGGTTCAAAATTGTAATACCTAACAAAGAAAAGAATTAGTTTGTATTGAGTGATAAAGAGAATTATTGACTAGAAGAAGATACAAGGAAATTTGAAAGTAATAGAAATTGTCTATGTTATGATTCTGATGGTCATTAAAGGACCATATATATGCCAATCAAAACTCTTCAATTTATAAACTAAAAATTGGTTAATATTTGTACTTAAATTATTTCTCAATAAATATGATTAATAATCGTTATTTTGCTAAAGAGATAAATGTTGTGTTATCTATCCTTATTGTCATTATTTATTTCAATAAATTATAGATATTGCCAATAAACAAATAACAAGGAAGCTTCATCTGTTTCAAAATGCATACTATAGTAAAATAACATTTTTTCTCTCAAAACTAATTATGCTCATTTTTTAAACTATTTTCAGAAATAGATATTTCTGTTGGAAATGTAAACTGTTACCATAGTTTTAGTTACCAACTGGGCAGATTTCATCAAATTACAAAGAAAGCTTGAATCTTAAGCAATTCATGCTTAAGAAATCTTCAATGAAATTATTGCACACTCAATAAAAATGTGTAGAAATGTGCATTTTTATATTATACAGTTCTTAAAAAGGATAAAAAAACTCAGGCCACCAGGGTGGCTCAGTCCGTTGAACCTTGGACTCTTGATTTCAGCTCAAGTCATGATCTCATGGCTTATAGGGAATTGAGCCCCACATTGGGCTCCATGCTGACAGTGCAGAACCTGCTTGGGATTCTCTTTCCCTTCTCTCTCTGCCCCCCCCCCCCTCCAGCTCACATGTGGGCACTCACTATCTCTCAAAATAAATAGACAAACATTTTTTTAGAATAGAAGGATAAGAATTCTATAGCACCAAATTAAATATGCCCCCCAATATAATTTGTTATTAAAGCAAATTTTAGATCCTATCAACAGTGTATTTTGTGTCATGTAGCTGCTATAGGAAATTATCACAAGCTTGGTGGCTTAAAAACAACATTAATTCATTCTCTCACAGTGGAGCCAGACGTACAAAGAAACTATCACTGAGGCAAAATCAAGGTGAGCGGGCACGTTTCCTCCAGAGGCTCTCGAGAAGAATCCATTCCTTGCTGCCTCCTACTTCAGGTGGCTGTTGGCATTGTCCTGTGGCTGTATCACTAAATCTCAAAAACCAGCATCTTTGTATCTCTCTCTGCTCATCTTCCAATTACCTTCCCCCTTCGTGTGTCAAATATCCCTCTGCTTCTCTCTCATAAATATACAAGCGTTTGCATTTAGGGCCTACGTAGAGAATCACAATATTTCCCCATCTGAAGATCCTTAATTTAATATACAGCTGTAAAGAGTCTTTTTCCAATGAAGGGAACATTTACAGATTCCAGGATAATTCCTGCAATCTTTGGGTAATTTCTTTTGGTGTTATCACAAGTGATATGAGACGTTTATAGGTAAAACACTTACAAATCCTTGCACACAAAATCTGGCAAGATATATCAAAAACTGAAGATATTTATTACTAGAGAGGGCAAATGCTAAAACTGACAAACCTGTGTTCATAAGCTCTATTGTCAATATTAGAAACAGTATCTTGAATGAGATCCTATTTTGCATAAGATACATATTTTGGTACTTAAAATATGCATAAACAGAGTTCTTTGCAGTGATAATTGTATGTGATAATTTGGACTGCTTAAAAGCTGATTGTTTAATAAACTCACAATACTAATTGTATTATTTATTTGATAAACAAAAGTATTTTATTTATTGTATCCACCTAAGACGGTCCTTTTAATAGGCTTTTATATTTATGAGTTTGTTAAAATAGTCCTAGTAATTTTTATGATAGGAATATTTATGTTTATAAAATAATGTCTTATTCAACTAAAATATGTATTTTTAAAAGCGGCAAGTCTAAATTGTCAGTAAGCTGCTTTCATATTTAAAGTATATGATTTACTGAAGTCTTTGTAGAAACTAAAAACAGTAAGACAATAAAAGTAGAATGTTGTGGATATTTTTTGTGACTAGGAAAAACACTATTGCCAAGAGACGAAATCACCTCACAAGAAAAGGATTTATATTGTTGCTTTGAAAAAGATAGTCTTTTCAGATTGATTTTAATGGAAAAATTTCAACCTTTATTGTCTTATGGAGAAAAATAAAAGCGAACGTTGAGTATATATTGTTGCCATTATCAAGCTTTTAGTTTGGTTGGTTAAAGATGAACACAAAGCCTCTGTCAGACCCGGTCTTGCAGGTCTACAGACTTAAGTGGAAGAGGAGGATGTATGACTTAAATATAACAATAAAAGTGTGCATAAGCCTATTTCTAATTAACTGAAATAACAGTAATAAATGAGGGGCCAATTAAGAGAAAATGCACAGTCTGGAATGGTCCTTGTGTCATGACGTCAGATGGGAATTCAAGGGCTCTGGCTTTGAATTCCTAGTGTAGAATTTCAATAATTATATCTCTGGTACATAATTTCCTTCTCTGTCTCCCTTTCTCACTCTCTTCCTCCTCTTCCAATGTCTCTCTTTCTCTCTTTTTGTATGGGTTTACTTTGTTTTTTATTTTATTTATTTTTTTAAATATTTATTTAGTTAGTTTGAGAGAGAGAGAGAGAGAGAGAGCAAGAGAGAACAGGTGCATGGGGGAAGGGAGAGAGAGAATCCCAAGTATGCTTTGTGCTGTCAATGCAGAGACCCACATGGGGCCTGATCTCACAAACAATGAGATCATGACCTGAGCCAAAATCAAGAGTTAGATGCTCAAGTGATTGAGCCGCTCAGGTGACCCAGTTTACTTTGATTTTTAAAGTGAACAATGATCTTATAAAAGAATCTAAGAGGATTGTTTGTAAGAGAGACTAAAACCCTCATGTATGTTTTAATAAGTAAAATGAATAATTTTGCTGCTGCTTAACTATGCTTCATTCTGTTACAAATCTGGAGGGTTCCAAAATATAGCACATCTGACTGACATTATTTCAATATATTTGAACTGTGCTGAATGCTGGGCGGAAAAAAAAATGACTCCCCCACCTTCCCCATCCTGAGTGAGCTTCATAAGTCCCTTTGAAAGATGAGCAGAGTTAAAAAATATATGCTAATCACAGCACAAAATGTTTCCAAACAAGCAGGAAGTACCTAATTGGCCTGAGATACACAAGAATTCGATCAAGAAAAAGTGATGTCCAACTCAATAGTGTCTGAGGTTTAGTTGGATTTATTCCAAGGACATGGATGGGGTTTGAGAGTATTATGCTAAGTGAAATCAGTCTGTCCGAGAAAAGTCAATACTATATGATTTCACTCATATGCGGAATTTAAGAAACAAAACAAATGAGCAAAGGGGAAAAAAAGAGAGAGAGAAAGGCACAACAAGAAACGTACAGGTAACTATAGAGAACAAACTGAGGGTTGCCAGGGGGGAGGAGTGTGGGGAAATGGGTTAAATAGGTGATGGGAATGAAGAGAGTGTGATGAACAGTGCGTATTGTATGCAAGTATTGAATCACTATATTGTGCACCTGAAACTAATATTACACTATATGTTAACTGACTGGAATTTAAATAAAATCTTTTTTAAAAAAGGGTTGTAAGTAAACAAGTTTCTGGAGAGGGAGGAGGAAGCTAAAAGGTCCTGAGGGAAGAAGTGAAAAGGACTACTGGAGAGAAATAGATTGTCTGCTGTGCAGTGAGATGCAAATGGAGGGTAGGATACACCATAATGAGAGAGATGGCTGAAGAGATACACAAAGTCATGAAAAGCTTTTTATTCCAGGGTCACAGATTTAGAAATTTGATTGGAAAATGTAGAAAACCCTTAGGAAGTGATATAATCAACTCTGCATTCTTAAAGATATTCCCAGTTGCAATGTGAATATTGAATTAGAATGTTATTTCTCAATGGAGACAATGCTGTTGGTATCTCATGAGTAGAGGCCACAGATGCTACTAAAGATCCTACATTGTATGGGATAGACTTCCGCAAGCACAAGAAATTATGTCATCTAAAATGTCAGTAGTGGGGCGCCCGGGTGGCTCAGTGAGTTGAGCATCCGACTTCGGCTCAGGTCATGATCTCATGGTTCATGGGTTCAAGCCCTGCATCAGGCTCTGTGCTGATCGTTCGCTCAGAGCCTGGAACCTGCTTCGGATTCCATGTCTCCGCTCTCTGCCCCTCCCCCGCTCACGCTTTGTCTCACTCTGTTTCTAAAAAATAAATAAATGTAAAAAAAAAATTTTTAAAAAGTCAGTAGTGCGAGGGTAGAGACAGCATGGATTAAGGGTAGGGAGTCATTAGTTTCTAATAAAGCCAGTTAATAGGCTATTACAATGATGAAAATAAGTTAAGAGGCTTACGAAAGGTGGTTGAAACAAATGAGTATGAAGGGAAGGAGTTTGAGTCTAAATATATCAACAGAAATTCATGATTGATTGATCTAGAGCATAGAAAGCTAAAGAAAATATTGGAATAATATAGTTTCATAAAAATCAAAATGAATAAAATTATAAAAATAAAAGATGTACTATAAAAATGTCTTTTAGGCATAGCAAAGGTTTAAAAACTTCATTTTTACTTATGTGTTTTCTGTTCCAAATGTACTTGCTGAGCTTGAGGAAGGTTTATCAACGTGCTTTTTTATCCAGCTCCTGCCTTATTTCTGTGCCACAGTTTTAAAAATGGAAAAGAAAAAAAAAAAATTAAGGACAACAGAAAAGAGTTTTGAATTGATTTTCTTCTTTCTTTACAACATTTTACTGTGTGTGAGTCCTCTCTAGGAATATCATTTCCTCTCATTCTAATTTCATGATCACTTACTATTTACCTTTTTTTTTTTTTTTTAATACAAATGCTCGGTAAAAGGTTGAAAGTGTTTCTATCACTATACAAGAGGACTTAAAATGCTCTTGTAGTAAACAGCAGGTTATTTAAGTTCCCACAAAAAATTTCCTCTTTATGTACTCCAAATTGACATTTTACCTCTGGAGTCAAAATGCCTTGATATAAATTCTCATTCTGCCCATCATTCTAGAGACTTTTATTTTTATTTAAAAAAAATTAATGTTGGGGCGCCTGGGTGGCACAGTCGGTTAAGCGTCCGACTTCAGCCAGGTCACGATCTCACGGTCTGTGAGTTCGAGCCCCGCGTCCGGCTCTGGGCTGATGGCTCAGAGCCTGGAGCCTGTTTCCGATTCTGTGTCTCCCTCTCTCTCTGCCCCTCTCCCGTTCATGCTCTGTCTCTCTCTGTCCCAAAAATAAACGTTGAAAAAAAAATTAAAAAAAAATAATGTTTTATTTATTTTTGAGACAGAGAGAGACAGAACATGAACAGGGGAGGGGCAGAGAGAGAGGGAGACACAGAATCTGAAGCAGGCTCCAGGCTCTGAGCCATCAGCACAGAGCCTGACACAGGGCTCGAACTCACAAACCGTGAGATCATGACCTGAGCCGAAGTTGGACACTTAACCGACTGAGCCACCCAGGCACCCCTAGAGACTTTTAATCTAGGGGAAATTACCCAATCCCTCCATCCTATGGTGTCATTAACTGAAAATATAAGCACAAAGGTGCCTGGGTGGTTCAGTCAGACTGAACCAGGCTCTTGATTTCTGCTCAGGTCATGATCTCATGGTTCCTGAGAATGAGCCCCTGGTAGGGCTCTGCACCGACAGCATGGATCCTGCTTGGGAATCTCTCTCTCCCTCTCTCTCTGCCTCTCCCCTGCTCGTGCTCTCTTTCTCTCTCTCTTTCAAAAATAAATAAACTTTAAAAAAAAGAGAATATAAGCACAAGGAACAACAGATAAAAGTGGTAAGAGAAAAGAATATTTTTGGTACTATCTGCTGCTGTAAATATGTATACATATATGTAGATGATAAATCTTATATATCTATGTCCATCTTTCTTTCCGTGACTGATCTATCTGTATGAATGTAGTATCTCTAAACTGATATGGCTATTATAACTTTGATTTTGGTACATGCATTTATTTAGAAGCGCTTGGACAACATCAGAGATATCCACAGTTCTAATACCTCTCACCTAGTTGGTGAAGTGATTGCAGGTGAGATTATTTACTCCGGCAATTGTATTATAACACAATTGTATTATAACATAGTTTCACTCCACTTTTACATAGAGAGAATGTCATTAAGTAAGCCAAAATATATATAAGCAAAGACCGTATTGAAGATAACAGTTATGACGATCAGAGTCGGAGTCGAGTAAAATTTCAAACAGGCAGTGTGTCTTTAATAACTTGCTTAGCTTATGCTTGGTTCTCCAAGTGTTTCTTCTAACTCCACTATCATTGTTCAAAATATATGGTAATCTTATTCCTGCTAAAAGTAAAACAGTTTAGGTTTTTATACCCTCTAGGAATATTTACAGTTTAACTGGTGATTGTAAAATATTGATTGAACTTTGTGATTCTAGTGGCGGTGTATTAGACAATATGACAGACGGAGATGTGTTTTAGGGTAGAGAAAATACCTCACTTGCCATTCTCAATTAAGTGATCCCTGTCAAATACAATAAATTTAAAACAATTTATGGATAACAAGCGAGAACTATTGTGCTCTGTGACAAAATTTCAGAAACACTACAACGAATTAACTGCTGCAAATCAGCAGGGGACTTTCGCCATTTGTGCCCAATGGCAGAAGTCCGACCATTATTCTGTGAGCTGGGGTTTGTTTTCATAGCACACATCACAATTCGACCACACAGGAAAAGTGGACATTTTCTTTATTCAACTTTTTTCTTAAATAAAAAAGGAAGGGAGAGATAGTTGGCCATTATCTCACATATTCCAAGGGCAACACCTTCTTTTGTGGCCTGTTGTGTCAGCTTTTGTTTAGGTTTCATCCTGTTTTCCCTGGGCCACTATTACAGCTTCTAAAAGTTAAGTTGAATATAAATATAAATTTCTGCCCTTTTTTTTTTCTAATCACGGTATCAGTGTTTATGTTTTCTCCCTGTGGCTAGTGACTAACCTCCTGAATCCTGCTTTCAAAATTGATTTGAAGTCTATATTCAATCATGTATTTCCATGTCTAATACATTTCTCTCTCTCTTGTCCACTGGAGACAGAGGATTTCTTTGTACAGCATCTAAGTGTTTTCTAATCTTCCAGAAAAAACACGAACCACTTCTATACCTTCTGTGCCACATAGACATAACATTCCTCCATGTTGTTTTCCCGACTGACATCTACGTCTCATGTTTTCTGCCCAATTCATTGCTCCTCTCTTCTATCATTTAGAAAACCCGTGCTCATTCTTAAAGTCAAATGCCACTCTTATAAGTCCTTCTTAAATTTCCTGAGTTCCAATGGAATAGTGAGTACATTTTTAATACTTTTTATTATAAATGTTTTGTATCTTTTTTACAGATCAGATTCTGTCATTTAGATTCCATGAATAATGTATCACAGAACACTTACTCACTCTGCCCAAAGTCATACAATAAGCTGAATTCAGTTCACTTACAGGAAACAGTCCCAGCTTTTGAAAAAGAAGTGACTGTGTAGTCCAGTGTCCTTCCTCAAGATCATTGACACATCTCTATTTCCTCATAAGTGCTCGTAACTCTTTCTGTTGGTGGGTTCAGATGTTATTGTTTTCTTCCTCTTATCAAAGTAGCCTTTTCCCAACAAATTTGCTAATCGCTGACAACTGACAGTTACACAGTCTGTCACTGATGGTGTTTTATGTGATACATTGATCAATTCTTAAACCATTTCTTCTTTCCTGTGCAAGAGAACCACTTTGACCAACCTTTTAGCCACAATTGATAAATACTACTGTTATCTGTCCTGAAATATGGCCAATCTGGAAAAGCTAACTAGTGGCATTTGGGATTTCGGTGTTGGAGAAATGTCTGTTCTCTGTTCTTTTTTATTGATGAGAATCTTTTTCAATTGGCTATTATTTATTGATGAAGCAATGGCAATGCTGAAGGAGTAGAAGTAGAAAATATCAGCGAAAGTCAAGGCTGACATCTGTCGAGCTGTATAGCTTCAGTTTAGTTTTAAATAGAGACTTTAGAGGAATCCAGAACGATGAACATACCATTTATGGCATGTTAAGAATTATCTTTCAAGCATTAATATGCAATACAAAATGTGAGGAACAGCTATTACTTATTATCTAGCTTAAACGATAATACATTATACAAATTATACACCACTATTTACTTTGTACCATACTCTCATGTTGCATCCACCTTCTCTCTGATACATAGAAGTAATCATGTTGAACTTACCGTTTACTTTCAGGCATCATAATTTTACTGTGAGTAAATGTGTCCTTAAATAATACAATATCAGTATCTCGTGTTCTATATGTTTGATATGATTTCATCCTGTGAGTAAATTTCTACAAAATGCTTTGTTTGCTTAAACACGTGTTGATGAGGTCACTGATGTTTCGTACAGTTCTTTGCTCAATGTTGTATAATAGTTTATTGTATGAATACAATGCAATCCTGAAATCTAGGCTATCCCTAATCTCTGCTTTTGTAAACATTGCTGTGATAAATAATTCAGTCTGTATCTTCTGTGCTTTTTTTTTTTTTACAATTTTTCATTGAAATATATACACTGAGGTTGAATTATAATGCATAGGTCACATGAATATTAAATTTTAGTAACTGTTGTAAAACCTCTTATACCAGCCTAGTATAAGATACCATGTAACTACTCGTCTAAAAGTTGTAAGGAATTCTCAAAAGAAACTTGTAGACCTAATTAGTGAAATTAGGAAGGACACATGACATAAGAACAATGCACAAATATCAATCTGATTCTATATGTTAATAATAAATAATTTAAAATGAAACATTTATACATCCCTCTATATAGAGAGAGAATGAAAACATATACATCAAATGAAATACTTAAGTGTAAACCGAGTAAAATATATACATGGAATGTATATATGAAAATGAAAAACAGTTAAGAACTTTCATAAGTAATTGAGATGTAGCATATTTATGGGCTGGAAAGCTCAATATTATTAAGATATAACTTCTCCACAAATTGATCTATAGATTTAAGAAAATTTTAATCAAAATCCTGGCAAAATATATTATAAAAATAGACAAGAATATTCCCTAATACACTAGTGAAACAAACTAGAGTTTATAAATAGGCCTATACAATCATAGACAATTAATTTTTGACAAAGTTACAGACATAATTCAATAGAGAAAGTATGGATTTTCTTCAACAAATGGTGTTGGGACAACTGAACACCAATATGCAATAAAAAAAATGCCTTGACTTCATCTTCACAGCTTATAAAAATCCCCTGAAAATTGATTATAGATCTAAATATAAAATGTAAAATAAAAATTTAGAAGAAAACACACACACACATCTCCATGATGTTGGCTTAGGCAAAGAGTTCTTAGACACAGCATCAAAAGCATATTTTTAAACTACAGGGAAAAAAATTCTGACAAATTGGATTTAGTCCAAATCTAAAATGTTTGCTCTGTGAAAGACACTGTCAGGAGAATGAAAGAATAAGCTACATATTCAGAGAAAACTGCATCCCCAGCAAAGGACACACGTACAGAATATGTGAAGGCCTGCCAAAATCAAACCGAGAACACAAGCAATCCAAGTTTTCAAGTGGGTAGTTTCCTTGAGCCTATACTTCACCAAGAAGATAGATAGCTGGCAAATGAGAACAAGGAACTATCATTACCATCAAAGACGTTCAAATGAAAACCACAGTAAGACACCACTAGTGATCCGGGCCTCACAGGGTCAGTTTGCAGACCGGTGGGAGTCAGTGCCCCGGGCCCGGGCCCCGCCTCCAGCTGTCCTTCCAACTTCGCCTGGTGATGCCAATGGACCTCAGCAAGTGGTCCTGGCCTGTGATTTGCAGGAAGTGGAAGAGTGGCCACAGCATTGCAGGTCAAAATCTTCAGAGCACTGGGCAAAGTGCTGACGCCCACCCAGGTTAAGAACCAGCCCACCGGTCTTGCATGGGATGGCCTCGATCCAGGTGAACTGCATACCTAAGTGGTGACAGATCCCGATGCTCCCAGCAGGAAGGACCCCAAAAACGGAACGGCACCATTTTCTGCTGGTCAGCCTGAAGGGCAGTTACCTCAGCGGTGGCACAATCCTTCTGATTACCTCGCCTCTGGGCCTCCCAAGGCCACAGGCCTTCCCCACTAGGTCCGGCTGGTTTTCAAATACAATGGGCCACTGGCTTGTGAGAAGCGCATTCTCAGCAACCAATCTGGGGACGGCCGTGGCGAATTCAAAGTGTCATCCTTCTGCAAAAAGGAGCTGGGACCCCGGGTGGCCGGCACGTGTTACCAGGCAGAATGGGATGACCACCTGCCCAAATTCTGTAAGCAGCTGCCTGGGAAGTCGGGAAATGCTAGAAGACAGAAACCATCCCAGAGGTCTGGAGCGGTGTTCTCAAGTTCAGGGACGCATATAGATTCCTCTGCTTCTCCTTTCCCATTCTCACAGACGAGGCCAGAGCAATCAGGTAGTGGTTTAAGGTAGCTTTTCCATCTGCCTATCCTTTATAATTGAGAGGGTCACACCCCGGTTTATGTTTTGATCACGTTTGAATTCCCCTTGCGGCGGGGGGAGGATGCATTTTGGTACTAGCAACCCAGAATTTAAAGAAGAAACCATTCAGGTAAAAAGAGTAGGCCTACAGCAGGCCAAAGAATCTCTAAGGGAGGTTTACATAAAAAGAGATTTGTTTCTTCTTCTTCCATTGTGAACTGGAGTCCCAAATTGTGCATGACAGCACTCCTGGGTGGTGCTTTTACAGTCAGCTCCCTCACTAAGACAGCCAGAGTTTGACGTGTCCCCAGTGTGATGATGTGCCTTGGGCTGCTTACTAGGGTCAGTGTCCTGCTCTGGCTCCTTTAAAGAGCAGTACTGGAAAAAACAATAGGGACGGTCACTTTGCTGTCAAGACCCTGCCATGGAGATGAGCTGCAGGGCTGGGTGAGTGACGGTCAGAAATCTCTAAGTCTGTGCCTCTTAAACTCGTCATTCCGTCTGTGTAAGAAAAGATGATCGGGAGTTGTGGAATGTTGTATTAATTCTGCTGTTTGCTTATAGTTGAATACAAATAAACACATTATGTGAGGAAGAAAAAAACAATAAGGCAGCATTGTATGCCTGTTAGATGAGTAAAATTAAAAATAAACACAATACCAAATCCTACCAACATGTGAAGCAACTAGAACTCTCCTATGTTTTCAGGAGGAATGAAAAATGGTACAGCCACTTTGAAAAAAAAAAAATTGGTAATTCCTTGTAAAGTTAAAGACACATTAGCATATAATCAGCAATCTCTCCCTAGCTATTTTCCCTAGAGAAATCAAAATTCATGTTCACACTAAAATGTGTACACAAATATTCATAGGAGTTTTATCCATAATCGCCAAGCAGTGGAAATAGCCCGAATGTTCTGTAATGAATTTATTGCCATTAGGTGAATTAATTATACAAAATATGGCATATTCATACAATAGAATGAGAGTTAGCAATAAGTAATAGACTATAAGTACAGTCAACAACTTGAATGAATCACAAAATAATTGTTTAGACTGAAAGAAACCAAACTTACCAAGGTTATGTGAGGCATCATTACATTTATAAGAGATTCTGAAAAATTACAAAACTACGGGATCAGAGAACATACCAATATTATAAAAATGAAAACAAAAATTTGACTTCATGTAAATTTAAAGATTAAATTTAAAAAGAAAGCAAGTTAAATAGGAAAGAATCTCTGAGATCATATTATGCTTTGTACGGAATGATTTTGTTAAATGCCATTTCCACCACACCACAATTTCTGTGAAATGTTTACTGCAATTTTCCTTCAAGAAAACTACCTACTTGCTTGTTTGTTATTCTCTTTTTGCCTGTTGCATCTCTAGGAAAAGTATATACATGTAAATATATACTTGCCACCATTTTGGACACTTTGACTCATATATTTGGTTAACATTGTCTTTCTCATGCACCTTCGTCCTCTTTTCATCTTGTACTATTAAACTGTAGCTATGACAAATAGTCAAGTTGAGTTTAGTGCCGAATAAGTACAGGAATAATGAATGAATAAAAAGTAGATCAAATATTCGAATTATATAAAACTACAATTGACACTGACACCCTAAATAATGTTTATACATTTCAGCCAGAGAACTTTCCTCACTTTATTGTCACTGTATTTATTGATGATATAACAGTATATCACAATTATTTTCTTACAGATTCAGAAATTAAATTTAATAATTGTCAATATTTCCATGTATATTTTCTCTTTCTCTCTCTGCCCCATAACTCTATAAGGTGTCTATATAATGGGAGTATATTATACAACATGACTATATGTGGGTTGTGTGTATGTATACATATACATGTAGGAGCTCCTGGGTGGCTCAGTCGGTTAAACCTCTGACCTCGGCTCAGGTCATGATCTCTCATGGTTCATGGGTTTGAGCCCACGTCAGGCTCTGTGCTGACAGCTCAGAGCCTGGAGCCTGCTTCATATTCTGTGTCTCCCTCTCTCTCTGCCCCTCCCCTGCTCATACTCTGTCTCTCAAAAATAAATAAAACGTTAAAAAAATAAAAATAAATAAAAAATAAAAATGTACTTTACATAGAGTATATGTTTATTTTTATATTCACTTTGCATATACACACATACTTTTTTTTAAATTGGAAATGTATAGGTTGGTTTCTCGCTTTTATGCTCTAATTTGCAAAATCTCATAAACAATATCATTCTCATATATTGGTTATATTTAAAGTTCACTTAATTGCATTGTGTTCAATTATAAAATGATTTATTTGAGCATGCAGGCTTTTTCTATTTTTTCTGTTACATTATTTTATAACTTCTGTAAAGTGTTTAATTACTAAATGTCCCTTTGATTCACGGTCTATTTGTGGGGTTTGTATAGAATTAGAATATGCCACTATTAGAGTTGTGTTTTGTTTGTTTGTTTGTTTTGTTTTGTAAGTCGGACCCATGCCCAGTGTGGGGCTTGAACTTAGAATCCTGAGATCAAGAGTCCCATGCTCTGCTGATTGATCCGCCACTAGCCCCTGAAATATGCCACTATTAGACTTAAGTATCAGCTATTTCTTTTGTTTACCTTTACCTCAGACTTTTGATAAACAGTGTTAAAAAATTAATTCAAATCATTTATCTGTTCAATTAATCCCTTTCCATATTGAAGTACAACTTTGAAAATTAATAGGAAGAAACTTTTTGCTTTGGCATAGCTCTAGAGAGTCAAATTAATCATATTTATATTCAAATTCACGTTGCTGAAATTATAAGTTATTTGATTTTTAGTACTAGAATCTTTGTGGTTGAATCATATTAAAATAGTGTAAAAACATTCTCTAAATATTTTGATAAATTGACATAAATGTAAATAGAATTTTAACTGCTATCCCTGATTTCCACATTATAGAAAAAAGACTGATTAATAATATAAGAAGCTATAAATAGCTTCTTTAAATATAGTTCTGGCCAATATTAGCTGCCCAATATCCAAGAAACAAAATACACAATTGGTTAGAAATAACACATATATAATAATTTTATTATTTTAGTTTTATTTTATTTTATTTTTTACAAATGTAATAATTTTAAAATTATTCACATAGGGGTGCCTGGGTGGCTCCCACTATTAAGCATCTGAGCCCTGATTTCTGCTCAGGTCATGATCTCATGTTTTGTGGGATCAAACCCTAGAGCTCTGTGCTAAAAGCACAGAGCGTGCTTGGGATTCTCTCTCTCCGTCTCTCTGCCCCTCCCCAACTTGTCTGCATGTGTGCATGCACCTGCTCTCTCTCTCAAAATAAATAGATAAACTTAAATATATATATATATATATATATATATATATATATATATCATTCAAATAAATGATTTAAAAATCATTTATGGCCCATGTTTTGACCACCTCTGAAATTATTTCCTTAAAATATATAAGAAAAAAATCTTTGTTCCCATAATAGTTACCTCATTAAAACAATGTGGCTGGACTTCCCATTTGATTGTCACATGATTTAATAGTATTATACAAAATATAAAAACAAAAACAAAATAAAACATGAAGAAGCTATTCATAAAAGTTGTTCTTGCAGAAACATTGTGCGTGTCTTGAGCTGTCTTTTTTAATTCTGTTCCTCCCTCAGTCTTTCTTCCATAATTCATTTGGATTTAGTAGGAGACAAAAATGTAGAATATAGACAGTAACCTTGGATTACTTGTTTTATTTTACATTTCTTAATGAATACGGTTTTCTATTGATAATCATAACAAAAAAAATAAGTGTTTTCGTTTTTCTACTAAAGGATAATCATTTTGTTGGGGTTTACTATCTGAGATAACTAAACAACCCAGTCCCCTTTTATCTTCCTCCTCCTCCTCTCTCTACTTCACGATTATCACCATCATTATTATTATTTTCATAATAATGGAACAGTTTCTTAACTAATACTAAAGTTCATAAATGAACTCCCTACTAGGAGTCAGGTTCATATACTATAATATTCAAAAATTCATATCTTTAAATGCTGAGTAAGTCAAATTAAGAAAGTATGGTTACTAGTTCCTCTATTAGGCGTTAGTGTGTTTAGGACTAGATCATAAACAGCATCTATCTGCATAATTTGTGAAATATTAATAAAACCAATAAATAAGATGAAATATCTACAACTTTGTATTTGAATTTGAGAATAAAACTTACAGTAATCTACTTTTATATTCAATGAAACAAAAGAGCAGAGCGATTAGGACATTTGTTCGAGCGAGCATAAGAAATAGTTAATTCTGGAATTCTGGGTCTCTGCTTCTTTTACTGAGTCTGCCGAAGAGAATTTCCAGTTCTAAAGAGCTGATATTTTAGTGTAACTTGTGTATGCCACGGATGAAACCCGTTCATTGGTTGAGTGACTGAATTCTGTTTCGCTCAAGGGAGTGCATTCCCACCAGCTCAGGTGGTGAAAGAACACAGGTGAACTGCACTTGTCCAGACTGAGGCTTCTAAAGTTTTCTGCACTCTTTTTTCCCCTTTTCCAAATTATTTCGTTAAGGCTCATGAACTTCATGCCTTAACAGATATTTGGGGCAAAGAACTAGACAAAAGAATTAAGATAATTTGAGAAAACTAGAGATTTTTAATTATCAAAACATCTGAAACAATTTTTCCAATTTAATTTTTATTGTCCTGTTTTAATGGGATGATAAAAAGAAAATATGTTGTTTTTTTAATGCTTATTTATTTTTGAAAGGGAGAAAGAACATGAGCAGAGGAGGAGCAGAGAGAGAGAGGGAGACACAGAATCAGAAGCAGGCTCCAGGCTCTGAGCTGTCAGCACAGAGCCTGACGCTGGGCCCAAACTCATGAACTGTGAGATCATGACCAAACCAAAGTCGGATGTTTAACTGACTGGACCACCAAGGCGACCCATACGTTGGTATTCTTTACTGGCCATTAGTGTAATCTCTATTATGAGTCAGTGTTGAGGAGATACAAAGTATCTAGTATGTTTTTGCCTCCAAGTAAGTTAAAATCTTAAAAGAAAGATTTTTTTTAATGGTCTCAAACAAAAACAATTATCAATATGATATACAGGCAACCACTGTCATAAAAATTGAAGATTAGAGATTTGAGTAACTGGGTTTATCCAATCAACAAATAAGTTGAAAGTCTTAATATATATGTGATCCTCTCAAAAGTGATATAACAAATGAATGTTTATTAAATATATGTAATTAAGCATTACAGTAATTTTTCCACTTTTTTATATTTCCATTTGAAATAAACACTAATTAGACATTCCTAACATGTTGATATTTAGATTAAAATACCTCCTAATAAAATAGATATGATTTTTATGCAAGATTTTTTTCCTAGAGAAAGCACATAAATTTCACTCAGTTATGAAGCAAACCTTTATTTTTTGGTATTTAAGTAATGATAGTGGCTACAGTTTATTGACTTGTAGTAACATGTTTTCTAAACTAAGCACATTACATATGTTTTCTCAGTAAAACCTTAGAATACCTCTTTGGATTGAGAACGCTGAGTCTGAGATTATATAATTCACTCAAGGTCAAGAGTTTGGTAGTTTACATTCAGGTTTGTATAACCTCAAGACTTATCCTTGAAATGATGTTATATGCCTTTCACATACATTGACATTTTCTAAGAGAAATTATTTCATTACTGTAGGATTATACTATGCTCGAAATCATACATAATTTTGAAAGGTAGAATGATACTTTAAAAATCTTTATATCAAATCAGGAAATCTATCAAAAAGTTAAAATGAAATATTACTCTATTCCTTCCATGTTACATTCCTGGAGATGTTGTGTCTAATGATGCTAGACAAGATTATAAATTATATTACAAAGATTGACTAAGGCTCTCCAATCATTCATTGTCTTAGAGCATTTGCTTGACTGTAGATAAGATCTTTTGAGTAACAAGACTTACTGTGTTATTATATAGATATATGAAGCTCCACATTACCATACAGAATAAGGCAGATGGCAGATGTTTCCAGTTATGCATGATGATATTAACATGACAAAATCCATATCAGCCCTGCAGCTCATCTAAAATTCCATTACCTCATTATTGATTAATTCCTTCGACTTTAAATTTACTTGAGATGGACTTGACATATATGTCTACTTTGTCTATTTATCCCAGAATGTTCTACCTGTCAAAATGAAGGAATCTGATGGTGTTCTTTCAATGAGGAGAAAATTAACATTAGCACATTTGCCCTTGATAAAACAACACACACAAACTAAAGTCTTAGTCATCCTATACAGACACGTTACACACACAATAATTATGCATGTAATTATTTTCCCATGACTCAAATTATGGAAATCTTTAAATTCTACAAAGGTGCTTAGTGCCCTTTTTCTATTTTCCTTTTTATAGTTTTGGCCCAGCCAAAAAGCTATAAGGAGTAAAAATCGCTGTGCCTTAAATATTGTAAGCATTTTGGAAATCCCCAAGGGGGGAAAAATGAAATATTTGTGGCCATTAGTGTAATCTCTATTACACTAATCTCTATCACACTGTTTCTTTGTAACAGTATTATATGGCATGGCAATACTATTTTGATTTTTAGTTTATTATTTGAAAGAATAAAATTATACATACATTTGATTACAAAATTGTAAGATTTACCTAGGTGAATATACACCTTGTAAGTGCCACGTATTATATTGTGCATGCATCTATTGAAGTATTTTTAAATATATTTTTGGTTATTTATTGTCATAACTTAATAAGTGGTCAAATGCTAAGTGATTGAAGAAGTCTATTGGGCAAGTGTTTATTTACAAAAAAAATCTTTTTTTTGAAGGATGGAGAAAGCTTCAAAAGTAATAAGGAATTTTTAATGTACTTGGAAAGACACAAATTAATCAGATAGTTGAAGATGAGGAACTAGAATGTCTCAGCAAGGTGAATTACTCATTTAAAGTGTGTTCAGAAAAGAATATAAAGCATGATCAATGGGAGATGTATGAGCCACTGTTCCCGGAGAAGAAATTTCTACTTGGCTTGAGTCGGCATACCACACAGAATCAGAAAGAAGAGCAGTAAGTTAGTTTGGCAGCTATGGAAACAAAATAATATATTCAGTTGACATTTGCTGGATGCTTCCTTTCTCAGCACATTTCTTATTCTTTTAATGCTTCAGCTAATTGAATTCTTTTTTTCCTAATTTTTTTTTTTTATTTTTAAAAATTTACATCCACATTAGTTAGCATATAGTGCAACAAGGATTTCAGGGGTAGAGTCCTGAAATCAGCTAACTGAATTCATAGAGCAGCCCTTTGCAAAATATCCCCCATTTCACAAGGCGGAAGTACAGACAACCGCCATTACCCCCAGCACTCCCACTGCTATGGCTCTCATCCGCCACCACCACAACCGCGGCGGCTGCTACTACCACGGACACACCCACAACTACACTATTCAACCCTGTTACCACTGTGACCTCCACTACGACCCCTGCTCGCGGTGACCACTGTTACCACTCCAACCTAAGCCATCATCAGCTCTTCATTTAATTACAACAACCTTTTCCTCGTTGGTCCTCTGCTGCTACTGAGAAACTCCGGCAGGTCTATTTTCCATACGGAAGTCAGAGAAACCTTTTAAAATATAAATCTGACCATATAACTTCCTTGTTCCAAAATCCTGTCTTCCCTTTCTATTGCTGATTCTTGTAACAGCAATCCAAAGTCGTCACCATGCCACAGCAGTCTGTAGGATCTAGCTTTGGCTCACCTTTCTAAAAGTAAAACCTATAATCTCCTGCTTCCTTTATTTCAAATAATTTGGCTTTTCTGCTTCTTCTCAAATACATAAAGCTCACTTACCTCTGGAACTTTTTAGGTGATTTTGTTTCTGCTTAGAATAATTTCTCCTCAATTTTCCATGATTCATTTTCTCAACTTATCCAGTCAAAAGACTAACTTTGGACAAAATTCCTCCCCAAACAAGTACTAAAATGGTGCCATCGTATTAGAACGCATCGCTTCCCTTCCCCGTAATCCTTGACCTGTTTTAGTTTGCTTCAAAGCACTTATAATACCATGATTTGAATAATTGCATTATGAGTTTCTACTATGCACCAGGCAGCATTTTAGGCGCTGGAAGTAAAGCAATGAACAAATGAGCTAAATATCAAAGCAAAAGGAAAACATAAAATTCCACCTTTGTGAAACATACATGTAATCTCCAAGAGAGAACAATAAACAGAAAAAATGTAAAATTTATGTTGGATTAGAAATGAAATTATTTTTTGTCTATGTCATTAGAATATAAGCTCCATGAAGGCAATTAACATGCATGATTTGCAATGGAAATGTCAAGTTTTCTTGGACTTACTAGTCACTGGGGCCAGATCACAGAGTTGTCTGCATGATGTATTATTTGAGTCCGTTTGGTTGACTTTGTCCACTTTGCAGGCCACTGGAAAGTGTCCAACTTTTGAGTCACTTAGGAAACGGATCAGAGCAGCATATCCCAGTGCAATTTGTATTGTTTCCAATATCCAAAGGAGTCCATCAGGCAGTAGACTTTCAAATTTTCATTTGATTTTATTTCATTTTATTTTATTTTTTTGTTTTGTTTCATTTCATTTGGGTGTAATCGACATCCAAAATGTTTTGCATATTTAATGTGTACATCTCGATGAGCTTGAAGACAAGTATGCACCTATGAAAATGTCATCATATGCAATGTCCGAAATTTATCCATCCCCTCTGGAAGTTTTATCTTATCCTTTTTTTTTCTGATAAGAACATGCAGTATAAGATCTACCCTCAATAAATGGTTAAGTGTACAAGGTAGTAATGTCAACTGTATGCACTATGCTGTACAGTGGATCTTTACGGCTTAGTTATCTTGCATCAGTAAAACTGCACAGTCTTTGATCAGCACCTTCTCGCTTCTTTCTTGTCCCAGACCCTGGT
The DNA here is from genome assembly GCF_018350155.1 of Leopardus geoffroyi. Classification (NCBI taxonomy): domain Eukaryota; kingdom Metazoa; phylum Chordata; class Mammalia; order Carnivora; family Felidae; genus Leopardus; species Leopardus geoffroyi. The sequence continues at coordinate 216,317,786 of NC_059326.1, read as the reverse complement.
AACCACCATTCTACTCTCTGCTTCTGCAAGTTTGACTATATTAGATTCCTGATACAAGTGATTATCATGCACTATTTGTTCTTTTGTGTCTGGAATATTTCCCTTAGCATAATGTCTTCCAAGTTCATCCATGTTGTAGTTAACGGCAGGAACACTGTTCTTATTTTTTTAGGGATAGGGACTATGAGAAGCCATCAATTACTTTTCATTGGGAGAGGATATCCTAAAAAGCTCTATTGCTTGAACACCAAGAAACTCATCAGTATACTGTATTTGTCATTTTCTGTCATATATAAATTTTACCAAAATATAATGTGTCTGCTACTTCTCATTCTCATTTTCTTATTAGCTAGATGCAATCATAGTAATACATCAACATGGTATCCCATCAAATGAAAAAAAATTAAAAAATCAAGAACAAAACATTACGTCCTGGCAGACAAAACTTGCACAGTGCCTTAGAATCTATATGTAAGAATATATTTAAGTTATTGTAGACAAAACTGGCACAGTGCTTTAGAATCTTTATGTCTCTGTGATTAGATATCAAAAAGTCTTTTGCCATTCAAAGCAAATTATTTTTAGTGTTTTGATTATTTGTATGTTGAAAAAAAACAGACGTCTAGGTCAATAGCTATATACCAGGTGTCAGGTATATTTGTTCAAGTTAAGCAGACTCACACATACCTCTTCTCAAATATATTTGGAGGTGCAGCTAAATATGTTTATGAAAATTCATTGAAAACATCTCAATGTGTCCGTCTTTTGAAAAGCAAACACAAGTAAAAGTAAACGGCACGCATTTTTCGCATCCTTGATGGTGGCGCTCATCTCTACAATTTTCTGAGAAATGCAGTAGGAGTTTTGATTTACTACTTTGACAGAAAGAGAGAGATCCCAGGGTTCTTGACTCTTCCTAACCAGGAATTGGGAATAAAATGTGGGGCTTCTGTCTGTTGCTGAGCACATAATTCAGGAACTGTGTAAATAACTGCAAACAATGTTCATGATCCAGGTGGATGCCCCTTGAATTGGACATAATCAAAACTTAAATTAAATGTCTAGACCCTAGTCAGCTTCTGTGTTGACTGATTAACAGTGGCATGCTTGGTCCCCTTATATTTGTGTTAACTAAAGAGGGTTTCTAATAATGAATGATCTCTTAAAATAGTTCCCAGTCTCCTGGAATAATTATTCTAACAATTTGCCATAGATTTCTTTGGGGAAGGGTAGGAGGAAGGTTTACAGCATATATCTCTAATGCTTCATAGGGTTTTTTTTTTTTTTCTAAGAAAAATAGCCTTGCATTCATTCAAGAAGCTTAAGGACTGTATAAGAATTTAAATCTGAGATGTAGGTGAGAGCCCACAATGAATGTCCGAGTACTGCTTCACCATGCCTGAAACCTCCTTTTCAATTACACGTCCGGTATACAGTAGGACCTTAGCAGGAGCTTCGTTTGGAGAATCTGTGATCAACTTCTTGATCAAACTCTTTTGAATGTATTCTTTTGTTATTTCAAACTCATTTAGCTTTTGTTTACTCTGTAGCAGAGATTTCAGTCAACCACGTGAACAAACATTTACAATGATAATAATGTATGAGCTAACACAAGGGTCAGCAAAGTACAGCTTATAGTTTGAACCCAACACACTACCAATTTTTGTGAATACATTGTTATTGGCATACAGTTGTGTCTATTCACTGATGTATTAACTATGGCTATCTTAATGCAATGGCAAAGTTGTGTCGTCATGACAGAAATAACATGGTCTGTAAGGTTTAAAATGTTTAGTATCTGACCTTTTGCAAAGAGAGTTTATCCACCACTTAACTAGTGCGTTGAGTTCAGAATCTCTGGCATGTATATGCATATTAATTCTCATACTATGTTTTTAAAGACCTAAAAACATCAGAATCCAACTCCACATACCTTCTCTACATTTTAGGTAATAACTTCTAGCAAAATCTTGAAACTATTCTGCTATGAAACTTTATTCCTGGTCTTATCCAACCTCATCTACTCCCAAACAAACAGGAATTGACTTGAGTATAAAATTGGAGGCAATGAAGTGAGGTCAGGGTGAAGGTTGAAAAATATCTTCATCCCCAACAAGGCACCTGCCTAAAACAGATTATTGTAAGACCTTTAATCAAAATAGAAATAGACACATAAAAGAAAGGAAGAGTAACTCTTGCTGGCAAAGGAAAGTAAGTAGGGTTTGGAACGCTGCTATCTTCTGAATGACCTATACCTCCCATATGGCTCCACTTTAATTCTCAGCGTCTCACACCTTAACAAGGATTCCCTGAATTTCAAATAAAAGACCCAGTGAAGCTGATGATTCAAATGACATTACAATTCTGCAGTCTTTGAATTTGATTCTTGGTTACTTTAGTTCTGCGGTGACTTAGAGATAAATTCTTTCAGCACAGCCATAGACAACTATTTATCTAACCATTCCCCAAGTTGAGAAATTGAGAGAGTCATTATTTTTCTATAAGGCTGCCGTAAGATTAGAAGCAAGCAGCCTATCCTATATCCCTTATATTCCTCATGCTAGCATCATCTCACTAGACACACTAAGTATAGGTAGATCATATCAGTAACCATGGCTGAAAATTTAAATAACTCTTTTGTTACTACCTGGCAGACATTGCTAGTCTCATTTTTCAATATCAGGTGGATCCTTCCTGACTGGTAATCCAATAAGGCCAAATAACCATGCGTAAGGCTTCATTTCCTTGAGGTTCTATTGCCTGTAACTACATTTGTCATCAATTTCTGATATAGTCAGGATTCTTAAGTGAAAAAAAGGAAAAAAAAGAAAAAAGGAAAGAAACTACTCAATTGAAGTATAAATGGAATTTGGTATTTGGATCTTTGAGTGGGTCGTGAAGTCAGGCATAGGTATTACCAGCGACCGTATATCCCAGCCTGGGGTCATTACAACAGAGATCACAACTGGCAGGCCAGAGTCACCGCATCTGACAGCGATGATGTGGGTGCTGAATGCCAGAGACTCTTTTTTTAAATTATGGTCCAGACACCCAGGTGATTCGGCCATCATTTTCAAGCATGTACAATGTATGGCATTTGCCGCCTTCATTGTCTTTTCTGGATGAGAATTCCAAATTTAAAATTGAGAAGATGGAACCATTGGAAACTATTCTGGCTGTAAGAGAGGGCAGGAAAGCAAAATTTTACTCGTCCTTTTGTGAGAAATAAGTTACAATATGAGAATGTACTTAAACATAATCAGAGGTATTCAAAACTTGCTATGTGACTAAAATATGACAAATTTCCAGCACACCAACTGAAAAAAAAAAGAGGAAGCAATGAAACATAATTTTGACATCTTTATAATTGTTTTAAGTGTATGCACTCTAGAAACAATAATGTGTTTGCTACTCTTGAGTGAACCATAAAAACTACACATCTGTTCCTTAAAGAACTTGACATGATCTGGCTCAGTAATTTTTATGTTGTGATTGTTGTTCTTCTTTAAAACATCAGTGAACATATTGTAATGCAAAAGGTACTGAATGTCTATGTCTGTGTTATAGTGTCACTTAATTTGATTTCACATTGATTACCAATAGGTACTATATTTCTAATTTCAGTAACAGGTAGTATTTACATCCATATGGCTTAAGTACTAATTAAAAAGCTTTGTGTACTCTCTCTTTCTCTCAAAATACATAAACATTAAAAAAAAGGGGGGGAGGAGCGGCGCCTGGTGGCTTAGTCGGTCAAGTGTCTGACTTCAGTTCAGGTCATGATCTCATGGTTTGTGAGTTCAAGCACCACATTGGGCTCTGTGCTGACAGCTCAGAGCCTGGAGCCTGTTTCAAATTCTGTGTCTCCCTCTCTCTCTGCCCTTCCCCTGCTCCCACTGTGTGTCTCTCTCTCTCAAAATAAATAAACATTAAAAAAAAGCTTTGTATAAATTGAAAGCAAACCTGCTTAACTCACAACAAATTATCTAATATTATCTCATTCACTCTCATTCATATATATATATATATATATATATATACACATATATATACACACACACACACACACACTTTTATCTTTAAATCTCATGGCCTCATAAAATATGTGTTAATAATAAAAATGCTTAACATGATTTCACATTTTAATCCAAACATTGGATTGGAGAACACAATTATTGAACACATACAAACATTGTAATGGAGAACACAATTATTGAACAAAAGAATTGGAGATAAGTCAGTTCAGAAGGAACATATTTTCTTCTGAAGAAATGTTCTTGTAATGGGCTTTTTGGAAAATAGAACCTAAAGAATTCAGCCATCTTTGACTAATTCTTGGATTACTATCTTTTTCCTTATTAATTTAATATGCACTTTAGTATCTCATGGATTCTAGGAATAGTTGATTAACTTATCAGTATATACTGATATTTTGCAAGAAAAGTAAAGTGACTCATTTTAGAAAACAAAACTACAGTTTCAGTTGCAATTTAATTTATTTCATTGTTTGATATTTATTTATTATTTTGAGAGAGAGAGAGAGAGAGAGACAGAGGGACAGAGCATGAGAGCAAGGGAGGGTAGAGAGAGAGAGAGGGAGACACAGAATCTGAAGCAGTCTCTAGGCTCTGGGCTGTCAGCACAGATCCCCACGCAGGGCTCTAACTCACAGATTATGTGATCATTACCTGAGCAGAAATTGGGTGCTTAACCGACCGAGCCACCCAGGTGACCCTCGGTTGCAATTTTAGATGTGTCTTTTTTCATTAAGCACTGGCTATGGGCCTCAGCTTAGAATTTGAGGTCTGATCTATGAGTGGACCAGGACAAAGATATATGGCTTTTGTTTCTTAATAAATATTTCTCTGTAAAGTATATTTCCTTAACTCATGCCTTTATTTTTTGCCTGACAAAGAAACTGTAATTGCCAAAATAATGTGGATGGTACCGATTATAGGGGAAATGCAATTGGTTATACTTGAAATCAAGTGTTAAAAGTTTTTATCATTAAAGGACATTTTATCAAACGATTATATTTAAAGATAGAGTATGTATGTATATGTTGTCCTGGCCTATTGTTAACCAGGATTGTAGTTGGATTGGCCCTTGTTGTTACTATTATTGCAAGATGCCCTTTAGTGATAACCATCAAGAAACTTTGAAACAATAAACTTTCTTGCTTAACAAGCTGTGGACCACACAAGGCACACCTAGGGACACATTGTGAGATCTGGGTGCAGGGAGGGGAAAGAGAGAGTGACAGAGTGCATGCACTGGCATCTGCTTTTATCAGCGTCCAAGGAGGGGCCTGACATTTCTTAGGCTCACTCATTATTGGTGAATTTAAAACATAAGAGCAGTAATTTTAGACAAGAAGAGAAAAAGCAAGTAGCCAAAATGGTCATTTATTGAAATTTTAAAACAAAAGAGCATGGGAAGATATAGGGCTGCCTGGCTCTTTAGGCCTTCTTAGAAATGGATGCCCTGGCAATGAAAGATGAAGTCAGGCACTTGCCTTCTAAAAAACAAACAAACAAAAACAAAAACATACAAACTAAAAAATTATCAGGGCTTACACTACACTATATATCAAGACAGAGATCATATTGGACAAAAGGGTCCTAATCATGAATGCAGACAGTAAAGTCACCCTTACTTCTCTCCATCCCAAGACCGCCTTTTGCACTGGACCATAAGAAATGGCTGAGTTTTGACATCTTTAACAAAAATTAGTGTTCAATTTAACAAATCTAGAACCGTGATTATTCCATAGGGATATAATAGTCATCACATCGAATCAGAAGCTGTCTTTCCTGTTCAAACTTTGGCTGCTTTAACTACAGCAAGGAGCAACAAATAAAACATGTTTTATAGAGTACAAAATTTTACATCGAGAATTTCTGTTTTTAAAAGGACCTCCACCTATTAACTGTATTACCTACTTACTCATTTTTACAAGGAAAGAAACATTTCTATCAGTCATTTGATCATTGCCTTTCATATTTGCTGTAAGTAAATGAAATTTACTAAGGATGTAACTTGTGCTGGAATAACCTTCAAGATAAATAATATCTCTGGTACTGCAATTTTAGGAAAAATGTCCTTGCAAAGGGAATGGAAGGAAGACAAAGAAAGTATAAAATCCATATCACTCTAACTTTGATAGCATTTCCTTTCTAAGAGGAGACATAAATTGAAGGATAAGTCTCAACAAACAGTTTATACTTTATTTATTCAATCCTGGACAATTCTCTCTATGACTATATTGCAAATATCGCACTTTCTTTCCAATAATTCACTCGTTTAAAATAATTGGCTTAACTATGTCAAAGTAATACGTTTTCTAATGCCTCACTATGTGTTTCTCTTTTTCCCACAGGAAAAAAAGAGAGAGACAGTGAGAGAGGGAGGCAGGGAGAAAAAGAGGGAGAGAGAAAGAGAAAGAGAGGGGGAGGGAGGGAAGGAGGGAGAGAGAGAGATAGAAAGAAAGACAGAGGGAGAGGGTGAGAGAGAGAGAGGGGACATTGGGAGGGAGGAGGGAGGAAAGGGGAGGAGAGGGAGAGGAACAGAGGGAGGGAAAGAGAAAGAGAGATGATGCATAAAGATGCTGGTTATAAATATAGAAATAATTGTTACAGAGCAGTTCTCATGACCAGTAATGCTCTGGACCCTACACCCTTTTTATCTCCCTCATCTGTTGCCAATTGAAAGACATTTTTTTTTGTCTCTACCTTCAGTCTTTCTTGATCACTCCAGACCTTTGCTTCCAAGTGACACTCTTCCTCCTCAACATTTTGTGTCAGTTTTGTGTTTTGTGGCTCTGCTCTCTGGTCAGAAGAGCTAGTCGTCATTAATTATAGAGGAAATGCATCCTCCTCACATGTGTCCTTCCTTCTGGACGCTAGCCAACGTGGATAACTCTTATTCGGTCTGCAGCACGCCAGTCCTTATGGGCTTTATTAAAGACGATCACGTGATGAGTGTGCTAACATGTGGACAAGGAACTTACCAGAATGTGGCCATAGGCATGACTTCAATTTGTTGTCATTTTCTGTGCATAGAGGAAGATGTCATTGATACAGATTACGATAATTTTCATAATCATCATCGTGATTTAGCTTTGAAGTAACGACGGAAGGGCAGCATTATCAGTCTTAATGTACCCTACTGTTTGGACACTTTGCAGTGTGCAAGCTGTATCTACTATTTTATTAACTCCAGAAGGGTGGTGTATGTCAAAGCACCTGATGTCCTACTAAGAAATTAATTCAAAGTAGAAGTTTTCCCACTTTTTACTTTTCTTTGTAGCATATTTTATTCCATCGGGGGAAGCTAGCTATTTACAAATGAATTCTAATAATGGCAAATTACCAGGTTCTTATATACTTTAGAGCAATAATCACATAGGAAAAATGGGAGACACAGAAAGACAGGGAGATATGGATTAAAGCACATGTTAATATAACTATTAAAAAAACACTAAAGCTATTTTATAAAATGGACAGATTTTGTTGCCATGTGATCAGATTCTTTTTTCAAATACAGTGTTTTGCAGTTACCAGAAAGATCCTATAGCTGTTTGGTTACTTTAAGGTCCTTAAAAAAAATTGGGCCAGTTTAATTCAACACCATCATATCCAATTTCAAGTTCTTTAAGGCCATTGGTTTCTATTTACCTTTTGGATTGGAGACCGGTATTTGGTTTTAGCTGGTGTTTTTCTACCTGGCCCTTTCATTTTACTACTCGTGCTCTATAGCAAGAATTTCCAGGGCGATGGATTACAGGTAAGAGTCATTTAAGAAATGACTGGTGCCATCACGATCTTTCATCAGGACCACTCTTTGATGGCAGGTGGGGGAATGCTGCCTCTATCTCTGTTTCATTCACTGATAGGATTGATTCACTAATACTACTACTATTTTTTCAGGGTTTTAAAAATGTTTATTTATTTTGAAGGAGAGAGGGGGAGAGAGTGGAGAAGGGGGAGAGAGGGAAGGAGAAAGAGAATCCCAAGCAGGCTCCATGCTGTCAGTGCAGAACCCAGAGCCCAGAGCCCAACAGGGGCTTCATTTTAGGAACCATGAGATTATGACCTGAGCTGAATTCAAGAGGCTTAACCGACTGAGCCACCAGATGCCCCGCAAGGGTTCCAGTACCATCTCTGTTTATGTCCCCTAAGTAGTGCCTGTGCAGCTGATTTTCTTCCAAGCCTTCTTCACCAAAGCAGGTATCCTCTGGCCAAATCTTTTCAAAATGACTTTTCGTGTACAAGTCCCAGTGGAGTCCACACAAGGCTGAAAAGTAGCATCAGGTATCCTTGCCATCCCAAACAGAAGTGAAAGTTAACTGATTCCTGCCCTTTCTCTTTGCCCTGAAATCACTAGTAGTTCTAATAGCTTGTCACCTCAAGACCTTTTCATTTCAAAAGCAAAAACAGGTACAATGCCTTCGGTTTCTCTAATTTCCCTCCCATAGAAACACAGTGAGGTTAGTCTCTGCTTCGGAGATTCATCTCTGTTTTACCTGTAGGATTTCTCTTGACCTTCATTTACTTTGAAGATGGGAAGAACACTTCCTTGCCCCCATGGAAGTAGAAGGGTAATAGCACTCCTCTCTTTGCCGAGATAGATGTCTTCAAAGAATCTCCTCAACTTATTTTTACAGAGTCTTCCCTTACCTAGACTATCCCATGGGATAGTTGCTACTCTGATTTTGCCGTTTGAGTAAGTCTTGCACAGATTGCCTAACCCCTGAAAAGGCAGAGCACTTATCACACATTCTCTCCAGGTTTTCTAAAGTATTCACAATACAGAAGGTCCTCTTCTATATCCTATTATAGGCACATTGGTCAGACTGTGGGCTGATTAAAAATAAGAAGATAAAAAAAGCTGAGAATTGAAAGTGTGTTTGTGTGTGTGTGTGTGTGTGTGTGTGTGTGTATGTGTGTGTGATTTCACTGTTCAGAGGAGTGGGTTCCTGACCCCATAAGGACAAAATAGTAGTCCATATGGAGCAGTGAGAGGTATACACCCCTGGAGAAGCAGGATGCATCAGGATAATTTTACTCGACAACACTAACTCATTAGATGACATATCCACTCCCTTTTGTTCCAAGTTCCTGTCTATTCACCAAACAACCTCATGATTTCAATTTGGCTTTTTATATAAATTAGCTTACATGAGAGAATTTGTTGATCATAGGCCATGAGTCTTCCTGAAAACTGTATTTTTTATTTTAATAAATTCCTGGAATTATAGTTAGCTCTCTTTTAATTTGGTAAAAGTCTCCTTGAACATATTAGACCATTACCAATGAATACCTGATATATTAAAAAATTTTTTCAGGGGCGCCTGGGTGGCTCAGTCAGTTGAGTGTCCAAAGACTTTGGCTCAGGTCATGATCTCACGGTTCGTAAGTTGGAACCCCAGGTTGTTTCTGTGTTGACAGCTCAAAGCCTGGAGCCTGCTTTGGATTCTGTGTCTCCGTCTGCCCCTCCCCTGTTCCACTCTCTCTCTCTCTCAAAAATGAATAAACTTATTTTTTTTTAATTTTTCAAAAGGTAACTATTTAATAATGATAATTGCCATAAAGAAAATTCAGATTCCATAATCTATATATTTCTTGAATTCTCCATTCATTGTGCAATGTTTCTATCCTCGTAAGTTTGACTCTTAAATTAAGTAGTAGGGGAGTACTAAAGAAGGAAATATAAAGTAAGAGAATGTGGAGAATGATTCCTAACGGCAATCACCCTTCAGTTATATTTGGGGAATAATCAGGATTAACTGGGCTTTAAATGGATAGAAATAGTAAATAGATATGAAGAAAATAGCATCTTGAATTCTAAATATTCTAGGACTTCCAAGTCATTCTTTATTTCATTTTTTTTTCAATTTTTTTTTAACGTTTATTTATTTTTGAGACAGAGAGAGACAGAGCATGAACGGGGGAGGGTCAGAGAGAGGGAGACACAGAATCTGAAATAGGCTCCGGGCTCGGTGCTGTCGCACAGAGCCCAACGCGGGGCTCGAACTCACAGACCGCGAGATCATGTCTTAAGCCAAAGTCGGACGCTCAACCGACTGAGCCACCCAGGCGCCCCTCTTTATTTCATTTTTTAAATGAATTGCCTAAACCTCATACATCATACTCAAAATAATTGTAAAATTTATTCAAGCTTCAGTTTAGTATATAATAAACAATTATTATTTTAAACTATGACTTTCTGGAAATTTACTAACGATGCCATTGTGTTCTAAAGAAAAATTATAGGCATATTCTCCGTATATTAAAAAAAGAATCATACAAATATATGTATACCAGGGGTACCTGGGTGGCTCAGTCAATTAAGCATCCGACTTCAGCTAAGGTCATGATCTCGCGGTCTGTGAGTTCGAGCCCGTGTCGGGCTCTGTGCTGACAGTTCAGAGCCTGGAGCCTGCTTCGGATTCTGTGTCTCCGTCTCCCTCTGCCCTTCCCCCGCTCATGCTCTATCTGTGTCTCTCAAAAATAAATACATGTAAAACAAAAATTAAAAAAATATATATGTATACCAGTATCAATTATATTTATGTTTGAAGGACAAGAATATCCAGTTCAGTTTAAAGTTCCTCTCTATGAAGCTTTATAATGCTGTTTTAAAATTGATTTAACAATTTTACTTTTCTATAAGAACATCAATATGGGAGTTGAAAATTTAGCTTTAACTACAAATAAATGAATGACTTCTAAATGTTCCTTGAGGTAAGATCCTACAAAAGGCTCAGAAAATTTTCTTTCATAGCCTTAATAAGAATCCATTAGTGTTGTTCATAAGATAAAAAGCTATTTTCATGTCTATGAATCAACCTATTTCTGATGTATTTAACATGAATCTGGTGTCCACTCAGTTCAAGAGAAATATTTTCTCCATATAGTGTCTTCACTGTTATGTTTTATTTTTATTTTTTAGTTTTTAAATTGTTTTAAAGTTTATTTATTTTTGACATAGAGAGAGACAGAGACAGAGACAAAGTGCAACCAGGGGAAGGACAGAGAGAGACACACACACAGAATCCAAAGCAGCCTCCAGGCTCCACACTGAGGGCACAGAGCCCGACGGGGACTCAAAGCCACGAACTGTGAGATAATGACCTGAGCTCAAGTCGGACACTCAACAAACTAAGCCGCCCAGGTGTCCCTGTTATTGGAATTTTTAAACTTGTAGGTTGTAAAGTAATTTGGCTACCTTGTAGTATGTAGTTCATGTGTCCTTATGTATGAGAAATTTATAATCAAAAGGCCACATTACTATAATATCAAGTTATCGTTAGCTCCATGGAAGGATAAAAAATATCCTGAATTCTGAATTAACATAACAGTCATGATTTTCTAGAAAAATGCTATTAAGGAGAAACAGACAATGTCTTAACATACATATTCTCATTAGCCAAAGTTCACCCACTTGATTTAAATGATGCCATAGGGAATAATTTGTTTTAAAAACAAGTTGTCTCATACATTAGATTCTAAATGTAATCTTTCCATTTTGATGAGGTCTGATGGATTGAAAAAAATAATAGTTTAAGAATTCAAAAGGAGGGACACCTGGGTGGCTAGGTTGATTAAACATCCAACTTCAGCTCAGGTCGCAGTCTCGCAGTCCATGAGTTCAAGCCACACATCAGGTTCTGTGCTCACAGCTCGGAGCCTGGAGCCTGCCTCAGATTCCGTGTCTCTCTCTCTCTCTCTGCCCCTTTCACTCTTGAGCTCTGTCTCCCTCTCTCTCTCTCAAAAGGAAATAAACATTAAAAAATTAAAATAAAAAGTAATTCAAAAGGAAATTGAACAACACTTTGTAGCCTTACAAAACACCCACATAACTACTTAGTTCACAACACATTGATATGGAAAATGTATCTGAATTCATCTTTTGAACCATTATATGTGGATGAAAGCATAAAGGGAAAAAAAGATACCTAAATTATCCTCTTTGGTTATAATGTATTTTTTTATTTTTATTTTTTATTTTAGAGAAACAGAGAGAAGAAGCATGAGTGGGAGAGAGGGGCAGAGAAGAGAGAGAATCTCAAGCAGTTTCCATGCTCAGTGCAGATGCCACAATCCTGGGATCCTGACCTGAGCAGAAACCAAGAGTCAGACTCTCAAATGACTGAGCCACTCAGGTGCCCCTGGTTATACTGTATTTCTTATTGTTGGGTTCATGATTCTAACAAAAAGCACTAAATATGTGATTATAGTTTATGAAACATGAGCAAATTTTCTTATTCATCCTGGTCTAGTTTCCTGTAATCCAATCATTTTGATAACTGGTTCCTTTAATCTGAGCTGATACACGACTGAATAATGCACTGCTCACTTCTCACTGAACCATTAGTTTTACATAACAATTTGGTTTAATCATTATGATTTAAGGGGCTCCTGGGTGGCTCAGTCTGTTAAGCATCCAACTCTTGATTTCGTCTCAGGTCATGATCTCACAGTTTCATGGGTTCAAGTCCCACATCAGGCTCTGCACTGACAGCGCAGAGCCTGCTTGGGATTCCGTCTCTCCCTCCCTCTCTGCCCCTTCCCCACTTGCACTGTCTCTGTCTCTCTCAAAATAATTAAATAAACTTTTTGAAAAATTACGATTTAAACAAAGAGAACGACGAGAAGAATGTTTTTTTCAGAGATTCCGGGTGCTCATTCCATACAATAGTCCGTGAAACTGAAAGAAATGAATGTGCATTGGATCCATTTTCCCTCTCTACATTATTCTAAAGAATCTGATTCCTTAATAAAAGAAACTATTAATTTTCTTTTCTCTTTTTCACACTTTCGATTGGAAAAGCAAGATTGGTAGCATACTAAAGCACAATTGCTTGTTGTATCTCTTTTCATACTAAAAGTAAATCAATATGAAACTTGCATTTTTTATAAAATAATATATAAATCTGTTATGATTCTTTCAACTCTGGATACACTAGACAGCTTTTTTGCGCTGCATTTTAGCTTTAAAGAAGATAAATATCTGTATGGTAAAAAGAAACATATACTGTGAGAATTTGCTTTTTCCCTAAGCCTGTATGCATCTATATAATCTGTATGTAAACATATTATAATTTAGGGATGTGAATATATAGGTGTGTATGCATATATACTACCTACTGTAAACCTATCCATTAGAAATTTTATAATAGACGTATCTTAAAATATATATTGTAAAGTAGCAGAAATTTTATGACTTCCTGTTTACAAATATTTATTTTTCCATGGGTGTTTTTATGTTATTAAATGATTGATAAAAGCTTATTGGACAACCGTCTCCAGGAAGAAATTCAATATGTTTAAATGTGGAAAGTTAACTTAGGTACCGCCTAGGATGGATTTGGGGGAAAATAACAGCATGAAGTAGTAGCAATCAGCAGCTTTATTCTAGAGGGGAGATGAAATTATGTGGTATAAAACATAATTTATTTCCACTTTACTGAGGCTTTCTATTGAATTTGGCTCATTTTCCTTTATATTCCTCATATTATTTCACCTGTTTGACATTTGTATTCCTTGGTAACTGTAGAAATAGGATTGAGTGACATATATTGAAAGAGACATTTTCAGATGTATACGTGAAATAAAGCTGACATTTTGTTCCTTCTCCAGCTTTTTAATAATAATAATAATTTGTATTTATATTTTAATTATTAGGGATGTTAATATTGTATGCATTCTTTTGACTTTACTTTGTACAGTAATATGTCTGATATGTAAAGTATACAGAAATTTATGGCAAGAAATTGAACGACTCATTTTATTCAGGAAAGCCACAGAATTTCAATTTAAATATAACGAATCAAATCTTAATACAACTGTATCTTAATTTAATATCTGTTTTAGACTATCTTTAACCAAAATCCAATTGAAAATACTTGGGAAGAATTTTTGTCATGAGTTCATTTGTATAAACATTTGAGACAGCACATCAATATTCTTGAATAACTTATTTCTTTACGTTAGTAAACATAGATTGGATATAAAATTGAAATATAAACTTTCATTACAAAATAAAATTATAAAGCTATTTACTTAAAATTATTGACTAGCAATACATTAAGAATGCATTAGAGAGCATTTAGGATAGCCATTTTTTTAAATAATTGAATTTCAATTCATGAATGCCTATTATTTATGAATTTTAAAATATTATAGATCATAAATAAACATGTCATTTAAAATAATAAATTATTCATATGGATTAAATGGTAACATTGGCAAAGTACTACATCACACTCCTAATAAAGTGAAGTCAGTTAGTGAAACTAGACTCTTTACTGTCCAGAAGGAGCCCCACATGGCATATACATATTTAAATACTTTTCTGTGGGATTCACTTTCTTTTATTATTGTTTTCTTTTTCTCATTAACATTTTGTCCATTATAATTTGTGTCTATCCTTTGTTCTCTTGTTATAGCATATGATCTCTTTGGACAGTTAAAAAATTAAGATGCTTATAATATTACTTAAAATCATTCTTGACTCTTTTAATCAGACCAGTCAGACCAAATTTTGTCAAGCTATCAGGTCATGATCTCGCAGTTCATGATTTCGAGCCCCACGTCAGGTTCTGTGCTGACAGCTCGCAGCCTGGAGCCTGCTTCTGATTCTGTGTCTCCCTCTCTCTCTGCCCCTCCCCCACTCGTGCTCTGTCTCTCTCTGTCTCAGAAATAAATATACATAAAAAATTTTTTAAAAACTTAAAATAAAATAAAATGTTCAAGGACCTTATCATATATTCCAAGTATCTTAAACATGCCATTTAAACTTAACCTTGTGATTCTCTTGCATGAAGGTAGTATATTCTGAGAATTTCATTATACTATCCTCAGTCTCAGTTTCACAACTTTGCTTATGATTTTCTTCTTTGATTAAACCCATAATGATTATCCCTGTTATATATAAATAGTATCCATCCATCTATATTGTCTACTTACACTTTCAGTATAACAAATATTGTTATCCCAGAGGATCGAAGATTCCCAACTACAGCCCTCTTTCTGCAGCTCATTAGACTGGGAATGTGTCTAACATACCAGAAACAATTTATTTCTTCTACCAGCTCTTCAGATATTATCTCTTCATATCTTTATTAACATGTTGATCCATTAATTTTTCTCCTTAATTCAATGTTTCTCTTTTTTTAAGATTATGTATGTATCCTAAACTATTAATATGGTAAAGCCAGTGACACACTCAAAATACAATAGTAACGAGAATCTTACGTAAACTTAAATAAGTAAATAAAAATTTAAAACATTAATTTCTTCATTGTATGTCCTCAAGCCTCCTTATATTGTTTAATTGCCTGTATCTCTCTAGGCATATGTAGCCACATTCGCTAAAAAAAGTAAAATAGAATATGCTCTCTGCCCCCATTTCCTTACCCATCATATGTATTTAACCCATTACTGTCTAGTTCACTATTTTGAAACTAAACCTAAATTAATTGTCAAGTTAAACAACAATAACAACAAAAACAAAGGAGAGCTTTCAAATACTCTTCTCATTGGAACTTTGTTCACCATTTGACATTGTTTTAAATTCCATGGTTGAGACCTTTCCCTTCCATGATATTAGTGACACACTTTTTTCCTATTTTTTTAAATCATTTTGCCTTTTCTTCTTAAGAATCTTTTTACCCTTACTCCTATGTAGACTCCATAATCTTACATAGAATCCCAAAGTAAGCGTTGAGTGCAAACAGCACTCAACTGGGAACAGTTTTCAGATTTGGACCTCTGACCAAAGCGCGCACGCACACACACACACACACACACACACACACACAACTGCACACACACAAATACAATTTATCATTCGGCTGTCCTGATGGTTACTTATCACATTGCTATAAATTCTTTACTTACAGGGGCTCCAATGATCTCAAGTGATAGAGCTGAATTACAATTACCCTTGTTCTATCAGCATCTAGCACAGTTACTGAAATACAAAGTTTTATCATCGGTTGAAAAATAGATGAATGCATAGATTCCTGGTATTTACTCCACAAATATTATTTTGAATGACTGAAATTCTGATATTAACTGAATGAATGAATGCACTAATACAAAAATGACTGAGAAAAGGAAAAAAAAATCAGTGAAAGAATTTACTTTGATTTCTTTCTTATCTGATATTTCACAGTACTTGGGGTCTGTCATTTAGTACTGGGTAATGCCCTGTAGGCTTATTTAAGCATTGCCCACGGGTAAATTTGCCTGCCTAATTCGATTACATTCTCTAGGAAGACAGAAATACTGTTTTATACAATACTTTCCTCAATATTTAGAAAAATTCTATGCACATGCTGAATAACTAATATAAAGCTAAATAACCCATATATTAATTTTAACTATTTTATAAATTTTTACAAATAACTTTGTTATAAATAATTCTGATAAAAAAAATTACCAGTTTGTATTTTCCTAGGTGGGGAAATCATCATTACAGCAAAATATAACCAAGAAGAATCATGAGAGAGACAAAGTAGAATTTGTTTCTTACTCTAAAGTTGACCATCTGTTTCCACTTGGTGAGTTCCACTCTCGTGCTTTATTTTCTTCAGGAGGGTGGAACACACCAGTATCATTTATTAAATTAGTGAAATAATCTTAATATGTCCTCAATGTATTTGATACATCATACATGGGTGTTACTTTAAATAGCACCAGAGAGTTAATCAGATGTCTCAGATTTATAAATGGGGAAATTAGGAAGATAATGAACTGATAAATCTGTAATAGACTGCTTACAAAGACCAAGACATTTTGATTCTCTTCATTAAGACTTGTATCTTCTTAAAAGAAAACTATTTCTTAAAGAGAAATCCTCTGGGCTTTGATGTGACCTATTTCCCAAATCAAAATTTTAAATGATAAATAAATGGTGATATATAAAGGCTATAGAAAAGATAAAATATTTTTTCTTATTAAATACCTTGAGAAAAGAATTTTTTTATTGGAATCTGTATATTTTCCATGATAGCATACACTAAAATCATTAAAAGGTTAAAGAAACACATTTGCTAAAACCATAGTATAGAAATGTACAAAATAAAGTGACTTCTTTTATATTAAAATACATAAAAGTAATTTCATTTTAATCACATGTCATGTTAAGTAATTTCAATTATTTCCTTCATGTTTAATTCTGCTAAAATCAATTCATATTATGTATTTTTGTGTTGATATGTTACACAGCAAAAAGCATACGGCAGATAATTTTATGTGGTTTTTGATTTGATTAAAAAGGTATATCTAAAAGATGATTTAAAATAAACAAAATTATAAGCAAAAGTAATGTTTAAAATAATCAAATTTGTGCCCTAGAATTTCAGAAAATACATTTCAAAAAGGACTCAACAGTATTGATTGAAAATGTTCACATGAGTACTGATTTAAGAGAAAAGGAGAGATTTTAATATGAATTAATTGGAGGGGTGCCTTGGTGGTTCAGTCAGTTAAGCATCTGGCTCTTAATTTTGGCTTAGGTCATGATCTCACACTGCATGAGATCAGTCCCTGTGGTGGGCTCTGGGCTGATAGCACAGAGCCTGCTTAGGAGTCTCTCTCTCTCTCTCTCTCTCTCTCTGTCTCTGCTCTGTCCCATTCTTCCTCTCTCTTTCTCTCAAGATAAATAAATAAACTTAAATAATTGTGAATGAATTGGAAAAATGAATGAAATTTATTGCAAAAAGAAAAAAATAAAAACATTAAAAAAATCTTTAATGTTTATTTATTCTTTGGGGGGGGGAGGGGCAGACAGCAAGGGAGAGACAGATTCCAAAGCAGGCTCCAGGCTCTGAGCTGTCAGCACAGAGCCCAACAAGCCCACAGAGTTTGAACTCAAGGACAGTGAGTCATGACCTGAATGGACATCAGACACTTAACCGACTGAGCCACCCAGGATCCCTAAAAAGAGTAAAAACATTTTAATAAACAACAATGGAGTTACACAGATAGACTACAAATTAATTAAATATCTGCAAAGAAATAGAGTCAGGAAATTTTACAATTATCCGTGAGTATTAGCAAATCATAAATCTGACATAACTAAGTTTTAAAATTTGTTAATGGTTTAGGTCAGTGGAAAGTTGCTGGAAACTACAGAAATTATTTTTTTATTGTTCAGAGCAAAGGCATGAAGGATAATAGATTGAACTAATGCTTCGAAAAATGCTAAAATACTAACTGATTTAGTAGTTATATTCTTATTATTTAGTTATAGATATTCTTACTTATTCTTATTCTTATTACAGATATTATTTAATAATTCTTGTTATATATTTCACAAAAAGACAAGGAAAACAACCTCTTTTTAGTAAATTTTTTAGTAATTTCTCTGGAGATTATAATTAGTATATTAATTTAAAAAATGTCTGGTTTGAGTTAATTTTAACTTAACTTTAATGGTACAAACAAATTGCTTCATTACTACCCCACTTTCTCCTTCATAGTATTATTACCATGCAAATTATATATTTATTTAGAAGTCCAATAAGACTACGTTACAACATTTCCTTATGCTGTTATTTTTTAGATTACATAGGAGAAGAAAACAGTTAGAAACACTTACATTTGCTCTGCATTTCAAACTGCATATGTCATTATTGTTGCCTGTGCTCTTTATTTTTGTGGATACAAGATGCTAATAATGTCCTTTCATCCTGAAAACCTCACTTAATATTTCTCATTAGTCTGTTTGGGTAGTGACAAATATTTCTGTCTCTGTTCTATTGGCCTGAATTTTTCCTTCAGTTAAATTATTTTTAATGTTGATTTATCTTTGAGAAACAGAGAGACAGAGACAGAGCGTGAGTGGGGCACAGAGAGAGGGAGACACGGAATCCGAAGCAGGCTCCAGGCTCTGAGCCATCAGCACAGAGGCCGACTTGGAGCTTCACCTCACAAACCACACAAGACCTTGGCCTGAGCTGAACTCCGACACTTAACCGACTGAGCCACCAGGAAGCCCTTTCCTTCATTTTTGAAGGATAGTGTAACTGAATATATGATTCTTGGTTGTTCATCTTTTTCTTTCATATTTTAAATAGGACATCCTGTTGCCTCTGGCTCCCGTGATTTCTTATGAAAAATAATCTTTTACTCTTCTTTAGAATCCTTTGTACATGAAGTCATTTTTCTCCTGCTGCTTTTGAGATCTTCTTATACAGTTGCCAGTCAAATTGAATTGTGGTCCACCCTAATAGTCTAATTTTAACTGAATTAACTTTTTAATGGTTCTATATGTAAATACAGTGCCTCACATTCTGAGTCACTGGGGTTTAAAGCTTCAACATAGTAATTTGGAGGGAAGAAATTTCATCTCATAACATTTACTGAGTATATACTAGACTCTTAAAAATTGTTTTTTGTTGTTATTTTGTCTTGTTTGTTTTTACGAAAACTAGCTTGGATCATTTTTGCCACTAATGACAATTAAAAAGGTAAGGTATAAGTTTAAAAGATCGTTTAGAATATTATCAGAGTCAACAAGACAATGAGGAAATATCAGTACAGCATCAAGATAAGAACTCTCAGGCTTAAAAAGCCCCTTCTAAGGACATTTTCATCACTGAAATAAGAGTTACGGCCCTGAGTTGTTCTTTTGAAAAGCTCTCTGAACATTAAGACAATAATCTTAAAAAATATATTGCATCAGTCCAATGGTACTTACTATATTTATTATTTTTTTAACTCTGCTTACAAGTTTTATTTACACAGTAATTATTAATATTGGTTTTAACGAATTCCTTGTTTTTACATTTTATATACACATTTGTACTTGGAAGGTAAAGAAACTGTACAATAATGAAAATGAGAAAAAGTAATATAGTAATTTAGGCCAAATTCAGGAAATAAATACACAAAAGTAAGACTAAATTTAGGCAGATAGTATAACTTCAATGAGATTATTGCCAGGGGTTACATTCCCTCTTATCAGGGCCACCGATACCAAGGAAGTAGTTACCAGAGTTAAAATGTCATTCTAAAACCTATTAAGACCCTGGATACTCCCTCAATATTATTACACTACTGGTTTCCACTAAGTAAGCTCCAAAGATAGGAGTTAACTTCTGAGGGTTCCACTAGTGGTCCCTAGGCTAGAATGACACAGAGGGTAAAAATATATGGACACCAACTGGTCCCATACTCCTAAAGAGGCAGTCACTGAACTAACAAGGTACTTATTTACTATATTTAAAACGTACAATGATTGTTAAAGTATTTCTCAGAGATCTAACCTTTTCCAAATTCAGTTATAGCAGATTAAACACACACACATACACACATACATGCACACACAGACAAGCAAAGCTAGAACTGAAATTCATAGCACAAAACTTTCAAATTCAAAGATGAATATTGAAAGTGGTTAAACACAAATGAAAAATATAATAAACTAAAATATAGTGCAGATGTCCTTATGAAAATAATGTATAAAATAAAATAAAGTATAAGACACAAAAGAGAAAAAAAATGAAAGACTGTAAGAGAACTAGAGATTACAATACCATACTTGAAATAAATTTAAATGGGCACTTAGGTGGCTCAGTTGTTTAAGTGTCTGGCTTTGGCTCAGGTCATGATCTCATGATTCCTGAGTTTGAGCCCCGCATCAGACTCTCTGCTGTCAGTGCAGAGCTCGCTTAGGATCCTCTGTCTCCCTCTCTCTCGGCCCCTCCCCAGTTTGCACTCTCTCTGTTTCTCAAAAATAAATAAATATTTTAAATATGAAATAAAATAAAATAAATTTAAATGGAGACATAAAGAATGGAGAAGTAATAATAGTAAAGAAAATGGAGAATTTTTAAACTCCCACATATCAATATATACATTCAAAAAGACAACAAGGATGAGTCTTCAAGCCTGAAGTTTGTAAGGAAGTCTGAATAGCTGTTGCTTCATAAAAGCAACTGGTAACTTTCAAAGAAGGAGATTGACACCACAAGTGTGCACACACACGGAAAATCCACGTGAAGACACAGCAAAAGACAGGCATCTGCAAGCCAAGGAGAGAGACATCAGAGGCAACTAACACTACCAGCACCTTGATTTTGGACTTTTCGCTCTAAAAGTGTGAGTAAATAAATGTCTGTTGTTTAAGCCACCTCCCTCTATGATATTTCATTATGGTAGCCCTAGCAAACTAATTCAATAAGGATTTTTGCTTTAAGTTGTTTCTTGAGTAATTACAATATCTGCAGTTTTTGTGAGTGAGTCTGCTGTCCTCTGTATCTGCTGGTTCTGTTCATGATGACATTTCTTTCTTGCTTGCCTGATCATCACTGACACAAGCATAGATAAAGCACTTTAAAAACATAGAATAATTTAAAATTTTTTTCAACGTTTATTTATTTTTGGGACAGAGAGGGACAGAGCATGAACAGGGGAGGGGCAGAGAGAGAGGGAGACACAGAATCGGAAACAGGCTCCAGGCTCTGAGCTGTCAGCACGCGGGGCTCGAACTCACGGGCCGTGAGATCATGACCTGGCTGAAGTCGGAGGCTTAACCGACTGCGCCACCCAGGCGCCCCAAAAAACATAGAATAATTTAAAACTTCACAATAAAGAAGCCAATTTCCTTTAAAAAATTATCTTTGCTAACAAGTATCTTAAAAAAAAAAAAAACTATGGGGGCGCCTGGGTGGCTCAGTCGGTTAGGCATCCAACTTAGGCCCAGGTCATGATCTCGCAGTTCGTGAGTTCAAGCCCCGCATCGGGCTCTGTGCTGACTGCTTGGAGCCTGGAGCCTGCTTCGGATTCTGTGTCTCCCTCTCTCTCTGCCCCTCCCCCGCTCATGCTCACACTCTGTCTCTGTCAAAAATAAAATAAACTTAAAAAAAATTAAAAAAAAAAACTATGAAAGGAACAACTTAGATCAACTTCAAAGTATTGATGTATTATTCTTACATCCCTAATCCTTAATAATTATAATACAAACAGCAAATGTTGTGAAGCTGGATTAGAATTTACCCATTTTTATCTCGTTATAAGTGATGTTTTCTTTTAGATTATTTGTACCATGGGGTTGTTTGACTTCATTTTTAGTTTTTTTTTTTTGTTTGTTTGTTTTCTTTATTTTATTTATTTTTTTTTTTTGGCGGGGGGGGGAAGGCAAAATGACAAGATTAGTACACCCTTATGACCACAAAGACTTTCTATATTGTATATAAATTAACTGTAGTATGAGAATTCCTTTCTATTAGTTTATCATCTGTAGAATATATTAACTATTTTTATCAAATCATTTTAGTTTTATTTTTTGCAGTGGGAAAGTTTGTTTTATGACCTCACATATCATATTGGAAATTGGAAACATTCTTCCATTGCCTTTTCACTAATCTTTCTCTACTCTTCACTTATAATTCTTCTGCTATGACATAGAGAATATCCATTCAAAACTCTAAAATTTCTTCTTTACTCCAGACTTATTTCTCCCTTATATTTTTACCAATTTATTTTCATTATTAAGACTCCAGACATTCCATAGTATACCAAGAGATCTGACTTCTTTCTTGTGAAAGTCTTTTCTCTTTAAATGCTAGTACATTTATTTTAAGGTTGCTTGGCTACTCGAGGACTTTGTGGTTCCATAAAAATTTTAGGATTATTTGTTCTAGTTCCATGAAAAATGCTATTGGCATTTGGATAGGATTTGCATTAAATCTGTAGATATCTTTAAGCAATATGGACATTTTAACAATATTTTTCCTAAAACATAAGCATGGACTATCTTTTCATTCCTTTGTGCCATCTTCAATTTCTTTCCTCAGTGTTTTATAGTTTTCAGAGTATAGGTCTTTCACTTTCTTGGCTAAGTTTATTTCTAGGGATTTTATTACTTTTGGTGTAATTATAAATGTGACATATATATGTGTGTATATATATATATTTTTTTTAATTCATCCTTCTGCCGTTTCATTATTAGTGTATAGAAATGCAAAAGATTTCTGGGCACCTGGGTGACTCGGTTGGTTGAATGTCAGACTCTTGATTTTGGCTCAGGTCATGATCTCATTGTTTGGGGACTGCGCCCCACATTGGGCTCTACACTGATTGCATGGAGCCTGCTTGAAATTCTCTCTCTCCTTATCTCTCTCTGCCCCTCCAGTGATTGCATGCTCTTTCTCAAAATAAATAAATAAAATTAAAAAAAAGAAATGCTAAAGATTTCTGTATATTGATTTTGCATCCTGTGACCTTACTGAATTCATTTATCCATTCTAGTATTTTTTTCAGTGGAATCTTTAGGATTTTCTGTATATAGTATCATGTCTTCTGCAAATAGTGAAAGTTATACTTCTTCCTTCCCAATTCAAATGGCCTTTTCTTTTCCTTTCTCTTCTCTGATTGCTGCAGCCAGGACTTCCAGTACTATGATGAATAAAAGTGGTGAGAGTAGACATCCTTGTCTTATTACTGTTCTTAGGGGAAAAGCTTTCAGTTTTTCCCCAATGAGTATGATGTTAGCTGTGGTTTTTTCATATAAGGCCTTCATTATGTTGAGGTATGCTCCCTCTAAACCTACTTTGTGGAAGGCTTTTATCATGAATGGATGTTTTACTTTGTCAAATGCTTTTTCTGCTCCTATTGAAGTAATCACAAGGTTTTTATCCTTTCTCTTGTTGATGTGATGTGCCATATTGATTGATTTGTGAATAGTGAACCACCTTTAATCCCAGTAATAAATCCAACTTGATTGTGGTGAATAATTTTTTTAATATAGCATTGGATTTTGTTTGCTAATATTTTGTTGAGAATTTTTGCATTTATGTTTATCAGAAATCTTGCCCTGTAGTTCTCTTTCTTGTAATGTCTATATATGGTTTTGGTATCAGGGTAATCCTGGCCTCATAGAATGAATTTGAAAAGCTTTCCTTCTCTTCTATTTTTTGAAATGGTTTGAGAACAAAAGGTATTAACTCTTTGGTAGAATTCAGTTATAAAGTCATCTGGTCTTTAACTTTCGAGTAGATTTCATGTAGCTGTCATATGTCTTTCTTGGGAAAATGTCTATACTTGCCCTTTTCTTACCAATAAAATGGTGCTGTCTCTTGACTATGGAGTTTTAGGAGTTCATTTTATATTTTAGATATTAATTCATTATCATATTTATGGTCTGCAAATTATTTCTTCCTTCTTCTATGTTGATTGTTTCCTTTGAGGTGAAGAAGCTTTTTGTTTTTTATTTTCTTAACTTAAATCGATTTTTTTTTATTTTTTTAATTCCATTGTAACTAACAGACAGTATTATATTAGTTACAGTTTCAGTCTTGAAAAGGAAGAACAAAACGTAAGGTGTCACAATCCCAGATTTTAAAATATATTACGAAACTGTAGTAATCAAAGCAGTATGATAGTTGCACAAATATAGATACAAAGATCAATAGAACTGGATGGAGAGCCCAGAAATAAACCCATGATTATATGTTCAATTAATCTTGGACAAAGGGAGCATACACGATGGCAAAAAGACAGTCTCTTCAACAAATGGTGTTGGGAAAACTGGGCAGTTACATGCAAAAGACTGATATTGAAACACTTTCTTACATCATAAATGAAGACAAACTCAACATGGTTTAAAGACCTAAATGTAAAACTTGAAACCATAAAAATCCTAGAAGAGAGCATAGGCAAAAATCACTCTGACATTGGCCATAGCAATATTTTTCTAGATATGTCTACTAAGGCAAAATAAACAAGTAAAATGAACTATTGACACTACATCAAAAAGAAAAAAAAATGCTTCTGCAATGCAAAGGAATCAACAAAACAAAAAGACAATCTACTGAATAGGAGAAGATATTTGAAGTGACACATCCAATAGAAATTAATATCCAAAATATATAAAGAATAGAGGAGCCTGGGTGGCTCAGTCGGTTGAGTGCCTGACTTTGTCTCAGGTCATAATCTCAGGGTTCATGGGTTGGAGCCCGTGTCGGGTTCTGTGCTGACAACTCAGATCCTGGACCCTGCTTCAGATTCTGTGTGTCTCTCACTCTCTGACCCTCACTTGCTCATGCTCTGTCTCTCTCTATCTCTTTCAAAAATAAACATTTAAACAAATATTTCAAAATATATAAAGAACTGATACAACTCAACACCAAAAACCCAAATAATCCAATTAAAAATGGGCAGAACATGAACAGACATTTCTCCTAAGAAGTGATACAGGTGGCCAACAGACACATGAAAAGATGCTCAACATCACTCATCATCAGGAAAATGCAAATCAAAACCATAATGAGATATCATCTCACACCTGGCAGAATGGCTAAATTAAAAACATGAGAAACAATAAGTGTTGGCAAGAATGTGGAGAAAAAGGAACGCTTATGCACTGTTAATTGGATTTCAAACTGATGCAGCAACCGTGGAAATTATAATATAGAGGTTCCTCAAAAAAATGAAAAAATCTAATCTAGCTCCACACTGACAGCACAGAACTTCCCTGGGATTCTCTCTCTTCCTCTCTCTGTCCCTCCCACTGTCTTGCTATCTCTCTCTCTCTCTCTCTCTCTCTCTCTCTATGTCTCTCTCTCAAAAATAAATAAATAAACTTTAAAAAAAACTTAAAAATAATAACTGAATTACCATATGATCCAGTAATTCAACTACTGGGCGTGTACCCAAAATATGAAAGCACTAATTCAAAAGGATAATGCACTCCTATATTTATTGTAGGATGATTTACAATAGCCAAATTATAGAAGCAACCCAGTATCCATTGGTAGTTGGATAAAGCAGATGTGGCATGTACATACAGTGGAATATTACTCATCCATAAGAAAGAATGAAATCTTAACCATGTGTTACAACATAGATGGATCTGGAGACTATAATGCCAAGTGAAATAAGCCCATCAGAGAAAGAAAAAACATGATTTTACTCATATGTGGAACTTAAGAAACAAAACAAATGAACAACAACAGCTAGACAACAAAACAGACCCTTAAATACAGAGAACAAATGTGGTTGGGAGGGGAGGCGGGGAAATGAGTCGAATAGGTAAAGAGTGTGAGGAGTACATTTATCTTGATAAGAACTGAGTAATATGGAAGGGTTGACTCACTTATATGGCACACCTGAAACTAACGTAACACTGTGTTAATTGTACTGGAATTAAAAGAAAAATAATAAGTTAAATTTAAAAATAGAGATAAAAAATAAATAAAAAGCTTCTGCGCAGCAAATGAGACAATCAACAAAATGAAAAACAACACACAGAATAAGAGAGATAATTTACAAACCATATATCTGATAAGAGATTAATATCCAAAATATATAATGAACTCCTAAAACTCTGTAGACAAGAAACAAATAACCCTTTTGAGTAAAATATGTGAATAGACATTTTTTCCAAAAAACACATACAGCAACTACATGAAAAGCTGTTCAACTTAACTAACCATCACCGGAAAAAAAAAAATAGTACATCTATGAGGGAAATTGTGGCTTCAGGAAAGAAGTACTCATAGTCATGTAGGGAGAGATAGGTAATCTATCTTTGTCTTAAATATTTTTCTATAAATGTAACTTATCTATCTTTGTCCAATTATTTAAAGTCCCTGTAATTTTCAACCTTCTTTGTATCATGGCTCTTACAAAGTACAGATCAACCACAGCTCGTATTGTCCAATCTTAATATCATTCTTCAATAACTTCAATATTTATCTTAATTGTTCTTAAACTAACAACCGTTAGTTTCTTTTCTCTCAATCTCCATTTATTGGACTCTCAATACTGCATTTCATATGGAACCATATTATGTCAAGGCATTTTTCCATTTCTGCCAACCAAGATATCAGCATGATGGAATAGTAGTACTAAACTCGACCATATAGTTCTTAGGTAAAAAAGTAAAAATAAAAATAATCATTGAATTTATTCAGCTTCTTAAGTTGCAAAATCAATAAAATCGTGCTTTAATTACTCCATCTATTATGTCCTTAACACATTGTATATCATCATTCGTTAAAATGCATCTATCCCAACAAACCATTCATCTCCTCTTGATTAGAAAATAAGGCTTAATTAGGGGCGCCTGGGTGGCGCAGTCGGTTAAGCGGCCGACTTCAGCCAGGTCACGATCTCGCGGTCCGTGAGTTCGAGCCCCGCGTCGGGCTCTGGGCTGATGGCTCAGAGACTGGAGCCTGTTTCCGATTCTGTGTCTCCCTCTCTCTCTGCCCCTCCCCCGTTCATGCTCTGTCTCTCTCTGTCCCAAAAATAAATAAACATTGAAAAAAAAATTAAAAAAAAAAAAAAAAGAAAATAAGGCTTAATTATCATATATCCTTAGTATTTGAAACATTGGCATGCAGCAGATGCTATGTTAATAAGTGTTTTTATGTTGTTGGCTTTCTTCTTTCCCTGAACATATCACGGATGTCTTGGCCATTCACCAGGTGCTGCTTATAAATAGTTTTGATTTTTTTTTTCTTTTTAGAATCTGTTTTAAGCTGTCTGAGTGAAGTGTTTATAGAATTTTCCATATTCAAGGAAAATACTAGTTTGTACTTAGTGCAGCTTTAAAAATTATGGGTTTTTTTTATTTGTGCCAACATGTATAGGTGTCATATCATTCACCTTTTAAAATGTTTTAGTTCTTAATGTTTATAATGCAAACCTACAATTATCAGTTAAAAGTAAATTCAGTTTTGGATGAATCAATAACAATAAAATATTAAAATGTCATAATCTATCAAGGTATTAATTCTATGAAGAATATTATATAATTAAGAAACCACAATTTGTTTTATGTATCTAGGAAGTGAAAAATTTATTGGTTTTAATCATCCATTGCCAAACAAACTTCATATCACATACCCTACAATTACCTTGGTTTGTAAGTGGGGTTAAAGCTTAATGCCAATAATGAAATGTGAATTTAAGAGGAAGATAAACTATTTATTGTTACTTCTCTCCTTATTGATATTCTTTTTTTTAATTTTTTTATTGATTATTTACTTTTGAGAGAGAGAGACAGAGAGACAGAGCACAAGTGGGGGAGGGGCAGAGAGAGAGGGAGACACAAAATCCAAAGCAGGCTCCAGGCTATGAACTGTCAGCACAGAGCCCGACTGGGGGCTGGAACCCACGAACCACAACATCATGACCCGAGCTGAAGTCGGATGCTTAATGGACTGAGCTACCCAGGCGCCCCTCCTTTTTGATATTCTTGATGATATAAATATATACATACTTGGAGAGTTTCAGATGTAGCAATCTTCCGTTTCTGATCAGGGCATCTTTAGAGAACACTATCAGCTGACCTGGTTTTATACATTGTTGCAGTAATGATAACCATCTTTGATAAGTTAGGACTGAATCAAAAAAAAAAAAAAACAGGGAAAACAACTAAGAGACAGTGAATTCTATCTTAAATAGTAATAATTATTACAGAAAATTCTAAAATAAGTTCATCTGCATTGCATAATAGTGCTGAAATAATTTTTAAATGGCACAAGAAAACTATTTGTTTAAGCAAGGTGTTTTTATATATCCTAAATTATAGACTATACGTACTTAATTATATTCAATTTGTGTTAATATATTTATAACATATTCCCTTTTCCGAACTCCACAGAAAAGAATAAAAAGTATAGAGAAGAAACACTATTTTTTTCTTGTCATATCAATTTATTCCCTTAAATGATTTTATGATATTGTTGTGTTAAAGTGATATACCAAATGGATCCTGCCCTGAGTGCATTTTAAGCTTACTGAATAAGAAAATTTTGCTTAAAAGAAATAGAAAAATAGTATAAAATGTGACAACAATCGTATCTTTGTCGTATATATCCTGAGTTTTATGGTATTTCTAAACCAGGCCAAGTTATAGAATATTTGAAGATTTTCAAGTCTTTCTGGAACTCCCTCCAATTTGTAATTCAAGATTCTGGGAGAAGTTGTATACTAAGCCATACTATTTCTGTGTTCCAATTATTTATCACTTTCAAATAACTTGGTGCTTCTGGGAATCTTTGAGAAGTCCATGACCCTATTAAATCACGAATTCCTCAAACCCTTCTAATTTTGTTTCTTTTACAACCTCAGCCCTGGGTTTACTTTTGAATTTAAATCCATTCATCAGCTTGCCAAACTCTACATTCAGGAACCCTACTAAGGGCACATTATTTTTCTTCACTTGTGAAATATACATATTTGTTACCATTGGTGGTCATATAAAATAATCATTCAGATGCAGAAAACATTAGTCTCTGTCCAGAGTATTATCGGTGAACATTATCAGGGGGCCTTATTAACGTGTAACATGAAACGGATGGATAGTTCTAGTTAAGTTACTCAGTTGCCTGGCAAATCCTGTAAGAACATGTCTACACCTATAAAAATGAATCACCTTGTTAGCAAAACTCAGCCAAATATTGAGAGCGCATATGCTTGAGAATCATAAATATCTTGGGTTGCTAAGGATAATCATTAAAAATGAATATTCAGCTACATGATCGGTAACAGCTTATTTTAGTACTGTTGTTATTATTAAATGAAAATGTAGATACTTTGTTCTCCTGAACTGTCAAAATATAAACTTTGATTAGAAGTACATTTGAAGAAGCACAAATATAACGGTACCACTATTTCACTCTTTAATTTTCCATTGTTCTAAAATAACTTCTTCTCAATGCAACACTGCAATTTATGAAAACAAATGGACGTTAAGTAACCACAGCTAACTGAAAACAACAACGAAATACAGGAGTCTAGATGAACAGAGAGTGCCATTGATCCAGTGGGCATAGTAGGAAATTCTGATAACTAGAAAAAAACATGACTATGCCATTTTTATGTCTTATTTTTACTTTGTGAAAAAAAAATAGTCTTCAAAGATGCCTGTCGTTTCAGAGTCTGTTTATTATGATAGAATAATTTGTAAGTCTATCACATGGCAGCTTTTAAAATCTAGAATATAAGGAGGTCTATTTAAACTTAGAATATAGAGGGGTACTTGGGTGGCTTAGTCAGCTGAGCATATGACTTCGGCTCAGGTCAGGGTCCCATGAGTTTGAGCCCCATATCGGGTTCACCGCTGTCAAAGCAGAGCCCGCTTCAGATCCTCTGTCCCTCTCTCTGTGCCCTCCCCCACTTGCTCTCTCTCAAAAATAAATAAAACAGTAAAAAAAAAAAGTTTAAACTTAGAATATAGAGACTTCGTGCCTTAGTACAACTTGTCATGTTTCCACTACATGTGTGTTTCACTGGATCTGGGATTGGAGTCTTGATGGAAGCTAAAAAACAAAAATAAAAATGCTGACAGTAGGAATAAAGCCACGCAATTTTCCACACCGGATAGACCCATGATTACCTGCAGGTTTGTTAAAGCTATTTACTGTGTTTTCCAAGCCAGAGTGCCCAAATCACAGTTTACTTAGCACTAAAATTCATCATTTCTTAAGTAATTAACAGTTTTCTTTCACTTTATGTCTCTCCTTTCCCTGTACATACTCATTATTATGGTTGTCAATTATCTTCTTAACTGTGTGATTTTAATACAGGTAGCTCTACTATTAGCAAATTGCTCAGAAGCTGCTAATAGCTCTCCAGAGAACACTTGTCTCACCCTGTATCTCCCACCTTATCAAAAGGTCACGTTAATTACATCACCCTTACCGAGAGGAAATCAACATGTCAGTCAGAGGGCCTCACAATTGTGCTTCAGATAGAACATGAGGAGTGAATTAGTTATATTTAGTGCCCAAAGTAGCCCATTTACATTTTGCTCTTATAAATGCAATCAGCACAGATGAAACAAGAAATCACTGGTTTACATTTTAGCAAATGCTAGTTTGATACTATTTTATGTTTATAGCTGTGAGGAAAATATCAATTGTTAGTTAAAAGTAGTTTTAAGGAAACCTTGTAAAATAGTTTCAAAAGAGGAAGGGTTTCAATGCACAAGTAGAGATCCTTCATTTATCATTTGAATCTCAAGGTGATTATTCACATAAATTGATCTCTAATTAATCTTCTCTTGCTCTCATATTCTCTACATTCTTGCGATCATAGCCTAGGAACTAATTCTTTAAAAAGCTGGGACAGTGGCACAAAAAAAAAAAAAAAAAGAAAAAAAAAAGCTTCAGGAATGTGAATGTCTCATTACTATCCTTAATAAATTTTACCTTTGTTGCTAAGTAATTTGTATTTATTTTCTCAAATAAATACAATGTGCCATTGTGCTAATTTTCTGTCTCAATATTCTTCCATCATTAATAAATTATTTCCCATACAAGAGACAATAATCCATTGGTTCGTTTGGAATAGCAAGTGATTTAATGACTTATTGATGATTTAAACGGAGAAAAAATATCACTTTTTAATAATTACTTGGCATTATTTTGGCTAAATAATGGATTATGTATGAGTCATGGTTCCAAAAGGAAACAGGTATCATTTTTTTTAGGACAGTTTAAAGATTTTCTTTCTTTGAAAAGAAACATTTATACAATTGGAAGTAGGTGAGGACAACAGTAAAAGATGATGCAGAGTCTGGGCACTTAAGCCCAAAGAGACCAGAGTAGGGTAGAGACTAGTTGTTGTGAATATGGCTGTGGAATATAATGAGCCCCAGCAAGTGCAGAGAGAAGTCGGGGGGCATATACCCTCATCTCACCTTCCTCTTACCTTCTAATGTTGGCTCCCTTTTGGCAATACTTTCCCAGCAGCAGAAATTGAGGAAGACAATTGATGTCATCCATTATTGGCTGAAAATTGATCTGGAGGACCAAAATAAAAATGTTGATTTTGGAGCTCGCATTCATCAATTTCGAATTGTCAACTGGGATGAACATGACAGGATACTGGGAAAATCTGATATGTGCTAGGAGTCAAGAGCAGAAAAGTAGGCAAAATTATAAGCATTCTGAAGGAGAAGAAGAAGAAGGAGGAGGAGGAGGAGGAGGAGGAGGAAGAGGAGGAAGAGGAAGAAGAAGAAATGATTCAGAAAAAGTCATAACTTATAAAGGCGCTATGGATTAGTGAAATTCATCCAAAATCTCTCTTGGGAGAGAAACAGGTTAGAAACACCGAGCTTTAAGCAAGAATAACACTTCATGTCAAGCACACAGACTTGGAGTCGAGGTTGCTGAGGCAAACCAGTTGTTCGCAGTTGTGTGTCTACACCAGTTGTGTGTCTACAATACTGGAGAAACTTCCTAGCTTCTAAATATCTCTAAGACTGGTTGTTTTCACCTATTAATTAGTATCTAACAGGATGAAAGCATCCTTAGGACTGTGATGTTAGAAGCTACAAATGAAAATCCTAAACTTAAGCTCTCTACAAAACAATTAGCTGTGTTTATATAGACACATAATGTATAAACATAAATAAATCGTATATATTATATATAATCTATTATTCTTTTAAATTCTAAGCTCACCTTTCTATACACTCTTATAACACTATCTTGTTTCAGTATCCATTGCAAATTTAAAAATCATAATTATTATTTATCTGAAAATCTAATAATTGCAGGGCATAGCTACTCTAATGTTCATTTCCTTGTAATGAACACTTAATTATATCCTAGATTAAATGAGTTACAATTAGTTTTTGATGCTTTAGAGAATCCTATTTATGTGATGTCTTGAACTGAGTTTTTACTGGGATTTTATTCATGAGAACACATTCTAATAATATCCTCATTAATACACCTAGCCATTGAACTTGAAGTACATATTTCTGCCATAACTACATGGACACCAGTGCTGCCATCTCAGTACTCAAATATAATCTCGTCACAAGAGAAAGCTCAATGAAGGAGAGAAAGCCCTATTTTCAACTTTTCTGGGTTTGAAGAGAAATTGCAGCTTCTTTTTTTTTTAATATTTGTTTCATTCCGTTTCTTTATTTTTGAGAGGCAGAGAGAGACAGACTGCGAGTGGGGGAAGGGCAGAGAGAGGGGAAACACAGAATCTGAAGCAGGTTCCAGGCTCTGCGCTGTCAGCAGAGAGCCGGATGTGGGACTCGAACTCCCAAACCAGGAGATCATGACCTGAGCGGAAGTCGGGGGCTCAACCGACTGAGCTCACCCAGGCGCCCCGTAGCTGCTTTGATTGATTTCTATAAATACATGTTGTTCTGAATTAAAATTCAGATATTTTATTTTTGAGGAGACAAGCAGAGAAACTAAAACACAACTTCTCATCCAAATGTTTTTATTATCAGAGCGTTACTAAATCTGAAAAAAAACTACCATTAGAGTAATTCCGAGAAATTAAATTACTAACTCTTGAGAATCTTTTACTTAATATGTATTGTTGGAGAATAGGTGCTCCAGTGAAGCACATTAATGTTAAGCTGAGAGCAACGTGTTGATGCCCATTGCTTTGTATTCCTTCAACTCACTCTAAATTAGACTTCTGTTTTGAGACACAAGGAACGTATCTTTGATGGCCGATTCAGGTAGGGTTTGTTTCATAGATTTGTGGCAGATAATAATGCACTAACTTCTCATGAAGACTCAGATTGGGTAAACTGCATCAGTGCGTTAGAACTTAGTCATACTGGGCTCTGTTAATTAAACAAAGTTTACTCATTTGGCTGATCATCAGGAACCTATTTGTCATGAAAGCAAATTTTGTAACTAAAAAGCCCAGATTTTAACTGAGGCTCTTGTCTACACACGCACTGTAATAATAATAGCATCCGGACAAATAGCAGTATCATCTTTTCTGAAGAGAATTTTCATACTGATAAACTCATCTTTATAATTGTCCCTAATCTTATTGGGATGGGGATATTTGAAAGTTCAGTGCAGCCTATGAGAGCAAGGATTTCGGATATGGGCTACTTTACTTTGATTTCAGTTACCACACTCAATGCTTGTTTTGACACTGGGCTTGTTTTTCAGCTTTTAAATGGAAATGATGGTACTATGTGTTGTTAGGAAAAGTCAATGGATCTGAATCCTAATAATAATAATAGTGTTAATATTTGTATAACACTCATAGTTGCATTCATGATTCTGAGTTCTTTATGTATATTTATTTATATCTATATAACTATTTCTATATAAATCAATATTCACTTCTAAACATTAAAATATGTTTAGTATTTATTTTATATGTAAATTACATACATATATATTTAAAGGGATTAAATTTTGACTAGAATTATGAATGCTATAGATATTCACTATGATGTAATATTATTTGGATTGCTACTTTTGCTATCAATTTTCCTGTGTAGGTATACTTACTTGAGAGAGGGGAAAGGCAGAGGAGATATCCACTAAGTAGAGTTCTTTAATTGTATAGTTCTTTTTCCTGTGGGAGTAAATTATCTTTTCTTTCTCCCTCCAGAATTCTGGTCTACTATTCTGATCTGAATGATCATTTTCTTGAGTAATTGATCACACAGGGTATTCAACTGGTTGAAAAGAAGCTTCGAACACATATTATAAAATGTGTTTTTGCTTTGACAAGATGTTAACTCTGAAAATAAGCATTGATTATTAGGGTTCCACACAGTATAAAGTTAATGATCTTAGCTCCCCTTTTAATAAACGTAACCATCTTCCCATGTCAGGAGAAATAAGTAAAATACTGAGTTAAGATAAAGCAATTATAATATGAATGATTACAAATATCGTGTAGGGTTTGAGGCAGCGAGATACACAAGAGCGTATATAGTTCAATATTATATGCACATAGAAACACATATTATATCATTATTGCAAAAAAACAACTAAAAAACACACACTATAAAAATTGGCTACACACACAGACAGAAAGGGAGAAAATTATGCAGGGAATCAGAAAAGGAATGATCCTTCTTGGAATATATCATTTTTATGTGTTTTTGATTTTTGTATATGTAAATAGTTACATATACAAAATGAAATTTAAATACAGAGAAAATAAAGTCCTAAAATTACAAACAAATTTCAACAGAAAACTTAACTCTCTATCAAGGTGATAACCTATAACTATGCAGAAAAAATATTTGTATTTATCAAAGAATAAAACAAAATAGTAGTAACACTAACATTACTTGAAATCACACTTTTCAGGATAGAGAAAGAAGAAATACAAATATAAAAGTTGAAGACGTTATGCACAACCTCTAAACATTCACCATTTGAATCAGGAGTGTTGATATATATACATACTTTTGACATGCTTCCAATATTCTTGGCCTGCTTACATATGTTCTGGTACATGTGGCGAACTCACCTTATATTTCTTCTTTCAGTAATAGAACTTTTTACCAAGAGTCACAGCTCCTTTTCATGTCATCATATTTAGAAATAAACATCTGAGTTATTGGAGGGATAAAAGACTGGAAATTCATTGCATCTAGTTGCAACTCAGAAGGATGTCATAACTCAGAAGTATGTCAAAAGTATGCAGAAACTTGCTTCAATAATTCCCGATGACCACATTTGTGACGATCTTGCAGAGAATGAATGACTACAATTAATTGCAAATTATTAGATAATTAGAATCCATGAGTCCACAGAGTTTTTTTTTCCTTTTAAGACAAAGTTAGAGAAAGAATACATAAACACCAACTACTAAAGGTCAACTCAACTCTTCACTTTGAAAATTGGTAACTGAAAGAAAAGAATTAAGCACCAAACCTTTCCCTTTTTTCTTTTTTTTCCACTCATTTTTAGAGAGTTCTAATTCAATTACAATTCAGTAAATATAGTATGAATAAAGTATGTCAGTTAATAAATGAGGGGAATATAAAAATAATACTTTATAATCATAAAAAAATTAACTGATTCAAATGATAATCGTTGCTATACGCCAAAACCATTTGACAAAGTGTTGTTGATCAACAGGATATTTGCAAGATGAGAAAGTGTCAACACACATATTATTTACCAGTTACCAGGGGAAATCATATCTTTGTAATGGAGAGATCTGACAGGAATGAAAGTAATACAGTACTCAATTTTTAATCATATGATGTGGACCTTTAATGCCCCTTGATGTGATACAATATGAAATATGCATCATCTACAGAGGACTCTTGCCAAAATGTTTAATATGAATATAATCCAGTGTTTAGACCTTTTCAGTTTAGAAAAGAATCCAGACTATGGAAAATTGACAAGATCTGGCTAACCAAAAAGAAGAAATAAAAACAAAACAAAAAAACAAAACAAAACAAAAAAGCCATTGAAAAAAGATGAAGGGTAACTGTAGGTTGTGCTAGAAATAAAAGGTAGGGCACCTGCGTGGCTCAGTCAGTTAAGTGTCTGACTGGCTCAGGTCATGATCTCGAGGTTCTGGAGTTTGAGCCCCACATTGGGCTCTGTGCTGACAGTGCAGAGCCTGCTTCGGATCTTCTGTCTGTCTCTCTCTGTCCCTTCCCCATTCTCATTCTTCCTATTTCAAAAATAAATAAACATTAAAAACATAATAATAAAAGGAAATACCATAACATAATTACAGAATGCCATGTATGAGTCTTGGTAGAGTACTGATATTTTCACAGTAAAATATATATTTTTTTTTCAACTTTTTTTTTTTATTTATTTTTGGGACAGAGAGAGACAGAGCATGAACGGGGGAGGGGCAGAGAGAGAGGGAGACACAGAATCGGAAACAGGCTCCAGGCTCTGAGCCATCAGCCCAGAGCCCGACGCGGGGCTCGAACTCACGGACCGCGAGATCGTGACCTGGCTGAAGTCGGACGCCCAACCGACTGCGCCACCCAGGCGCCCCTAAAATATATTTTTTAAATTAGAGAAAATTAAATGTAATACGTATGTTTAATGATGTTAGAAGTGGTAATGTTTTTGCACTTATGTAGGGGAATATCCAATGTTTATGCAGTTATAGGGGACAGCTTAGGAGTCATGTATACGTCTATAATTTATTTAAAATAGCTTAAAAATAGATAGATAACTAAAATGCAGTTCTCTCACACTCAGGATTGGGGCTGGAGGATCAATACACTATTCCTTTGAACTTTAACTATGTTTTACATTTTATTTTTAAATGTTGAAAGTGATCATGTTTAAGTACACTTAAAATTGGAAATAGATGAAATGTACTTTTCTAAGTACTTTGGATTTGTTTTTAATTTTTAAATTGAAGTTTAATTTGCATGCAATAAAATTCCCTCTTTTCAGTGTATAGTCCTGTGAATTTTGACAAATACATACATATAGTCTTATTACTACTACCACAATCAAGATCCAGAATAGTTCTCCAAAACTTCCTCTTGCTTCTTTGTAGTCAAACTTTTCCCCACATGTAACTATTGGCAACGATTGATAAGTCTTTGGAAGCCACAGATTTCTTTTTCAAGAATGTCAAGGAAGTGGATTCACACAGCGTGTGCCTTTTGAGTCCAGCTTGAATGAAAAATCATGTCTAAATCAAGGTTCCCTTTATTACACCTTTCTTAACTATCATTTGTCGTTATTAAATTTTTCTTGATATCTCATTTTCTGATAAATATTTTTCTACTGACTCTTAACATCTTAAATGGTTTAGAATAGCATTTACAATGTACAAAAAGTATCTAGCTGACATCAAGTACTGATTATATGATGCTCTAATACTGATATAATTGATCATGATTTTTATACTATGTATAATCTAGAATTGGGGAAATAGTGTAGCTTATTATGGATCTCTAGCATATAAGTCTCCGCCTAAAAAAAATAAATGTTACACACT
Organism: Leopardus geoffroyi; assembly: GCF_018350155.1. Classification (NCBI taxonomy): domain Eukaryota; kingdom Metazoa; phylum Chordata; class Mammalia; order Carnivora; family Felidae; genus Leopardus; species Leopardus geoffroyi. The sequence goes on along the minus strand of NC_059326.1, from coordinate 216,280,089 downwards.
TGAAAAACAGGAATCAGTTATTTTTTGATTAAACAATTTTTATAGTTTACAGTTGAAATAACATATTAAGAAAATTCAAATCGGGGCGCCTGGGTGGCGCAGTCGGTTAAGCGTCCGACTTCAGCCAGGTCACGATCTCCCGGTCCGTGAGTTCGAGCCCCGCGTCGGGCTCTGGGCTGATGGCTCAGAGCCTGGAGCCTGTTTCTGATTCTGTGTCTCCCTCTCTCTCTGCCCCTCCCCCGTTCATGCTCTGTCTCTCTCTGTCCCAAAAATAAATAAATGTTGAAAAAAAAAAAAATTAAAAAAAAAAAAAAAAAAAAAGAAAATTCAAATCAATGAAAGGCACGGTCTACAGAACATTATTTTTTTCAAGCATCAAAAGTTTTACTGTGAGCCAAATCTATGCACCTATTTGTGATTAAATTTTAAAAGACATAACTGGAAACAAAAAGAAACCAAATTTAATAGGTTTTAGATAAACTATGCATGATTTTACCCATTTAAGCTTTCTAAACTCTGGTTGGTTATAGTTGTTTTAGAACTGCAATGAGTATTTGATGTAATCAAAATATTCACATATATCTCAATTCTCTAAGATTTTTAGAGATTTTAATCAACATACTAGAGAAGACCTACATTGATATGCATTAAATGTGGACTTTGTTACCAATGGAGATTCCTGTTTTCTATTTTTTCCCTCCTTATCCAGAGCACCATAATTTTTCACTCAGTTTATTTTCTTGTCTTCTTATTCTAAATGGAAATATTGATTTCATTTACAGTCACAAGTTGATGGAATATTAGAGCAGTGGTCAGATGATACGTGTCAATAAGTGAAACTTGGGACACCTGCGTGGCTAAAATCTGTTAAGCGTCCTACTCTTCATTTGGGGTCAGGATGTGATCTCACAATTTGATTCGTGAGATTGAGCCCTGCGTTGGGCTCTGCAATGACAGCACAGAGCCTGCTTGGGATTCACGCTCTTCCTTGCTCTCTGCCCGTCCCCCCTGTTTGCACGCTCACGTGGTCTCTCTCTCTCTCTCCCTCTCTCTCAAGTGAATACATATTTTTTAAAAATAAGTGGAACTTGGTGAGTTCAAAGTCACAGAAATCAATTTTATTGTGATCTGCAGAATCACACTGCAGAAATGTTTAACCGTGGCCACAACAAAATGTAGATACAGATCATGTTCCTGGAGAATGATATTCACTGAATACACATGGTGGTTTGAGCAGCTGTGAGGGAAGAGGAAAGAGCTGCGAAGGAGAGAGGAAGGTACATCTATCCCGGGCTTTCCACGTAGCAGTAACTATTAGAAATTTAAATGGATCATTTCCCTTCATCCTCACAGTTATCATGGGATGGCAGCACAGCAAAGTGATTAAGAGCTTGGCCTTTAAAAGGGCCATCTCGTTTTATTCCTGACTTCACTATTTTGGTGTGTTACGTGGAGCCATATAGTTAACCCTCTGCAGTTGTTTCCTCCCCGATCTAGTGAAGACAGTGATTCAAAGCCATTATTCTTCCTCTGCTATTCCAAAATCCAAACAACCCTGCAAACCAAAATCCTTTGCACAACTCATCTGACAGCTGAAAGGGACCCAACTTGAACTGAAATTTGGGGCCAAGACCTCACCCAAATTAGCCAGAGCCTGTTTTGAATCTAATTTATGCCACCTGGTGTGAAAATTCATGTTTCACTGCAGAGATGTGGGTATGATTGTGAGAATTTGTTCCAATTGTAGGGGCAGGAACGCCGGGATTCAGAGCGTAATAACTGCCTACCTCACGTTTGTCAGTGCGCCATGCACAAGAGGTCTATCTGTCCAAATGTCACCTTCTCCTCAGTCATACTGTCTCTAGGCTGGAACAAATACAGAAACGAACTGAGCCACCTATGTTAATTTGCTAGACTTGGGACTTTATGTTTGGTTGAGAAAGCAGGATATTAAGATGAAAAGTCTAAACGTTCCCCAATTTTATTTGCTTAGTTGTTCTTCTTTACTCATGTACTTATTATTTTCTTTAATTTTCTTAACGTTTATTTATTTGTGAGATAGGGAGAGACAGAGCATGAGCAGGGGAGGGGCAGAGAGAGGGAGGCACAGAATCTGAAGTAGGCTTCAGGCTCCGAGCTGTCAGCACAGAGCCCAACGTGGGGCTCAAACTCACAAACTGTGAGATCCTGACCTGAGCTGAAGTTGGACGCTTAACCGACTGAGCCACGCAGGCGCACTACTCGTGTATTTATTTGTAATTAAATAATAAGTAATCATGGACTTATTATATACATAATATATATTTTAATGTGAATATTCTTGCATGTGCACGTGTATGTAGTCATTTTTATGTATGAGAAGGCAGTAAATTCCCTTTAAGCAACTAAATCTGAGAGGATGTGTCAAGGAGGTGCTGATTAAGACTTTTGATGTGACATGTATTCAAAGACACAAGATTTCAATTTACATACTTTTGAACATTATATCTAATTGTGTGTTATTTTCTCCTATGTCATGGTTTTTATAAAAGTTTTCCTTACTTAAGTTTTTAACAATTTTTTATTTAAAATGTTTTCACAAAAGGTTTTATTTTTCCTAAAATAAACTCACTAGATGAAATATTATTATTTGATAGAATATTAAATATGTATTTATATATGTATCTAATGGAATATTATAAACCAAATTAAAGTGTTTTAAAAAGAGGTACTAATCTGTATGTTTTGCCATTTTGAAAAAAAGTTATTACATTATTTTCTTTGTATTTTAATTATATTTCCACTCTGTCTCATTACTAGACATTCTTTTCTTTGCAGATCAGAGCAATCAAATCAAGGCCAGATAAATGTTTTCTTTAAAATGAAATATGAATATAAAATATGAAATATTTTAATATAAAAATTTCTGGAAGTTATACATAGAAATATTAATTATGATATTAGTGAGATATTGAAATGTCATATAAGAATGCCTTAATCATAGAAGGTTCTCCAGATTAATTGTGATTATTGTGTTTTAGGTTAATATAGATATCTGGAGAAATATATTTAAGAAAATATATTTAAAATATATTTAAGACTATTTTTACACTATTATCTACTTATGCAAACATAGTTAAAATAAATATGTATAGTCTTGAAATAATTTAAAAACTAAAATAATATCCTCTTATCATTTTACTTGTTGATTTTATTTTTTCATAGAGTGCGAAATAATTTTGAATTTCAGAATGTGCTAATGAACTAAACAACTACTTCTGGGGCTATCATATCAAGTGGGTTGTTGTTAATGAGATATATGCATATATATAGAATATATACACATATATGGGATATTATATGGGATATGTATATATATATTGGTTACATATATGGGATATATATATATATATATAGGATAAATATATATATATGGGTATATATATGGGCGATATATATTATATATGTTATGTACATATATATGTTTGAAAATCCTGCTGAATCATCAGGTAAAGAGACTTAACTTTGAAGTCAATACAGCAAATCTTCCCATTGTAGTGTCAGTTACTTCAAAATCTTGATCTTCGTTTTACGTCAGACTGCTTTCTTTTTCTTCTTGTGTCCAGACCTTCATTGTTGTGTATGCAAATAATCTATTGTGCATTATATATATATCAGTCATGAGATTCTGCATAAAATATATAATAAATATATAAATCCAGGTGTTAAGTCAACTGAAGAGTAAAGAGAATCTAATGTAATGAATTAAACTATCCCTAGTGTCGTTTTAATATCTGACTTTTAACTATAGTTTCCAAGTACTGGTAATATTTTTGAGACTAGTGCCTTGACAAAAACCCAGTGTAATAAAAGTTTTATTTTCCTGATATTCATCTTCACTTCATATTAAACATTACATGGGTTTCAGCTTTGCAATTTTTACATTTTAATAATAATTTATAAGTGTATAGTCACATTGGTTCTAAAATAAGATGGGTATTAAGTTCCTCATTGATAAAGAAACTATGCTTCAAAATAAAATATTCATTAAATTAGTTTAATTTTTAAGACACATTTAAAAAATAAAGAAGAGTCCCAATTTTACAGTAAAAAAAATGGCACAAGATTTTCACAGTGCTTTAAAAAGAAATCTTAGGCCAGAAGTTAGAGGTAATTTAACTTTGTCAAGGTCTAGAATTTCATTCGTGAACATCGTCGAAACTAACTCTGATAACTTCGAGTGTCCATCAAATTTTTACCCGAGACATGACTTGAAATTACCTGTCATAATAATGGGTATTTATTAAAATGAATTTGGATAGCTTCTTTAATTTTAGATTTATTCTTTGTCTCCAACTTCCAATGTTTCCACATCCCTACTTATCGGGTTTCTCTCCCTTCTATTTTTGAGAGCACGTGGTTTTGTCATGGTCTAATGTGAGAGTATTATTAGTCTCCCCAGCAGATTTCTTTTCCTGGAAAATTATAACATTTTTAAAGAAAATTACCAAATTACAATATCCTTTTATAATAGGAATTCTGAAATAGAAGTTAAGAATTATAATACATATTATCCTGACTGCTGGATATTTTCTGCTTGTCCTTCCTGATCTCTTCTTTGCATTTCATCTTTCCAGTGACCTGGGCCACTGACCTTAATGCAAGGTATCACTGAGCTTCCTGTTCTGAGTCTTATTAGATTCAGACAATTGGAAGAACCAGTAGATCACAAAATTAGAGTAAAGCCAAGGCAGTCATCAGTCAAGACTTTTCTCAACCTGTCACCACGGGTTTCTATGTCCCTCTACTGGAGGTGGCATCTCTTGTCAGATGGCCCTTCCCATCCAGCAAGCCTTCCCGGGTTATGTGACGACTCCCTTAATTTCTCTCTGCTCCTGTTGTTGCCAAGACTAGATACTTTGATATCCTTTGTTAGTTTTCCCTTTCTTTATCTACAACTTTGTAAGTACTGAAGTTCATTTATTTTTGACTTTCATCAATTCTCCTGTTTCATGGGCAGTCTTTATCCAATGAAGCCTTACTGTTGGCGACAACTCAAGAAACCTGTGATGGATTGTGAAATTAAGTGAAATTAGTTAAGCATATATCCACAGTAGTTAATTTTACATACCAACCCCAAAACACTGGAAAATATGCATTCCATCTTAATATTTTATTTTAAAGGATTATTACAGCTTGTAAATCTGAATCAGCACAATTAGATCCAAGGTTTTGGTTTGTTTTGGGGGTACAAGCAGACTTGTTTGAATATTTCCTGTTATGTCCTCCACATATAACCTCCATCTTTTTGTTTTAAATCTTTCTGTGGTACCCTGAGTAGCCGATGTCATCACTGATATCATCGTAATGTCCCATTTGGGCTCCCTTGCCCTGTCGCTTCTAGCTGATAATGCTTAACAAATGGCAACAACAAGAGATGAGAAGGAATGAGAAAGATCTCTCAGGGTATATATTCTTATTGCATCTTTCTTATTGCCCCTCAGTCCTAAAGATGCTAACAGTTCCCCAATATCAATAGGTGCTGGCAGCTTCACAGTCTTTCATGGTTCCCTTATCTCTACCTACACCTTGTAACCATGTCTTCAACAAACACTATTCAATTACAAATTTGTGTGCTCCATCTTGCTCCTGCCAGGTTTTTGACTGATTCAGCATAAGATTCAGTTACAAATTATATATATATGTGTATATATATATATATATATATATATATACATATATATATATATATGTGTGTGTGTGTGTGTGTGTGTGTCTTCATCCTATAATTGTTTTACTTTTTTTAAAGTAGCAGAGCAGAAAATTTTAAAATTTTTAATAAAGACTTATTTTCTATAATCCACCATGATAAACAATTCTAGACGTTATAACTTTTACATTGCCTTGAATCGAAAATGAAACACAGCTAGGGTGCCTGGGTGGCTCAGCTCGTTAAGCGACCAACTCTTGATTTTGGCTCAGGTCATGATCGCACAGTCGTGAGATCAAAGCCAGCTTTGGGCTCCATGCTGGGTGTGAGGCCTGCTTAAGATTCTTTTCTCCCTCTCCCTCTGCCCCCCTCCAGCGCGTGCGCACTCTCTAAATCTCTCTCAAAAAATATAATAATAATAATTAAATAAATAAAATAAAACATACCTAATCTTAGAAACAATAAAAAACAAAAATAGCCAAACAAAAACAAACATAGAGGGTTCCTATCAATAGAATAAAGAATCAGAATGAGTGTATATGTAAGGAAGTCCTAATTTATACTGTCAAGATTAAATTATAGTGTCTCCATACATATACATACGCACAACCACACATAGAACAACAGCAACAAAACCTCATTTGGACAATCTGATATATGGCCACTCTCGTTATATCACAATATTATTTTAATTGTTAGGTAATATGAATAATATTTAGAGCATTTTCAGGCTAAGGTAGTTGTTGAAGTCAAAAGTTGGATTTGTTCAACTAAGGAAGCTGCCAGGAAAGTTGTTTTAGATTACATATAAATTCACTTTCACCATGTATCAGTCTATAACTCAGGGCAAAACATCTACAAAGATATATGTTAATATCTTTATTCTGTTAATATCTATTTCTTGTAACATAATTCTATGGCCTTCCGAGGCATGCAATAAATTGTGATGAATGCCAAAGTTTGGGAGCCACTGACTGTTCCTTTCATAAGAAGGTAAATTTTCATGGAAAATGTAAATGTCTGCAGTAAAATATCTGAGGCTACAGTAGAACTGGCATGTTTCTTTGGCAAATTTAAAATAAAATTGCATTTGCTATGTGTCTCCTATTAAAACACGCACGGATTTAAAAGCTTATACCATTTATAAAATGATCATGTACTTCAACACTACTACACGTATATAAAAGACCAAACTTATCTTTTATACATACCAAAAAACAAGTAAATACAAAACCAAAAAAGCTGGCATCCCTCCTACCGAGATGTTTGTCAGTATTTTCTGCCCGTATGGACGTTATTTGTTAGCGATCATGCCTGACTATCGGATTTACTACCTATTGGACTTAGTAGCCTCTGTTAATCTAATTTGATTGGAGGAGAGTCAGTGTTCCTGATTTAACTCAGAAATAATTGTGACAAGTACCCTTTGCCACATTATATTTAGTAAATGCCTTCAAATATTTGAAAGGTGTCAAAATACATCAATCTCTTCAAATATAAAACTTCTGTCAAGGACTAAGAAGGTACTGGTTAAGGAGATGCAGTTCTTGAAGTTATATAACAAATTGTCTTCACTTGTTTAATTTTAAGATCAGTAGGAGTATCTCTTTAGGTGGAATTCATTAATACCTCTTAAAATTAAATACTACCATTGTCCTATTTGAAAAGGTATTCCATTTAATTTCTGGTAGTTTTTTTTTTTTTTCCTGTCTCATTTAGGTGCATAAAATTAACCATGATTTTTATAATGCATTGAAAAGTTTTAGTTTTGGGGAAGGGCCATATGGATGATCTGTGCTGATATAAAATATTTCAAAAAGAGCTAAATGTATCTAATTTCATTTTTTATATGGATGTGTGTTGGTTATCAATTTGTTGCATCTTTGCTCCAAATTTACTCTTTTTGCCTGCTCTGTTAAAGTGAATTTGACCCTTTAAATATTTTTTCTTTGCCAGCCGACAATGATTTTGTGTCAGTGGAGAGCACTCGTGAGCTATGACGCCTAGCAGAAAAGATTTTTGCTTCCTGGATCTGGTGGACTCACTTGGGAACAGCATGCGTGGCTCCTCTTCAACCTGCTTCGTCAAAGCCTACAGGTCCAACAGGGCATGAGTCCCGCAGTGCTTTGCGCCCCACAGTCCCAGTGGGCAGCAGTCAATGCCAGCAGCCTGATTCGGGTAGTTTGGTGGTGGATGCTTCCAGCCAGCCCCTGCAGTAACAGCAGCTTCTCCAGTGCTCGGCTCCTGCCTTGCACGACAGCCAACAAAACCCAGGAGCCGGCAGATTCCCCTGCACCCCAGTTTGGGTGATATTACGGCAGAGTGCCACGGGGGAAACCTCCAATGAACAGTGTTTCTTGAACACTTGAGAGCAGATTTCTGACAAGTTTGAGAGGAAAAACTTCCAGCAAGTTCCATTTGCACAGCACCAGAGGAGATTCTTTGTCCTCCCAGAGCCAGAGAAGTGTTCCTTTCCAAAAGAACATGAATCTCATCCCTAGAAATGAGGCTTTTCTTCTGTGTAATAGCTGCTCTTTATATCTGTTGTTCCTATATTCTTTAGAGTTCTCTTTACTTCTTAGTAGCCAATTCCCTCATTAACTTAGTATCTTGTTTCATTATAGTTATTTATATCAAACTTTTTCTCTTCAAATTACTGTGTTGTTTCTGTCTCTTGATTGGGCTCAGATTGACGGGATAAGTAATTTTGCATCAACATTCATTGATTGGTCACTCTTTCCTACGCTTACCTGAGTGTGTATTTGCATGAAAAGACTGGAACGAATTTCCAATCAGTGTCTGGAATGAATTCTAAATGGCAAGGCTTTTCATCACTATGTTAAAATTCACAGATTCAAATGGGAGCAACTGGTGAAATATAACTCAGTCAATAGCCAGGATCTATCCATCCGGGTATGTGCAAACATGTTCACTAACTTCTCCTGTTACCTATGAGTTTCAAGAAACTTTGCCTTCCTCCAAATGAAACAGGAGTAGTAGTCAGTTGCTGAGAAAACATTTGGCAAATTGGACTTTGGACCATAACAAATACTAATTGGCATGAAATCTATCTACCCATTCTCGTTTGATAGACATTTGAGTTGTTTTCATTTTTACTGGTATAAACTTTTATTCTACTTGCCCATTTTTCCCATTTTTAAATGTACAGATGGGGATATAGAGAGAAATACATGCATATATGCAGATACATCTATCTATCTTTCCATCCTACTGTCTATCTTGTATCATGTATATATCTGAACTATTGGTTGTGTTTCCCTGGAGAACCCTGATGAACAGAGGGAAAAAGCTCTTTTGTGTACATTACAAGAGCTACAGATTGGGGGTGTGAGATGCTATCCAACCTACGCTGTGACCTCAGGAAGAGGAACACAGGCAAAATCAAGCCTTGGGAGAGCTGTGAGCTAAAAAGGCAAATAAACCTTACTTCTCTTTCCTCTCTGTACCATCTAACTAAACCAGAAGCCAGAGTGGAAGGAGTGCTGGATATTGCAGTCAGCAGAATTTGTTCTGTTATGTTATAGAGTGAAGGAGAGAGAGAAGAATGGAAGAGGTTCTGGAGGCTATCCGTCCCAATGACTAAACCTGTTTGTTTCTCCACTTTAGTGATTTGAGTTACTTTCTACAGTCAAATTCCTATTTTTGTGGAAATTAGCTAAAGTCATCTCCTACTTCGGCAACAAAGACTCAGGAGTATGGTATGTGTATTTAATTGTAATCACTGTAGACAACACTAGTTTTTCCCGAATCCCTCACTGCAGGTGCTGTTTAGACATATATTTTCCTCCTAACTCATCTGTGATGGAGAGTTTCTATTGAAGCTGACAGTGTACCACCTCTAGTTTCTGCATCTCTCTGAGTTTGCTCATCCCTTGTGCAGGATATTCTAGAAATGTCAGAGATTTAATACCTGGACAGCCATCAAACACTAGGGGATGGAAAGTAATAAATAAAAATCCCTATGAACTTGTTATTGAAACAATCCTGAAGTTCATTCTTCATGGCTCCTTGTAGGGCTCCCAATGGAGTTAGCCACGGTTGTCAATGTCAGCAATCTTTTTATTAAGGTATAAATACATGAAATTCTTGCTTGCTTGTCAAACTTCTTCCTCTCTCTCACACGAGCTTTTTAAGGTTACCTCTCAAATATACTACCTACACTGAATTCCTGGTCTCAGGTTCTGCCCTTGAAGGAACCAAAACCAAGGGAGTGGGTGCCAGAAATAGCTTTAGATTTTAGATGTTCCAAGTGACATTCAGAAATGGCCTCCCCCAACATACAAATAACAACATGAACCCCACTATTGGTGTTAATTGACGTTCCGTGGAATAACAATTACTGAGTCTCCCACCTGTGGTCGATTAGAATAAAGAAGATGAAAAATAGAATTAATTGGCTTATTCACCATTTCTAGCACTTGGAATACATGGGAGCTTTGATACATAAGAATGTATGGTACAGGTAAATAGAGCATAGCATTTTTTAGTCAATATTATGAGTTGGCAACACGGGCGTTCCTTATTTCACATAACCAAAATGTGCAAGACCTGGAAAGCACGAAGTAGATGTCATCTGATTTAATTGAAAGTTATGATCCTTGGCTTAGTTTCCAGAATTAGAATTTTCAGACCCAGAGCAGAAAAACTGAAAGGGAGACCGGTTTCCTTTTAGGAAAGACCTAATGGCACTATCACACGTACATGTCTCTTTTCCCCAAAGACACCCAAGAATATTTATCAGAGCAACGGTACAATTGGAAAACAAATACCCATATCTATCAACACTTATTGAAGATAAATTTTTACCTGACTCAGAATTAAAGGAACTCAAAATGCTAATATTTTTATTGATCGTGGGGGCCTAATAAATAATTGAGTAAAAATTACCCTGTCTTATGTCACCTCACAAGGAGTCCGATGGATTCATGGATTCATTCTAGTCATTTAATTGGCTTCTGAGTTGAGTCATAATTTGCAGTAGCTCATAGCACTATCACATTATTTCTCTAACTGTGGAGAAAGTGTCATTATGCTAAGAAAATTAATTGAAAGTTCCTGAAATCACCACAACTCAGCCATATACTAGAGGAGACAGCAAAAATTATTGCTACTTTCAAATTTTAAAGGGTACAAGGCTGATGGTTTACATGAAATTAAGATTCAGTTCACCAGTAGGCCCCCTGAAAACATTACATGGATCAGGCTGAATGACAATGGACTATTGTAAATTTGTCTAATTACTCCCCAGTTGTAGCTGTTTTTTTTTCAAACATGGGATCTTAAATAAACAGATTAGCACAGCTTCTAGCATTTGGCAATCAGACAATGATTTGATAATTTGCTTCTTTTCTATCCCCATCGGAAAAGTCAAAAAGTTCACATGCACAAGGGATTTCTTGGCTCAGGCTAAAGTTATCTCCTATGATCTCCATCTCAATATATAATATGAAGGGACCACAACCACCTTGTTATTCTGTGAAACAACATAGAAGTCCATTTTATGAAATCTGTCTTGCTAACCAGGCATGAAAACCAGGAAGTGGCATGTTTAAACACAAACACGCTAAACAATGAGAGAAAATTCAGTGTCAGCAGTCTGCTACATTGGCAAAGATTTTCGGGGTCCAGTACGAGGTGTATCCTGAAAATATCCCATCTTGTACATCTGACTTCTAAGAAAAGGACTCAGAATTGGTGACACCTGCAAATTTGGGGGGTATTATATATCACAGTTGGAAATATTGTTCCAAACAATTTAACAAGTCACTTGGAGGCATTCCGTATTTAACTTGGTCCTAGAATAAAAGCTATCTCTCTAGCAGAGCCAGGGTCTAGTGTAAGCTGATATTTAACTCAGGCCACATGACCTATCGAGCACAAGTAGACTATAGGTACCCAAGGTAGATAAAGATATCTGTGAGACAATACCTTTTTAGGTGAGTCATGGTGCAGTCTCTTATAAATCCAGAATAAAGCCATGCGTTCTGCAGAAGAGAACTACTCAGTATCAGAAAATAAACTCTTGGTGTGTTTCTAGAACCTTGTAGAATCTGAGGCCCTGATTATGGAGCTCCAAGTAACTATAAAACCAGATATTCCCATCATGAGTTGACTCTTGTATCTATAAGACATATTATTAGACGGTCAGGAATCCTTCACAAAACAGAAATGATACATTTCAGTAGTTGGCCCAACCAGGTACGATGAAGAAGAAAAAATCAGTTTCCAAATTAGTTGGCTTGATATGTTCTTAATAGCTGAACATGAACTGCTGTCAACTGGAAGTACCATTTAGGGATGGTTCTGAAATTTTAAAAAAAAAAAAAAAAGTGAGGAGAAATATTCTCAGTGCTATAAACGGTCCACTTAGTCGTCAACTTTGTGTACTAGAAGTACTCTGCAAGGCTTACATAGATTCTCAGGCATGGTCAGTGATGTAATTGGTGGTCACTGGCTTCAAAAGAACAAAACTGAATAACCTAATCAATGAGCCAAGGGAAGAAGCAGATGCAAGTAACTATATGAGTAGGTCCAAAGTGTGAATATCTTTATTATAATGGCATCCACTGCAATGATGATACCGAAAACCCAGGTAGACGGCGTGACCCATCTGGTGGATATAAACCTTTTTTTTTTTTAACTTACCCCACTGCAGTGTTTGAAAACTAGTCTCATGCATAGAATAGCCATGGTAACATGGATGTAAACTAGACAGGTACAACCACATGGATTCTTTCTTATTATGGCTTATCTTACAGATGGAAGCTGCCAAATGTTTGCTTCTATCAGCTTCAAAAGCCATCACTGAGCATTTACAATATGATTCTTTTAGGAGACTAGTCAACCGCTTGTCAATTTGGTTATATCAGACACGGCACTTTCCATCATAGAGGAGGTAGCAAGTTTTTGTCACTCAGGTTGACATTTATTTTGTACATGGAATTGTCTTTCCTGCTTTTGGTAATCTTGCACCCTGTGCTTCTGCAAAATTGCTATCAGAGATGACAAAGTGTCTGATATGACAATATGAGATCTCATATAACATCCCTTTAGAACAAAGGTTCTATCGCTTCTCGGCCTTTTGGCTAAGATCAAGTGTAGAACAAAAGTTCTATTCTACAGTGACAGAGATGTAACAATAATTGAATTGGACTATGGCATCCTCTGATTCTACTCAAAACCGTAACACCTGCAAGCCCATAAAGCATTGGTAGATTCTTTTAAAAGTTCACCTAAATCCATGAATGGGAATGACGCATTGTGTAGATGAAGTGTTGTGGTAGGCTGTGATGTTATATTTGTGTCCCAATTATCATTATATCTATCTGAGATCTCAGTAGCTAGAACACTTACATCCGATAACCAGGAGGTGATGCTTGCATTGAGTCCTATTACCATCACTCTCAGCGACTAATTACAAAAGTTGATTTCCATTCCTTCCAGTCTGAGGGATTAGTGATTCTAGCGTTTATGGGTAGATTGGCTAAAGGAAGAAAATACCTTCCAGTGGACTAAATTTTATGGATGCTTCCAGGTCATTTTGGTCTCCAAATGTTGGCATATCAGCAAGCTAAAGAAAGGCATTACTCTATTTACTCTATTGATAAGTGAATTTCATGATTATTGAGACTCTGTGGATGTTAGGGAGAAGGGAAGAGTAAGTCTGGAACTCAAAGGATTCCTTGGAGTACTTCTGGGTGTTTCTAAATTTAGTAAAAAAAAACCGACCCACCGAAATGCTAGCCAAAGGCAAGGGTTACAATTGATTGAGAAATGATATAAAATTAATGAAAGCCTTGGGTGTAGTTGCTGCACAGGGATTCTAGGCTTTGGACTTGCCTTCAAGTGTCACTATGGCTAGCCATCACTTTAAACCCCCATTATAGAGAGAACTCAGTGTAGGTCATGGGCAAATTGGAAGGCTGCAGTGGGTGGATTATCAAAGTCAATGTAGATACACTTGTTTTGCATTGTTTCAGCCACTTCTGAGTCCTGTTGAAGCTGCAGGAGACATTTTCCTTCAACACTGACATCTTTCTTCCTTCACACATGTCTCCCTGCTTCCCCAATCAAGGGCTTCTTATACCATCATGGAAGTTAGCTAGGTTCACCCGTTGGATAGCAGTAGAATGCATTAGATTTAAGGCATTTGTACCCAGCTCTCAGTTCATGAGGAACAGAAGCCAGAAGCTAAGTAACCTTATGTCCTCTTCTTCCCTTAGAGCAATTCAGAGGTGCTTCTCCGGTACTTCCGAGAAGATTGAGTTTCAATTGCCCATCTCATAACCTACTCTTAAAACCATACTTTATAAACTATTTCTCTCTTTGCTCTGTCACATTTTACTACTCTCTCGCCTACATCCCCCAAACCACCTCTAACAAAGTCTTTCTTTCAGGACGGCTTCTCAGGAAAATCAAACTAATGTGTGCCCAGTTTTGTAGAAAATATAATAGACCTGGATTATGATATTGGTCTGTGTTCTAGAAGTAGAGAGAGAGCTATACATTACTTTGTGAACACAGTATTGAGACTTGATTTTGCTTTCCCCTCTGCAATTCATATGTCTCATGTTGTATCCCTCCAAAATAGTTAATCGGTGAAAGATGAAGAATGGTTAAAGTCCTCCTCAGCCACATCCAGAATTTATCTCTCACTAATGGGTATAGTAATCCTGTTGTAACATTTCATCCTTTCATATAAAAGTAGTAATCCCTCTTGCTTTTGGGACATAATGTTAAAATTGCTGCTTTTAACTTTCAGCACATTCTTAAAGATGAATAGCAAATCACATACTAAGACCAGGAACTAATCTCTCAAGCAGAACAGATTTAAAGAGAGAAGTCATTGCTTTAAAAAAAACATCCCTCCAAGGATACATGAACAGATAAAATCAGACTAGGAATTATATTTCTCAGTGTAAGTGTTAGTGTCTTCTAATATTCCATTGTTTTATGATCACAGAGATCACAGCTTAATTGGGGGTTTATAAAAATTACTTTTGTTAGGGGCGCCTGGGTGGCGCAGTCGGTTAAGCTCCTACTTCAGCCAGGTCACGATCTCACGGTCCGTGAGATCGAGCCCCGCGTCAGGCTCTGGGCTGATGGCTCAGAGCCTGGAGCCTGTTTCCGATTCTGTGTCTCCCTCTCTCTCTGCCCCTCCCCCGTTCATGCTCTGTCTCTCTCTGTCCCAAAAATAAATAAAGGTTGAAAAAAAAATTTAAAAAAAATTACTTTTGTTAGAAAATTATTATATTAGACTTATAAATAAAAAATCTGCTTTGAACTCATATATACAGTGTGACAATCACTATGTAAGACAGGTAAGAGTAACTTTTTTTTTTTGAGAAAATGTGAGGTAATCTGGGATTTATATATTGCTGAGTAAAAAAAATATATTTGAAAGTTTGCATTCAGTAAGAGACATATTAGTAATTATCTTTAAATTATGTCTAGAAAAAACAAAATTCTAGAAAAAAATACTTCAATGAATTAATATTGACTGTTTATATCACAGGGACTTTGGGGATCATTTCTTCTTAGCATTCCATGTTTTCTGAATTTTCTTACTGAATGCAAATTAATCAATGAAATATCCAAAATGCTATTTTAAAAAGATGTCAAATAAATCAGATACTATGAAAAACATAGACTTTAAAGAATATGTGATACTGTTCTAACAACTTCAGGGTACACGCGATTGAAGAACTATTTAATCCACAAGCTAACTATTTGAATATTCAGAAATGGTTCTAAAACATTATGTACAATTCCTTATATGCTGTGCCCATTTTACATCTTGCATATCTCATAGCATTAATGTGCAGTAAAAGTTTCTGAAATGATGTTCTAATTTTAACTTTTTTTTTTTTTACTGGGTCCAATAAGGTAGTTACTAGCCACTTTGTAAACCTCTGATATGCACCTAGTGTGACTACAGCTGAATGTTTAAAATTGTATTAATTTGCATCTGAGACCACATGTGGCTAATGGCTACCAAATCAGCCACATAGTTTTACACAATTTAAAGTAACAAGTGGAAATACTCACTTTGAATTACAATGAGAATTAAAATTTAGAAAGTGAAAGCTGATCTCTTCCTAGATATGAAAATGCCCTGAACACAGAAAATACAAAGGCTATTTAACTGACTCAGTTTAGATTTCATTATTTTTGTGGTGTATTTCATCAACAGGTTTGAATACTAAAGAATCACTTAATGGAAATTATTTATGTACTGTACGTCTGTGGATTTTACTTTTATGCTTTGTGGTTAGAAGATCAAGTAGGGTTTGAATTCACAATTAAACTTAATGTACCTTTGTGAATGAATGCAACTGTTTCTTAATTGAACATGTTAAGATATTGAACTATTTTATTGAACTAATAAAAAGACATATTAAGTTAGGCAGTATGTCATTGTATGCTTAGAGGAAGTGAATGAATAATTTAATTTAATATTGAGTACTTTAGAATAAGAATACAGGTATTACAAGGTACAAGGATCATTAATACTGATTAAAATGAGCCAGAATATGTGTGTGTGTGTATATATATATATATATATATATATATATATATATGAATGTTAACTTCTAAATAGGTTTTGTATATGTTTTTATATTTCTAAATATATCATGTATAGATATAAAATGTTTGTGTTTATTTTACTATAGTTAATTCCTTAAGTAAGGTAATAATATAGAATTTTTCTTTTACCATATATACAAATTTGAGGAGCCTGGGTGGCTCAGTCGGTTGAGCGTCCAACTTCGGCTCAGGTCATGATCTAGCGGTCTGTGAGTTCAAGCCCTGCGTCGGGCTCTGTGCTGATATCTCTACTAGCCCACATCTGGAGGAGCTAAAAAAAAAAACAAACAAAAAAACCAAAAAACAAAAAACAAAAAAAACTTGGATGCTACCTCCTTTGTTACTTGTGGGAGTTTCAAACCTTGCAAATCCCTGCCCATGTGAGAATCCTCACTGTGGACCCATTCTCCAACAACAGTAAAAACTCCAAACCAATCTTCTTTCTCTACTCTCACAATCCATTTTTGGACCTACTTGTGAATCCTTCTGCTGTCTTCAGAAAGTCTCAATATGTGACTTAAAAATGTTTTGTACTCTCGCTGTGTAGGTGGTGTCATCAATCTTGAGGTATGAACCCATTTTTAAATTTTTTTTATTTATTTTTGAGAGACATAGAGCACAAGTGGGGGAGGGACAGAGAGAGAGGGAGACACAGAATCTGAAGCAGGCTCCAGGCTCCAAGCTGTCAGCGCAGAGCCTGACGCAGGGCTCGAACTCATTAACCATGAGATCATGACTTGAGCCAAGGTCCGCGGCTAAACCGACTGAGCCACCCAGGCGTCCTTGAACCCATTTTGAATGGGGTCCATCCTATTTATTCATAGTGGCTGCAACAAGTGGCACAGTGATCAGGGTGTATAGATGATGACCACCATCACCTGTGATCTTTCTTCTCTTGGTTTGGCTTCCTAACTGGCTTTGATGCCTGCTCAATGCATGTACTTTGAGCTGCTGCTTCCTAGCTCGCTTACACTTTGAGGTATGCTGTCCTGTGCTATATTTGTTGAGTATGACCCAGCCTCTGTTACACATATTACCCATCTAAGTTACAAGCTTTGATGATTGCTATTTAGAGACAGGCTTGCTGGATTGAGGCCCTCCTTACAGTGATCCTGGGTTGTATGCTTTGGCCCACAACTATCTGTATATCTTTAATGGAATTGTGTGTCAATTCCAGCATATGCTATGCCTGACATTAGACACAGAGGAATAATTCTTACTCTGTGCCAATCGTTGGTGTACCTCAATCTGGTTGGCTGGCCATTCTAAAGAGCACTCAGATGATGGATGTATACCATGTGTGATATATGGACCCATGAGAGAGTTGCATTTGTCAAGGAAAAACAGCCACTATTCAAACTGCAAGATTCACATTTCTAAAAGCAGATGGCTCACTAGGGTCCTTCAAAATAATTTTGTTATTGCCACTGCTACCTATGTCTTTGTCACCAAAAAATAAACTAATTCTAAGAGTTATAAGGAAAAACACTCATGGTACCCCTGCAGCAGAGCTAAGGAGATAATCCAGTAATTACCATGAGGGAGGTATTTAACTTGATGATCCTGATTTGAGGCTCTCTGGAAGAAGAGACATAAATATGAGCAAGTGATAGGAACTAAAGAAATGAGAGACGAAAGAAAGAAAGAGTAAGAGAAAGAAAGAGAGAAAGAAAGAAAGAAAGAAGAAAGAAAGAAAGAAGGAAGGAAGGAAGGAAGGAAGGGAAGAAGGAAGGGAGAGAGGAAAGAAAGGAAGAAGAAAGGAATTTGATCCAGTGTGACATGAAGAAATCCAAGACTTACTAAATTAATTTATACAATAAACAGATCAAAAGGCACAAATCAGTTTTCCCACCTTGAAAACATAGATTCTGATTTAACGTTAACATCTGCTGAAAAGCAGAATTGTCAAGACTTCACGGCCTTAATCAATACAGGGGCTCAAATTTAATTTATACCTGACTAGCCCACTAAACTTAAACAAGGTACTGCTATAATCCTAGGGAAGTTACTGAACATAAAATAGAGGACAAATAGGCATGCCTCACCTTAGCTATTTTAACTATTAGCTTACCTAAACTGCCCATAGTCATAGCACCCATTGCCCTCAAACATCCATCCCACAGTGCACTTGGGCACTCTCATGTAATGAGCAGTACATTAAATTAAGCCTTGGGCACTTGAAAATTGTTTTTACAGCATAAGAACCCATAGATCTTCTCCCACAGACAAAATAGTGAATCCAAAACAATGCAAATCCGATCAAAGATTAAAAATCATTATACAAGACCTATTCCATGATTCTGTAATTATTCCCACTGCTTTTTCATTTGCAGTCCTAGCTGGCCGGTTCTTAAACTTGAAAAGAATGAATGGGACCTCACATGCATCACCACAACCTCAATGCCACTTAATGTCGTGGCCCCACACACTGACCAATATTATGAGACTACTGACTCTATCCAATGAGCAACTAGAAAATATTTTCCTGTCAGAGTTTGAACTAATATATTCTCTTCAATACCTCTTTCAACATCTACTGAGATGAAGAGACAACATACACTTTATCAGACTATATATAGGGTACCCTGATAGCTTTGGCAGTTCATGCAAGTTTTGCAGGCAATTTCTTACCCACATCTAATTTCTAACCAGAAGTACAACTATAAACTTGTACTGAAGACATTCTCCTCTGAGGAAGTTAATTTGACATATTCAGAACATAAAAATATTTACAAAGGAGCTCACCAAAAAAGAGATTAGCATTGTCTTTCACCAAGCAAAGACTCACTACTGCGTTTAAATTTCTGAAAACTACATGATGAACTAAAGGCCATCCATCCCTGACATTACCAAGAATGACCCTCTCAAGACCTAAAACAAGCCCACCATCTTTTAGGATTTTTTAGACACATTTTACTGAAGAAAACTTATTCTATTACTGGAAAATTAGCCCATATTGAATGAAATTCCCTTCAATAAAAGGTATACTATCTATACAAATTTCAATTCAACAGACAATCCCCTTAATTCTAACAAAGACTCTTTTCACTGTAGAGACTTTAAAAACTTTATCTCCTGGCTGTTGGAGTCTTTAGCCTTTAGTTTATGACCATAGGTTGCCATAGATTTGTGATGGAAGAAACTGCACCTCGTGGCACTTGGTCCCACAAAATGTCATTAGGGTGACAATTCCTGAATCTTCATACCAAGTTACCCACTATATCTTGAGTCATGGAAGCCACAACACACAAATTCAGCACAGCTATTGAAGTATCTTCGCTACAGGAAGGAGGTAAACATGGAACCTCTTATAAATTCCACCTGCAAAAAGGGGTAGTTGCCACTGTCCTCAACAGATGTCATGTTGCTAGAGGAAGACACTCCTTTCCCAGACCTCTTGGCTAGTGAGGGAGCTTTCTAAGATCAACTGAGTAAATGGTGAATGGAGTTTGTATAATTTGCAAAAGGCATAACCCTTATCACACATCATGGAGCATAGTGGGAAGTTACTGTTTCCCATCCATTAACAACTAGAATATCCTGATTTAAAAAATTATAATAATAAGACCCAAGGGTCATCACAATTGACTAAACTTCTGTCGGTCATCCTAGCACTGGATGATGGGCCAAGCATCAGCCCATCTGCACATTTTTATAGACTTTAGGGCCATTCTCAAAGGTAAAGCAATTGGCCAGTGCCAATTATGGTGGAATGAGGATAGACATAGAAATGAAGTTATGAGTAAATATGTGATTAATGAAGTGAAATATTAATGAAACAATATAGGTGATAAGTATAATAGTCACTATGAAAGTACTTCTAAAATTGCTGTTGGTTTGAAATTTTCACCACAAATATGGTGGAGAAATATTTCAAAAAGCTAAGAAGGAGAAGGGAAAAGGGTAGTAGACTGAAGAAATAAAAGAAACTTTTGTCAATACTTTCATTTTGATAGAATCCTGGTTTGTAAACCAATTGAGTATAATGACAAATTTTTAGGAAGTGGGGAACATTTAAATATGGAATGGAATTTAAATGATACCATTTAAAAATGTTTTGCATGTAATAATAGCATCAATTGTAGATAGGAAATATACTTAGAAGATACATAACTAAAGTTTTATATGTCCAATGTGCAGAAAATGTGAAATGGTTCATCAATGTAATTACATAAGTAAATAAAGGACAGAAAGATATAAATGGACAGAAGTAAATATAACAAAAAATTACTTAAACTACATGGCAAATTAAAAACCATGATCATTCTATTTCTTTTTTTAACTTGTTTGTCTATTTTTTTATTCTTAAAGTATAATATTGAAAGGAAATATGAGAGGAACTGAACAGATTCAATGATTGATTGGAAATTAAAACTCACATAATAGAAACTAGTACACTTGAATAACTTTACGTTGACTAGGGATATTTTAGATTAAAAGACTTTGTTTCATTTTTTTGTAATTGTGCTTTTCTTGTCACATTTTGATTGCTAGGTCAATTCTGATAAGTTTTCTTATAGGTAATAATTACACTGTTACTGGCTTTAGTTTTAGATCTATTGTGTCTTACATCTGTCTTTCCTCTATTTTCTTTTTCATATAAAGTGATTGTCTTCTGCTAGTTCTTAATTTAGTTCAAAGAAGTTCACTTGCTGTTTTGACCACAAGATGTCCCCTGCCACCATCTACTTGAGTGAATTGTATTGTAAACTGTTAGCACTATATTTATTAACACTGTATTTACAAGTTTCTATATATTGATTTAACACAAAACCTAGAGAGACTTTCTTCTGAAATGAGAGGAATTGATTAGAAAAGACTTACCACTATGCAAAAAAGCAAATAAAACAGATTTTAAATTTACTTATAGTGAAGTCTGCATGACCTTGAAATGAGAAGTCTTACTAGGTGTCAATATCATGTACAGCTATGAGTTGCTAAGAAGAACAAGAAAAGTCCACTTTTAGGGACATCTGTCATGTCAGCATTCTGCAACATAAAAAAACCCAAATACTATCTCCTCTTCTTTCTTCTGTTTTTTTGATTATTTGTTACATTTAAATCCGAATTAGTTAACATATAGTGTAATGATGACTTCAGGAATAGAATTTAGTGATTCACTACTTACATATAACACCCAGTACTCATCCCAACAAGTGCCCTCCTAATGCCCATCACCCATTTAACCCACCCCCTCACCCAACACCCCTCCAGCAACCCTCAGTTTGTTCTCTGTATTTAAGAGTCTCTTATGGTTTCCCTCTCTCTGTTTCTATCTTATTTTTGCTTCCCTTCCCCATTTTCATCAGTTTTGTTTCTTAAATTCTGCAAATGAATGAAATCATATAGATATCTTGTGCTATTTTTTTATGGGCTGAATGTTTATGCTCCCCCATTCATATATTGAAACCCTAACCCCAATATGATGGTATTTGGAGGTAAGATCTTTGGGAAATAATTAGGTTTAGGTGAGATTGTGAGTGTGGAGCCATGATGGTGGAATTAAGCGACCTCATAAGGAGAGCAAGAGACACCAGAGCTTCCTCTCTTTGTCCTGAGGATGTGGTGAAAAGAGGGCTTAAGCTACCCAGTTCATGTTACTTAGTTATCACAGCCTAAGTAGATGAAAACAGTATTCTCAAAGGAAAACACAAACATTTCTCAAAGGCATTCTCATTAGCTGTAACTTAGCATAGATTACCAAACATTTTAGCAATAAAAAAATAATAAAATCAGAGTCCTAAGAAATAAATCAGGAGACTATTCAAATATATAACTTTAAGATATTGTGTCTTAAAACTCACCCTTCTTTATTTATTTTGTGCTACCAGTATGGGGGCTCTGCCAGTGTCTCTTTCCTTTCTCATCCGGTTACTACTTTGGTTCTTCCAATAGGAACACCCAGGGGGCCAGCTGCATGCTGCAGGAGGACTATCCAAGTGCTCCTTTACATTCTCATTGCCATTGCAGCAATAACCATATCAATGGATTTCAGTCAGAACTGATTCTGGCCTGCTATAACCAGTCCCGTTAAACTTCATCAGAGGCACCAACCCCAGGTGGCGGGCACCCTAGTCCCAAGATTTGAATCCCAATACTCATAGATCTACTAACTCCCGTAGCACTATAGAAAGCCTTCTGTCAAACAAACAGAGTGACACAGGGGCTGGAGGTCAGATATCTTATGTGTGCATAGAAAATGTCTTCTGTAGCTACAACTGGCTTCAGAGGGGATCAAGAAGATATGGAGAAATGCATCCACAATTTTCTATAGCCCATTCCTTCAAATCTGCCTATGTTTTACACTGAGTTGTTTCTCTTATGGATGCTTTGAAGTTACAGCTAAACTTAATACCTAAATGATGTGACATCACAAGTGGAAGAAGCTATGGTCCCTACTGTAACAACTACTCCCAAGGCTGTCGGAAATATCCGTCTCCTTCTCTAGTAACCCTCACTTTGGGCTAGCACTTCAGCTGGTTGGTTTTCCTGTTGAGTAGAAAGGTATAGACATGGATTCCTAATGGTTCTGACCATCTGCTTACCTAACCCTTGTCAAGCCGTGGTCACTGAGCCTGCCAGTTGATAGTTGTTACAAGTACGGAAACACCCACAGGTACCTTAGTGAATTCTATTAGTTCCAGAGTTCCTCTTTCCTGTCTTCATTAGGTAGTGAGATCTCTAGCATCTCACTATACTCTGGGAAGTTTACCCCCCAGTAGAGCAATGTCTTTGCTCCTTGCTTGCTGATCCATCATCATTAAGAGTCCACATGAACTGAGAGCATTCATAACCTTAATTCACAGAAAGTATTCCCTTCCTCCACCTCATGGAGACTAGGATAACCAATTCCTTATCGACTAGAAAGAATGGGAAACAAATTCTTCAACTGGTTACTAAGAGCGATGGTAACAGAAGTCAACCCTACTATCGTATCTTGATTTCTGGCTGCAAATCTTCTCAGCAAGATATTGGTTTAACATCTGTACCATATCATGTCTTACATATGACTCCAACAATGTATGTTCCATACCCTATCTGGTGAGTTAGCTGAACTTTTAAGAGGATGTCTCAACGTTCTGCTTCACACTGGCACTAGCAGGAATTTGTCAGTGCCCTGCCTTCTGGTTCTGAGCCTCAGCTCTTCGGGGTCTTTCTTCTTTATCCATTTGTTCCTTCCGACCTCATTGGTGACAGATATTTCCTGCAGTTATTGTCTCTCTGCTACCTTAGTGCCAACCCTATATTTTGTCTTTCAGACCTCTATTACCTGTCCAAAAAATCCTTTACCTGAACTTTGTTAAAACAACTAGTGTAATATCTGTTTTCCTGACTAAAGCCTGAAGATTGAATGAGGTGGGAGTACGGAGGAGCTGAGGAAGAAAGAAATAATGTCGTAAGATTTATAGGTATATTGGGGCAATGTGTTAAATTAAATTCCAAGTAGCCAAGAGTTTTCTTGAAATCCATGAGAATGTGGTTCCTTGCTGTACATGGTCATCGGAGGATAGGTCATAGCCCCAGGAAGAGGCTAGCCCCAGGAAGAGAAAGAGAGAGAAATTCAACTCTTTTAGAAGAGTCATCACTTTAGTGGGGCCAAAGGAAAAACAGAGAAATAGCTAAAGCACTCGGCAACATTGAAAAGGAGTCTGCTAGGGGCGCCTCGGTGGCTCAGTCGGTTAAGCGTCCGACTTCAGCTCAGGTCATGATCTTACACTCCGTGAGTTCAAGCCCCGTGTCAGGCTCTGTGCTGACAGCTCAGAGCCTGGAGCCTGCTTTGGATTCCGTGACTCCTTCTCTCTCTGCCCCTCTGCCTCTCACTCTGTCTCTCTTTCAAAAATAAATAAACATTAAAAAAAAAAGAAAAAAAAAGAAAAGAAAAGGAGTCTGCTAGATGATATACTCTGGAATAGATTATATGGAAGCTCAAACTGTCTTTACTGGGAGTTACACCAACCAGATGCAGTTGTAATCAAGTGACAGAATTATTGGTGGTCCCAGCGATTGTGAGTTGCTACTGTAACTTAGTGACAAAGACCCAGAGATGCCACACATCCTACAATGCAGGAGACTCTCTGGCAGAAGGAAAGACTGTTTCTTCCCAAATGGCAAAAGTTCTAACGAGAAACACCATCTCAAACACCTTTTTTAGTAATTTTCCTATTGTATGTTTTTTTTCTTAAGTCACTACCTTGCATTTTATCTTATACACCATATGGCTTAGGTAATGCTTTAGTAAATGAAACATTTAACTAATGAATCTAAAACTGTCAACTGAATAAATCTTAAGCATAAGATTCTTGAATTTTCTAATATATAACTTTCAAAATCACGTAAGTACTTTCTATTAATCTTACTCAGTTTGGAAAGGCACAGATATTCTCAAGATTTCAAAATTGTTTATGTCAAAACAGTAATGAATATATGCAGATTTTCTCAGTGAAATCAAGCAGATTTGTAAATGCTTTGCTTTTGAAATAGTCTAAGAGTTTGAATTCATTTCTTCACAAATCCTGCTCATTATTTTTCCTTTGTAAATATTTAGATGAAATAGTTAGAATATACATCTCTTGGCACAAAGAAGAGATAAAAGACAAAAATGTAGATTACCTGTGACAGGAAAAAAAAATGGTGCTGAATCACAGCTGCTACCTGGCAATAAGAATTCAAATATTCTATGGTTTATATCTGGTCTGGTTGTGAATGTGAGGACTTTGCAAAAAAATTGAGACAAGTATATGGCACATGAGTAGAAAATTCAGAAAAGAAATACTTAATTTTAAAATATGTGCCTATATTGAATGCAATCTAGAGGGGATGAAGAAAATCTCTTATCCCAAACCTTGTCTGGGACTATTTTTTTTTTTTCTTTTTGGTCTGATGTAATTTATAGCTTCTTCCGGAGAGTAGAAAGAATTCCTATTAATATGCTGAAGTTTTTTTTCTTTTTTTTTTTTTTAGAATTTTAAAGAGATTAAGATTTCATTCCAGAAAATAAGAATTAACAACCTAGCTGACAGACCATCCATCCTTATAATCTTTAAGCAACTATATCTTTAATCTATCACATTTGTTGTTGTTGTGTGTATATATATATATATATATATATATATATATATATATATATACTTTGTATATAAATGCCTCTATGAATAGCAGAAATCTTTAAGGTGGCTTTTGAAAACGACTTTTAGCAATTTGCAATAACATTTTGACAAGTAAAATTAAGTTAATGTAACAAAGACAAGAGCAGAAATAGCTCTCTTCTATTGAAATACTCAGAAATTTCAAGAATGGAAGCTCACTGACCTCTAAACAGCCACACTGAGATTGCTTCCATGGCTATTTTACAGTGAAGGAAGGATTCCCACCTAGAGTTATGGGGGATGGCCAAACACATGATACCTAACACCAGAATGAGGTCAACAGCAATTTACTACTCACGTTCACTGTTTACTCAGAACTCAGGGAGGATAACAGCGCTAGCCACACAAGGCCACAAAGGAGGTGCACTTAGGTACATAGTGAAGGAGCAGAAGCTGTGAGAGGCAGACTTTGTAGTGTCAAGGGATGAGTGACCCCTGGCCGCACAGGAGGATGTGACTGATTATTCTATAATTTCATGGAATGGTAAGGAAATGAAACTGGCAACGGTATCGGTATCAGTGAGAGCTCCAAAATGGAGAAAGGTGACTTCAGGGCCAAACAGACCCAATTCTGAGCTCAGGTTGTCCCACCTGGGTGTCCCGGAGGTCTTTGCTTGATTGCAAACACTCGAGATGGATTTAGAACTTTTTGAGAAAGGCCTTTCTAAGCCAGGGGTCCATGAAGTGCTGGGGTTTCTATCTGCCTGAGCCCAGGATGTTCAAAAGAAGAAAGTGACCAGGCACCTCATGAATCCTGACTTATTTCCATATAGAATAATTTATAAAGTCCTCCTTTGTGAATGAAATCATTGAGTTAATAAACTATTCAAAATCTCTTAGCCTGAAAGAACTGTGAGATAATTAAATGTGACATTGAAATATATGGGTCACTGGGTGGCTCAGTCAGTTGAGCGCCCAACTCATATTTTTTTTTTAATTTTTTACTGTTTATTCATTTTTTTGAGAAACAGAGAGAGATAGAGCATGAGTAGTGGAGGAGTAGAGAGAGAAGGAGAGACAGAATCCAAAGCAGGCTCCAGGCTCTGAGCTGTCAGCACAAAGCGTAAGGTAGGGCTCGAACTCACAAACTGCAGGATCATGATCTGAGCCTAAGTCAGATGCTTAAGCGACTGAGCCACCTAGGCACCCCAGGCATCCAACTTTTGATCTCAGCTCAGGTCATGATCTCAGGGTTCTTGAGTTCGTGCCCCATGTCGGGCTCTGTGCTAACAGAGTGAAGCCTGGATTCTCTGTCTCACCCTCTCTCTGCCTCTCCACCACTTGCACTCTCTCTCTCTCGCAAAAATAAATAAGCAAACATTAAAAAAAAGAAACATAACCTGAAAATATCTACATCCTGATATGACAATGCCAATAATACAGTAGATTTTAAAACAAAATTTTATAATTAAGTTATAGAAAAACAGTCCATTTAAAATATTACTTTAAAAATACTTTTAATGCTTATTTATTTTTGAGACAGAGAGAGAGGGAGACCGACTTTGAGTGGGGGAGGGGCAGAGAGAGAGGGAGACACAGAATCTGAAGCAGGCTCCAGGCTCTAAGCTGTCATCACAGAGCCCATGGCAGGACTCGGATCCAGGAACCACAAGATCGTGACCTGAGCTAAAGCTGGTTGCTTATCCAACTGAGCCATCCAGGTGCTACTAAAATATTACTTTTAGGAATAATTATTAATCTACAATATTAAATAGGTATGACTTGAATTTTAGGTGGTTTGTATAACAATTATATATTTAGAAGAATATATTTCCATTCTATTAGAAACATTTTGAAATAAATTTAAAGATGAAAACATGAACTATTATAATATGCACAATTATGTAACTTTTAAAAAGTATTTTATGGTCTTTATATGCATTCACACTCTTAGAACTATTAAGTGGGAAAGATGCCATGATACTAAATAAATCCTTAACTATTGCTATGGAAATATAAACCATTGCAAAACATAAAGTCTAAAGTAACTTGAAACTAAGATAATAAGCAGAGAAACCTATAGTATACTTAACATCATTTTCTCCACCCTGTTGATTGTCTTTAATATTCATTTTATATTAGGTTCAATAGATTTCTCCCTTCAACAGTTGTTTTTTTCATTTTTGTTTTCATTTTATTTTGTTTCATTTTGTTTTGTTTGCATCTCACATACAACCCAGTTTAGGATTCTATCTATTCTGCCCTGCTCATAGCTAGCCCTCATTTTTTGGGACAAATTAACCTCAGTTGTCAAAGCAGTCTTCCTAAAAACACAAATAGACCATGTTACTTCTCCAACTCTTTAATAAATCCTGATATCCTTCAAATTTAAAGCCATTTATCAAAGACAGGTCCTTGGGGATCTGGCACATATTGAATCCTCTTGTCTCATTCTATTAATGTAGCATTCATCCATCCCTTCCTTTACCCATCCATCCATATTTATAAATCACCAGTTTTGGGTCATGCACGTTTATAAGGCTACAGACGATACAGCATGAGCAAGAACTATGGTCCTTGCTCTTGCGTAAATGATGTTTTAGTGAGTAAAAATATAGTGAAAATAAAAATAAATAAAAAAGATAATTTTGGAAAGCGATACAAATCTTAAAAACATAATAAAATAGTGCAGTTTGATTGCAGTAAGATTTGGTCAATTCCAACCCAAGATCTCACCTTTTGACCTTTTAAATAATTTGAAACTTTCTGTCTTATTTCAAAACATGTCTACACTGCATTGAACACCAATGCAGATGTAACCAAGAAATCCACAGCCCTGTCCCAGCAGGTAATGAGTTCAAAATATGTCCTGTGGTAGACTGTTATTTTTCACAGTGAGGGGAAAAAGGAAGGATAGGAAAGAAGAAATTAACTCCTGTTTAGGAATCCAAATGATGAAAATAAAGGACATTAACTATAGGTCACTAGTTAGTCAAGTTATAACTAGACGAAATGCTAGAATAGTAACTCATTTTCCATGCGTATGAATCAACACATTAACTCTGAAATTCTAGATGACTGCATCCATATTAAAGAAATTGGTTCCACTAAGCCTAATGTTTCTTCCTACTTGGTTTCACACTTGAAACTGACTTCCACGTAAGCTCTTCAGAATCCTAATTGTTGTAGACTCTAAGTCTAAAGTTCTCTTTTGGCCAGCAAAAGAGTGGATGCAGGATTAAAGTGAGAGATGGCTAACGTCCGGGAAAAAGACAAGAGCCTTGAATAAGGCTCCTTGCCCCGTATTTATTCAGATCAGAAGGCTTGCAAACGTGATGGGCGTGCACGAAGAGACAAAGAAACTATGAACATTAACTTGTGGACTTGAGGGGGAAAAGGGGGTGTTGAAGATATAGAGTGTTTCAGATTTGGGTCAATATAAAACAAAATCCGGGTGCCAGGCAGATGGGTAGAGGGTTGTTCGCAGCGAACAGGAGGCAACACCTCTGTTCATCTTTGCCAGCCTAGGGGATGAGACAGGTAGGGGGAGTAACCTCAGGGTTACTAAGGCAACTTTTCTTTTGTTAACCATCTCCTCTCCAGGCTGCTTTGCCTGCAGCACAGCAGTCCATAGTCCAATTCACCAACTTACCTGACCTCGCCCCATGCTCCTGTGAAAGTAGCTTTCTGCTATATTACTAAATTGAGGGTGCTTCCACCCTGAATCTAATCTTGTTTATTTCATATACCTATGTATTGGGCACTTTTGCACTGTTTCTATTTCAGGCCTTTGCCTCTCCCTCTCTATTTTGGGGGGGGGCTCTACACCCCCTCCCTATTTTGGGATGCCTTTGTACCTCCTTATTCCTGGCACCTTTGTGCCTCCTTATTCTCAGGGTGTCTTCGCACCCCCCCCCATTCTTGGGATGCCAATCCCAAGCATGTTTGGGTTTACCCAAACTCAGGTATGAGCATTTTATGGCTTTGTATTTCTTTATGCCTTGTCAACCCATTGGTGTAAGCCCAGGGGATTCCTAAGCTTATCCCCCACACCTAATAATATAAATTAGTTGTGGGTTTGGACTTTCAGTGTATAGGCTATTTCTTTCTAAAATAAATCCTGAATATCTATGTTCATGATTATGTTGGAGTCAAATTAAGTTTGTACTCATAGGCGGTTAGACATGGTGGTGAGGGAATGTCTAGAAGAGAATCAGTATCTAATTTTGAGAGCACAGGGGCACTTGAGTGGCTCAGTTAGTTAAGCATCCGACTTTGGCTCAGGTCATGATCTCACCCTCCGTGAGTTCAAGCCCCGCATCGGGATCTGTGCTGATAGCTCAGCTCACAGCCTGGAGACTGCTTTGGCTGTGTCTCCCTCTCTCTGCTCCCACACCCCTGCTTGCACTCAGTCTCTCTCTCTCAAAAAATAAATAGACATTAAAAAAAATTTTAATTTTGAGAGCACAGTTTTGAAAATAATTTATAGTAAATGGAGGGCTGATTTCCTCAGATGTGGTGGAGTAGGGCTATCTCCTTAGACAAAGATGTTCAGAGAAACTTAAAGATTCATAATTCTCAGTCTCATTCACAGCTACACAATGGCACTCTCCTGTGATACAAAGTTTCAATCTATTCTTTTTAAAAAAAAAATTTTAATGTTTATTTATTTTTGAGAGAGACAGAGACAGGATGCAAGTGGGTTAGGGGCAGAGAGAGAGGGAGACACAGAATCCGAAGCAGGCTCCAGGCTCCAAGCTGTCAGCACAAAGCCCGACACGGGGCTCGAACTCAGGAGCTATGAGATCACGACCTGAGCTGAGGACAGTCACTCAACTGACTGAGACACCCAGGTGCCCCTCTGTCTCTTCTTAAAAGTATTCTACTCTCAAGGAACTAAAAATATCTCCTTCTTTTTTGGAATTAAAACCTAATTTCTCAGTAGTTAGCTAAATCACCAATAATTCATAATTCAGGTTAGCATCTTTGAGTGGCAGATTGGAAGCTATTAAGTGAAAAATAAAATCAATTTAATGAGTTGACAGGAGAGATTTTTAAAAATGAAATAAATTGGCCATAAAAGCATATTTCTGAACATATAACATATAATAAAATACTGATTTGTTGAATTTTAATATCACACACACACACACAGAGGATTAAATTTATATTTTGCCTAGGTATTCATAAATAAACAACTAGCTTTTTCTTCAGGTTTGAATTTTGAAAATCCAATAAGCACCTACTACAATGTCAGTATCATTTCTAGCCCTTCGTATTTGTGGCATGATTAACTATCCATTGACTCTGTAGAACACCATCACATCTAATTAGCAAAATATTGACAAATGATGTTCTAATTTACAAATAAAATTTTAACTTCTGGTTAAATTCAAGCAATTTTCTAGAAAAGGGCCTGAGTTATATTTTAAATTGTCATGCATCAATGGCTTATAAACTGTAGATATTATCAGAAGGAAATAATATTGCAATAATAAATTAATGTATTTAATGATAAAACCAATTATAAAATAGTTTCAAATAGGAAATTTCATAGGAAATTTCATCTCAGTTTCTGTAAATTCAGGGTTATGTTAGAGCTAATAAGAACTACTGTAAAAAATTTATAAAAGTTTAAATACTATTACAAGTCAAAATAATAGTATCACAATTTTAATTTTAATCTTTATAGACTTGTTTGGTATACTGGCATTTATAATGTTATAATAATCAATAGCCAAAGCTACATTTAATTTTTTTAAATTTTTATTTATTATTGAGAGAGAGAGAGA
The DNA here is from genome assembly GCF_018350155.1 of Leopardus geoffroyi. Taxonomy (NCBI): domain Eukaryota; kingdom Metazoa; phylum Chordata; class Mammalia; order Carnivora; family Felidae; genus Leopardus; species Leopardus geoffroyi. The sequence goes on along the minus strand of NC_059326.1, from coordinate 216,248,914 downwards.
GAGAGACAGACAGACAGTGCATGAGTGGAGGAGGGGCAGAGAGAGGAGGAGACAAAGAATCTGAAGCAGGATCCAGGCTCTGAGCTGTCAGCACAGAAGCTGATGTGGGGCTTCAACTCAGGAACCATAAGATCATGACCTGAGCTGCAGTCAGATGCTTAACTGACTGACCCACCCAGGTGCCCCAGCCAAAGCGACATTTAAAGTTTAGTTATTTAATTCCATTTAGAACATGGGCCTTAAGGAAACTTTGGAAATTTTTCAAATCTTGGGAAATTAAATAAAAATTTACTATCCTGAAACCCACAAGGGGAGAGATTTATAAAATCGTGGTCAATAAGATTCATGAAAAATCACCTCTAATAATATTTGTGAAAAATCATCTTTCATCTAGTCATATTCAAGCTGATCAAATATTTCAAGAAAAGAAATTCATTAAAAGAAATATAGATAAAGTGCAATCAAACTTAATAAAGCTGATTTTACAGAAGTTATGTTTTAAGACACCTTACAATTTTTCTATTTTATGGGACCTAACATTTAAATAAATTCTTCTCAAAATGACTTCTCAATCCATGCACTCTGTCAGACAGAAGAAAGGAATTTGGAGATATGCGTGAGAAATGTCCCCCATCATCCATCAAGTTGCCTGTAACAAGGTCACCAAGGCTGTTCCTGTATTCAGATCTAATAGTCGATTCTCAGACTTCTTTCATCCAATTTATTGAAAATGTTAGTCATAGTTGACTATATCTCCTTAAAATTCTATCTTGTCTTGAATCCAGTGATTCCCTACAGAGTAGATGTTCTCTCTTCAATACTCATCTGGCCTTCGGAGTCTCCTTTCTTTAAACTTCTCTTGTCTGCCTTGCACTCATATAACATATCCAATTTACTGATAAATCCTGAACTTAAAAAAAATGTCTGGGGCACCTGGGTGGCTCAGTCGGTTGGGTGTCTGACTCCGGCTCAGGTCCTGATCTCGGGGCTCATGAGTTTGAGCACCGCGTTGGGCTCTGTGCTGACAGCTCAGACTCTGGAGCCTGGCTTCAGACTCTCCCTTTCTCTCTGCCCCTCCCCTGCTTGAGCTCTGTCTCTCTCTATGTCCCTCAAAACTAAATAAACCACAACAACAGCAAACATGTCTGTCAAATCTTATATGATCAACTTGTGTTACTGGTCAAATCTACCATTATCTTTTTGCCTGCAGTGAATAGTCAACTGCTACTGGTATTTCCTCTTCAACTCTCCTCCCCAGCACATTTTCCACCAAATTCCTGTCACTTTTATCTTAAAAGTTCCAATAGCTTTATAGCCAGTCTCTGCGTTTGTTCTCATTAGAAACATGGGCCCCAGGTTGCAGCTTTTCAAACACGCAGACAAACTTTTTAAGGGACATTCTGGGACATGGGTGCTTTCGTCTGCTCCCTCCGTGCTGAGCCCTGGATGGGGAGCCTGTTCCGAACGGCTTCCTTGTTTTCAGTCCTGTGGGACTTGTAAATGGAAGGTCCTTGGCTATCAGAGCCAGGCTATCTGGAAGCCCATTCCTGGGGCACAACTGTAAAAGTTGCTGTGCAGATATGTATACGAGATCCTCCCAGGGAGAAGCTAGCAATCTGGCTAGAAGGAGAAAGTGAGGTAGGTGTCTGCCAACTTTCCTTCCCTGGGGAGGATTCAAGCCAGACCCTAATATGTGCTAAATTAAAAGCCGGTGGGCCTCAGGCAGCAGCTTTGAGAGGATGCAGATACCCCTTCCAGGGAAGGACTAGGAGGTGGTGTTTTGCTTGCCCCATCCATCTGTGCTGAGCCCTAGTAGCCATGCCTAGCACTTGCATACATGTTAAAAACTACTTCTGTGTTTTCTATGATCTTCTGGGTCTCATGGATGAAGTCTCAGTGGCATTTAGAGCTAGAGGTTTTGAGAGCTGCTGTTGCATGGGCTGGGGTGCTAGATATGGGGTCAAAACTCTTCACTCCTCAGAGAGAACATTGAGAGTTCAGTTCCCTAATAGCTCTACAGAGCAGTGGCAGGGATGGCATTTATTGGCTTATAGAGACATCCTTTCCTACCTTTTTCGAAGTGGGTATTTTGTCATTAATCCCACGTATAGAAGCCACTCAGCTAGTTTCTGGATTTCTTCCAGAGATAATTGCTTCTCGTACAGCTGTGTATTCGGTGCATCTGAGGGAGCAGAAGAGCTCAGAGGTCACTTATGTTGCCATCTTGGCCAACGTCCTCTATAATCTTAATAATACAGTTGCCAAGTTGATTAGATATCTTCTGTCAAAATCCTACAAGGTTTTGGGACACCTGGGTGGCTCAGTCGGTTGAGCATCTGACTTTGGCTCAGGTCATGATCTCGCAGTCTGTGAGTTCAAGCCCTGCGTCGGGCTCTGTGCTGACAGCTCAGAGCCTGGAGCCTGTTTCGAATTCTGTGTCTCTCTCTCTCTCTCTGACCCTCCCCCGTTCATGCTCTGTCTCTCTCTGTCCCAGAAATGAACAAACGTTAAAAAAAATAAAAATAAAATCCTACAAAGCTTTAAAGCCCAGGAGTAAAAGCACAAACAAGCAAATAATGATAACTTAAGAAAAAAAAAAAAAAGAAAACAACTCGATAATATCCTTCAAGAGCCTACTATACAACAGGATTTCCCATTATCTCTAGACTCATAGTGAACACAGTCCCAACACATTCTTCTTCTTCCAGCCATAGCAGAGCTTATTGCCTGTTTAATTCAAGTTCATGTTCAACAGAGAGATCTCTGATAGTCCTACTTTAAGGCACCATCTTTCACCTTGATTTAACTTTTATTTAATTTTTTTTTTACCATTTATTTTGAGGGGGAGAAAGAGAGAGAGAGAGAGAGAGAGCACGAGTGGGGCAGGGGCAGAGAGAGAGGGAGGCACAGAATCTGAAGCAGACTCCAGGCTCTGAGCTGTCAGCACAGAGTCCAATGTGGGGCTCGAACCCAGAGACGAAGAGATCATGACCTGAGCCTAAGTCCGACGCTCAACTGACTGAGCCTCCGAGGCACTGCAATTTTTATTTAATAGAGATTTTCCTTATCTGGAACATAAACTCCATAAGAGCACGGTCTTTGTTAAGTTCACTGTTAGCCCCAATGACGCTCTGTATGGGTATCAAAGGGCTTTATCAGGTAAGATCTGTCCAAACATTCATGTAACAATTTGATCAGCAGCAAAAGAGTCACTAAAGTGTTTTTAGGCTGGAAGAACACAATAAAACATATATTTTATCAAGGTCTCTCTTATTAAAATTTAAAATATAACAAGTTTAAAGAAGGGATACAGTAGGTGAAAAATGATATAAAGTAACAATGAAAATGTCTGTATAAAAGACAGACTTGAATGGTGATAATAAAGTATGACCAACAAACCTTGACAGATAAATAATTACATGTAAACCCCGTGGAAACAAAAATGGAAACTAATAAAACTCATGTGTCTGTTTTACGTAAACGGATGGATGTTGGTTTAAGAGAGGTACTCTGGGGCAACACAGGTTTGCGAAAACAGATATTACAGATCTATGTAATTGCAGCAGATTGATGGGGAATTTGCGAGTAAAGAAGTGAGAACAGTCCATAAATAATGGTCATTCAAGGAACTTGGTGGCAAAAGGCAATTATATCGCATTGTATTTGTTTTAAAATAGAGGAGATTTCAACGTACAGGTACTATGAGGAAAATTTGCTAATAGAAAAAGGAAAAAGTGTTAAAAGATGCAGGACGAGGAAAGCTGGTGAGAGGAGCTGGAACAGAGGTTTGAGCACAGATGGTAGGATTAACCTCCAACAAGGCAGGGATGCTCTTCCTCAGGGACACGGCGGGAGGATCTGAAGTTGGCTTTCTATGGAGATAAGACTGAAACTGTGAGGTCAGTGTGTTCGAAGGTCTCATACTGGAGAACCCTGGTTTTCTCTGAACACAGTGCCTTCCACTGATAAATATATTTAGGAAAATTAGTCTTTACAAAATAAACAAGAAAAAGTCATTTTAATCTCTTAGATGGTCTAAAACAGTGGTATGTAATGTAAATGTCAATGTCCTTGAATTTTCAAAATCTAACATTTATTTCGGTTATCCACATCTCACCTAGACAACGAGCAGTGGAACAAAATTATTTATTATCAAGTCTTTTAGTTGTGTATGTATTTAGATGAAAACATACAAATAGTAGCAACTCCAGCATCTGAAGTTATGTTATACATTGTATCTTATTATTTTTAAAAATCTATAGTTATTCTGACTCCAATAAGAGCATCTCTCTATGTTTTCATCATAAAAAGGTTGATCTTGCAAAAGCAATAAAATTTATGAAAAATATTTATGTCAAAGATCATTTTGCCTACACTTTTCTAATTACAAAGCAGTTTCATCACTGAATAAACACAAATAGTCTGTACTTCAGTCTTAAAAATCAATTTTCTTTCACAAGACAGATTAGTAAGTAATATAAGTGATTTCTAAATAAGGTTTTTATTCCCTATTCTTTAAAAATATTTCAGGTGCTGCATTTGCTAAACAGATGGTTGAAATATCTCCTTTTTTTTTTTTTTTTTAACTGCTCTTCTTATGGACTTGTTTATTTTGCTTTCGAAAGTAGGATATTAATAATGCATTTTTTGGGGCGCCTGGGTGGCGCAGTCGGTTAAGCGTCCGACTTCAGCGAGGTCACGATCTCGCGGTCCGTGAGTTCGAGCCCCGCGTCGGGCTCTGGGCTGATGGCTCAGAGCCTGGAGCCTGTTTCCGATTCTGTGTCTCCCTCTCTCTCTGCCCCTCCCCCGTTCATGCTCTGTCTCTCTCTGTCCCAAAAATAAATAAACGTTGAAAAAAAAATTAAAAAAAAAATAATGCATTTTTTAAATTTTAGTTCAGAATCTCACTTCTTTGTTTTAAATTTTTATGGTCTGGGGGCGCCTGGGTGGGCAGTCGGTTAAGCGTCCGACTTCAGCCAGGTCATGATCTTGCGGCCGTGAGTTCAAGCCCCGCGTCAGGCTCTGGGCTGATGGCTCAGAGCCTGGAGCCTGTTTCCGATTCTGTGTCTCCCTCTCTCTCTGCCCCTCCCTCGTTCATGCTCTGTCTCTCTCTGTCCCAAAAATAAAAAAATAAACGTTGAAAAAAAAAAATTAAAAAAAAAAAATAAAAAAAAAATAAATTTTTATGGTCTTAGTCTTTAAATACTATACATAATTTTTGGCTAAAATGGAGAGCTGTATTTTAATTTAAAAATCCTAGGACACATTTTTAAGATACACGACAGGAAAAGTATGAGCTGAAAAATGGTACAGATCTTCTACTGATGCCTACCTGACTAAAAATAGTTTGGAAATTTGAAAATCTTTTTCTTTCTTTTTCCTTCGTCACAGGCACTGAGGCATATTATTGTACCCCATACTTAATCATGACTATTTTCTCAATATAGGATAGAGGCATGAAATATCAAGTATTACATCTTTTTATTATACAGCAAGTGTATGTTATTTAACTAGGCTCTTATCTGATTACTCATCCCAAAAACAAATGACAATTCATATATTTCCTGAGTATATTTGACAATAAGACTATATTTCAAGGCTATTTTTTTTTTTGCCTTAAAGGAAATCTTTATTAATCATATATAGTTCACGAGCGTTGTTCAAAAAAAATGAAAACAAAAGCAACTTTCTAGAGACGCACAATTCTCATAAGCGGCTTCAGCTTTGCTTCATGGATCTTGTATTAAAAGAAAATAAAGTGGTACAATTTGTTTACACTAGGATACTCTTTTTAAAAAAAAATCTGGTCTTTCTTTAGTGTTACAGCAAAATAGATATAAAATAGACGATGAATTATAGCTTGTATTTATAAAAAAAAAAGCTGCAAGCCCAAACAGTTTTAGATCACAAATGCATTATTTAATCACTTTAGTATGAAAGTGGTTTTCTCGTTTTCTATATCATTTATAGTGCTTACAAAGAACAAGCCCGTTCATTTAGCCAGTCTTCCTACCAACTTCCTTCCTAGTCAGATAATCAGTAACAGGAATATTTCTTGGTGAAAAAAATAAATCAATCAATGTCTCAGTTAAAGAAGACCTGTTTCAGATTTCTAAGAGTTAAAGTGAAATACCAGACATGGCCTTCGATTTCAAGGAGACAACAGTCTATCAGGAAAAACAACATATTTATACCTATAATAACACGGCTGATTTTTGTCATGGATATGCCTGAGCAGTTTTCACTAAGAGAATGTAAGATAGTTGTCCTTGACTCTAAGGGCCTCATAAACATTCCGCACAGACATTACCATAGATATAGATATGCCCTAGAAGAAATCACAATTTCTCTTTCTCCTAATCCAAATCTTTTCCTAGTCTTTGTACAGAGGGTAACGGGTTAATGTAAGTGTTGCTGGAGCTCCAGCATCCCTTGGGTCCTCTGTCCTTGGGGAAACAAAACCATTCTGTTTTCCTATTACACGCGACAAATGTGCCCCATCAGTGGAGAGATTCTACGGTGTCGGAACTTACAGGGCCCATCCTCGAACTCCCAGAACAGAGTTCTAAATGATTAATGCCCTCTTAACTTTGAGGCAATAGACACTTGCATACAACCAAAAATCTAAAAATCCTGATACTCAGTCATTGTTTCTAATTCTAACCAGGTACTGGTCGAACGGCAGGCACGTTACGTGGGTCTTAACTTGGGTTTGTGTTGCACAGCACGGTGAGTGTTGAAAACATGTTCTGATGACAAGACTGACACACTTCTCCCATGTCCCTAACCTTTCCCGAGTCTGATTTGCTTACGATCTATGAATTAGTATTAGTCAGCGAGGCTGCCATAATAAGATGTCAAAGCATGAGTGGCTTAAACAAAAGGAATTTATTTTCTCCTACTTGCACAGGCTGAAAGTCACACATCAAAGTGTGCACAGCTTTGGTTTCTCCTGTGTCTTTGCAGTTTGTCTTGAAGATGGCCACCTTCTCTCTGTGTCCTCACAAGGCCTTTGCTCTGCTCATACGGACCTCTGATGTCTCTCTTGTTATAAGGACACCAGGCCTATTGGATTCGGGCCCCATCTTACCACCTCATTTAACCTTAACCACCTCTTTGAAAGCCCATCTCCACATATGATCACATTGGAAGTTAGGGCTTCTGCTTTTGGGGAGATATAATTCAGCCCATAATAATATATTTACATAATTTTGTCACCAAAGCCAGAGACTTTTTTGGATTCCCATATTACCAAAAAGCAACTCAAAATCCAGCACATTTTTGACTGGCAAATACTTCTACTGAAAAACAAAAATAAATAAAATAAAATAATAAAATAAAATAAAATAAATAAAATAAAATAAAAAAATCAGCAACAAAATGCCCACGTATTTGTCTGAAATATTTAACAATCTTATTTACAGTTTCTCAATAAAAATGTAATTACACACATGCTTCTTTGAAGTAGTCTATATATATTTATATATATGGTACTATGTGGTATAAAATGGCACCCTCAAAAGTGGTGATATGGAAAATAGAATAGCGGTTTCTGAAGTCCAGAAAAATGGGTCAGAGTTGTTGAGAACTTCAGAGTTTCCAGAACTAGTTTTTCAGACTGAATCATAGAAGCAGTAACTAAGTGTGAGTGATTTGTGATTCCTTCTGCCCCCCCCCCCACCGTTGGTTTACACGGGTGCCCCTAATGTCACGTCCAAGGGTTGAGAGAACCTCTTTCTGTACTTGCTTCTCTGGACACATTGAAAGATGGAACTAAGGGGGTTAGCTGAGAAAATCACGTGAAACCAAAGTCATTTTCAGTTCCAATCTTTTTCAAAACCCAAAAGTGGCATTCTAAATCAGCATACATGGAAAACAAAAGGAACAGCATTTTTTTTTTCTGCCACCAAAACACCGAAAAGGATTAAATGCTAAGTGAAAGGTAAGTCATGAATCATGCAGACGTTTTCTCTTACTATCGGACAATAAGAATATGCACGACTGGGGCACCTGGGTGGTTCAGTCTGTTAAGTGTCCAAATTCCACTCAGGGCACCATTTCATGGTTTGGGAGTTTGAGCCCCGCTTTGGGCTCTCTGCTGTCAGTGGGGAGCCCGCTTAGGATCCTCTGTCTTCCCTTCTCTATGCCCCCCTTTTTCTCTCTCTCTTTCGAAAATAAATAAACAGTTTTTAAAAAAAAGAATATTCATGACTAAGATGGATAGATAAATACTGAGAGAGAGAGAGAGAGAGAGAGAGAAATGGTAGATTGAGAGTAGATAGAAAATCACTTTATTCAGCCTTTTTTTTTTTTTTTTTTCAACGTTTATTTATTTTTGGGACAGAGAGAGACAGAGCATGAACGGGGGGGGGGGGGGCAGAGAGAGAGGGAGACACAGAATTGGAAACAGGCTCCAGGCTCTGAGCCATCAGCCCAGAGCCTGATGCGGGGCTCGAACTCACGGACCGCGAGATCGTGACCAGGCTGAAGTCGGACGCTTAACCGACTGCGCCACCCAGGCGCCCCTATTCAGCCTTTTTGTATGGTTTCTTAGGCATGCAGTGCCTCAAATACGGTGAATAAGTATATGATAGATCAAAATAATAAATTTATCATTTTTATGATCAATATATGATTAGTAAAATGTTTGTTTTTGAAGACAATTATAATATGTACTAACCTCATGGTATTCTGTAGAACACAATCCTGGGTGAATATTTTTCTTACAGGAAGACTTTTGAGAAAATGTGAATATGCCATGCTATGCTATGCTATAACAAATTTCAGATAACGTTTTCGCGCATTATATACCACAGCATGGCTCTTACAGACTCTTAGGTAGATACAGTATTTCTGTCATTCCTATAAAGTCACAAGGCATCAATGTCATTCATTCTGACATTGGCCACTGTGCAATCTATTCATTATATGATCCTTTTTAGTATTTCTGGTTTTTGAATATATAAGGTAATATAAGGTAATATGATAGGTTTTAGAAAGTGTCATTTGAACCCTATATCCCTTTGTGTGGAAAGCTAATTCTTTTTTTTTAATATATTTTTTAAATATCTATTTATTTTTGAGAGAGACAGAGTGTGAGTGGGGGAGGGGCAGAGAGAGAGGGAGACACAGACTCTGAACCAGGCTCCAGGCTCTGAGCTGTCAGCACAGAGCCCAACACAGGCTCAAACTCACCAACCGTGAGATCATGACCTGAGCCAAAGTCAGAGGCTTAACCCACTGAGCCACCCAGGTGCCCTAATTGTTTTTCTTTTTTTAAAAAAAAATTTTGAATGTTTGTTTATTTTTGAGAGAGAGACAGAATGTGAGTGGGGGAGGGGCAGAAAGAGAGGGAGACACAGAATTTGAATCAGGCTGCAGGCTCTGAGCTGCCCACACAGAGCCCAATGTGGGGCTCGAACTCACAAACCGTGAGATCAAGACCTGACCTTAAGTGGGACGATTAACCGACTGAGCCACTCAGGCGCCCCTGGATGCCCCTAATTCTTAACGTCTAACCTAAAGTCTTCGTGCTTTAGCGGTGGCAATGGTGCATCTCCTCTCTTCACTGCTTACTTTCGAGAGAACTGGTCATTCTCCACTCCATCCTCAGGATCTTAAAAGTTAGGATCAGGAGATATCGCTTAATAAATACTGTTTTAAACAGCACTAGGAAATTGGGCTGAGTTGTTACAATATACTGCTTTGTCTGTGAGAGACACAGTAAAACCTATTTGGGGTTTCCCACAAACTGGCAGAACCTCAACCAGAGTAACGATTGTCATCGAGACATCCCCAAATACGTCTCTTATATTAATAACTCCGTAGACTCAAGAAGTCAGGTCCACTGACCTTCTCCAGCCTGATACTGGTATCCAAGGAGGAGGCTATATTCTCTGTGCTTGCCACAGGAAACTAGAACTTTCACACAATTTATGTGGTGAGTGCTAGATTTTGCCAACGTCAAAGGTCATCCTGTAAGGAACTGTTTTACTTTAAGTATATTATGTGTTTCTGATAAATGAACATTAGCTAAGCAATACAATAGATATTGCTGTGGATAGGAGCTACTGTTACAATGAAAACAATCCTCCTCCTGAGAAATGTTAAAACAAGTTATCCAAACTCATGGCTAGCAATTGAACTCCTCCACCTCCCATTCCTGTCCCCACTCCTTCATCCCATGAGGACCTGAGCCTATCACATAAATGCCTTGCCTGATTACATATTTGTAATAGTCCTTCTTAGGGGAGAGCAAAATCTTCTATTACGTGACAGTTATTTTCATTTCTTGAAGAGAAGGAAGTCTGTGTCTAAGGAGAACTTAGCAACATACAGAATGTCTTATGAAAAACAACTTGTTGAGAACGAAAAGATGACTGCTGGTTTGTGATTTCTTTAAAGTTTACTCACATTTGGAGAGCCTGAAGGAGACTGTGTAAAGAAGATAAAATAAAAGCTTGGATGCCACACAAGATTAACTTGGCAATAGAGATAAGAGCGTTTAATCAATGGAAAACCAGCTTCATGGAGCAGATCAGATCACAGTGACTGGAGGGCAGCATCCCAAGCCCATGAATGATTGCTATTTACCTTTTGAGAACAATGACAGTAATATTTTGCATTTTGATAGCCACTTTGATCAGAAGTTTCCAAACTCTTAGCATATTTTAACATATTAAACGTTCTTAGATAGATATGACTTCAATCAGAATTTTATGCAAAAAACCAGGCTGCTTGGATTTCTGTTGGAGAGAATACAAGATGAGTGGAGATTAGAGATACTTTTGAAAACATCCCACAGCTCAACCCTTGTGGAGTACAGACTTATATTTTATGTAAAAGCCCATAGAGTTCCAGATAATCAGAATCCTTGGCAAGGTATTAATTTTTATATTTCCATGTGTCCAGAAATATGGAAGTTTTATTGTAAATGGAATGTTGTATATTAATCACTAAATACTAATCGCTTATATATTAATCACTTGTGAAAATAAATATATCACAAGTGTTCAGGAAGCAGATAAATAGTAAAATAGAAGAAAAATAACAGAAATAATAGTAAATGACTATAATAAATAAGTTATCATATGATTTTAGTATGATGAATAAGCAACTGTATGTGGAGTAATTATATACTAATGGTTATTCGTTTTGATGAGAGCATAGATATGTTAGGGGAGATACATTGGCATTACCTTATTCAAATAAAAAAACATATTTCACACAATTTGTAATTTCATACACATAATTAAAAATAAATGTCTTCCCTCACTATAAATGTATGATGCACACCAAGACCTTATAAATTTATTTTTAAAAAAATGCCCTTAATGAGGCCCAAAACTAGGTAAAAATGGGAAAGAATGGTATGGTGAAAAGAGATATTTTATAGTTGTGTTTTTCTACTAAATTACTAGATATATAAATAGGTTAATAATAGATGATAGATAGATGATAGATAGATGATAGATGGATGATAGATGAATAAATGATAGATATGTAGATAGATGATAGATCACAGATACATAGATAGTTCTCATCCTTGCTTACAGCTTCAACTGGGGACAAATTTGATATGCACTGTTTTCTGTCTCAGGGTGTATATAATATTATGTTTAATTTTCCTTAGCTGATCTCAGTGGGAATGGATCATTTCTATATCCTGAGTTTCCTTTGTGTATAATATTTTTTGTGTAAATGTGTATCCAAAAGTGATACTATTCACCTGGAGTTATTTGAACAGGTGCTTTGAATTTATTAACTAGTGTGAACTGATATTAAGCACATTTTTTTTATTATTATCACCTTTCTTACAATGAATAAAATGAATTTCCAGGACATCTTTCTAAAGTAAGCAGTCGATTAATAAATTAAATAATCTACTACACAATTGAACTGTTGACTTATCAACCTCACATCTCATCAATGGTCTGACCCTACCATTATTTAAACAGTCTCAAAAGTTGTGAATGCGTTTAATGTTTAGTAAGTATCCAAGCTTAACCATGGTGTGCCAACTCTGCATATCATTTTTCCATATCATAAGCCAAAGTCAACAACCTCAAGGAGGAAAAGATATTGTGCATTTTGTAATACGATATTAACATAGATATTCCAGATAAGTCTCCAAGAAAGCATTAAGCAAAAATCTATACAAAAGAGTTTCAAGGATGCCCTTAGATATATTGCAGATGTTAGGAATACTTAACTGACATCCATACTCCCTTCTCTTATTTTAACACAATCTGACTTTGTTTATGTTTTGGATTATCATATGATTCAGGAGCTTCTCCAAAAACATATAGAATTGTTATTATTAATGAACAAGTACATAAAGCAAGAATAGAAAAGACCCATGTCTATACATACCATGAAAACAATGCTGAGAATATATGCTTATTCCATTTTTGGAGTTGGAAACCATTGGTTGCTCTAAGTCATTGCCCCTAATTGTTGTTCTATGTCAAGTCTATAAGTGACCAATGAGTGACTAAAGAGTGACTACATAAGAAGAAAAGAAATTAAGATTCGTGAGTAAATCTGAATTTTAAACATTTTTCTTTCTAACATGTTCTCTCTCTACAAGAAAAAAAAAAAACAAGTATCTCTAATACACTTATAATTACATAGTAAGCTTAAAACATGTTCGTTTAGATACATTTTTAAAACATAAAATAAGCATGTTAAAGTATTACATATATGGTTTTAAATAATGAAACAAATTATAAAATTTTGTTAGCATTTTTAAAGGTTTGGATTCTTGTTTACATCATTTTTTTTAATTTTTTTAAACGTATTTCATGTTTATTTATTTTTGAGAGAGACAGACAGAGTGTGAGTCAGGGAGGGGCAGAGAGAGAGAGGGAGACAGAATCTAAAGCAGTCTCCAGGCTCTGAACTGTCAGCACAGACAGAGCCTCATGTGGGGCTCGAACACGCAAACAGTGAGATCACGACCTGAGCCGAAGTTGGATGCTCAACAGACTGAGCCACCCAGGCACACCTTCTTGTTTACTTTATTGATTAATATATGAATGTGCATAATCCAGATTTGTTATGAGCCTAATTTTACTGCTCTCTCTTTTGCAATGTATTGTGGCACACACACACACACACACACACACACACACACACGTACATTTGATTATATAATTTAATTTAATATGCCTATATGTTGATGGTATTTTGGGGAAAGACCAACAAAAGATAATTAATTTTGCTGTATTTTGCAGTTTGTCTAGAATAACCATACATGAGATTGTTTCTAAAAAAGCAAAGCAAAGCATGTTAAGTTTAAAAGGCAATGTGACACTGTTAATGAATGTCTCAGATTTGAACAATTTTATAAAAACAAAATGGGATAGAATGGATCTTTTTATCCCCCAAATATCTACTTTTATTCATATATTTAGCAATTTCTTGCATTTTAGGTTTTGATTAATAAAAAGGACCTATATTATTTTCACTGTTCTTTGAGCATGGGTGGTCTGGACATGAGCAGTTACATTTATGGTTTGTTTGATAATATAAAATCCAACTATTCTAGTTTTGCTGGATATTCTTCATTTTTTTCCAGGACATGAAAAATGCCAGCGTATGTCACCTCAAGCATATCTGAAAAAATTAAGTGCTGAAAAACACTATAAATCCATATTTTTAAAAATCTTCATTACTAAAAATAATTTTCACTGAATTCTTAATGTTACTATAATGAATAACGAACATTACATTATTTTTCAAAACAATATTTGGAGCCACTTCTCAAAATGAAATTGCATAAAACCAAAATATTATTTTAAATTTTTTTTTTTTTTTCAACGTTTATTTATTTTTGGGACAGAGAGAGACAGAGCATGAACGGGGGAGGGGCAGAGAGAGAGGGAGACACAGAATCGGAAACAGGCTCCAGGCTCTGAGCCATCAGCCCAGAGCCCGACGCGGGGCTCGAACTCACGGACCGCGAGATCGCGACCTGGCTGAAGTCGGACGCTTAACCGACTGCGCCACCCAGGCGCCCCCAAAATATTATTTTATATTTTACATAAAATTTATAAGATTTGGTATTCCCAATACATGAATAGAAAAAAAAAATCATAGTAAAAGAACTAAAAGCCAAAATCAAAAAAAAAAGAAAAATAGACAAATGCTGTTATTGAAAATTTTATGTGATAATGTTCGTTCAGAGATAAAAGGAGACAGTCTTAAAGAATAATTTATATATTTTTAGATAATGGCGTATTAAATGCTATCAATATTGCAAAAGCACAAAGAAAAATTCACGGTTATAATTATATTGCCACATACTTTATAATTACATATCTCTAACTGATGCTTTTAATAACCTGCTATGGTTTAGCTACACCTGAAAAATGTTATACTCAGACTTCCAGTACTAATTGTAAAGTGTATTGAATGGCAGAACCGTGTTACACTGATAGAATAAATAAAATTTTGTGAAAATAATTTTAAAGTTCTAAAGCCATATTCTTAATTCTTGCAGCATGGTCCCAATAATAGCAAAGTCCTGAAAGTGAAAAAAGAATGATTTAGGACCTCTGGGATAAAAATGAAATAAAAATATACATATTGTGCTCTTTACAGTATATTGCCTAACTTTCTATTGTAAATGTTTCTTGGGGCGACTGGGTGGCTCAGTCAGTTAAGTGTCAGACTCTTGATTTTAGCTCAGGTCATGATCGCACTGTGAGTTTGAGCCCACGTCTGGCTCCTAGCACTGACAGTGTGGAGCCTGCTTAGGATCCTCTCTCCTCCTCTCTCTCTCTGCTCCTCCCCTCCCCATGCACAAGTGCATGCTCTCTCTCTTTCTCAAAAATAAATAAACAAACTTATTTTTTTAAATAAAATAAATTTTTCCTTAGGAGAATGTAATCACAACATCTGTTGGATCAATTTATTTGATCTCCTAAACAGTAATTGCTTGAAAGTCATAAAATATTATAGCAGCTTTAATCCAACTAATGCATCCTAGAGAACTAGGTCTAGAGAAAATTTTCTAAAACTCACAACTGATAATGTCATAAAATTTTCAAAAAGTCTCTCATAGCTATCAGGAAAAAATTCTTAGATTAATTGGCATTAATCCAAATAATACCAACCTGGTATATCTCTATTCTAGCCTTCAGCTATTCACCATATATACCCTTCATGCAAGGTATATCAGTTCAGAACTCTGTATTTGTCTTAAACCTGTTTAAACTAATCTCTTTATTGGTTAACTCTTATTTATCTGCTTTTTTTAAGTACAAGGCTTATTTTCTCTGAGAAGTGTTTGGGATATCCTTTCTCTGCCTTAGCATCCTGTGTGTAATAATCCTCTATTATCTAGCATAGTACCATACTTACACTGTATTTTAATTTGTGACTTATGTAGGTGAGCTCTTTGAGCTCCATATGATATATACAGACAAGTCAGGGACTATCCGTGGTTACCTATAGGGGCATTTCAGAATTTGCTTATACACGTTAAAACGTGTTTAAAATAACTAAGTAGAATTATTGAAGACAAATCAAAGTCTTTCTTTCATATAGCATTTTCTCCACATTGTTAAATGTTGCCCCTTTGTTAAAAGTCATAGTTTTCCAACGTTACTAGATTTAAAATGTAGGAACATATTGGATAAACAATCATGATATAGGGGTGTCTCCGTCGTTCAGTTGGTTAAGCACCCACTTCGGCTCATGCCGGAAGGCAAGCTATGCAACCAGCCTGATGGCAGGGCCTGGGCGGTGGATAGATCGGGACTGCAGGGCGGCCCACCGGCAGTGAAGCTTCTTGTACTTCCGTTTTCATGTAATTTGGCCTTAATAAAAGTACCTGGGGAATTGTCTGTTGGGGAATTGCCCTCGACAGTCCCCCTGGGAAAAGAACCATTGAGGAAGGAAATAAGGTTCTGCAAGGAAATTGTGCGGCCCTACCTCTAGCCCTTGCCACCCCCTAAAAAGACTCCTCTACCTAAAGGAAGGATAGCCTCATACGTTTGCCAGCCAAGGAAGGGACAAATGGATTTGAAAGCCCCACTCTGGCAACAAAGGAGTGTATCTACGGGCACAAGTGCCTCCAACCCCTAGGCCCCCTTGGCCCTCAGAAGGCATTCCAGATGATGATTGAATGTAGTCCGTTAAGGTACAGAATGGTTCCTTAGTTCCCAGGTGCATTGTCTCTCTGAGAATGCCTAAGGTGTGGATTCCTAAGGCCCTCTTGGCCCCCTTCTGAAACCTCAGACCAAGGCAAACACTTTTGTTCCTCAAACCACAAATGGTTTGAGGAAACAACTAAGAGGTCATGTCCCCGTAACTGTTCCACTTGAGGTGTTGAGAGAGAGATGACTTTTCACAAAAACAGCAAAGCAAATGCTTTATAGATTATAGATAAATGTAGATACATAATGAAAATAATGTAAGAAATTAATCAATAAGCAAAGGGCAGGAGGGAACGTTACAAGAAAATAACCATGTTGTTCCTTAATGGGTGATTACACAAAGGAACGTTTCTAGAGTTAGGTAATGCCGGAAAACGTAGATGGCGCACGCTATAAGGAAATTGCTAGCAAATATAATGCCACGTTTGCCACAATAAAGCGGCCAGTCCGACACGCTACCATTGTCTGTGTCCATTTTTATTTTTGTTTTATTTATTTTCACTTTTTCGCCAACGCCGTTCATCCTTCAGGAACCCCTGGACTGCTGGAGCTGGACTCCGTCAGGCTCAGGTCATGATCTCCCAGTTTTTGAGTTTAAGCCCCGTGTTGGGCTCTGTGCTGACAGCTGGGAGCCTGGAACCTGCTTCAGATCCTGTTTCTCCCCGCCCCCCCTCCCCTGCTTGAGCTCTCTCTCAAAAATAAAGTAAATATTAAAAAAAAATAAATAAAATAAGAATCATGATATAAAATTAAAGTATTAGTAAATTCATTCAAAATGTAAATTGCAGACTGTTTTTTCACACATAATATCCAGCTGTTAAAAATTTAAGAATGCACTTTCATTTCATCTAAACCACTATGTATTAACTAAGTAAACAAAACCTGAAAACATTTTAGTTTTATTATCCCCTATTTGTGTATATGTGTGTGTGTGGCCACAGGCATCTCTATACTTTTACACGTTTTAATTTTCTTTCAGTATGAAGTGAAAATGTCCAAATGATGTAATTGTCATATGTGTGTGAGTTTTGAGGTTTTTAAATAGGTATATTATTTTTTAAATTACCAGTAAAATTACCTTAACAATTCGATAATCACCATTATTTTCTGTCTCCACATCTATCTGATCTGCAGAAGCTATTCTTTAAGTTACGGACAGTTTATAGATTTTATGTATCTCCATGGAAATAACACTTGCATTTTGGTTCCATTACACAACTTTTACCTAATACAATAAGTAAAAGGCCTTGTGTATTTGAAAGTATTCAATTCTCACCTCTCTGTTAAAAAAAAAAAATTCTTTTTTCCCACTCTCTCTCTATATATACAAATGATACATTAGTCAAGCTTCTCCAGAGAAACAGAAACAACAGGTTGTGTGTAATGGATTTAGAGAGAAAGTGAGAGATTTCCTTTAAAGAGTTGGCTCTGCAATTATGGAAGTTGTGCCCAGAATTTGCAGGGTAGACCAGCAGGCTGGAGACCCAGACATGAGTTAATG
Source organism: Leopardus geoffroyi (assembly GCF_018350155.1). Taxonomy (NCBI): domain Eukaryota; kingdom Metazoa; phylum Chordata; class Mammalia; order Carnivora; family Felidae; genus Leopardus; species Leopardus geoffroyi. The sequence continues at coordinate 216,231,250 of NC_059326.1, read as the reverse complement.
GTGCAGCTTGTGTCTGAAGATAGCCTCAAAATAGAATTCTCTGCATCCATCTATGTCTAAATTTCCTTTTTAAAATCAAGACAACATTTATATTAATTACCTCATTTTCACTTATCTTTTTAACGACCCAGTCGCTAAGTACAATCAGTCTGAGCTATTAGAGGGCAAGGAGTCAACAGAGGAATTTTTGAGAGACCATGTACCCCATAACAGATAGACGGAGATAGATAGATACATACAAATAGAGATGTTAAGTATAGAAAGACAAATAGATGTAAACTGCAATTTAATCTTCTACTTTTATAGTACCAAATGTATACTGAAATATATTGAAAACTTAACGGAATGAGATAAAAATTGTTTGAAGTATAAATTTATGTTTCTCTGAAGAAATGCGTATTTCTAGAATCTGACAGTACCACGCGTATCAATGCTTTCACATTTTGTATATAGACTTACAAACAGGGAAATCTTAATTTTTTTAATGTTTATTTATTTTTGAGACAGACAGAGACAGAATGCAAGTGGGTTAGGGACAGAGAGAGAGAGACACACACACAGAATCCGAAGCAGGCTCCAGGCTCCAAGCTGTCAGCACTGAGCCCGATGCAGGGCTCAAACTCGTGAGCTGTGAGATCATGAGCCGAGCTGAAGTCGGACGCTAAACCGACTGAGCCAACCAGGCACCCCCAAAACAAGGAAATCTTAAACAAGTAGGTGGCTAATTTTCTTGAGTTCTATTCTGAAAATACAGAATTTAACACATAATTAAATATTCTATTTAATAATACTTAACAGATTAAATTTTTAAATTCTATTCCAATTTGGGGGAAGGGTTAAAATTTTTGAAATCATTTAATTTTCAAAATGATTTCTATATAGTCACTAGTATGATTCATCTTTCCTATACAAGTTGACATTTAGAATTGCATTTACTTGGTTATCTATACGATTGTACTTGACTTGCATCACAACTAAGATTCTGGATGGATGAGAGGCATACTTTCCATGCAGTGAAAAGTGGAGAAAAAAGAATTGTCATGCCACTGGTCACTTACCACAGGTCAAATTGGGAAAATTGATATGACATGATAGTTAAGAATTTGGCACTGCCTGTATTCTTAGAGTGTATTTGTATATAAACAATATGGAGAGTGCTGTTAGGAAGAATAAAATAATGATGTGCATGCATAAATGTATAATCTTCTACTAACATTAGCATCAGAGCAAAAGGACTTAGTTACCTCGTATCATATGTGTATAATACACCAGACCAATGTATCATTTACACGAGTCATCTTCCTTAATCCTCACAGTGATCCTAAAAATATTGAAAGTTCGCCAGTAGTTAAATAATTTGCTCAAGATTGCAAAATTAGTGAGTGACAAAATAGGAATCTGAAGAAGACATGCTTACTTTGGAAACCAAAGTTATTTCCACCAATCTTGCCTCTCTGGAAATATTTGGATTTGGGTTGAGTGGAAAATGGATTTTTTACTATGATAAAGTGTTTAATTCATGATTAATAGTTTTGAAATTTGAAATATACCATCATGACAGTTAGGATTCTTAGACAACATCCCGAGACTGGTTTGATTTCTCATTTATTTCAGCTACATGTCACAAGAGTGTCTATATCTACACAGTGGATGACAAACAGTGATTTTAGGCCATGCTAGAGAAATAATCTGTTGATCTAACCAAAAGAAATTTTGGCGGGCAATTTCTTGTATAACACAATATATTTATGACATTGTTTTGAGCAAATATAAGCAACTCATGTATTTTCAACATGTTAGATCCCATGAAATAAGAACTTAATTCATAGAATAATAAAGAAGACATGAAAACCCAAAAGTAATTTATTAGTGAAAATGGTAAATGTAAAAACATAATAAGATGGGCACTATATCAATGATTCAATAGGATAAAAAAACAAAATATCCAAACACCTGATGAAAGTTCCATTCCAAAGCAGGGCATATCTGAAATTCCCACATAGAATCATTAACAATTTCCCAGATGGCAGATTTACTGATTAGACAATTCAGAATCTAATTCTTATACACAGAGAAGGACTGCTTAGGAAAAGTAGCAAGTGTTGGAAACATTTGAAAGAAATATTATTTGGATGTTGTTTAAGAAAGAGAATTCTAAAAGAGTCAGAAACACTTATTTTTTTTAATAATGTCTTTCTATATGTTATGAATTTTAATAAGATCAGATTTTAAATCGAGATTATGAATAAAAAATAGCCCCAAATGTGAACTCTAGACTCAAACCAAGAAATTTAAATTGTTTGCAAGAGATAAAGTTTCTTGTATTTTTTGGGTTTAGAAAATCTTTATTATATCTTGCTGTTTAAAATAATGTCAAGGCATTTTCTTCCTGAATGGAGAGGTGCTATTGTAAACACCCAAAACTATTGTAAGCCAGTGATAGTTTCATTGTCACAATGAATACGTGTATTCACGTGTATTCATTGTCACATTGTCTACGTGTAATAGAGACATACTCAGTAAGTATATCATTTAAAAGTTATGATTCATTTCTTTTAATCATGATTTGGTTACAGATTTAGCACACATCTACAAAATAGATAATCTGTATGCAACACAATTGAAATAAGATAACAAAAATTAGGCCCCTCCCCAACTACTCTTCTCATTTGGGGCACTTTGAGAAATGTTATCATGTCTTTGATTTCTCCCTTTTAAATGTAACTATCCCGCTGTTATCTTAATTAAGTCTGCCATAGGCAAGGATCTGGTTTTCCACACCTGTGGAGAAAATTGTCCTGGCATCTTAATGACTTAATAGAGCTTCAGGAAATGGAGACCAGTGTGAATGTAATGATTAGTTCAATTTAATGCCAAAGCTGTCAATTTTCAATTAAGAGATGTGTTTGTTCCTCAACAATGTAGTACCACAAATTGGGTGTTGTAAAACTGTTAAGCCATCTTTTGCCACCTGTAGAAGGAACTCAAGTGGCTCCCAGTAATCTCTTCCATAATACAGAATTACTGAAGTTAGGCACAGACAGATATCAAGTGTAAAACCTAGGAAATTATTTTCAGTAATGGAAATATCTGACAAAAAACTCCCAAGAGTTATCTTTGGTAACGTGCCCAATTTATGGTTTAGTTGAATGTGAAGGATGTCAGAGTATGTATTTGTAAGCATTGAATGTTTTATTAGACGGAAATTATGGTATCGTTTATGTGAATAGATAAAAAAAGAAAAAAGAGAATTATAGTGCCCAGTGACAAGAAAAGTTTAGCAATAAAAGACAAAAGTAAATATAAAATTATTCTCCCAATAAAACATCAATCTATTGTTTTCTATGTAGACCTGGAATAGAAATTTGGAAGAAATATTAGAGAAAATCTGAAAAGAATGGATCAAAAAAAAAAGGGGAAATTTTATATTTGTAACTAAAGAAGCAGTATATCTCTGCTTATTAGTAGTAATAAGTATTACTTGTGAATATTATGCAGTAATAAAGTTTTTTTTTTAATATGAAATTTATTGTGAAATTGGTTTCCATACAACACCCAGTGCTCATCTCTCCTCAAGAAGTTTTAAGATAAGGAGCCAAGAAAATATATGAAGAAGAGTGGATGTATTTGTCACACTAAAATGATATTTCTGAATGTAACAAAATAATAATAATAATAATAATAATAATAATAATAACAGCTCTTATTTATTAACTGCCATCCATGTGTCAAAGATTTGGAGAGGTTAATTTTCACATGTTATTTTATTGAATCCCCACAATTTCCATGCAATTTAATTTTATTATTATTTTTCCATTTTATGGATGATAGAAATGACATGAAGAAAAATTAAATGAATTGCCTAAGGTACTTAGGAAGGACTATGCTATCAAAAGAATGCTTGTTGTCAGTTACAAAAGTCCATGCTCATTTGTGTCAGGACTTTCCAATGTTCCTAAAGGTTTTGATACTTTTTGTTAATGCATAATGATTCATCTGTGAAATTCATATCCTATGTTTACCAACAATGTAATCAGTGATCAGTCTCCAATAGAACAAACTCATCCAAGATCTTAAAGGCTTAGGGTTTTGCAAGTGGATTGTGCCTGGTGGGGACAGTCCATCCCTAATGTACTTATCTTCAGCTGGTGCAGTTGATCTGGGCTGAAGCAACCTCTTGCCACTTTGCTGGCAAGTTGATGTTGAGTACTGCAGCTCAGCTGGGGGACTGGCCACACCTGCCTGTGATAGCTTGCTCTTCCTTATAACATCACGATTAAGTTCCAAGAAAGAACACTTCCAGGAGACAAGCCCTAATGAGAGAGCCCCAGTGACTTCTCCTTCCACCATATACTTGTTTGTGCTCCATTGACCAAAAGAAGTCAAGTGATCAAGGCCATAGTGTGAGGTGATTTCCCAAAAAGCATGAAAACCGGGAGGTATCACTGACAGCACCAAAATAACAGTCTGAATATGATTCCTACGACTTTGGTGTGAAAGAGGGAGACAAATAACTGTATTTCCTTCATTTGCGAGGGGAATTGAAGTACAGAGCAAATTCCTCCCTTTCATTATCATACAAAATAGGCATTTAATAATTACATTTAAAACATGATTAGGGCGTCTGGGTGGCTCAGTCGGTTGAGTGTCTGATTTCGGCTGGGGTCATGATCTCACAGCTTGTGAGTTCGAGCTCTGGGTGGGGCTCTGTGTTGACAGCTCAGAGCCTGGAGCCCGCTTTGGATTCTGTGTCTCCCCCTCTCTCTGCCCCTAACCCACTCGAATTCTGTCTCTGTCTCCCTCAAAAATAAACATTTAAAAAAAATTTTTTTAACATCATTGATATGGGACGCCTAGGTGGCCCAGTTGGTTGAGCGTCTGACTTTGGCCCAGGTCATGATCTCACGGTTCGTGAGTTTGAGCCCTGCATAAGGCTCTGTGCTGATAGCTCAGAGCCTGGAGCCTGCTTCAGATTCTGTGTCTGCCCCTCTGCTCACACTCTGCCTCTCTCTCTGTCTCTCAAAAATAAACATTAAAAAAAAGACATCACTGATATGAGGGGAGTAATTTGCTAGAGGCTGTGATGTTGAAAAGTAAAATTTTAAAAATTCTGTAATCATAATTTTTAAAAATTAAGGATTTCCATCTAATGAATAGATTTAGTACCTTTATTGATGTTCTTACTGGAAAACCAAGTGGGGAAAAAAATGAAAAATAAAAATATGTTTTACATTCCTTTAAATGCAAACAATGAAATGGAAAAATATTTTTTAAAATATTTACATATCAAAAACTAGTAAAATTAAAAATTCCAAATCTGACTTTTTTTAAAGGTATTTGCAAATGGAGTGAATTTGAGCTTCATTTTTCTTAGTCTTGAGGAACACAGGGGCAGTTGGTAAAACCCTGTATTTGCCAAGATGGAAAATTCAATTGGGCACAATCCACAAAAAGCTAGAAGCCAGAATTTGTAACAGTTCAGGTATGAAGTTATCACAACACCAGAGAATTGCACGAAAAACCCCTCGTCAACAATCCTGGTAGTTAAGTGATAATAAACTGTGATAATTTATAACCAAGTATTTCAAATGTAATATTTATAAGACTAGTTTACATCTAAATCTGAATTCACTCTCTGTAAAATCAGAAAGAGTATTAACACCTACAGAATGAGGTCATGATATGCACATTGCAACTCTGGACTCTTTGAATGAGGAACCTCCACGCCAATGGAATAACTAACATCACATTAGAGAAAATACATCAGAAATTTAAGAATAAGCAACAATGACTCTTCAATATATTTGTCTTTGTTAAACAATACTTGAATGTTTTTGTAGTGATTGTTTTAGTATTTCCTGACAGCCCTATTAAACATATTAACCCATTTATTTTTTAAAAAATGAGTTTTTTGGGGCGCCTGGGTGGCTTGGTCAGTTAAGCGTCCGACTTCAGCTCAGGTCATGATCTCACGGTCCGTGAGTTCAAGCCCCGCGTCGGGCTCTGTGCTGACAGCTCAGAGCCTGGAGCCTGTTTCAGATTCTGTGTCTCCCTCTCTCTCTGCCCCTCCCCTGTTCATGCTCTGTCTCTCTCTGTCTCAAAAATAAATAAAAATGTTAAAGATTAAAAAAAAAAATTAAAAATGAGTTTTTTACATGTAATCTTCAATCCACTTGAAGAAAAATATCTCAAGCAAAGATTTCTTTTATAACAAGAGAAATTCATATTAAGGACTCTAGGATACTGTCCTAATTCATAGCTCTTTGCAATTATATTTGTGGGGTTTTTTTGGTGGGGGGTTAAACAGTTTCGTTTATGGGTTTACCTTACATTATTTTTTAAATGAAGTTTGGCTTTGCCTACGTGTCTTGCCAGAGTCTTCTCAATCTCCAGCCGTGGTAAAGAATATGGCATGCAGATAGCAATGCTTATAGTTATAAAAATTTAAATCAATAAATAAGTAATGTGCTAAAGGGAAATGCACTGTCACTGTTTCTGATTTCCTTCCAGAAAAAGAAACTTTTCCTAAGCCTAATATGAGCCCCCTGCACTGCCTTTGGGAATATATAGACAGAATTTATCAGCAAATCTGCAAATGTGGGGTTGGTTTATATGCAATTAGCATGTGTTCTCCTTCACTCCTCCATTCTTCAACACTGTTTACCCAAGGTGTTAGTCTAAGTACAGTACAGTCTAGGAATGAGGCATATCTGCCAATTCTGGAGCTCACTTAGTTGACCCATTTGGTTCCACACTAAGCCATGCTCTCTAAAACGAATGTCTGGACTTCCATCTGTTATTTAGTTGCCATTTTGGTTATTGAGAAACCACGTGCAGAGGAGGAATTCTATTAATTAAAGGACCCCTCAGAGACCACACACATTATTAGCACTGAGACAATATTAAAACATTGTTAAATTGAATTTATTATACTAAATTGAATTTGTTAGTATTTAGGTGTACATTTCGCTATACTTAAAATAGATCACCCATCAAATTGTCAATATACATACTACAATGTTTTAATAAGTAGTTTTGAAATCTGTGTGATTCATTCCATAGGTGTATTGAGACTATTGATCAAGTATTTAAAAAGAAAATATCAGTATTTTTTATTACCAGCTTAAGGAAAACTTCAGTTTAAATAAGTCATGTGATGGGGTGCCTGGGTGGCTCAGTCAGTTAGGCATCTGACTCTTGGTTTCAGCTCATCTCACAGTTTATGAGTTCGAGCCCCGCATTAGGCTCTGCACTGACCACACAGAACTTGCTTGGGATTGTCTCCCTCTCTCTCTGCCTCTCCCCTGTTCGTGCACTCTCTCTCTCAAAATAAATAAATAAACATGTAAAAAATAATAATTCATATGATAACTTCAAATAATGAAAGAAAGCTAGCCCATTTATTTTGTAACTCAAATCTTCTAAAAACATTTATAGAACTATTTGTTGAGAATACGATTATTGAATATATTACTAGAATATAAACACTTAGAAATAAGGGATATTAGGTATAAAGTTTTCTACACTTTGTGAAGATTTTATTATTTTTTCACTGTTGGGTTTGATTGACTTAGTTGTTTATTTAGTCTTTCATAAAACATATGGATCTTCTAGGTCGGAAAGTATTAGTTAAAAATTAAAAGAAGACTAGACATGTTTTTTGTCAATTACATGTCACATTTAAGATCTGAATCAAGAGGTCCTTTGAAAATAAGTGTAGCCTGTTGGGAATAGGAACTTTATGTTAGAGATATTTGGAACACTTCCTTTACATTTGGTTTCTTCATGATTTGGACCAAGTACTCTATCCTCATTATCCCATGTTTCCTCATCCATGAAATGGGAATAACTCTTAACTAATAGTGATGCTAAGGATTACATACATGGAACTAAAATTATATAAGACATTTAATATTTAGCTATAACAATGTTTTTTTTTTTTTTTGTTTTTTTTTTTTTTTTATGTTCTTGCATGTGTCCCTTGTCCAAATGAGCATGATGCTTTCATTTTTTTCTGAGGGAATATTAGGACTACAGAAATGCAAAAAGAAAAAAAAAATACCTTGATGAAACTATTCAGTCATCATATTCTGAGAAAGAAGGCCTTCTTAGTCTGGAAAAGATTTTTCTAGGTTTCTTAACTGCAGAGCATAGATAGTTCAGAATACGGCATACAGGAAATGCACCCAGTACAACATGGTGCGAAAGGGCTTTCTGATGGAAAGTAGAAATGCATGCAAAATGAAGAGGCAAATGTCTAAGCTCCCTCCTCTGTAATAGTAGAAATCCCATTCAGTGATGGTAAAACAATTAATTAAAGGAATTCAATTTAAGGAGATCACATGTTACTTTTTATGTTTTTATCTGGTGAAGGTGCAAATTATTTATTTCTGGGAAAGGATAACCCCCAAGTTTATTGCCCTGTGAACTATTAGTCAGTTTTGCAACCAACAAAGCAATCTTAACATTCTCTTATTAAGTTGCTGATTAATATGTAGCTCCCCAAATGCTTTGGCACACATTCTTTGATGTTAGAAACGGAGTGTCAAATGAAAATTTCCATCTAATATATTCCAAAGGACAGAGCAGGAGAAACACATATTCCAAAAACAAATCTTCACTCTATAAAAATACATTAAGCTTTATTTGAGACAAATTAACTTATTTTGTGAAAAGAACAAAGGAGAGAATCGACTAAATCAAAAAGATTAAATGTTAATTCACTTGATACTTAAAAGGAAATTCTCCGCACTGCATTTCTCTAGTGGTCTTATTAACACCACTTCAGGCCAAATACAATATACATGTATCATCAAAGAATTTACAAGAATATTCAGTTCTCTGATTTATCAACTGCATTTCTCACTGAATAATCATTTTTTCATTACACATATGAATTAGTTGCAAGATAAAGTTTATTTTATTCGCCTTTATTCCAATTAGTGTCCTGATAATTGTTACTTTGATTGACTATGACACATCTGTTATGGAAAATGGCACATAGCTCACGGTTTTATAGAGAGATGGTGATGTTATTTTCGGCACCTTTTGATTTCAATCATCATAATTATTGAATTTGTCAAAGTTGTGTACCAGTTGTATAGGGTTCGTTAAGAAAAAAAGCAGTCAATGGACTCCCTCCATTTCCCTTCCTCATTTTTTCTTCCCCAGGTAACTTTTTCCAAATCTGTTAGCTGAGTTTTTGTGATTTACTTCCATATCTCCAAAGACTGTGTTTGACTGATCCTTCAGGCATTTTCTATTGACTTCCCACCATGGAGGCTGAAGATTTAACTTTCTTTCTTTCCCTGAGCCCCAACACGTAAACACACATTTCCCATCTACCATCCTCCAAAAATAAATATGTCATTATATTGGTGAGGCCAATATTGAGTGTTTGCATTATCATAAAGCACATGAATTCTGTTCACAAATGAGTCATACAATATACACACTTGTTTACTTACTTGTATCTTACTATATACAGGCTTGCTTGCCCGAAATACTGTTTTTCTGTGTATCTATGAGAGATATGGATGCCTGAGAAGGGCCAAATCTGACTGGGAAGACACATTGGGTTTTGGCGTAAGGATATAAAGCTTATCCAATAAGATTGGATGATTACAAGAATGGAGAAAATTGGGTTTTAAATGTGCCCAAGTAAGGGATAATGGTTTCTCTGACTAGTGTAATAGTAGAGGAATAGTAAAGAAAAGTACAAGCATCCTATATAATTTTGGAATTAGAACTGGCAATTGGGTAATTGAATGATGGAAGGTGAAGAGGAATTACAAGAATAATTACTATTTTTGTGGCATGAAAGACTGAGACAAAGGAACACAGTATAATAAAATTCATAAGACTAGGAAAGAAAAAATATTTGCTGCGGATCATAAGTACATTGATAAAAGGATCTCACATATAAATGAAACCATTAAACTGGGAAATATTTGCTGTGAAAATACAAATAATTAATTTTAATGAGTGCAATAAAGTATTTTGAACATATGTATACATTTTAATAAAGCATGACACAGAGAAACCACTCACAATTTTGTTAATATAATTATTGAGCAATATTATTTGAACACTTAGTATATTAGTTTAGTATAATAATGAAGCATTTTGCAAGATATCTGGGTGGCTCAGTTGGTTGAGTGTCCGACTTTGGCTCAGGTCATGATCTCACGGTTCATGACTATTCATGAGGCTTACGTTCATGAGGCTCTGAGTTCGAGCTCTGTGTCAGGCTCTGTGCTGATAGCTAGGAGCCTGGAGCCTGCCTCAGATTCTGTGTCTCCCTCTCTCTCTCTGCCCCTCCCCCACTTACACTCCCTCTCTCTCTCTCTCTCTCTCTCTCTCTCTCTCTCAAAAATAAAATTAAACATTAAAAAATAATTATTTTGCTCTTGTGAAAAGGGTGAATTGTGAATGAGTGCTGTATAAATATTTGTTTCCAAGAAAAAGCAGATTGAGAGAATAAGTTCTTTGCTACACTGCGTTTCTTCTAACAACTAGGAAAATAAAATAATAAATTAGCATGTACAATTCAATACAGTATTAAGTATAATACTTATAATATGTGGTAATTGTTGCACGTATTAATTATGGTATTGAATAATAAACGATTTTCTAAATACTAATTCATTTGGAATTTGGAACCTATACCTCCTCACTGAAGAAATTAAAATGTTCAAACTACTTTCAAAATAACAGAAAAGAAGCTTGTAACTTGTATTTTTTGTTATATTGAATTCTCTACCAACTTCACAGAAGAGGTCAGGTAGTTTATGATTACTTAAATAAATAAACAGATTTGAATAAGTTTGATTGAGTGTGAAAATAATTTTGAAGGCCAGTTTCTAGGTAAAGTGTATGTGTGTGTGTGGGTGTGTGCACGTTTTGTTTAAAGTGATAGGCTTCATTTATTTCACTACAATATAGAGGAGAAGAAGTTGTTGAAACAACCTGTGTTAGAACATCTCTTATTCTCCACTCTTCTTTATACAATAACCCTACTTTTGTTATTTATTTGGTTAGAGAATTCCATAAATTTTTCTACCTCATTATTCAGACAACAACTTTTGAAAGGAATGATTAGAAATTATTATCATTCACAATGGTAGATATTGGTAACTTTTCATTCTGGAGACCATATATTTATCTCTAGGGAATTAGGTACTTTCAAATTAATATCAAATATTACTACAACATGAACCACACAGACACATAAGTCAGTGGAGAAAATTAGGTTATTTATGTTTACTATCCATTTCTCTGTCTCATATATATCATACTGAATCAAAATACAAAACAAAATTTAAAATGACACAACAGGTTATAATAATTTGTATGATTATACATTTATATTATATAAGATCATTTGTCATTATATTCTATTCTCATTGATACATTGACATTTCAGTTTTTCAGATAATTGTGCAATGTAGAGTAAATTCTAAAAATAAGATAGGCTTATTATTCTTCCATGATGTAAAAGTTTAATTATTTTCCCAAGCAATATTTTCTCTCTGTAATTATACATCCTCTTTATAATCACATGATGAGCTCACATCAATTAAGAATTTCAATGAAAATCACTTGAGGGGCTCCTAGATGGCTCAGTCAGTTGAGCGTCTGACTCTTGATTTTGGCTCAGGTCACATATTGGTATCCATGCTCAGTGTGGAGCCTACTTAAGATTCTCTCTCTCTCTCTCTCTCTCTCTCTCTCTCTCTCTCTCTCTCCCTTTTTCCCTATCCTCCACTCATGTGCACTCTCTCTCCAAAATTAAAAAAATGCTAAATTAACATCCTTTTTTAATATATAGGTATCCTGCACCACGCTATCTTTCAGATGGACTATGCTGCTTAAATGTTTGTTATGCCAAATCCAAATTAAGGTATGACTTCAGAAAAAAGGTAGTAAGATTGTGTTTTTTATAATATCTTGGTTAAATATACATTATAATCAAAATTACATTGAATCTATTTTTAGTATATGATTATACCAGACACATACCACATATATACAAGTATTTTATTATTTGAAAACCCACAGGACAAAAATGGTTATAGTCCAATCTTTAAATTCCCAAAAAGGCCACAGTGTATTTTAAGAAGTTAGACCTTTATTTATAATAAGACATATTTGTAGGAAAAATAGGACAATGAATGAAAATTTGTTAAATATCCATTTCTGAAACACACCCCTAAAACAAAAATAAACTGTTTCCACCTGGGAACAGTACACAAGAGAGGGAATGGCAGTGCCCTCAAATGTAAATGAACACTATAATTTAGACAGAATCATTCAAACAAAATTTAAAGATGACATGGGAATTTAACTATTGTATCACTTGCAATGTTTAACATGATGTAGGAATCAAAGGAGAAGGTTTTGAAAAGCTATATTATCTGCAGCCAGGTTGGAAGTTTTTGGAGATATGGACTGGTCTTACCACACGTCATAGTAAATGAGAAGAGCCTAGAAAAAAAATTATTCATGTTACTGTTTCATGATCGCAAACCTGGAAAGAGCTGTCTATGTTTAAGGATGAATAAACCAAGGACATGAATCAACCTACGAAAAGGAAGCATGTTAACTATAGTTGGTCAGGAAAGCAGTATACTACACATAGCATAAGTGTATACTTTGAAAGAAGATATTCTGGGGAAAAGTACGTTTAGGTTTCAAGGGAAATGAAGTAAATCCTGGAAGTATTGTGAAAGAAAGAAGGTTTTATGTTATGTTCCAGAAGTAGAAACTGGCAAGAAGCACTTTTAATTTGACTCAATTGTGTTGTAAAATGCTACAGTAAAACAAAAACAAAAACAAAAACAAAAACAAAAACAAAAAAACTGAATGAATTGTCTCAAATACCAAAATATTTTACTGAGTTTTTAATAATAATAATTATTATTATTTATTAAATTTAGCTATTATGTATTTAATTAATTAAATTATTATTATTATTGTTTGTTTCAGGAGAATTTAGTGATTCATCACTTACATCTAACACCCAGTGTTCATCACAACAAGTGCCCTCCTTAACACCCATCACTCATTTAGCCCATTCCCTGCCCACGTCCCCTCCAGGAATTCCAGTATTTTCTCTATAGTTAAGAGTCTCTTATGATTTTCCTTCTTCTTTTCGCCCTTTCCCCTATGTTCATCTGTTTTGTTCCCTAAATTCCATATATGAGTGAAATAATGTGACATTTGTCTTTCTCTAACTGACTTATTTCACTTAGAATAATACACTGTGGCTCCATTCACATCATTCCAAATGGCAAGATTGCGTTCTTTTTGATGGCTGAGTAATATTCCACCATTGTGTGTGTGTGTGTGTGTGTGTGTGTGTGTGTGTGTGTGTGGACATCAGGGCTCTTTCCATAATTTGGCTATTCTTTGTATGCTGGTATAAACATCGGGGTGCATATGGCCTTTCGAATCAGTATTTTTGTATCTTTTGGGTAACTCCCTTGTAAGGCAATTGGTGGGTCGTAAGGTAGTTCTAGATTTAACTTTTTGAGAAACCTCCACAGTTTTCCAGAGTGGCTGCACCAGTTTGCATTCCCATCAACAGTGCAAAAAGGTTCCCCTTTCTCTGCATCCTCACAACATCCTCTGTTGTTTACTGTGTTGTTAATTTTAGCCATTCTGACGTGTATGAGGTGGTATCTTAGATTGGCTTTGATTTGTATTTCTCTGATGATGAGTGATGTTGAGCATCTTTTCATGTGTCGGTTAGCCATCTGGCTGTCTTCTTTGGAAAAATGTCTATTCATATCTTCTGTCCATTTCTTCACTGGGTTATTTGGTTTTTGGGGTGCTGAGTTTGAGAAGTTCTTTATAGATGTTGGATACTAACCCTTTATCGCATATGTCATTTGCAAATATCTTTTCCCATTCTCTAGGTTATCTTTCGGTTTTGTTGATTGTTTCCTTTGCTGTCCAGAAGCTTTCAATCTGAAGTCCCAATAGTTCATTTTTTATTTTGTTTTCCTTGCCTCCAGAAACATGCAAAGTAAGAAGTTGCTGTGGCCGAGGTCAAAGAGGTTGCTGTCTGTGCTCTCCTCTAGAATTTTAAAGGTTTCCTTTCTCATATTGGGGTCTTTTATCCATTTTGCATTTATTTTTATATATAGTGTAAGACAGTGGACCAGTTTCATTCTTCTGCATGGTGCTTTCCAGTTTTCTCAATGCTGTTTGTTAAAAAGACTCTCTTTTTACCATTGCATATTCTTTCCTGCTTTGTCAAAGATTAGTTGACCATATATTGTGGGTCCATTTCTGGGTTTTCTATTCTGTTCCACTGATCTATGTGTTTGATTTTGTGCCAGTTCCATCTGTCTTGATGATTATAGCATTATAATATAGCTGGAAGTCCAGAATCGTGATGCCGCCAGCTTTGCTTTTCTTTTTCAAGATTGTTTTGATTGTTTGGGGTCTTTTTGGTCCCGTATAAATTTAGGATTGTTTGTTCTAGTTCTGTGTAAAATGCTGGTGGTATTTTGATAGGAATTGCGTTACATGTGTAGATGGGTTTGGGTAGTATAAACATTTTAACAATGCAGTAAAACCTTGGATTGTGAATAACTTGTTCCGCGAGTGTTCCACAAGACAAGCAAACATTTCTAATAAGTTTTAACTTGATAAACGAGCGACGTTCTGCAATATGAGTAGTATGTGACGCTGAATGTCACATGATCACGACTGAGCCAATGTTTCTTCTCTCTCTCTCTCACTGTGGGATTGTGGGTGACCATCTCCCATGCTCAGATGCTCGGTCTCAGGCTGTGGTGTTTGGCAGAAATCTGATTTTTCAGAATGTTGGAAGGTGCCCACAACTGGCACAAGTGTATTTTTTGTCATTCAAAGCTCCCATGGACAGTCCTTTGCTTTTTCATACAAGAATAAGCTTACATCCTTGTCTTATATGCGTGTATGATCAGGCAAACTATGACATCATTTTCTATAAAACAGAGTTAGCCGTACCCACTTCATAAATGTACTTCCTTTCTATGTCATCATAATTTTTAAATAAGGAAGATTTATCATCAGTTTTGCCCCATTAGTCTCCATTGGTATATTTCTGAAAGCAAAGTTCTGAAGAATCCAGCCATCAAATCCCAGAAAGCTCCATGGAATTTGGTATTTTGCACATTGACACAAAATTACTGCCCTTTCTCCTTACCTGATTCCTCTGAGGTTGTTGGCCAATGTCCTGAAATATCCTCTGTTCTAGATCACAAGCATAATGACAGCTTGGAGATGAGTTAGAATATCCAGATTTGGACATCTCTGGAGTATGTGTTACTTAGGATACTTTTGGTCAATTAACAGGAAAATAAAAATATCTAGAAATATATTAAAATAAGGCAAATGTATTATTTTAATTAAAAATATTGAAACAGAAGGTAATTTAGAGTTAAATTAACTAAGGAGCTCAAAAATATCATCAAGGAACAGATTATACTAACTTTTCCAACCTCGGCGTGCTGACTTTTGTTCTCAGGTTTGGTTTATAAGATGGACAAGCCATTTTAAAAATTCGGTCTCACACAAGAAAATCTGAATCCGTAGAAGAGAATGCATTCTTTCCACATGTCCCTCTTTCAGGGAAAAGTTTTTTGGAAGTTCCTCACACCTCAGCAGATGATTTTCAGCTATTCACAATGCCTGTCAAAATCTACAGAGATATGCAAAATGCCTGTGGGTTACCCATGATATGAAAAGTATAAAAGGTATATGTGTAACATGCTTTTAAATTAGAATAATAGTAATTTTTCACCATTGAGATATTTTTAAATATGAAAAGATTGAATGTACTCAAAACAATATTTTAGGCCTTTTGTTACATTGACAACAGCACAGAAATCCCTTCTTTGCAGATGACATTTCTAACTCTTGTTGTGAATTCTTGTTTCTAATGGTATTTTAAAAGGATGTCAGTTTTAAGTTATCTCTTATTGATTTAATTCAAACCTTCAAGCGCTTATTCTTTACATTTGTTTTTCTCTCTCTCTTTTTTTTGTGACACTTTTTTCTGCTATAGATAACATGTTTTGCACATCCAGAACAAAACAAAACCAAAAGTTGGCGAATCATTTATTATTATAGATACCAAATCCAATTAGACTCTTGTCTATTTCTTTTCCAAGTGAACTTCTACAACGGTAAATTTCTCAGTCAATTGTGTTATTCAGTTTTACGAATCACAGATATCTGGCTACCATTTATGTAACGGTTTCAGTTTAGCAGCCCCTAGTGTGAAATCTGAATGGTCAGTTCCATCTACCACTGGTGAACTTGTGAACAAGCTTGTGAACAAGCTCCTTCTGTCAGTATCTAAATAGTTCTTAACCTGGAGATTTTTGACAATATTAATATACATGATTTAAGAAGAATAGAAGACCACCACGAGATGATGATACATAGTTATAGCAAACGCATCACATGCTTAAATGCAAAACACATTTTAAATGCCTTATATGTGTCATGTCAAATAATTTTCCAAAACTGTTCATGCAGTGAATATTGTTTTTATTCTCCTCATAGGTGAGGAAACTTGCATGAGGCGTTATGGATTTCTTCAGTTATGCAGGCGGTTCTGCCCACAGTGAGGCTTTCCCTTCCCCCTGGGTCTTCCGGGGACATTGAATAAACAGGCTGTAGCGTTGTAGGCGCCCACTTCCGGGGAGTGCCCACTTATCACTCAGAACTACCTGTAAACCAGACTCCAGGTTTCTGCCACAGGGAATCCCTAATGAAGCCATAGGTACAGTCTGAGAGAGATGAGTTAATATAGCAGAAGTAGGAGGCCCCGATATGTTTTCCACTTTCTATAGCAAGTTATTTGTGCCTCAAGGCCAGCTGGAACCTTATCTCTTATCTAGCACTTCTATTTCGTAATGAAGTATTGCTGTGCACACTCGTATTTACGACTTGTTTCATCCGACAACACGCTGTTCGTAATAAGCGACTTAACTTTCAGTCCCTGTTAAGGCCCAGATGAAGCTAAGACCTGTTTCTCAGCTGTGATGCAGCCACCAGGGCCGCCATGGGCTCCCCACAGCAGATCTATCTACCACTGACACTTCAAGCATCATTAGATCTGCCGTATCCTAGGGCCAACTAGGAAAGTATGTTACAGGCCAGCCCGTCTAAGCCTGTTGCAGATCCTTATCCCTTTCTGGGCCCCACTCAAAGCGAACAGCTTTCCAGGTCACTCAGTAAATGGAGCAGAATAAACATCCAAATGAGAAATATGCTGCCTCCAAAACCCAAATATTTTGCACTAGGAGTACAACAATTTCTCCTTTGCTTTAAAAGAGGTATGTGTCTCAACACCGTCCACACCACTGGATCCCAACAAATTTTATGGAGGTGAAAAGACCTTGAATTTTAATACGATCTGTTTTTCATCTTCTGCGCACAAACATCTTATGAATATGTCTGGAGGTGATTACTACTTTCTGCTCACTAAACCAAATCAACATAATACCATCGATGAACTGGACAGGTGTGGTGTCTCCTGGGTGGGAAAGGTAATCAAGATCCCTGTGGACGAAATTGTTAGATAAGGCTGGAGAGGTGATGTAACTCCAAGGGAGGACAGTCAGCACGTACCCTTAGCTTTGCCACTTGAAGAGAAACAGCACTGCATCTGTGGAAATTACATATATATATATATATATATATATATATATATATATATATATGGGAGAGAGAGAGACAGAGATAGACAGAGACAGAGAGACAGAGAATATCAGTGAATGAAATGCTACCTGTCAGTAGCTGGGGATGTGTTAATTTCCTCAAGCAACAACATCAAACCTGGACAACCAGCTGCATCTGAGAGTCTGGATAAGTTTACAGCAGTCCACTGTAAACTTCGAGATCCATTTTTTTCTGCACAGACTAAATAGGCAATTTAAGTGGGGATATTGTGGGAATCATCACCACTGCATTGTTAAAGTCTTTAATGCACTACAATTCACCCAGGAAAGCAGTATTGCTTTGTTTATAGAGACAGTCTTGAGGGATTCTACTTCTATTTCATACCATCACAGCCCTTCTTACCATCTGGAAACCAATGTGAGGATCTGGCCAGTTGCTGAGCATATGTATTCCAGTTATGCATTCTGGAATTGGGGAAATAATCATGTGATGGTCTTGGGGATGTGAGGTAAAACTTCACAAATCCTCTGACTTCTATAAACCTTTACTCTGTTTCGTGGATCACAGTAATGTATTGACTCTTCTGAATTAGAGCCAGTTCAGAACTGTCATCCAGTAATCACTGAAAAATCTATTTCACTTTCCCCAAATGCATTGTCATCCCCAAAATGGCTGTGATTCCCTTTGGAGAGACTGGGAAAGATTAACACTATAAATTTGTTTGGAATATTTAAGTTAGTCTTCTGTTGATGAGAACTAGAAGTTTTGTGGTTCCAGAACTTAGTATAGTGTCCATTTTTTATTTCCCTAGATATAACATCACCAACTAGCCATTGGCATAGGTTTCTGCAACATCATCCCCAGCTTTATCAGGATCTGCCTGCCCATTTGTCCCAATTGCAGTCTCTAAGATCTCATGCTTTCTCAGTCAATGTCCTTGCTTTCACAGAAGACACCCGGCAAAGCAAAATACAATTTGTATTGTAATTCAGCCACTCCTAAGATTAGATTCTTAGTTTCAAAAATCTCAGCCCTGTGGCTATAGGATAAAAGGATTTCTTTCCAGTAAGATAGGGAATTTTTTATGCAAGGTAGTAGAAGTTGGGCAAGAGATTTGAATCTCTGCTCTCGTTTTCTTTCTCCACCTTGTCTGGTCAAGTAGTAGCAACAAGCCAACCTCATCATATTCATTAGTTTGACAAAAATGTTCTAAGGTGTCAAATACATGGTCACCCAGAATTTTGCATCATGCAAGTTTTAGTTAAGAATACCCAATGGTGATGTTTTGCGTATATCTACTTCCACATTATGCCATGGGCTACCAGTACTCTCTTTCCCACTAAAGTTATAGTAATCAGCACCTCTAACTCTAATGAAATTAGGAATCAATTTTGTGTCACACAAAGCCAATTCAGAAAACTCATCATTAAGAACCTATTCCTCTAGAACTATTATCAGTACCAAAATCTGTTTCAGTAAAGGTTCTCTGGAGAACCAGAATCCTAAGTAGTAGATACTAAGATATTTATTGTAAGAAATTGGCTTACGCAATTGTGGGAGCTGGATGCCAAAGTTCTCAGGGCTTGCCATCAGGAAGGACATGCCTGAGCCTGAGACACAGGCTCAAAGTGCTGCCTCTAGGCAGATTTTCTTCTTCCTCAAGGAAGCCTCAACTCCACTTGTAAGGCCTTTCAACCAATTGAATGAAGTTCATTTATTATCTAGGATAACATTCCTTAAACTGATTATGATGAATGGATTATAGAGTTTAATCCCATCTACAAGACACCATCACAGAAACATCAAGTTTGTGTCTGAACACCTAGGAAATTATGGCCTAGGCAAGCTGATGTTTAAAAGTGCCCATCACAATAATAAAGAAAAATTACATATAGCTTATAGGCATAGGTCAGAAAGTGAAAATATTTGCATTCCCTGCTAAGGAGTGAAAAGTTTTATCCCATAAAAAAATGAGATGAAGAATTTTATTTCTTTAAAGTTTATTTATTTTGAGAGAGAGAGAGAGAGAGAGAGAGCACAGGGGAGAGGGAGAGAAGGAAAGAGAGCTTCTAAAGCAAGCTGTGCACTCTCAGCACGGAGCCCCACAGTGGGGCTGAACTCACAAACCATGAGCTCATGACCTGAGCTGAAATTAAGTTAGGAGTTTAACCAACTGAGCCATCCAGGCACCCCGAGAAGATGAAAAATTTTTAGCAAAAAAACAAACAAACAAACAAACAAAAAACAGTTGTCAAGATTTGACAATGATAACTCTGGGATGGGCCCATTGTGAGTAGTGAGATGAGACTACCTTAGGAAAGAGTCTTATGGTACACAGGTAAATGAGTCACCAGAAGTAGTAGGAGGTATATGCCGCCAGGAGTAAGTAACAGCACTCAATAAAGTATATGCCATGGGAGCGAGTAAAATCACCCATTCATAAATTCATTGAATTAAGATTATACATAAAATCACATTTCTGGAGTGCCTAGAATATATTCAAAACTAGGAAGTTAATAATACCAACTAAGAAAATTCTGCTCTTGCCTCACAGTGCAGAGGTCTTTATAAACATATAAAGAGAAAAATGTCATACACTGGATGTGAAGTGATGGAGATACCCTGGAGTGGTATGGGTGTGATGGAGAGATACCTGTGTGCAGGGACCAAAAAGATTTCCAGAAGCAAGAGTAGCCCACTGAAAAAAAAAAAAAAAAAAAAAAAAAATCACAGGGCCTGGGGCAGAAACACGCTTTTAAGCAAAACAGAAAAAGTCAAAGAAATCGAAATCCAATATTTAATTTGAATGTCCAAAGGAACTGAGAAAAAAAAAAAAAAAAACTAGTAGAGAATAGTGTCACAGAAACTAAAGATGCCATTTTTTAAAGAATAAATTAATGGACTGCAAATTAAATAGTGCAGTGAGGTCAAGTGAGACAAGAACTGAAAAGGATTCATTATGTTTTGAAACTAAGTGGTAATTTGTAAACTGGGGAAAACACAGTTTTATTAGAAATGTTAAGAGTAGAAGCTCTATTATAGTAGGTAGAGGGTTAATGGAGGTCAGAAAAATGACTAATATTTGCAGACAGTAGAAGCTTGTCTTAAAATAAAATACGTTAGATTGTTAGAGAACAGAGACATGGGATATTTTTGTTTTATTTATAGGTGGCTTTTTAGCACATTTTATGCTAGGGAAAAATAATCCTGTCGTTTGGAAAAGATTAAAGGAGCAGATAAGGATCCATCTTCTGGAACACCAGCTCCAAAACGAAAAGGACTTTCCATTTATTTAGCTTACTGCCATATCAGATGTGCAGTAGTCAATCAAAAATAGCTGAAGAATTAATGATTTAATTAAACAAATCCATAAAAAGTATAAGGGAATAAGGTCTTCAGCCCAAAAATGGCTAAAAGGAGATAATTCTCATGGTTATCATATAAGAAGACAACTACCATCCAGATAAGAAATTGGAGAGAAAATGGAGTTTGTACTATTTACCCATTTACTATATTTTGACATATCTTCTGACTTAATTTGGCCCTTGCAAAGTTAGTTTGTCTAAGTATTATTTTTGCATAATCACAAAACCTAAAACTGAGGTTTGGAGAATTTAACAAAGTAAAGAATCCAGAAATTTGAATCCAAGTCATTCTGATTTTATGATCTGGGTAATAGATGGTTCATATATGCTGTATAATATTTTCTCTATTATTTTCTTTCACTCTTTTAGGTGGGAAAATACAAAACGTACTGCTGTTGTTAATGGGGTAAAATCAAATTGTGACCGCATCTACGTTTGTTCTGGTTTTAAGGATATCATACATTACTACATAGGCATATATGTCAAATACTACCAAGTAAGCTGCTCTACATAGTGAACTATCTGTCACTTCCTCTGAGAAGCTTTCTCTGACCATCACAGTAAGGTAGGTAACTCTTTGACATATGCCATGGCACAGTTTTATGAAAGGATTATCTCAAATGCAAGAAAAAAAAGATTCCTTGGATCGTTTTTTTTTGTTTTTTTTTTTTAATTTTTTTTTCAACCTTTATTTATTTTTGGGACAGAGAGAGACAGAGCATGAACGGGGGAGGGGCAGAGAGAGAGGGAGACACAGAATCGGAAACAGGCTCCAGGCTCTGAGCCATCAGCCCAGAGCCTGACGCGGGGCTCGAACTCAGGGACCGTGAGATCCTGACCTGGCTGAAGTCGGACGCTTAACCGACTGCGCCACCCAGGCGCCCCCCTTGGATCGTTTTCTTAAAGACTGAGCAGCCAAGGCAACGCTTAATTACAAATGTTTTCTTGGGTGAAGCATTTGCAGAGAAGTTAGAGTGAGGAAAACAGAGACGGAGGTAGAGAAAGATAAGAAGCAAATGCCGGGACTTCATAACAACCTGTGGAGAATTTTAGTGAGTTGCTGCACAACTGTATCTTTCCACTCTACAATGTCTTCCCAAGAGGCCATACCCAAAACTACCTCCAAACTGGCCACTATAGGAAATAGATGAGAAAAGACTTTCCTGTTTCCTTTATCTCTCCTGGAGAAACTCTTCATGTTTTTCCATGAGGAGTTAATCACTACCACCTTGACCACACACTAGAGCACATTGTTACCTGGTCACTTTTGCAGCTTCTGGGGAAGGCAGATCCCACGGACTGAGGAATGTTTTAATGAAATTCCAGCCCAGACCTTTATCGTATTGGCCTCAGACGGTGGGATAATGTGGATGTGCACAGATATTTGCACTGCTCACCCAGTGAACACTGGGAAAGCAACAAAGACGAGGAGATACAGGAGGCAAGGGAAGCCAAGGAAAAAGATAGAACACATAAAATATATAATTTGTCTCATGTGTTTTATCAATAGTTGTACTGTGCTTTTCTTTGGTCAGAAGAAACATGAGGGAGACGGGTAGATAAATAGACTTCTAGTGTTCCTGCGAAAAATATGCTATCAATTTTGGGAAAAAAGAAACAAAAGGAAAACACAATTAGTATACAAGGTATTATTTCATTCTTGCACACTAAAAAAGGAGAAGCAGATCTGTAGGGAACATAAAGACTACATAAAAACGTTGTTCTGAAACAATTTTCCTTTGCAAAAGCAAAATATGTTTCAATAATTTGAATACTATAAAGCGAGAGAAGGCTAAGCAAAAGTTTCTGTTTTAATGATGATCTAAGATCAACTTTTCTTTTGCCATGTTCTCTGGACAAAATGGGCCTCAAATGGAATTCAGTGCAACCCAGTCACAATTTATGAGTATACATTAAATATATATTCACCCTCACCCATATTTATCCTGGAGGTGAGAATCTGAGATGAGGAGAATATTTTGCCCTTTTAATATGATAAAAGAATAGGGATTAAAAGAAAAGAACATCATTATTCATCTCTTTTTTTAAAATTCTTTTTAAGTTTATTTATTTATTTTGAGAGAATCCCAAGTAGGCTCTGCTCTGTCATTACAGAGCCAGATGGGAGGCTTGAATTCACAAACTGAGATCAGACACATTAAGTGTCAAAGTCAGACACTTAATTGACTGATCCACCCAGGTGCCCCTATGTCCTTTTTTTTTTTTTTTTTTTTTTTTTTTTTTTACTGTTTTTATCTATTTTGAGAGAGAGTGTGAACGCATGCAAGCAGGGGAGAGGCAGGCAGAGAGAGAGGGAGAGAGAGAACCCTAAGCAGGCTCTGCACTGTCAGTGCAGAGTCCCATGCGGGGTTCGAACCCAAGAAGTGTGAGGTTATGACCTAAGGTGAA
Organism: Leopardus geoffroyi; assembly: GCF_018350155.1. Classification (NCBI taxonomy): domain Eukaryota; kingdom Metazoa; phylum Chordata; class Mammalia; order Carnivora; family Felidae; genus Leopardus; species Leopardus geoffroyi. The sequence continues at coordinate 216,207,791 of NC_059326.1, read as the reverse complement.
ACCAAGTGACGGAAGCTTAACCTACCTAGGCACCCAGGCACCTCTATATCCTTACTTTTAACTGCATACAGTAAATTAGACTTGTTAAAATTTCCTGTTCTCATTTAATGCAAAAGGACTTTATGTGAGTAAGAGGTGATTAAAATAATACGTTTCATCACACCTTTTGCTAACTTTGAAGTGAGCTGAGCAGGATGGGTCTCCACACTTTCCTCATGTGGTGGGCTGGTGCTTTCCTATTTGAGGAAAGAGTTATGGAAACAGAGACATGACAGCTGTCAGGTTCTTTGTTCAAATTTAATCAGGAATCAGCCAGGAAGAAATGTCCTAATCCATCAACACCTGCTTGGGATAAGCAGTAAACCCACCGGAGACAGAGCCAAATCTAGTGACTTAATTAATTGAAAGACGTTGGCAACACATCAACACGCGGTGCTTCAGAGCAAGCACCGGTACTCAGCTAATTTAGAACAGAATCTGTGAGTTAAGTATCTCTAAATTTTGTAACTAATATATTAGAAGTTGTTTTTGTTTTTAAATACCAGTTAATTTGAGAAGATTTCAAAGTACCAGGAGAAGACAGAAAAGAAAGTCTTCCTGATTTTAAGTTGGTATTAATGTTTCTTACCATGTTTAGAGCACAAAATACTAAAATATTTGTAATTTGGTACAGCGTTATCCTTCTGAATGAGTGGCATTTTTATACAGCTAATAGGGTGCTGATTAAATTGACGAGGGGGTGTTCTATGATAAAGCTGTGTTAGTAGCTCTTGTCCTGAAATGCACATATAAGAGCATAAAGAAAATTATTTCATAGTTAGTTAAGTCATATAAATGGAAATGTACCAACGTGGTTGTTTGGGGCTGACTTTTTTCACTTAACATTGTTTTCAAGGCTCATCCATCTTGAAGCATATATCAGTGCTTCAATCATGTTTATGGCTAATAATAAATAAGCCTATCTATAACATTTTTTAAAATTTCCAAATGTATTTAGTCATATATCACTGTAATCATTCCAGCTTCCTGATTTTGCTTTGCCTGATGAAGATTTTTCCATCCTTTTACTTTTAACTTATTTGCATCATTGACTTGTGTCTCCAGTAGAAAAATATACAGTTCAAGCCTGTTTTTATTAAGCAAGATGTTCATCTCTGTCTTTTGACTGAGTTGTTTAATCCATTCATATGTAATGTTATTATTGACATATTTTTTAATAGGCCCTGCAACCATCCATATGACTAGAAAAAAACTTAGTTAAGAAAGGGACATGGAATTAAACATCAATATGAGAGCTATCCAGTACAGTATCCTTTTTAAAATTAGCAGGCTTGGGGCGCCTGGGTGGCGCAGTCGGTTAAGCGTCCGACTTCAGCCAGGTCACAATCTCGCGGTCCGTGAGTTCGAGCCCCGCGTCAGGCTCTGGGCTGATGGCTCAGAGCCTGGAGCCTGTTTCTGATTCTGTGTCTCCCTCTCTCTCTGCCCCTCCCCCATTCATGCTCTGTCTCTCTCTGTCCCAAAAATAAATAAACGTTGAAAAAAAAAATAAAAAAAAAATAAATAAAAAAAAAATAATAAAATTAGCAGGCTCTGGAAATTAGTTGAAATAACATGTAAAATATTTTAACTCCCTGAAACTTACTGATTTACACTACAAACATTTTATTCTCATAATGTGGAATTGAAGTTTTTCTAAACTAAATTATACTTCTATGTCTTTTCAATCATATTGAACAAATTTGCATCAGTAACTTGGTGCTACAATATGAACTGCTATATAGAACCATACTAATAATTGGTAGGATCTCTTAGGGGGGCTCTACCCTTCTTCCTTAATAAAGTCCTAAAACTTGAGTGAGAAAGCAGAGGTATGGAAGAGGAGCTGAAATATGACTAATCATTGCAAATGATCTGATGTCAATTTGTGTGAGAGCCAGCTGGACCTGCTTCCAGAACCCCAGAATCAGGCATGCTTCTTGACTCTTTCAACTAAGGTTTTCTGTAGAGTTTCAACACTCCCAGTAGAAAAGATACCAGGGAAAAGGACAGAGCTGAACTCAACATGGTAAGATATCCTTCCCCAATTTGCCAATAGGTAATGGCTAGGAGATAATTCTCCATGGGTTTTTCATGTTCATGCATGGTTCAGGCCTTGTCAGTAAAGACATGTTTGAATAACCAACAGCTTTGGAAGTCAAAGGTTCATCCAGAGGACTTTGAAGACATACCTCCCTAGAAACATCCCAAGGTAATAATTATAAAGCCCCCTCTTTCCCTTTCCCAGAGACATTTGCTTTCATTCCAGGGTGATGAGTATTCTCTCTCAAGACCTGAGAAGGGTAGATGGGCTGGCAGCCCCACAGAAGCTCAGCCTCCTAATGTCAGGGCTTCTCTCCTGGGATGTAACCACTGCATGCACAAGTAACACTCAGCCTTCATCACACTGCCCATAGGGTCCCCCAGCCTCCAAGATACTGCTTGGGTATCTTGAAAGATACTACTCTGGATGTTCTCTCTGTAATAAATGGCCTGTCTCTCTGAGCCAGGGATTTTGTATCCTTTTGTCAGTTTCCTTGTTTCTTTTCTTTTCTTTTTTTAAATGTTTTAAGTTCAAATAACTTAAGTGTACTCTTCAATCGCCATCCTCTATTTCTCACATTCCCCCACCCACCTCCCTCTGGTAACCATCAGTTTTTTCTCTATAGTTAAGAGTCTGTTTCTTAGATTCTCTCTCTCTCTCTTTTCTTCCTTTGCTCATTTGTTTTGTTTCTTAAATTCTACCTATGAGTGAGATCATATGGTATTTTTCTTTCTCTGACGGACTTTTTTTTCTTAACATTATACTCTCTAGCTCCATACATATTGTTGCAAATGGCAAGATTTTTTTTTATGACTTAATAATATTCCATTGTATATATACACCATATCTTCTTTATTTATTCATTTATCACTGGACACTTGGGCTGCTTTCAAAGTTTGGATACTGTAAATAATGCTGTAACAAACAGGGGTGGATACATCCCTTTGAGTTAGTGTTTTTGTATTTTTTGGGTAGATACCCAGTGATATGATTACTGGACCATAAGGTAGGTTTATTTTCAACTTTAAACATCCCATCCTAAAATAGAAGAATACACATTATTTTCAAGTACACATAAATAATAGATCATATATTAGGCCACAAAACAAGTCTCATCAAATTAAAAAAAAAAAAAATTGAAGCCATACCATACATCTTTTTTGACTGCAACATTATGAAACTAGAAATCAACCACAAGAAAAATTTGGGAAGAGCACAAACACATAGAGGGTAAAAAACATGCTACTAAACAGTGAATGGGTCAACAGAGAAATCAAAAAGATAAATTAAAAATTACATGGAAACAAATGCCACATAGACACATAGATCAATGGAATAGAGCAGAAAACCCAGAAATAAACCCACAATTATATGGTCAATTAATCTTCAACTAAGGAGGAAAGAATATCCCCTGGGGGGTAAAAAAATGCAGGCTCTTTGACAAATGGTGTTGGAAAAACTGGACAGCCACATTCAAAAGAATAAAACTGGGCTACTGTTTTCACCATTCACAAAAATAAACTCAAAGTAGATTAAAGACTTAAATGTGAGACCTGAAACGATAAGAATCCTTGAAGTGAACGTAGGCAGCAATCTCTTGGACATGGACCATAGTAACATTTCTAGATATGTCACCAGAGGCAAGGTGACAAAAAAAAATAACAAAAATAAACTGTTGGGACTTCATCAAAATAAAAAGAAAGGCAACCTACAGAATATGAGATGATATTTACAAATGACATATCCTGTAAAGAGTTAATATCCAAAATACATAAAGAACTGCTACAACTCAAAACCAAAACCACAAAATAAATAAATAAATAAATAAATAAATAAATAAATAAATAAATAAATAAAAATAAAAAAAGAGAAAGAAATGGGCAGAAGACATGAACAGACAATTTTCTAAAGAAGACATTCAGATTGCCAACAGACACATGCAAAGATGCTCAACAGCACTCAGCATCAGGGAAACGCAAATTAAATCTACAATGAGATGTATCACCTCACACCTGTCAGAAAAACACGCAAAAACACACAAAAAAAGTGTTGGTGAGGATGTAGAGAAAAAGGAATCTTCTTGCACTGTTGGTGAGAATGCAAACTGATGCAGCCACTTTGGAAAACAGTATGGAGTTTCCTCAAAAATATTTTTGACATGTTTTAATTATGTATGCCATTCTATTTCATTTTGAAAATTTTCATGTTTAACTTGTTCCTTTGTTCTACCATTAATATTTCTTTTCCATGAAACAAATATTTTAGAGTGAAATATTTTAACTCCTTTAATCACTATTTTTACTCTGTTTTTCTGAGTTATTTTCTGAGTAGTTTATCTAGGGCTTACCATAAACATCTTAACTGACCAAGATCATCTTCAAATTTATACTAACTTGGAGCACGTGGGTGGTTCAGTTGGTTAAGACTACGACTTGGGCTCAGGTCATGATCTCATGACTCCTGTGTTTGAGCCTCACTTCGGGCTCTGTGCTGATAGCTCAGAGCTTGGAACCTGCTTCAGAGTCTATGTTACCATCTCTTTCTGACCCTCTCCTTGCATTCTCTCTCTCTCTCTCTCTCTCTCTCTCTCTCTCTCAAGAATAATAAATGCCATAGGCTCTGGGTCTGGAATTCTCTCTTGTCCAGCATGAGAGCAGAAGCAGGATTGAAATGAAAGAGAGGCTAATGTCCAGGGGGTAGAAAAGATCCCCGGGGCAAGGGTCCTTGCTCCGTTTTTTATTAGGGTCAGAAGGCTTACAAGCGGGATGGATGTGCACAAAGAGACAATGAAATTCTGAACTTTCACTTATGAGTGTGAGGGAAAGGGGGTTTTGAAGATATGCAGTGTTAGGGGTTTGGGTTAATACAAAACAAAATCTTGGTGCTGGGCATATGGTTCTTTACAGCAGACAGGAAGCTCCACCTCTGTTTACCTAAACTGGCTTAGGGGACAAGAAACACAAAGCATGCTACCTCAGGGTCAAAAAGCCACCTTTCTTTTGCTAATTAACTCCCCTCTGGGCAACTTCCCCTGCTGGGTCTATAGCCCTGTTTACCTATTTTGGTCCTTCCTTCCTGTGAAGCAGCTTTCTGTTATTGTACTAAATTGGAAGACGTTTCTGCCCTGAATACCTAATCTTGTTTACCTAATTTTGGATGCTTTCATCCTGAGGTTTCCTATTCCTATACACCTTGTTAACCCATGTCTGCAAGCTCAGGGAATTCCTAAGCTTATTCCCCACAAATAAACATTAAAAAAGTTAAAACAAAACAAAAAAGAAAAATTTATACTAACTTAATTCCTGTAAAATAGAGAAATGTTCCTCTTTATAGCTCAATTCCTTTTTTCCCTTTCATGCTATTATTGGTATGTGTTACCACTATTTATGTTAGGAACCCTCAAATACATTGTTTTAAGTATACATTCTTACATCTTTTAAGGAAGTTAAGAAAGGAAAGGAGAGCAATTACATAATTACAGAGTTTGTTTTATTAGTTTATTAGCCATTTATTGTTCTCTTCATTGTTTCCTATGGATCTCAGTGACCATCTCATGTCATTTCCTTTCTCAATACAGTTTTGTGCCCAAGCCCCTGCATTATCCTTTTATATCAAATATATTTCTACATGTGACAGGGTAAACAATACCATGATTACGTATTGTTTTATGGTATTAATTTTTGTAACAGTGAAAGCAAGGAAGAATGCATATGCTTTTATATTATCTTTTATAATTAGTAATTACCTCTAACATGTTCTGTGACTTGTGGTTAAAATATTTTTTTGAGTCACTTGATTTCTGGCGGAATTTTTTTTTTTTTTTTTTTTTTTTTACTATTTCTTAGAAGGCCATTTGATGGCAATAAATCTGTTTTGCTTTCTGGGGAAGTATCTTTTTAACCTTTATTCTTGAAAGAGAATTTTACTGAAGATAACATTCTTGACTGGATATATATATGCATTTTTTTTCTTTCTTTCAGCACTATGTATATGTAATCCCACTGACTTCTGTACTTCATTATTTTTCTGATGAGAAGTAGGCTTTAAATATTATTGGAGTTTTCAAATATGTGAACAGTTATTTTTCTCTTGCTATTTCACAATGTTCTCTGTCTTTTGCTTTCAGCAGTGCATTTACCATGATGTGACTAGATGAGAATACCCTTAAATTAATCCCAAGTACCATTTATTGAGTTTCTTGAGTGCAAAATTAAATTTTTTATCACAATTTGGAACACTTTTACCTATAATTTCTTCATATGATTTTTTAACTTTATTTTTTTATTTTTTTAAATTTACATCCAAATTAGTTATATAGTGAAGCAATGATTTCAGTAGATTCCTTAATGCCCCTCATCCATTTAGCCCATCCCCCCCCCACAACCCCTGCAGTAACCCTCTGTTCTCCATATTTATGAGTCTCTTCTGTTTTGTCCCCCTCCCATGTTTTTATATTATTTTTGTTTCCCTTCCCTTATGTTCATCTGTTTTGTCTTTTAAAGTCCTCATATGAGTGAAGTCATATGATTTTTGTCTTTCTCTGACTAATTTCACTTAGCATAATACTGTCCAGTTCCATCTACATAGTTGCAAATGGCAAGATTTCATTCTTTTTGATTGCCGAGTAATACTCCATATTGTGTGTGTGTGTGTGTGTGTGTGTGTGTGCGTGTGTGTGCACATTTTCTTTATCCATTTTCTTTATTCATTCATTTTCTTTATCCATTCATCCCTCGATGGACATTTGGGCTCTTTTCACACTTTGGCTATTGTTGAGAGTGCTGCTATAAACATTGGGGTGCATGTGTCCCTTCGAAACAGCACACATGTATCCCGTGGATAAATACCTAGGAGTGCAATTTCTGGGTCATAGGGTAGTTCTATTTTTAGTTTTTTGAGAAACCTCCATACTGTTTTCCAGAGTGGCTGCACCAGCTTGCATTCCTACCAACAGTGCAAAAGAGATCCTCTTTCTCTGCATCCTCGCCAACATCTGTTGTTGCCTGAGTTGTTAATGTTAGCCATTCTGACAGGTGTAAAGTGGTATCTCATTGTGGTTTTGATTTGTATTTCCCTGCTGATGAGTGATGTTGAACATGTTTTCATGTGTCGGTTGGCCATCTGGATGTCTTCTTTGGAGAAATGTCTAATCATGTCTTTTGCCCATTTCTTCACTGGATTATTTGTTTTTTTGGGTGTTGAGTTTGATAAGTTCTTTGTAGATTTTGGATACTAAACCTTTATCTGATATATCATTTGCAAATATCTTCTCCCATTCTGTAAGTTCCTTTTAGTTTTGCTGATGGTTTCCTTCGCTGTGCAGAAGCTTTTTATTTTGATGAGGTCCCAGTAGTTCATGCTTGCTTTTGTTTCCCTTGCCTCTGGAGATGTGTTGAGTAAGAAATTGCTGCGGGCAAGATCAAAGAGGTTTTTGCCTGCTTTCTCCTCGAGGATTTTGATGGCTTCCCGTCTTACATTGAGGTCTTTCATCCACTTTGAGTTTATTTTTGTGTATGGTGTAAGAAAATGGTCCAGGTTCATTCTTCTGCATGTTGCTGTCCAGTTTTCCCAGCACTACTTGCTGAAGAGACCGTCTTAATTCCATTGGATATTCTTTCCTGCTTTGTCAAAGATTAGTTGCCCATACGTTTGTGGGTCCATTTCTGGGTTGTCTATTCTATTCCATTGATCTGAGTGTGTGTTCATGCAACAGTACCATACTGTCTTGATGATTACAGCTTTGTAGTATAGCTTGAAGTCTTGGATTGTGTTGCCTTCTGCTTTGGTTTTCTTTTTCAAGATGGCTTTGGCTATTCAGGGTCTTTTCTGGTTCCATACAAATTTTAGGATTATTTGTTCTAGCTCTGTGAAGAATGCTGGTGTTACTTTGATAGGGATTGCGTTGAATATGTAGATTGCTTTGGGTAGTAGTGACATTTTAACAATATTTGTTCTTCCTATACAGGAGCATGGAATCTTTTTCCATTTCTTTGTGTCTTCTTCAATTTCTTTCATAAGCTTTCTATAGTTTTCAGTGCATAGATTTTTCACCTCTTTGGTTAGATTTATTCCTAGGTATTTTATGGGTTTTGGTGCAACTGTAAATGGGATCGATTGCTTTCTTGATTTCTCTTTCTATCGCTTCATTGTTGATGCATAGGAATGCAACTGATTTCTGTGCATTGATTTTATATCCTGCAACTTTGCTGAATTCATGAATCTGTTCTAGCAGTTTTTTGGTGGAATATTTTGGGTTTTCCATATAGAGTATCATATCATCTGGAAAGAGTGAAAGTCTGACCTCCTCCTGGCCAATTTGGATGCCTTTTATTTCTTTGTGTTTTCTGATTGCAGAGGCTAAGACTTCCAATACTATGTTGAATAACAGTGGCAAGTGGACATCCCTGTCTTGTTTCTAACCTTAGGGGGAAAGCTCTCAGTTTTTCTGCCTTGAGGATAACATTAGCATTGAGTCGCTTGTATATGGCTTTTATCATCTTGAGTTATGATCTTTCTATCCCTACTTTATTGAGGGTTTTTATGAAGAACGGATGTTGTATTTTGTCAAATGCTTTCTCTGCATCTATTGAGAGGATCATACGGTTCTTGTCCTTTCTTTTATTGATGTGATGAATCACGGTGTTTTACGGATATTGAACCAGCCCTGCATCCCAGGTATAAATCCCACTTGGTCGTGGTGAATAATTTTTTTAATGTATTGTTGGATCCGGTTGGCTAATATCTTGTTGAGGATTTTTGCATCCATGTTCATCAGGGAAATTACTCTATAGTTCTCCTTTTTAGTGGGGTCTCTGTCTGGTTTTGGAATCTGGGTAATGCTGGCCTCATAGAAAGAGTTTGGAAGTTTTCCTTCCATTTCTATTTTTTTGGAACAGCTTCAAGAGAACAGGTGTTAACTCTTCCTTAAATATTTGGTAGAATTCCCCTGGAAAGCCATCTGCCCCTGGACTTTTGTTTTTTGGCAGATTTTTTATTACTAATTCGATTTCCTTACTGATTATGGGTCTGTTCAAATTTTCTATTTTTTCCTGTTTCAGTTTTAGTAGTGTATATGTTTCTAGGAATCTGTTCATTTCTCCCAGATTGCCGATTTTATTGGAATATAATTGCTCATAATGTTCTCTTATTATTTTTTTTATTTCTGTTGTGTTGGTTGTGATCTCTCCTCTTTCATTCTTGATTTTACTTATTTGGGTCTTTCCTTTTTCTTTTTGATTAAACTGGCTAGTGGTTTATCAATTTTGTTAATTCTTTCAAAGAACCAGTTTCTGGTTTCATTGGTCTGTTCTACTGTTTTTTGTTGGTTTCGATAGCATTAATTTCTGCCTTAATCTTTATTATTTCCTGTCTTCTGCTGGTTTTGGGTTTTATTTGCTGTTCTTTTTCCAGCTCCTTAAGGTGTTAGGTTAGGTTGTGTATCTGAGATCTTTCTTCCTTCTTAGGAAGGCCTGGATTGCTATATACTTTCCTCTTATGACCACCTTTGCTGCATCCCAGAGGTTTTGGGTTGTGGTGCTATCATTTTCATTGACTTCCATATACTTTTTAATTTCTTCTTTAACTGCTTGGTTATCCCATTCATTCTTTAGTAAGATGTTCTTCAGTCTCCAAGTATTTGTTACCTTTCCAATTTTTTTCTTGTGGTTGATTTCGAGTTTCATATCATTGTGGTCTGAAAATATGCAAGGTATGATCTCGATCTTTCTGTACTTACTTAGGGCTGATTTATGTCCCAGTATATGGTCTATTCTGGAGAACCTTCCATGTGCACTGGAGAAGAATGTATATTCTGCTGCTTTAGGATGAAATGTTCTGAATATATCTGTTAAGTCCATCTGGTCCAATGTGTCATTCAAAGCCATTATTTCCTTGTTGATTTTTTTATTAGATGATCTGTCCATTGTTGTGAGTGGGGTGTTGAAGTCTGCTACTATTGTGGTATTACTATTAATGAGTTTCTTTATGTTTGTGATTAATTGATTTATATATTTGGGTGTGCCCATATTTGGCACATAAATGTTTATAATTGTTAGGTCTTCTTGGTCTATAGACCCCTTGATTATGATATAATGCCCTTCTGCATCTCTTGATACAGTCTTTATTTTAAAGTCTAGATTGTCTGATGTAATATGGCTACTCTGGCTTTCTTTTGTTGACCATTAGCATGATAGATGTTTCTCCATCCCCTTATTTTCAATCTGTAGGTGTCCTTATAAAGTGTGTATCTTGTAAACAGCATATAGATGGGTCTTGTTTTCTTATCCATTCTGTTACCCTATGTCTTTTGATTGGAGCATTGAGTCCATTGACGTTTAGAGTGAGTACTGAAAGTTATGAATTTATTGCCATTATGATGCTTGTAGAGTTGGAGTTTCCGGTGGTGTTCTCTGGTCCTTTCTAATCTTTTGTTGCTTTTGGTATATATATATATATATATATATACATATTTTATTTTTTCATCTTTTCTCCCCTCAGAGAGCCCCCCTTAAAATTTCTTGCAGGGCTGGTTTATTGTCACAAACTCCTTTAATTTTTGTTTGTCTGTGAAAATTTTATCTCCCCTATTTTGAATGAAAGCCTTGCTGGATAAAGAATTCTTGGCTGCATATTTTTGTGATTCAGCACACTGAATATATCCTGCCACTCCTTTCTGGCCTGCAAAGTTTCTGTGGAAAGGTCTACTGCAAACCTGATCTGTCTTCCCTTGTAGGTTAGGAACTTTTTTTCCCTTGCTGCTTTCATGATTCTGTCCTTGCCTAAGTATTTTGTGAATTTGACTATGATATGCCTTGATGGTCGGTTTTTGTTGAATCTACTGGGAGTCTTCTGAGCTTCCTGGATTTTGATGTCTGTGTCTTTCCCCAGGTTAGGATAGTTTCCAATATGATTTGCTCACATAACCCTTCTGCCCCTATTTCTCTCTCTTCCTCCTCTGGGACCCCTAAGATTCTGATGTTGTTCCTTTTTAATGAGTCACTGATTTCTCTAGTTCTTAAATCGTGGTCTTTTGCTTAATCTCCCTCTTTTTTTCTGCTTCGTTATTCTCTACAAGTTTGTCCTGTATATTGCTGATTCTCTCTTCTGCCTCGTCCGTCCTTGCCACTGCTTCATCCATCCGTGATTGCAGCTCAGTTATAGCATTTTTAATTTCATTCTGGCTATTTTTTTCTTCTTTTATCTCTGTTGAAAGGGATTGTAATCTATTTTCGACTCCAGCTAGTATTCTTATTATCGTGATGATAAATTCTGGTTCGGACATCTTGCTTGTGTTTGTGTTGGTAAATCTCTGACTGTCGTTTCTTTGTGCTCTTTCTTTTGGGGTGAATTCCTTCGTTTTGTCATTTTGAAGGCATAATAGGAATTAATGAGGTAGAAAAATTGAAATTAAACAATTAAAATTTAAAAAATATTAAAATAAAAACACACACACACAAAAATCGAATAGATGATGCTAGATTCTACGTGTGTTTTGGCCTGGGTGTAGAAAATGGTTTGACAGATTATAGAAACAAAAAAAACAAACAAACAAGCAAAAAGGGGGGAGAGAAAAAAAAAGGAAATCGTTTGAGAATTTGAAAAAATGAATACACTAAAGTAGACTAAAATACACAAAGTAGAGAAATTAGTAGAAAACAATTATAGAAAAATATTTTTAATTAAGATTAAAAAGAAATATGATTTTTTTCATTTTCTGTATTTAAGAAAAAAGAAAAGAAATGAAAATCAGAAAAAAGATTTAAAAAAAAGAAAAAAAAAGACAAAGAAATCGTTTGAAAATTTGAAAAAGTGAATACATTGTAGTAGACTGAAATAAAATAATGGGAGTAAGATAGAATTTGAAAACATTTACATAAAAGCAAAAAATATAGTCATAAAAATTAAATAAAAATATTTTCAAAAGAAATTGAAAGTAAAAATGAAGTTTTTCTCTTTCTGCATTCAAGAAAAAAAAGAAATGAAAAAGAAAAAGAAAAAAAGGAAATTGTTTAAAAATTTGAAAAGGTGAGTACACTGAAGTAGACTAAAATAAAACGATGGAAGTAAAGTAGAATTTGACAAAATTTACACAAAAGTAAAAAATATAGTCATAAAAATTAAAGACATATTTTTAATAAGAATTGAAAATAAAAATGAGTTTTTTCTCTTTCTGTATTCAAGAAAAAGAAATGAATTGTAAAAGAGAAAAAGGAAGCAGAGGGAGAAAAAAAATGAATAGATGAACCTGCTAACAGATTGAAGCAGGACCCAAATTGCTTCGCTCTCCCCCAGAGGTCAGTCGACGTAGCTCTCCATAGTCCACGAACTAAGGCGGCGGTGAGGTTCGTGCTCTTGAAGAGCGAAGCTGGCCCAGTTGGGCAGAGCTCGGTGCAACAGCTCCGCTCTCCACTAGATGGCGTTGCTAGCCTACTGGGGTGGATTGCTGCAGTGCTCGTTGCTCATGCGCATGCGCATGCGCGGGAGCAGTGAAAAATGGCTCCACCCAGTCTGTTCTCCCGGATTAGCAATCGCGCACCGGTCCTCCTTCTTCAGCTCTCCTCCACTCCCAGCCTTTCCACTCTCCACCACCAGGTCCCAGGCGTGCCTCTCCCCCAAGTTTTGTCTCAGATGTGGCTGCTCTCCCTGGCCCCTTACTTCCGAAGGACTGCATCTTTGACCTGCTCCGCGCCTCCGCAGGAGGGTCTCACTGAGCAATCGCTGAATGAGCAATGGCCGAATGTCAGCTGCACCCAGGAATGCCTGCTGGACCCTTCTGTGGCCAGTGCCCTGAGACTGCGGCCAGGTGCCAGCCCGCCCCCCCAAAAAATTGTGAGACAGTGTAGCCTCAGCGTTTCAGAGACCATGGAAAATCGCAACACACATCTGGCACCAGGCTACACCCTCAACAACCTTGCCCCAGCACCAGTGAATGTGGCTGACTTCCCGGGTCTGCTGGGACCAGGTGGCTTCAACAGTCTCTACCACATGTCCTTCCAGCAGTGGAACTGCTTTTCCCCGTGTGGCCCGAGAACCTCCCGGACCCCACTCTGTTCCTGGGGATTCACCTTTCCCACCAGAGCACCACCAGGTATGGAGCTGCGGAGATGCAGCCTTTGCGCTCCCCTTGTTTACAGTCTTAATGGAATTTAAACCCTCTCCTTTCTCCTTTCTCCCTTTTTAGTTTAGTCCCTGTGGCTGTTTCCAATTTTCCACTCTCTCCAGCTGCTTTTGGGGAGGGGTGCTTTTCCCGTATGCTCCCCCCCTCCCAGTTTCTGTCCTCTCTCCACCCACAAAAGGGGTTCCCTACCTTTAGGAGCTTCTTGCTCCCCATGTTCAGCTCTTCGCGTTGCGTACCTGCTGAATTCTGTGGTTCAGGTTGTGCAGATTGTTGTGTTAATCTTCCAATTGGTTTTCTAGGTGTGTAGGATGGTTCCGTGTTGGTCTGGCTCTATTTCATGGATGCGAGATACACAAAAAGCTTCCGTGCTCTTCCACCATCTTGACTCCTCCCCCCCCTTCATGTGATTTTTTTTACTCTCTTATCTCTCTCCTCTATTTTGTGCTTCCATTATCAGTTAAGTTGGTGCGAATAAGTGTCCCACGTTTTTCTGGGGATGTTTATTTATCTTCATTTTCCTCTCTTTTCTTCAGACTGCATAATCTCTATTGATCTATCTACAAATGTTCTTATTTCTTTACAAGGTTTTATTTTTAAGTAATCTCTACACCCATCTGTACGGCTCAAATTTATAACTCCAAGATCAAGAATCACATTGCTCTACTGACTGAGCCAACCAGGCACCCCAGATTTTCTTATTCTTTTGCTTATTATGTCTATGCCAGGATACATCGGTCAGTTGAACGCCTCTAATTAATTTTTCATATCAATTATTATGACTTGCAACTGCAGAATTTCCATCCGTTTTATTATTTCTATATATTTTATTGATATGCTCTATGCAAGGACACACTGTCATCAGACCTTCCTTAACTTTTTTAACCATTTTTTTTTGTTGTTGTTGTTCTTTGAAATTTGAAATAGCTATTTTGCAGTCTTTGTTAAGTCCGATTTCTTTGGAAATCTTTGCCAGGTCCCCTCATTGGCCATTCTTGCTTTTGTTTGTTTGTTGTTTGCTTATTTATTCTCTCAAAACCTTTTATTAGAGATTTAATATCTTAGATAATATATTGTAATAATTCTGGTTTCTGCTACTACCACTACCTTTAACCCCATTCTTCCACCCTTTCCACCAAGAGTTTGTCGATGTCTGTTTATTTGTTTATGGCATGGATGTACTTTTGTATATGCTTGTATTTTCCTAACAGGATGCATACTCTAATTTCTTTCTTCAAAGGTCGCAGCCTTGGGCTTGCACACAGTCAGCCTGGGATGGTACTGATTTTCACAATGGTGCCTTTGAATATATCTGTGTCTGAAATATCTGTTACTGGGCCCACTCCTGTTGAAATCACATGCAGCTATTAGCCTCCACTAATTGCCAGCAGGTTTCTCTATTGTTTTTGACAATGCCCTCTGGTATAAATTGTTGCACATTCTGATCAAATTAAATTAGGCTAGTTTTTCAAGGGTATTCCCAAGGAGGGCTGTCATTAGCAATCTCTTTCCCTAGTTCTCTCTGTACATTTATAGTTTATGTAGAGTTGAGCTTGTAGCCTCATGGAATAACCAGGCTACTTATAATTTCTTACCACCCAAATCTCCATTGTCTCATAAGGTACTCTTAAGTTTGATCTTTCCCAAACTCTGTTCCAAGTACAGTCAGTTCTTTCGAAACTGCTTCGGAGGATCGTCCAGGCAAAACCCCTATACCAGTACCCCAGATCTAGACACAGATACAGTGGCCTACTTTTCTTGGAATGATGCCAGTACCGTAAAAGTGGGAGTACTCCCAAGAGCAGTAGCCCACGGTCTTCTGGGCTTGCCCTCTCCATGCGTGAAATCAAACCTTCCTACAGACTTGCAGTGAATGAAGTTGGGGCCCCCATACACTCAGCCCGACATAGCTGAGGAGTTGCTGTGTGACTTTACAGCTGGGGCTGTATAGAAGAAGAAAATCCCAGCTTTCTCCACTGTTCTTGCTTGGCACAGAGCTTCTGCCATGTAAATCAGAGGGGAAAGAAAAATGCTGGTGGGATGTCCCACTGGGGAGTTACTGTAGTTATTGACCAGTTCCTTGGGGAGTAGGAAGCCCTGTGATCTAGACTGCACATGCAGGAGCAGAAATTTGTGTCATTCTGAGTTTGTGGGTCATTGTGGGTCATTCTGAGTCATGGCTCAGATGCCATAGATTTTCACTGTTCTTACCAAAATTTGGTAGATTTACTTGATAAATGCTCTTTCATTTACTACAGTAAGTTATCCCTGAGGATAATTTCCAGACTTGAAAATTGTAGTAATTTATAATTTTCACTGATTATAGTGACTTAACTAGGGAGTGTCTCTACAGAAATTTTTATGCCATCATTCCAGAAAGAGTGGTGAAGTTCTCATAAGATTTGAAGGTGTGTTAAAACATTTTACTTGAGTTAAGGGCATGTATTGATTTTCAAACATCATATAAAACTATGCAGTTTTTCCCTTTTTTAATTGTTGCATCCAAGTTGTTGATATTCTACCAATTGTGTGCCACTTGGAGTGAGGGGCAGAAGGTGACTCACCTAGAATATGTACCTATGGCGGCGCCTGGGTGGCTCAGTCGGTTAAGCGTCCGACTTCAGCTCAGGTCACGATCTCACGGTCCGTGAGTTTGAGCCTCGCGTCGGGCTCTGGGCTGATGATGGCCCAGAGCCTGGAGCCTGCTTCCGATTCTGTGTCTCCCTCTCTCTCTGACCCTCCCCCGTTCATGCTCTGCCTCTCTCTGTCTCAAAAATAAATAAAACGTTAAAAAAAAATTAAAAAAAAAAAGAATATGTACCTATGTTCCTTCGTTGGGTCTCATCTTTCCTCTTAAGTACATTGTGAAAATATAAGTGTATTCTACAGACTATTCTATACTCCTAGGATAAAGAATATGAATGGTCCCCAATGAATATATAAAACATTTATAGGAAGATATCTTCGTTTTTTGAGAAGTGAAAACAATATTGTTATTGAGTTATTTTATCAAAATACTTAAGAATTGATCTTATACTATTATATCCAATCTTTCCAGTATTGTCAAAGTAAATCTCTATAAAATCATGTCTATTTAGTTTATTGAAATCCTATTTATAAAATGTAATGACTAATTCTATATCACCAGCAGGGTATAGTGATAATGTATAATTTTGTACTATCTACAAACTTAGAGGACATAAATCTAACCACATTATTGCACAGATTGGTAAACTGAGGTTCACAAAAATGAATTTTTTTTCCCTAAAGTGGCATAAATAGTAACTGAAAATATGAGCTCATGAATCTGGGTTATGTTCTTTTTCTACTTCATCACTCTGCTTTACCAAAATATAAAACCACTTCTCTTTCCAAAGAACAAAAAAATAATTCTGTCATTGTTGCCTTTTAGAAAATATATAGATGGCACTTGGTCTAATTTGTGGGCTACAGACAGTCATCCATCAATAAAAGAAAAGGATCATATAGCTCCATGCGATTACACATATAGTGATCCAGAGCTACGAGCTACTTTCTTTCTTTCAACTTTATTGCCCTGAGAATTACTAGAGAAGTCAAAAGATTGTAATTTATTGGAAGCAGAGAAGGGACACACCATTCTACATCTCTTGGTAGTTTATGATGGTATACTATATAACTGTGATTGGTGAGTTTGAGGGGAATTTTAGGAGTAATTAAGTGTCCATGTGGCACTACTTTTTAAGGGAATCCAGAGGTAAGCATTTGGCTATAGCTATATTTTCTCCATAGATTTATCCACAGAGACAGAACAGAGACTGTCCTATAATAGTTTAATAATATAATTTGCTAAATTATGTAATGTTTGGAAATGTTTATATAATTTAATAAATCTGTACCCGTTTCTTTCTTCATTTTATGAGGGGGAATCCTAATGTCTTATCCAAATTGAATTTCTAAAAATCTAATAGTAATAATTCAGTTCCATTTTCCTCTTGCATACTATGTCACCTTAGTCTTTCTCAAACACATTTGGGATTTTATCCTTCCAATAGAGCAACATGAAACATTTCCTCTACCTTGTTTTCCAAGTCAATTCAGTATCTCTTCCTACCACACCCCGTGTTTAGAATAAATGCCAAAGTTACAAATGATTTTCATTATTCTGCAATCTATTTGTTCAGTAAAATCACTTTTGCAACAAGATACCCATAGTGGGTAGAAATATTTCTGGAAGCCAGAAATGAATGTGAACTACATAAATATGTAACATTAGAGTCAAAGTCAGTGTGTTCTTTAGCCATCTGCTGTTCATATAGATACCAAAAATGCTTGTGACCATTGCAATACCATCTGACACCGGCAAATTGTGACTGTGGGAAAACACTGACAGAGAAAAATAAGCCATGTTAGCTAATTGCAGATTGAAATAAGTCATTTAAAACATTTACCAAAAACACAGGCCCATGTGAAAACATTATTGCACCAGTCATGGATTGAGACAAGAGACTGGTCTTAATGTTAATTCGCATCAGCTTCCTGGTAAAGCTTTTTTTTTTTTTTTTTTTTTTTCCCTGCATCTATGTCTTCCTGACACATTGGTAGAAACATCTCTGCTCTCATCTAAACTCATCCTATGGAGGATGGAGTCTATCCTCTTTTATCTACTCTTCGATTCTGGCTTCTTTAATCTTTTCCAATCTTACCATATAACCATTCATTCTATTGTTTACCTTAAAAATATATATACTATGTCATATATTGTATCATTTTCTTGAATATACTTTCCAATGTCTTCCACTGTTAGCCAAAAAAAAAAAAAAAAAAAAAAAAAAAAAGTCCAAAGTCTTTATCAGGATTTACAATGTATGGGCATCATGATTGGTCTATTCTGTCCATGAGGCCAAATCTAATTTTCAGATTCCTTATTAACTATTCCGGTCTCATTAGTCTTATTATAGTCTTTGAAACCCCTACACATGTTCTAATTTCCTGGGTTCCTTTTTTTTTTTTTTTCTTCTACATCCCATGGAAGTTTTCCCCAGTTATTTACAAAGCATGTTTCCACTTGCAGTTTATATATATATATTTGTCCAACTAGGCAAAGCTTTCTCTGAGCTCTCCACCTTCATTATCTTCTTTCCATCTATTTTAAATAGTGTTTATCACAATTTAAAATTGTCTAACATAATTAGATAATTTCGAATATACATAAATATATATATTTATGTATAAATATTGACTTCTAATTTACAGGGCAAATATAGACAAGTGTTGACACCTAATAGCTATAACTTAAATGAATAATAAATTGCTATGGATATTTAGAGGGCGGATAGTTAGAAAGAAGATGTACTACCTGGAGAAAATGAGTAGAAAAAAGCATAATTGAGAAGACCCTGGACTTTTGTGGGAAATCAAATTGCTATGTCCTGGGTTAGGAGATTATAGAGAACTCACTGCAAAGCAGAACACTGCTTTCTGGCCTTGCTGAAAACAGCAGCCCTTCTTTGCTTATCTAGTTAATGTGTATCTAGGGGTTGGGTCCTGCCTATGCTTATGAATTCCTCAGATCATGGTTATCTGTGGAATATCTCATCTTGTTTTCCACCCTGCTTTCTGCATCTGCTCTTTTGTAGTCTTAGCAATGCTTAACTTATTTTTCTGCAAGCTTTCAATATGTTCTTACTGGCATGTAACCCACTGATATATTGTGTGATGTTTCCCTAAATGTATGCTTACTAAATCCGGAAGCTTGAGAGCAGCTCCTGGAGACTTCCCTGAGTCTCCCCCTCACCTCTCTTGACTTGCAGAGTCTTGAGTAATCCTTTCTGCTGTCTGTGGCTTTGCTGGACATAGCCAAAAGCCAAACCCGCAGACTTTATAAGGCAAAGAGAAGGAAAAAAGGACACTAAAAAGGGTATGTAAAAATAAACTTGATTTTTAAAATTGTGGTTAAATAAACAGCAAAATTTACTATCTTAACCATTTTTAAGCTCAGCAGTGTGAAGTATTTCATATTGTTGTTGAAATCAATCTCCAGAACTCTTTTCATCTTGCAAAACAAAACCTGGATGCCCATTGAACATCAATTTTCCACCACTCCACCCCATCAATCCGGTGGCTGGAAACCACTATTGTTCTGTCTATAAATTTGGCATGTAAATAGAATCACGGAGTATTTGTCTTTCTGTGACTGTCTCTTTCCACTTAGCATAATGTCAGCAAGGTTTATCAGTATTATAAATGTGTCAGAATGTCCTTTTTTTTTTTTTAAAGACTGAATAATATTCCACTGGGTTTTGTGAAGAATGCTGCTATGAACATGGGTATGCAAATATATTTCTGAGATCCTGCTTTCAATACTTTTGAGCATACATTCAGTAGTGGAGTTGCTGGATCATATGGCAGTTTGCACTCTATTTTTAAAAACTGAACTTGTATCTAGCAATGTGAACTCATCAATCATAATAATTTATGTAGAAAATTATTTTGGACTTTGTTACACAATCATATCATCTGAGAATAAAGTAACCTTTTTTCCCCCTTATTTTCCAATTGACATACCTTTTTTCCCCCACATATTAATTTGCTGACTCAGACAATCCAGTCAATGCAGTGTTGAACAAAAGAATATCCTTACTTTTCTACATATCTAGGAAAATGCTTTCAATGTGTTGACAGTTTTATTGTACATAGCTTTGTTAGTTTACATAAGTTAACTTCTATTCCAAATTTTGTTACTTTTTTCTTTCCTATGAAGGATGCTGGGCTTTATAAAAAGTCTTTTTTTTCTGCGTCTATTATAATAATTATATGATATGTCTCTTTAATTCAATAATATGATAAATTTTAGTAATTCACCTTTGAATTCCAAGTCAAACTTTCATTCTAATAAAAAATTGTATATATATATATATATATATATATATATATATATATATATATGTTTATTTAAAAAATATATTTTTTAAATGTTTACTTATTTGTTCTTGGGAGAAAGAGAGCAAAAGCAGGGGATGGGCAAAGAGAGAGAGGGAGACACAGAATCCGAGGCAGGCTCCAGGCTCTGAGCTGTCAGCACAGAGCCCAGTGTGGGACCCAAATCCACAAACTGTGAGATCATGACCTGAGCTTAATTTGGATGCTTAACCAACTGAACCACCCAGGTGCCCCTGGATTGATATTTAAAAAGACAATATTTCTAGCTGGCTTAATTCAAAATTTTTTATTATATACATTTTCCTTCCTTCCTTCCTTCCTTCCTTCCTTCCTTCCTTCCTTCCTTCCATTACAACATTGAATAGGAGTAGCCACCCTTGCCTTTTTTTTTCTTTTCTTTTCCTTTTTAATCTTATAGTGAAAACCTTCAGTCATTCATCATTAGGCATGATGTCAGAAGTAGGCTTTTATAGATCTCTTTTATGGTCAAGTGGATCCCCTTCTAATCCTTGGTTAATGAGTATTTCCATTGTGAATGGATGTTGCGTTTTTGCAAAATGCTTTTCTGTGTTAATTGATATAAATTTCTTGAGTAAACCACCTAGGTTGTGGTGTATTCGTTATATATATTTTTAGGCTAGATTTGCTAATATGTTTTGAGGAATTTGAATGCATGTTATGAGAGACATTAATATACTATTTTCCTTTTTGTACTGTCTTTCTCTGATTTCAAAATTAGGGTAATGCCAGCTTCATTAAATGAGCTGTAAAATGTTCTGATCTTCTATTTTCTTCAAGGGTTTTGTAAAATTAGTGTTATTTTTTATTTGAATGTTTGGTAGAATTTGCCAGTAAGACCATCTGGGCCTGAACTTATCTTTTACAAAATGTTTTTAATAATAATTTCGATTTCTTAATAGCTGTGAGAATATAGAAACGAACTATTTTATCTTGACTCAGTTTTAGTAATTTTTAGATTTCAAGATACTGGGATATTTCATCAATGATAACAAAATTATGTGTGTAAGTTTCTTTATAATATTGCCTTATTCTCTTAAGCTTATGGTGACTTTAGCAATATCTCACCTTTCATTCCTGATACTGGTCAGATGTGTATTCTCTTTTTTTGTTGTCAGTCTTCAGCACCTATCAATTGTATTAACCTCTTCCAATAGAAAAATATTGGGTATTTTGTTTTTCTTCATTGCAATTATGTTTTCTAATTTTACTGAATTAGCATTTGCTGATTACATCATTTATTTTTCCTTCTTTGGTTTATTTTGTGTATATTTTTATGGTTTCTTAGAGAAGATTTTGTTCTTGATTCTTTTTCAAACCAGTGGTGAGCTGAGGAGTTCATAAAAAATCTTCATGAGGTCGGTTTTCCTGAGATCATCCCTTCTTTTCATCTCTGTAGTTATTTTTGGTTTTCTAATGTTCCATATTTTACTCTTCCAACAACAAAAGTAGAGCTTTAGTTTATTCACTCCGCTAGTTCACATCAGCAACTAAGACTATATCCAGGGTTAAGTGACAGAAGTTCAGTGAGGAAAAAAAATAAAAAATTCAGCAGAGGCTGGCCCCATCCTCCTGGAACTATCATCCCAAATATTTAAGATGTTTCCAGTCCCTTCACATTTTGGCTTCTGCGGGATCCCACTGCAGCCACTGACACAGCTCCAAGTCTATTAGGAGGCTGGAGTCCCAGACCATGGAGAAAATGAAATACCAACCAACCAACTGACCAACCAACAAAATGAATGATTTCTTTACACTTTCTGATGTTAGGAGTTCTTTTTCCCATTCTACAAGGAAGAACTTGGAGAAATCTGGGACAATCATTTCTGGAAACTAGAAAGCAGATACATGCACAGTTTGAATTATATTCTGTAGATATCTCTAACACAAATATGGTAAATGTAAGAAAGACATTTTGCAACTTCAAAGAAAGAAATAAAGAAAAGACAAAATAAATACATGCATAATAAAGTAGTCTAAATATAAATACAAATTTCAAAAATGGGCATGTCTTTAAATCGTTAATAGTATGTGACATCAATGTCTACAAATGATATTCAACTTCTAGTCAACCAGGGGTCAACACTCCAGTTCCACACAAGAGGAAATACAATCCTACCATATTATAATTTTCAGTATAGGAAAATGTGCATCAAGTCAAGGCACTGTATTGTTTATGGGTTTAAAATTTTAGATTCCATTGGTTAATAAAAAAAGGAAGACTTAGTTGTAAGGCAAAACTGGACAACTTTCAAATCATAAAAATAAAAATTCATAGAAGTTACAACCCAATGTGTTAAGGTATTATGGGATCAGGAAAGGTATAAAATGGATGGAGATAGGTACATGAATTTTGGCATAAAAGTATCAGATTTGTAAAAAAATGGAATGATGCAAATATGAGAAATAAATGTAAACTATCATCAGCACAGAAAAGTGCAAACTCAATCAAGAAAATTGTTAATAGGTGAAAGAGCCCTTTGAAACCTATGACAATCTCCTTAAGTTAATAGATAATTATAATGATAAAAGTTGCAATTTTCTAATTAGCAACTGAACGTGCCAAAAATGGATAGCACCTCAACACACAAATAATTCACTCCTAGAAACAAAACAAAACAAAACACACCTTAGCCACTAACAGGACATGATTAGCTAAGGGAAACAAATATTCTGACGTGAGGTAGACATGGATATGCAAAAGAAAATAGCTCATGTGTTATAATGAAAATTAAAGGAAAGAGATAAAATCTAACTACATCACTAAAAATGTTGAATTTAAAAAATCAATATAAGCTCTTATGATCATCTTTAGAAAAAAAATAAGATCAGATATTTATAAGGGGAAGTGTAAATGAAGCTGTGCCCTTAGAGGTCTCAAGTCAACAATAACCACAGTCATAGGAGCAACAAAAGTAACAATACCACCACCACCAATAAAAACTTGTTCAAAGCTCAGAACTTTGAGGAAAAATTAAAATTTCTGAGATGCTCAACAAGTAGAAAATTCACTATTCATAGTGATTCCCTGGAAAATATTATCAAGCCATATGTGGATAAATTAAAGATGAATAAAAATAATCATACATGGGAAAATTTAGATTTAACATGACCAAGCAATGATAGGAGGCTTCTTAGCCTACATGAGAAATTTGCATAGGATTTAGTAGAGGGAGCAAAGCACAGAAATATCATGGAAGTTCAAGTGCTCATAAGGTTCAAGCACATTGTCGTACCTCAGCTGGGTCACTCTGCTGGTGACTGGGATCTCAGCTCCTCCAAATTCTGCATCTCCTCGGTGCAGCAGCTGGACTTTAGTTCCCCTAGATCCCCTTGTTTAGCTTTCTTAACTCCTAGGTGAAGTTCATGTGCACTACTGTGGTAGAGTGTACCAGCTCTTCTGTAAGTCAGAGGCATCACTGTGGAAAGACTGAAGTGCTCAAAGGAAAACATGGGTTTCAATTAATTTGGTGGATTCCAGCTCACCCTTGAGGAGTCCAGTTTGTCTGGCTACCCAAGTTTTCATGTTCATCTTTCCTCCCTGACAGCCAGATCTGCTCACTTCAGAACCTGTAGCAGATGCCAAGGTAACAGACTTACATAGTGGACGTAACTCAGTCTCCCAAGTTTATAAGATCATATCAGCATAACACATCCCTGTTGTCATTCATAGTGGTTTTGCCTCTTTGATGAAACCCTGAAATACCTATTTTCCTAAAGCAGAATAACAATATCATTGTTCTTGAATACAATAAATATAATAATTTCTTAATAATAATAAACTATCATAATTTCCAGAATAAGGTAATAGGAAGCATACAGTGGGAGAGAGTATAGTGTAAGATCTAAGGTAAATTGATTTCCTCAATTTAAATGAGGGAAAAGATAATATATAAATAAGAATATTAAAAATAATTACCTAAACCATCAATCATGTAAAGTTTCTGACGGAGTGCAATCTACTGTCTGCAAAGAGAGCTTGGAGAAGCTCTTTCTGGTGTTTGGACTGAAACTTAAGAGAACATGGAGAACATTTCAGTAAGGTGATTTGCACAAGGAAAGAAGATCATTTGGGTTGGTTTAGAATGTTATCTGTTAAAAAATGTTTTTTAAGTTTATTTATTTTTCAGAGAGAGACAGAGAGAGTGCACGGGGGAGGGGCAGAGACAGACAGAGGGAGAGAGAGAGAGGGAGAAAATCCCAAGCAGGCTCCACACTGTCAGCATGGAGCATGACTTGGGGCTCAAATCCACAAGCTGTCAGATCATGACTTGAGCCAAAACCAAGAGTCGGACGCTCAATCAATTGAGCCATCCAGGCACCCTAAGAACGCTATCTTTTTTAATAGTAGGAAAAAAGATCTCCTGATTTACAGTGATGGTGCTTCAGCAAGACAGATTTGTGTTATGGCAATGTTTTCACTAGTAATAATACATTCTAGTTGATAAAAAACTTCAGAACTGCCAGTATATTATGAAGAAACATATCAACACATAAAGTAGGGTACTTTGAAAATTTTACATTTTTTTTCTGAAATTTACTAACTTTCCCCCAGCAGAAATGCAATATGCTTAATAGAGTAAGAAGGAGGAAGTTTGATATTTTGTCAGCTTTGACTGTAAAAGTTGTGAAGACTCCATGCAAATGACATTATTTCCAGACACTAATTCCTCAATCTAAATTAAAAAAAAAAAAATGTAGATCTATTCCCTGATACTGTTACTCATTTTTCAATAGAGGAGGCTTTAAGAAATATATTCTGCTTACTGTACTTTGTAAATGAGATGAAATATTTAAATTTTAAATTTTCATTTGTTGTTGCCTTTGAGTTAAACATGTGTGCATAGTTTCAATAAAGAATGTGATGAGAAATATTTTGGTTCCTGGGAGATAAAAGAAGCCCATACCGATACAAATCAAAACCACAGTGAGGTACCACCTCATGCCAGTCAGAGCAGCTAAAATGAACAAATCAGGACACTATAGATGCTGGAGAGGATGTGGAGAAATGGGGACCCCTTTGCACTGTTGGTGGGAATGCAAACTGGTGCAGCCGCTCCGGAAAACAGTGTGGAGGTTCCTTAAAAAATTAAAAACAGATCTACCCTCTGACCCAGCAATAGCACTGCTAGGAATTTACCCAAGGGATACAGGAGTGCTGAGGCATAGGGGCACTTGTACCCCAATGTTTATAGCAGCACTTTCAACAATAGCCAAACTGTGGAAGGAACCTAAATGTCCATCAACTGATGAATGGATAAAGAAATTGTGGTTTATATACACAATGGAATACTACGTGGCAATGAGAAAGAACAAAATATGGCCTTTTGTAGCAACATGGATGGAACTGGAGAGTGTTATGCTAAATGAAATAAGTCATACAGAGAAAGACAGATACCATATGTTTTCACTCTTATGTGGATCCCGAGAAACTTAACAGAAGACCATGTGGGAGGGGAAGGAAAAAAAAAAAAGAGGGAGGGAGGCAAACCATAAGAGACTCTTAAAAACTGACAATAAACTGAGGGTTGCTGGGGAGTGAGAGGGAGGGGAGGGTGGGTGATGGGCATTGAGGAAGGCACCTGATGGGAGGAGCACTGGGTGTTGTATGGAAACCAATTTGACAACAAATTTCATATTAAAAAATAAATAAATAAAGGAAGCCCATACCTAAATCTTTCTTATAAACTAAGTTGAATTGTAAAAATAGTAGGAAATACATTTGACTGTAAAATTCTGTGGCAAACTAGTGGACGGAGGAGAGTAGAAGCAATAAATTCCAATTCATATAAAGAGCCAACCACAGGGATGGGATAAAATGAGTTCAGGGTTTATACACTTAGAAAAAGAAGTAATGACACACGAATGAGTGAACAAATCTGTCTCTTAAAATGATTATTGAGCTGTGGTGAGTCTAGAGCTAAACTGTATTGAGATCAAAGTGAAGAGTTTCAGGAACTTCAGCATTCATTTGCACCATTTTTGTCAGCTGTAAAATCATATGGCAATCAAGGCTTATCTAAAAAATGTCCTTTTTAATTTTTTTGGACGATCACAGAAAATTAAGCTCTCAATGGGCTTTTTGATTTAACAACTTCAACGATCATGACTGAATATATAAAATTTAGCTCAATAATGAAACATAGAGAACATATAGGGGAGTGCACTATTTTTATATTTTCAAAATGTAATTTTTAAAAACTTAAAAGCATTATTCTTACAGAAGTATGATATGAACATGTGTCAAGTATTTACTAACTCATCAATGAAGGAATCAATAAAATGATAAAGCTGATTCAAAGAGCATTTTGAAAACCTGGCACTGAGAGTCATTTTGAAAAAAAATATTAAAAGATATTAAAATAATATGGCTAAGATACATATAAAACTAGCCAATGTCCCCTGGGGCAATAAAACAATAAATTGTGGGGTTGTCTTCCATATTGGACAGAAATCTGCTTGGTAATATTCACTCTTCATTGTCCAGGCTTTAATCGAGTAACAGAGAGCAGTCACCACAGGTGCTTTGTCCTAGATAATGAAATAATCCTAAGAGGGTCTTGTTAAGCAATACCTGGTATGACTTTGAAATAATAACTGCCCACTATTCTGCCTTATTTTCAAATTTTGAAGACTTTTTGTATACAGTTCATTAGCAACAGAAGGCACTAGGTGGGCAATTTTAATTATTATAGTAAATATATGAAACTAAGTTTATAGTTGAAGTTATTTAAAGCTAATGATAATATATACACAAAAATAAATTATATCTTATTAAATAACTTAAATTTCTGTCTTTGCATAATAGAAAAGGTAATGCACTATCTGATCTTGTTTTGTAATGATGACCATTCCATCCCTGTAACACATTCTTTGCTTACAGAAATGTAACTGGTGGTTTTCAAAAGTAAGTGCATATAGATTTTGGAAATGGTCACAAATTTAATCATTGCTTTTTATCGTTATCTTTATTTTCCAGTTGCACATTCATTTGTAACCCAGTTGTGTGGGTTCTTTTTTTTCAGTTTGGTTCTTTTTTAATTAACCCAACATTCATATCTTACGAAAAAAAATAGTGATGACTAGAAATAAGTTAAAAAGTGATAGAGACAGAGGCTAAGGGATGTTCCTATAGAAGATAAACTTTTAAGTCAGAAATAATTGGTATGGAAAGATCCCAAAAGAATATTAATTGAGGTTCGAACTTGTGGATACTGGACAATAATTTTACCACCCAGTTGTAGACATTTAGCAGAGCTTCAGAGCCAGTCTTGTATGATATTTAACACTAAATATAAAGTTGATTTTTTAAAGGATTGATTTGGGAAGCTAAGCAGTTTCAGCTACAGCATTTGACATCTGCTGCTTAGCAAGTAATAACATTAATAAAGCAATGCAATTTTCTACAATGAATGGAGTGGATGGTCCAGTAAATCACTGGATAACTTTAGCCATCAATCTTTTCTTGCTCAAGGCTGGGGCATGACTGAAAACAAGGAAGAAAAAGAAAATAAGCAGAAGGCTTTTTAGAAGAGTGAAACATACAAGTGAAGTAAATTTCCCTCTTTGGATAGAAGACAAATGTTTCCAAGTCAGGGAAAACTACTCATTCTTAAACAATAGACTTCAGTCTCTTTTCTATTCGTCTTCATAGTGGAACACTTTAGATGGCTCTGCAAATTGATACCCAAGGCTAAGAGCAAGTGGAAACATTTGCTCTGAAATTTCTTTCTTTCTCTTAAATTTTAGCTGCCAGATTATCGCGGTTGTATGTCATCACCACACCCATGTCAGGGCAAGGAAGACGTGATAATGTCTCTAAGTAACATTAGTTTACAGGCTGGAGACAGAACAGTTCAGGGACTAGCTCAGGAAACACACCAAAGGCAACAGGAGAACCAGCATGTGTGAGAAACATCTCCCTGCACACACACTTCCTATGTAGAGAATCTTAAGAAATTAAATGGGGGGGGGGGGGGGGCTGGGTGGCTCAGTAGGTTAAGCGTCTGACTTCGGCTCAGGTCATGATCTCGGTTTGTGAGTTTGAGCCCTGCGTCGGGCTCTGTGCTGACAGCTCAGAGCCTGGAGCCTGCTTTGGATTCTGTGTCTGCCCCTTCTCTCTCTCTCTCCCTCTCTCAAAAATAAACATTAAAAGTAAAACAATTAAAAAAAAAAGAATTTAAATTGGGAACCATAGTATTGAGAAATTTAGCAACTTCTATATACACAGCTCCTGTGCTATGAAAGATTGATCTAAGGGACTACATTATTTTTTTTTAAATTTTTTAATGTTTATTTATTTTTGAAGAAGAGAGAGACAGAGAGTGAGCAGGGGAGGGGCAGAGGGAGAGAGAGAGACAGACTCTGAAGCAGGCTTCAGGCTCTGAGCTGTCAGCACAGAGCCCAACACGAGCTTAAACCTAGGAACTGTGAGATCATGACCTGAGCAGAAGTCGGAGGCTTAACCATCTGAGCCACCCAGGTGCCCGAGGGGCTACATTGTTGCTGTGAATTCTAGGTAATTCTTTAGCAGTGCATGTTATATTCATATTAAATGGTTTGAAGACAAGATAGATTAACAACCATTAAATATACATAGTAATATTAAAATTGTCAAAGAGATATTAAGAGATAATGATGACATATGCAAAAAGTTCAGAAAGTTTCCCTGGGGTCAGTAAATAAATCTCAGCTTTTAAGGTTTATGGGCGTCAATTAAAATGTTATTCACGGGAACCAGAGTGTCAAGTTCAATAGAAATAAGGAAAAGTGGTTAATCACGGCAAAAAACAAAAAAACAAAAAAAAAAAAAAATTTTTTTTACATTTGAATAAATATTTCTACAGAATCTTAAAAATATGTTACTCTATATGAATAGATTATTTCACTATAGAATAAGTTAACTGATTTGTTCTTGAACCATATAGAGAATAACACTTCGTTGTCTATGTATATTTCATGATTCTTCTTTCATTATCAGTAACATTTTAAAATGCATTATAAAAAACAATAAAGTAATCATCTCAAATCAAAATATGATGTCTACATTAAGAATGCAAACTGTTTGTGGTAGGGAGAAATGATCTTGAAATGAGTGTGTTTGCCATTGTAATTATTTTCTCCCATTTCTGTATAAAGTGTCCTGCTATGATCAAATGAAATCATAATTTTCTTTCAAAAAAATCCATGGGTATTCATTTAATATATTTTCTAAGTAATAAACTTAATATATGTTGGTCTTACTTCCATCTTTCTTATTTATAACCACAGAAAAGTTAAGCAGTTTCTGGGTGGTCCCAGAGAAGTCACTTAAGGATTGAACTAGAAATGGATTCCTCTAAGAATTCACATTGTTTTTTCTTTCTAACTCACCACTGCTCCTTCAGCCGTCTGTGATTTGTGTCAGCCTCTTCACTGGTCCTTGGGCCTACTGAAGAGTTTATTTATAGTTGGGTATATGGACAGTGATTAAGTTGAAAGGCAGAAAGGCAGAACATTGCGGTATTCTGTCTAGTGATATACCATCATCTTAATTAATGTGAAACCTTCCAAAGTTCATGAGACTACAAAGAATCTTAAGAAAATTAACTTTCAGATTCTCATACTCAACTATCTTCCTTAAAACTGCCCTTTATAGGAATTCATCTGCTGATCTTTCTCACCTACACTTTTACAATTGTCCCTTCTCAATAAACACATCTCTTGTATATTTGGAACCTTACCATGGAACAATAGCCTGAGGGTAAACAAATCCAGAATAACAAAGAGACATTTCAAAATACAGTATGTAACTGATGAAGTTAATGGAAACTTGGGAAATGCCAAGCCCTGAGTAACAGATCCTTTTAAAACCAGTCCATTTTTGTTGTTCTAAACATACTAGATGGAAAACAAAATTCTGCTTTCACCTAGTAGCTTATTAAGAATACATTTTTTAAATATTTATTTTATTTGGGGGGAGAGCATAAGCTGGGGAGGGGCAGAGAGAAGGGGACAGAGGATCTGAAGCAGGTTCTGTGCTGACAGGCTGACAGCAGTGAGCCCGATGCGGGGCTTGAACTCATGAACCACGAGATCAGGACCTGAGCCAAGGTCGGAGGCTCAACCAACAGAGCCACCCAGGTGCCCCTAAGAATAATTTTTTTATTATGAGTCACTTTTGTCATGTAAGTCAGGAGGTGTACAAGGAGTTGGGTATACATAATTATAATGACGTATTTGCCACTTCTATTTACTCTTTTATGGCCACAAATTTTCTGACTCCAGAGTTACAAAAATTCAGACTGTTAGATAATGTTTCAGTCCAGCAAATGAGTATCTCTGTGTGTATATAATAATTTAAATAAGTATCTGCTATCAAATTAAGTGATGTATAAACCCCAAGATTTTATTCGAATAAATATTTATCAAAATTTCAATATATATGTATACACATTGTTTTGAAAATCATGTACTGATCATTTCAGAAAACCAATTGAAAAGAAAGAATTTAAAACTTAGAGACTTGGGAAAACAGGATGTTTTATGAATAGACTTCAAACTATGTATATATTTTGCTGTATGAAACTCTGATTAAGAAGGTAAATATAAAATATTTTCAAGAATAAAACATATTAAAGATGTATTTTTAAAAAAAAATTGGAGTAAAATAGAGTGCAAAGAAAAATATTTAAACTCTTCGTTGAATAGGGGCACCTAGGTGGCTCAGTCAGATGAGTATTTGACTCTTGATTTCAGCTCAGGTCATGATCTCATGATTCGTGAGTTTGAGCCCTGCATTGAGCTCTATACTGACAGCACAGAGCCTGTTTGGGATTCTTTATCTCTCCCTCTCTCTGCCCCTTCCTTGCTCTCTCTCTCTCTCTCTCTCTCTCTCTCAACAGATAAATAAATAAACTAAAAAAAGTCTATTACACTCTTCACCGAATATTGTAGAAAAAGAAAAAAATACACAAATCACTCAGGAATCAGAAAAGCATCAGCGTTACTGAAGCCCTCTTTGTGCTTCTTTCCCATCACTAACCCGCTTATCCCAAAATCAGCCCTATCTTGATTCCCAACACAGAGAAAGGGTTTTTCCTGTCTTAGATTTGATTTATACAGAAAATACTTTTGAATCTGGTTCTTTTATTATCATGTACAGTGATACTCTTTCATATTTTTTACTGAGTTAAATTTTGTTCATTCTAATTAGTAGATAATATTCTGTTATGTAACAAGACTCCATTCTAGTATTGATGGGCATTTGAACAGTTTCTATTCTGCATTGTAACAAATCCTGCCCTCCAGAACATTCTTGTGTGTGTATTCCTGTAACAGTATTAACTCATTGCTGTTAGGTTATTTACCTGAGAGTGAAATTGCTTAGTCGCAGGGCATGTATGTGCTCACTCTTCCACTTTTTCTATCCACTTTCACTTCAAATAGTGTATTATGATATTTCAAGCAGTTCAAGACCTCCCTAACATTTTATTTTGTCTTTCTTTGGTATGTTAGCCATTTTGGTGGGTACATAGTATCATCTGCAAATAATAGCAATTATCTCATCCTTTCCAAACCACATGCCTTTTATTTATTTATTTATTTATTTATTTATTTATTTATTTATTTTAAATGTGCTTATGGTGTTATTGGCATATTATTGGCATTCCATTGTATTGCTTTGTTTTGTTTTTGGCCATATTGTTCTGGTATGGCCCGTTCCTATAAAATGTTTTATGGTACTAGTAATCTAGGTATCCTTGCTTCACCCAGAAGTCAGTATTACAATTTTCACATTTTCCGAAGAACGTCCATACTGTTCTCCAGAGTGGCTGCACCAGTTTGCATTCTCACCAAAAGTGCAAGGGGGTTCCCTTTCTTCACATCCTCACCAACATCTGTGGTTTCTTGCATTGATTTTAGCCATTCTGACAGGTATGAGGTGGTATTTTGTCAAACAGAACTACCCGACAATGCAGCAATTGCACTTGTAGGTATTTGCCCAAAGGATACAAAAATACAGATTTGAAGGGGTACGTGCACCCCAATGTTTATAGCAGCATTATCAATGATAGCCACACTATGAAGTGAGCCCCAAAGGTCTGTTGACTGATTAATGGATAAAAAATATATAGATACTAATACAATGGAATATACTCAGCCATCAAAAAGAATGAAATCCTGCCATTTGAAATGACGTGGATGGAGCTAGAATATATTATGCTAAGCAAAATAAGTCAATCAGAGAAAGTCAAATACCATATGATTTCTCTTATATGTGAAATTTAAGAAACAAAGCAGATGAACATATGGGAAGGGAGAAAAAAATGAGAGAGACCACAAGAGACCCAATGAGAGAGAACAAATAGGGTTGATGGAGAGAGGTGGGTGGGAGAGGGACTAGATGGGTGACGGGCATTAAGGAGGGCACTTGTGGGGCACCTGGGTTGCTCAGAAGGTTAAGTGTCCGACTTCAGGTCAGGTCATGCTCTCATGGTTCATGGATTCGAGGCCTGCGTCGGGCTCGTGCTGCTAGGTCAGAGCCTAGAACCTGCTTTGGATTCTGTCTCTTCCTCTCTTCTCTGTCCCTCCCCCACTCATGCTGTGTCTATCTGTCTGTCTGTCTGTCTGTCTCTCTCTCAAAAATAAACAGTAAAAAAACTAAAAAAAAAAAAAAAAAAAGGAGGCCACCTGTGATTAACACTGGGTATGGTATGTAACTGATGAATCACTGAATTTTACTGAGACCAATATTGCACTGTAAGTTAACTAACTAAAATTTAAAGTAAAAAAAATTTTCACATCCTCCAATTATTTATCATAGTTGTAGATCACTCTCTATTTCTAGTTGACTGACGTTTATATCATGAATAAATTAATTATTTTATCGGTTGAGTTTTTCTATCTATAAAAATAGTATAATAATTTATTTCTGTTAATATTATAAATTATATTAAAGGTTTTGTGGATGCTAAAATCACTTATACTCTAGGAATTAACCTACTTTGTTCAATGTATTTATCCATTTGTTTATTACCTGAGTCCTATTGCTAATATTTTGTTAATAATTATCAATTTGTGTTCATGAAGATAATGTTCCTGTATTTTTTTCTTGAAATAATATTTTTCATGGTGTTGATATCAGAGTTACTGAGGCCGTATAAAAATAATGCTACATTTTCCTTTTTTTACCCAATAGCTAGTGAGTTTTGTGTAAGATGGCTGTAATTCCCTTTTTTTTTTTTTTTAAATATTTGCAACAGCTCGGAGGAAACCATATGGGCATAAGTTTGTGGATTATATTTTGTAGTTTTTCTTTAATAATAAACTTTATTCCTTTAGTAGACATCAGATTTTCAGATCATCTACCGCTTCCTTTATTTGTCTTGGTACATTGTATTTTTTCTAATTACTACTTTCACACAAATTGTCAAATTTAATTGGCATAAAGTTGTTTTTAATACGTTCTATTTATCTTTTGAATATCTGTGCAGACTTCTTCCAGGCTAAGAAGAAATAGTAATAGTAAAACTATGATGTGAGATCATAAAAATCATGTTTTGGAAGCGAAAACAAACAAAACAATAAAATGCTTAGAACATTTTTTTAAGTGAAAAAACTGTTAAAGTGTTTTAAAATCTTTACTAATTAGATAATTTGTATATAAAAAGAAGAGTAAAATAGATTGAGGCATATACATGCAAAGTATATACACTTAAATCATGACAAAGTTATCACAAGAAAATGAGATACAAATGCCTATCATTTTGTCCTTAAAGACTTTTCCCTGTTTACATGGTTAATATGAACAAAATTGTTTTCCTGGTGAGAACAGCGTTTCAAATGTGAAACAGAAGTTTATAATTTTGTTAGGATCTCAATCTCAAAACTAATTTAATTTTCTAAACCATGTTTATAATTGCTCAATTGCAATTATTTTTTATATATTCCAAAGTCCCATTTAATATACCTAGATGCTTTTACTAAAACATTTGTTTTTGGAAGGTAGTGTTTCTCCAAATCTGTATTTACTTTTTCTTTACTATTTACTCTTGTTAGAAAATATTTTTTAAAAGAAAATATAGTAAATGCTATTTTTAATGATATGAGAAATGCATGCTGTCATTTCTTGTGATGATAATTTATTAACATAAATCAATTGGTGAGAGTTGGAAAAGACCATAGACAAAACATTCTTTGTTCCTGTATACATCGCTGAAATAACTGTGAATGAACAGACATGGCATCAGGATCAGTTACATAAGAGTTGACTTGTGTGCACTTCTCAACCTAATTCAATCCACTGAAGTCATATGACTGTGTCATGTCCAGATTCCCTAGGGCCACATTAGGTTCAGTGATTCCGCAGAAGGACTCACAGTTCTAAAACACTGTTATATGTACGGTTATAGTTTATAATAGCGTAATTATACAAATTAAAATCAACAGCAGGAAAACACATAGAGCAAAGTCTGGAGGAAAATAGGCACAAGATTTCAAGAGTTCTCTCCCAGTAGAGTCACACAGGACACACTAACTCCTCCAGCAAAAGATGGTAACATGTGGTGCGCCCGGGTGGCTCAGTCAGTTGAGCGACTGACTTCAGCTCAGGTCATGATTTCGCAGTTTGTGAGTTCAAACCCCGCATGGGGCTCTGTGCTGACAGCTCAGAGCCTGGAGCCTGCTTTGGATTCTGTCTCCCTCTCTCTCTGTCCCTCCCCCACTCATGCTCTGCCTCACTCTGTCAAAAATAAAATGAACATTAAAAAAAAAGATGGTAACGTGTATAAAATATTATCTGCAGGGAGCTCATCACTACTCAAGGTTTTTACAAGGGCTGGTGGTGTAGTCACTCTCTGGTTTGATGTGAACCTACAGAGCAGGATGAACCCCTGCACAAAATTTGCTTTTTATGTTGAGACTGATGGCACCACGCATGCACAGCGCTCTCTCTCTCTCTGTCTCTCTCTCTCTCTCTCACACACAGACACACACACACACACACACACACACACACACACACACACACACCAAGAGAATTAGAAGAGTTCTAGACACACAGTGAGAGAGTTTCTGGAGTAAGAAGAGAGGGTGGCATTCAAGCAGTCCCTGTAAAGGAGACTGGCTTGGGGTTTTTATAGTATTTAGAGGATGACCTGGGATGAAGCCTGCATAGTTTAAATCTCCTGCCAGAGCCAATAAAGGGAGCACCAGGACCATGAGATAGCATGGGTAGAGTGAGGGACAAAGCTTAAAAGCTATCTGAAAATATCAAAATATCGAGTTAGATCCTTTATTGCATCTTGAACACATACCAAAATGCCAGAGTCCTAGAATGAAAGAAGATGTTCACGACAAACCACAGTTCTAGCACAATATGTCAGCCTTATCATGGAGGAAAGTTTCATACTAGTGTAAGGAGCTGTTTACCCACAAAGCTCCTAAGCACCAGTCAAGGACCAACTCGACAATTAGACCTTCCTTAGGGTGCACATCTCAGGCCTGCAATGTTAACTCTTTTCTGCATAAATGTGCACTGAAGTTCATGTAGACTACCTGACCACTCCGAAGTCACGTGATTTCATGGTAGGCTTTAGCAGGATTTGTTTCTCAGCTTTGTTCTTGGGTAATATACAGCTAATAGAACATACTCTAGTGGAAATGTTGCAGTACAGAAAAAACAGAAAATCATCCTCAAGCAGTGTGTGATACACAATATTTTGTCTCCCTAAGTTCTGAGCTTTTTAGCTGTGGTATTGACTTGTTGAACATTTTCTGCTAACCTTCTTACTTGTAGAGTGTGAATGCTACATCAAGTGACAAGGGTCTGCTTTAGGCAACAGACCTCCTCTATTGCCAAAGCATTGTGTCTTTGATAACAGCCAAACAGTGAATGTGTAAAGTAGATTCTCACCTTGTTTCCCTCTCTAACCTAAGTGGTTGGCGTCTGTAGTCATCTTCGGGAATAATCTAATTCCTTTTCATGTTCTCTTCCCCAAGAGCTACTATATATATTTATAAAATAAAGTATCAAATGATAGTTACTATATATATATATTTTCATAACTAAAGAATTATTTCCCATATTCTTTAGTTTATACCCCTGATGAGGAATTAATTGATGAAATTTTAAGGTAAACCACATAAAACGTGAAGATAAAGTTTAGTTAACTTACATCTACACAGATGTATATCAACAGGCTTTCAAAGCTGTTAACACGTTTCCATTCAAATACTATAGTTTTAAAATTCAATAATCTTCTGATATGGAAGAATCAAGTTATTTGATTCTTATTTGTTGTAGGATAGTTGCAATTCTTGTAATGAATAAGAGATTGAAGTATACGCAAAGTGTGGCACATTTATTAAAGTAATTATACTTTGAATACTTAGCTACAAATTTCATACCTCCTGGCTGAGGAGTAAAATTGAAATAGCAAACATGCCATAATGCAATTTACAATATAATTAGCTGTTGGTAGCATTATGTAGTTCAAGTAATTCCATTATTAAAACATTTACAATTTACATAATCAGACAAATAATTTAATGAGGTTGATATAGGAGAGTTTTTCCTACATTCAGTGAAAGACTACTCACAAGGAGAAGTAATGACCACTTTTAAATACTGAAATAGTTTAGGCACCATAAACCAGGTTGAGATATTTAACCAAAATAAAGTAGAAAGACACATTTTAAGCATTTAAGTATGCTTCATTTTTTTTAACCATTATAAAATGTTATCAATAAAATGGTAAAATGAATGAAATGTTTCTATGGTTTCACCATTTGAACTGTAATATATTTGATATTTATCATAAAATAATATAGTATTCAACATACCAGTTGAAAATATCTTATAAAAGTTATTTTGCTTTTACCTTTGTGTAGAATTCAGAATTTTTTTAAAAAAGTATTTCTTTTATTACTTAAATGTACTTATTTAAATTCAAGTTAGTTAACATACAGTGTAATATTGGTTTCGGAAGTAGAACCCAGTGATTCATCACTTTCATGTAACACCCAGTGCTCATCCCAAGTGCCCTCCTTTAATGCCCATCATCCATTTAGCCCATCCCCCCCCCACTTCTCCTCCAGCAACCCACATTTGGTTCTCTATAGTTAAGAGTCTCTTATGGTTTGTCCCCCTCTTTGTTTTTTATCTTAGTTTTCCTTCCCTTCTCCTATGTTCATTTATTTTGTTTCTTAAATTCCACATAGGAGTGATACCATGTAATATTTGTCTTTCTCTGACTTATTCTGCTTAGTATAATACACTCTAGTTCCATCCACGGTGTTGCAAATGGCAAGATTTCATTTTTTAAATATATATATACATATATATATATATATATATGTACCACATTTCAGTTTATTTTATATATATATCATATCTATAATATATATATTACATCTATGATATATATATAGATATATATATCATAGATATGATATCATATCTATGATATATGTATAGATATGATAGATATGATATCATATCTATGATATCTATATCTATATCTATATATACCCCATCTTCTATATCCATTCATCGGTCAATGGACATTTGACTGATATCTATATCTATATATACCCCATCTTTATCCATTCATCAGTCAATAGACATTTGGGCTCTTTCCATAATTTGGCTAATGTTGATAGCGCTGATATAAACATTGGAGTGCATGCATTTTCATTCCTTCTTACTATGTATGTTGCTGGTATGTCACTGAGTCTTGGCTATTATTCATACTAAAGTCCAGACTTCTCTGGGAACATTATAAAATAGAATACATAGGTTGAACAGAAGTCTCTTTATAGAGAAAGAGAAGCCCCTTCCCAAAGGAAACTCATACAGAGAAATTAGCCTAGTCCCTAACAGGTCGATTCAGTGAGGAGACTTCTATTTTAGAAATAGAATTCAAATTGCAGTTGGGTGTCTGCCACTGGCTTTTTCTTT
Source organism: Leopardus geoffroyi (assembly GCF_018350155.1). Taxonomy (NCBI): domain Eukaryota; kingdom Metazoa; phylum Chordata; class Mammalia; order Carnivora; family Felidae; genus Leopardus; species Leopardus geoffroyi. Next base: position 216,169,718 of record NC_059326.1, on the reverse strand, counting down.
TCTTTAATTTTATGATACAATTTGAGGTCAGATTGGGGCTGAAATTACTGTATGATGTAAACTGTAAGCAAAACACTAAGTATGTTAAGAATCCTATGAGATTGATTGGGAAACCTTATAATTTAGTGAATATACTTTAATTTAATGGAACTTCAAGAAGGGTTCACTTGTGCAGTGGCTTCAGGGCCACCACTAGAGGGAAACAGAATTTCCATGCACACAGGCAGGTGGTAAATAAGGGATATGGATTGGTGTGCTTTTTGTTCAAGGAGCAACTGAAATATTCCAAGATTCCCACAGAAGCAATTGTTCAGTGCTTTTTATAGGAGCCTGAGCTAAAAAGGAGGGGCCACAAATCAAGGGGATTATTGTTTCCGTTAGTTTGATGTCAGCAGTATTGTTGTCTGGAATTGTTATACCATACCTTCAGTTACAGGTAACGTGTTTTTGTTCGTTTAGACTGCTGATCTTTTACTCTCTTCCCGGTATACCTCTGATGTTAGGTCTCTTTAAATTAATTCACAGAACTTTGCACATCTCTTATAAGCTTATCCAAGCATTTGTTTTGTCTACTAAGTTATCACCTAGAGTTCAGATCTGCAATCTAGGGCCTGTGAGCCAAGGCCAGCCCACTGCCTGTTTTCATACTACCCCCATGATAAGAATTGCTTTCACTTTCTGAAAAAGGTTATTTAAAAGAAGAACATGCAACTGAAACTGTACATAGACTGCAAAGCCTAAAATACTTATTTCTTGGGCATTAACAGGAAAATATGTCCACTGTGATCCTCAACAGTGCCTTCAATAGAACTTTCTGTGGTGATGGAAACATTGGTGCCTTCCAATAGAGTATTACCCAAAATCTTACTCTTTCTAATGAAAAAAAAAATACTTATTTTCAGTGACTTCAAAATTAAGGATACACTCATTTGTGTAAAAATTTTCACAAGAAAACTTCCGGCTTAGTATAAAAGAACATTTTCTGAAGTTAGGTATGAATAAAAGTTGAATGAGCCTCATTGAGAAGTAGCTACTGCCCTGGTAAGATGCTTTGAAACAGAGACCAGATGGCAACTCCTTAGTCGTGAAGTTGAGAGTCTCCTGGATTACATGTGAAAGTCTCTTCCAAGAGTGCAATTCAGTGGGTTAGTGTGGAATTGACTGGCTCTATCTTACCATTCTAAATGGATCCATGAAAATAAACGTTTACTAAACGCAAAGCTAGTTAGCCTCTTAAAAGGCATTTGGTAAGTTTCCAGGAAAAAAAAAAAGAAAGAAAGAAAAGACTACAAAATGTCATAAATTGCGAGAAAGGTCTGTGCATGAGAGCTTGCCTAGATAAGCTGAATGTATTGTTTGTCAAATAATGGCAGAGATCGTCTCACTAACCCTTATGGTATAATGCAAATAAAAGAAAGCTTTCTCCCCAGAGAAAGAGACAGACAGAGATAGAGAGAGGAGCAGAAGACACATTCTCAGTTACAAAGTGGTGATAGGTGATTATTTGTTTTCAGAATCTTGTATAATTAAATATGCTCAGGAACCTCAGTGATCAGTTGAAAATTAATTTTAAAAAGAAGCTCTTCTAGGGGTGCCTGGGTGGCTCAGTTGGTTAAGCATCTGATTTTGGGTCAGGTCATGATCCTGCGGTTCATGGGGTCGAACCCTGCGTCTGGCTCTGTACTGACAGCTCGGAGCCTGAAGCCTGCTTCAGATTCTGTGTCTCCCTCTCTCTCTCTCTGCCCCTCCCCTCCTTGTGTTCTGTCTCTCTCTGTCTCTCAAAAATAAATACACATTTAAAAAGTTTAAAAAAATAAAAAGATGCTCTTCTGGAGTGTTCAGTTTGAAAGACAAAAGTCTTTTAAATACATTAGAAGTGTAGAAAATCAAATAATATACAATAATAACAATACAAAAACGAAGGTAGAGGTGTTATTTTTTAAAAAGTAATGACTCCTAATGAAAACACTCTAGAGTACCAAGGACCATGAGCCATAGCCTGTTTCACACACAATAGCACAATTGTATTACTCAATTGATTCTTTCTCTTTCAATTTTTATTTTATAATTATGTGAGGACAGTAGAAAGAAAAAAAACACCCTTTTCAATAACTCTAAATCTAGAAATCTTTGTATGGTGCTAAGTGAATGAAAATATGGGGAGAAGAAACTTTCTTTAGTTCTCCGGGCTTTTGAAAGACAATGCACAGTAAAATGGGGAGATTGAACTTTAACTTAACACTTAACACAGCCAGCTCCCATAACAAACAATAAATACTTACTAAATACCTTTCTGTACAAGATACTGTGAATGGTGCTCAGTGGGATATAAACAAGATAGCACAATATTTTCTTCTGATATGTTTACAATAAAGTTGAAAATATAAAGTAATCAAACCTGCTAAGATAGGCATAGTGTTTATGTTAAAGTTAATGCCAATTAAATCTCATAAGACAGATATTATGTCTCTGTTACAAATGAGGAAACTGAGTTGCAGAGAGGTTGTTATTTATCCAGATCCTCGATTTATAACTGCTAGAATTTGTTCTCAAATTTAGATATGTCTTACCCTAGGCTTAGAATTTTTATCTATTGAAAAGATTAAAAATGCTCTCAGAAGAAAGTGATGAGTGGTAAATGAATGTTGTGAACAGTGTTGGAATATAGAAATGACATAACTCTGAATGTGAATGAACCAGAAAGTTTTCATGCAGAATGGAAAGCAGTATTTTCTCTTTGAAAGATGAGAGTGATTTAGATGGGTTGAAAAGAGGGAGTTGGGTGGCATTTTAACAATTTGTAAAATTTCCTGAAACACAAATAGACAAAAAACAACTATCTCCCAGTTCAGTCACAACACTGTTGTAAACATGAAACCTGATTGAACAATATTAAGTCTTTTGTCAATGCTCAGACAGCACAATATAAAACAGCTTGCATCTCTGTATCCAACAAAACCAGCTACTTCCCTCAAACATAGAAATAAAATATCTTTTGTCATAGACTCTAAGTCTAAAGTTCTCTTTTGGCCAGCAAAATAGCATATGCAGGATTAAAGCAAGAGATGACTAATGTCTGTGAAAAGACAAGAGCCCGAGTAAGGGTCCTTGCCCCATTTTTATTAGGATCAGAAGGCTTACAAACATGGTGATGGACGTGCACAGAAGGACAATGAATCTGTGAACATTAACTTGTGGACGTGAGGGAAAGGGGGTCTTAAGGATATTTGTGGTTAGGGGTTTGGGTTAATACAAAAAAAAATCTGGCACGGGGCAGTCGGGAGGAGGGTTGTTTGCAGTGGACATGAGGCAGTACCTCTCTTCATCTTTGCCAGCCTAGGGGATGAGGCAGGTAAGGGGAGGAACCTCAGGGTTGACAAGGCACCTTTTCTTTGTTTAACAGTCTCTGTTTGGGCTGCTTTGCCTGCAACACAGTGGGCCATAGTCCAGTTCACCAATTTACCTAACCTGGTCTATCCTCCTGTGAAAGCAGCTTTCTGCTATAGTACTAAACTGGGGATGCTTCCACCCTGAATATCTAATCTTGTTTATTTCATATACCTGTGTATTAGGCACCTTTGCGCCATTTCTATTTTAGGCCTTTGCCTCTCCCTCTCTATATTGGGGGTTCTGCACCCCCTCTCTATTTTGGGGTGCCATTGCACCTCCCAAATCCTGGCACCTTTGCACCTCCCTATTCTCAGGGTGTCTTTCCACCCCTCCTATTCTTGGGGTGCCAATCTGATTTACCCAAACTCGGGTGTGAGCATTTTATGATTTTGTGTTTCTTTATGCCTTGTCAACCCATTGGTGTAAGCCTGGGGGATTCCTAAGCTTATTCCCGACAATTTTTAAAGTTTTGCTTTTCTCATTCCACCCTTCATTCTACCTGGAAATAATTTTGTGTATGTTATAAGGAAGGATTACATTTTTTTAAATTGTTTTTAATGTTTATTTTTTGAGAGAGAGAGAGGGTGAGTGGGGGAGGGACAGAGAGAAAGACACAGAATCTGAAGCAGGCTACAGGCTCTGAGCTGTCAGCACAGAGACCCAACTCGGGGCTCTAACTCTCAAACTATGAGATCATGACCTGAGCCAATGTCTGATGCTCAACCGAGTGAGCCACCCTGGTGTCCCATAAAATCTGTTTGTTTTCTTTTTTGTTCCCATGTAAATATAGCATTTTAATGTTTTTGGTGTTAGGTCATGGGTCCAAGAACCATTATAAGAATAACAATGAACACCCTGGAATATAGTAGGCCTTATTCTTTGAAAATAGATCTTTGGCTATTACAAATGGTACATTATAGTTTCCAAAGACATGCCATGCTAAGTCTGTATTTACAAAAACTTTAATTAATTCCTACAGCTTTGAAACAATAATGATCATAGATTTGCTCAATCAGTATTAAAATATATATAATTTGATGACAGGATGCTAGTATTGAAATTGCCCATTGATTTTGTTTATTAAAAACTGGTAATTACAGGGGCGCCTGGGTGGCGCAGTCGGTTAAGCGTCCGACTTCAGCCAGGTCACGATCTCGCGGTCCGTGAGTTCGAGCCCCGCGTCGGACTCTGGGCTGATGACTCAGAGCCTGGAGCCTGTTTCCGATTCTGTGTCTCCCTCTCTCTCTGCCCCTCCCCCGTTCATGCTCTGTCTCTCTCTGTCCCAAAAAAAATAAATAAACGTTGAAAAAAAAAATTAAAAAAAAAAAAAAAAAAAAAAAAAACTGGTAATTACAAATTTCATTCTTTTTTTTTTTTTGCTTTACCTATTTTGTTAAATCCAGGGTTTTTTTTAAATTTATTTAAATTCCAGTTTGCATACAGTGTAATATTAGTTTCAGATACACAATAAAGTGATTCAACACTTCCATACATCACTCAGCACTCATCTCAGCAAGTACACCCCGTAATCCCCATCACCTAATTTCCCAGCCCCTGTTTGTCTTCCCATATCATAATGATGATTATATTTGTAATGATGAAGGTAATTAATAATTGTGGATAATAATTAATACATGTTATGTTTAGTAGTTGTCAGTTATCCATCTTAATAATTGCACATATTAGTTCACTTAATCTCCACAAGAACTTTATGAACAAAGCATGTCATTATTATCCCTATTTTATAGGTGAGCAAACTGAGACACATAGATATTAATTGTCTGCTCAAGAATACAAAACCAGTAAGCGCACATTAAAGTTTGGATGTAGGCATCTGGCTCCAGATTTGTATCTTTTCTACTATAATCCAGCCTCTTTGAGTTTAATCACCAATTACCTAGCCCTAGGTATCTTAAATGTCTATCATTTGTTCAGTGATCTGTAATACAACCTCAGTTAAATACCAAGTCCATATAGTATGGTCTATTTTTGAGTAGCAGGAGGACCTTATGCTTGCCTCATCCCTTGAACACAGCTAGATGAATATCAAATCATTCTGAACACCAGGAAATTGACCTGAGGACTGAGAGAATGTACTGCACAACTAGAGGGAGAGAAGAGGCCACATCATGGAAGGTAAGAGGTGTGAAGACATGATGTGGGGGAGGTAAGAATCACTGGTGCTGTGGTGGGGAGGGATCACTGATCAGGGATCAAGGAAAGAGAGAATGGGGTGCATAGCATTGCACAAGAAAAACACTTCCCCAAAACCATTGATGGGGAAAACAAGAGGGGCAGATAATTGAAAGTTCTTACAAGCAACCCAGATCAAAGTCTGTAGGGAGTTGGTTCTCTGGAAAAACAATAAAATTGGTAAACCCTTCACCAGACTTATCAAAAAAAAAAAAAAAAAAAAAAAAAAAAAAGAAAGAAAGAAAGAAAGAAAGAACCAAGTAAATAAAATCACAAATGAAGGAGGAGAGATTACAATCAACACCACAGAAATACAAATAATTATAACAGAACATTATGAAAAATTCTATGCCAGAAAATTAGGCAATCTGGAAGAAATGGATAAGTTCCTAGAAACATATAAACTACCAAAACTGAAACAGGAAGAAATTAAAAAAAATTGGAAAATAACCATAACCAGCAAAGAAATTGAATCAGTAATCAAAAATCTCACAACAAACAGAAGTACAGGGCCAGATGGCTTCCCAGGGAAGTTCTACCCAACACTTAATAAGGACTTAATGCCTACTCTTCTCAAACCTTTCTAAAAATTAAATGGAAGTAAAACTTCCAAAGTCATTCCTAGAGATCAGTATTACCTTGATTCCAAAATCAGACAATTATCCCACTAAGAAGAAAATATAGGCCAATATTCCTGATGAATACGATGCAAAAATTCTCAACAATATACAGGCAAATTGAATCCGAAAGAAAATTAAAAGAATTATGCAGCAAGATCAAGTGGAATTTACTCCTGGCATGCAAGGGTGGTTCAATATTCCCAAATCAAACAACACGATACACTACAGTGATAAAGGAAAGGATAAGAACCATATGATCTTCTCAAAAGATGAAGAAAAAGTAATTGACAAAATACAATATCTATTCTTGATAAAAACCCTTAACAAAGTATGGATAGAGGGAACATACCTCAACATCATAAAAGGCATATACAAAAACCCATGGCTAATAATATCCTCAACAGGGAAAAACTGAGAGTATTTTCTCTATGGTCAGGACCAAGACAGTGATGTCCACTCTCACCATTGTTATTAACATAGTACTGGAAGTTTTAGCATTTGCTGATGCTAAATAAATGGCATACAAATTGGCAAGGAAAAAAAGAAGTCAAGCTTTCACTATTCATAGGCGACAGGCTACTCTATGTAGAAAACTCTAAAGACTCCACCAAAAATTGCTCGAGCTGATACACAAATTCAGAAAAGTCGCAGATACAAAATCAATGTACACAAATGTGTTGCATTTCTGTACACCAATAATGAAGCAGCATAAAGGGATATCAAGGAATCAATCCCATTTACAATTGCAACAAAAATCACAAGATTCCTAGGAATAAACCTAACCAAAGAGGTAAAAGATCTGTGCTATGAAAACTATAGGGCACTTATGAAAGCAATTGAAGGTTACACAAAGGAATGGAAACAAATTTTATGTCATGGATTGAAAGAACAAATATTGTCAAAATGTCTATACTACCCAAAGCAATCTACACATTTAATGCAATCCCTACTAAGATACCACAAGCATTTTTCACAGAGCTAGAAAACAATCCTAAAATCTCTATGGAACCACAAAAGATAATCAAAACAATGTTGAAAAAAAGCAAAACTGGTGGCATCACAATTCCAGACTTCAAGTATATTACACAGCTGTAGTCATCAAGACAGTATGGTACTGACACAAAAACAGACACATAGATCAGTGGAACAGAATAGAAAATTCAGAAAGGGACCTACAACTATATGGTAAACGAATCTTAGACAAAGCAAGAAAGAACATCCAATGGAAAAAAGACAATGTCTTCAACAAATGGTGTTGGAAAAACTGGAAAGCAACACGCATAAGAGTGGAACTGGACCACTTTCTTACAGAAAACACAAAAATAATTTCAAAATGGATTAAAGACCTAAATATGAATAGGAAACCATCAAAACCCCGAGTAGAACAGAGGCAGCAATCTCTTTGAACTTGGCCATAGCAATTTCTTACTAGACATGACTCTGGAAGCAAGTGAAACAAAAGCAAAAATGAATTATTGGGACTTCACCAAGATAAAAAAAGTCTTCTACACAGCAAAGAAAACAATCAACAAAACTAAAAGGCAACCTACGGAATGGGAGAAGATATTTACAAATTACATATGTGATAAAGGGTTAGTATCCAAAATCTATAAGGAACTTCTCAAACTCAACACCTCTAAAAACAAATTATCCAGTTTAGAAATAGGTAGAAGACATGAATAGACATTTTCCCAAAGAAGACATACAGATGGCTAACAGACACATGAAAAAATGCTCAACATCACTTATCAGAGAAATACAAATCGAAACCATAATAAGATACCATCTCACATGTCAGAATGACTACAATTAACAACACAGGAAACAACAGATGTTAGTGAGGATGCAGAGAAAGGGGAACCCTTTTGTACTTTTGGTGGGAATGCAAACTGTTGCCACTCTGGAAAACAGTGTGGAGGTTCCTAAAAAATTTAAAACTAGAACTATTCTATAACCCAGCAATTGTCCTACTAGGTATTTACCCGAAGAATACAAAAATATGGATTCAAAGAAGCACGTGCACCCCAATGTTTATAGAAGCATTATCAATAAACCAAATTATGGAAATATCCCAAATGTCTATCAACTGATGAAGGGAGATATATAATGGAATATTACTCAGCGATGAAAAAGAATAAAATCTTGCCATTTGCAACAGTGCAGATTGTACTAGAGTGTATTAGGCTAAGCAAAATAAGTCAGTCAGAGAAAGACAACTATCATATGATTTCACTTATATGCAGAATTTAAGAAACAAAACAGATGAACATAGAGGAAGAGAAAAAAAGGAGAGGGAGGCAAACCATAAAAGACTCTTAAAAATAAAGAACAGGGGCGCCTGGGTGGCTCAGTCGGTTGAGTGTCCGACTTCGGCTCAGGTCATGATCTCGCGGTCCGCGAGTTCGAGCCTCGCGTCGGGCTCTGGGCTGATGGCTCGGAGCCTGGAGCCTGCTTCCGATTCTGTGTCTCCCTCTCTCTCTGCCCCTCCCCCGTTCATGCTCTGTCTCTCTCTGTCTCAAAAGTAGATAAATGTTAAAAAAAAAAATTTAAAAAAAAAAAATAAATAAAGAACAAACTGAGGGCTGCTGGAGAGGGGATGAGAAGGAGATGGGCTACAAGGATGATGGGTATTGAGGAGGGCACTTTTGATGAGCACTGGGTATTATATTTAAGTGATGAATCACAAATTTCTACTCTTAAAACCAATATTACACTATATGTCAACTAACTACAATTTAAATATAAAATACAAATAAACAAATAACAAAAGATCTGTTAATCCTCTTTAATAGTACCTTGAATATTTTCTACTGTTTATCTAAAAAAGTTCTAGATTTTGTCAAGTGACATCAACTAAAGACATTTTTAAAATATTTTGATTTATAAATTTTTGAATCTATAACCCAATTTGGAGATAATTAACATCTTGACAGTTTTAGTTCTTTAAATCTATGAATATAGGACATTTGTTAATGCATTTGAATTTTTTGACCATGATTTGCTCATTTCCCTTGAAATTTTTTGTGAAATTATTGAGAAAACTACTCCAAAGATTCTATGTGTAGTTGACATTGAGATGAATTGCCTTTTGAACTAAGAATGTGATGTGATCTTGACTTTCAGAACCATGTTAGAATTTGGTTCTGATTACAACTTTTTAGAGAATTCCTCACTCATCAGACCTACTGCTCTACAATGAGCAACTTTTATTTTAATGTTGTTTAGATGAGAAAGTGGAAGAGATTTAGATTCGGTTCTCACTTTCACAGAGATTATAGCCCTATGGGATGCTAGTTTTCTGGAAAAATGGACTTGAATTCAATTTGGGCAGGTGTTGAAATTGTGACCTCATTCCTTTGATGTATACTGAGTCTTGGTGAGCCAAATTTCATCATTTTGTGGCAATGTCTCCAGAACAAAACTGTCAGATGCTGGGTAACCACTTTCATTAGATATTTTAGCCAAGTCATCAAGACTTTAAGAATACTTTTATGATGGGGCGCCTGGGTGGCACAGTCGGTTAAGCGTCCAACTTCAGCCAGGTCACGATCTCGCGGTCCGTGAGTTCGAGCCCCACATTGGGCTCTGGGCTGATGGCTCAGAGCCTGGAGCCTGTTTCCGATTCTGTGTCTCCCTCTCTCTCTGCCCCTCCCCCGTTCATGCTCTGTCTCTCTCTGTCCCAAAAATAAATAAACGTTGGAAACATTAAAAAAAAAAAAGAATACTTTTATGAATAGTTTACATACTCTTAACTGCTGCATTTTTAATTGCTTTCTGGATACTTGGTCACTTCTTTACTATAAACAAAACTCAATTTTATTTATTTAAATAACTTATTACTACCAGCTCTTCTTGAGTATCTTATAACTTTTCCTTTTAAATAAAACATACATATCTTACTCTTTATCCTTTTTAGACACATACTTAAATCCTTATAAACTATTGATATTAGCTTAATTATTGCGAGAAAATCAGAAATATATGACATGGATGTGAGTGGATATTTAATAATAGAAAAACTACATGTGGCATATAACACATGTAAGAAAGAAGCCTAAAAACAGAAACATACTAATTATTTATTCAATAATTTTATATGAATTAAGAGACACAGTTTGAAATCGTTTTTGTAAAATCAAACAAAAACGGGAACCACTCATGCTTTTAATATTTTCAAGGCCAGGGGCATCTGGGTGGCTCAATCGGTTAAGCGGCTGACTTTGGCTCAGGTCATGATCTTGCGGTCCGTGAGTTCGAGCCCTGTATCCGGCTCTATGCTGACAGCTTGGAGTCTGGAGATGCTTCGGATTCTGTCTCCCTCTCTCTCTCTGCCAGTCCCCCATTCACGCTCTGTCTCTCTCTGTCTTTCAAAAATGAATAAATGTTAAAAAATAATATTTTCAAGGCCAAAATTCAGTTGAATTACCCACATATAAAATTTAAATAAAAGAAATTAACATGCAGGTTGATAATTAAAGAGTGAGCCTCTCAGAATTTAGAATAGGTTATGGAGACTATGGAATTGAAAAGAGAAGAAAATATTCTGGGTTTAAGGAACAGAGGCAAAGCCACAGATCTTTCAAATATGATACTAAAGAACTTAATAAAAATATATTTTTTGCCAGCTGTTTGCAGATTTTCTAAATTACAGCAAATGAGTTGTAAAAGCCATGTGCCAGATGGAAAAAGGCTCATATTTCCTAAAGTGTTAATGAAGTTTAGTTATAGCAAGTTAGATACAGGAAAAAAAAATGGTATAAGACATAACGATTTTGTCAAGCCAGCAGCTGTCACAATGAAGTACTCATTTGCCTATATTTGGGAATGTTTCCCATGTTTGTTACCATATTTATTATATAATGAAATACTGAAAAATGTTCACCTTTTATGCCAGTCAGGGTTAATGGATTTCATTTATTTATAAAAAATAATTAAAATATCATGTGGCATTGTACAACTACAATAATCCTAAGAATACCTGAATGGTTTCACAAAGTTTTTCCATTTGATTTTATTTTTTTAGTTTTTATTGAAATTCCAGTTAACATACCGTGTAATATTAGTTTAAGGTTTACAACTTAGTGATTCAACACTTACATGCAGCACCTTGTGCTCATCACAGTGAGTGCACTCTAATCCCCATCACCTATTTCACTCATTCACAGGATTACCCTCTGAAAATATTTAGAGTCGCGTCTAGTAAGAAGTTACGATGGCCAAGTTCAAACATTGAAAGGATTGCTGTGAAATAATAAATGCGTGTTGTTTTAAGCAACTATGTTTGTGGTCATTTGTTACATAGCATTAGATAAATAATACAAGACCATATATGATTCCGCCATTCAGAAGATATTAGAAGTATCAGCAATATACACTAGTGCTGACTGGAGCCTTTGGCAAAGACCTATAAATGCCATCGAGTTGTGATGGCTGGGATTTAAAACTAGAAAATTTATCTGTAGCTACCTCCAGGAGTACTCTCTTTGAAAAGCAAATTATAACCCTTTTTAGGGCTTTAGAAGCGTTTGAATACTCATCAAGTCAGGGTTTACGTCAGAATAGTATTGCAATAGAGAGGATTCACCTCATCAAGCGGAAATGATATATTTAGGACTGTGCATCACGGATGACCACTAGTATTAGTGATCACATAAGGGAACAGGCAGCCAATATCTTTGAGCCCTACATTAATTCCCTCTTAGAAGTTACCTGTTCCATTAATTACAAGGAGTTAAAAAACTCTTCTCTATAGTTAGTTATTAGACGACTCCCAACAAGTATCACGGCTAAAGGTGGAGAACCAACATTCAATCCGGGAAGGCAACTACTTTGTGACCTGTGATAGCTTCATTTGGCTGAAGAAGGAAAATATATATTCCCTAAAGGAGAGCAAAATTAAGAGTGATATTTCTCACTTCATCAGAAGAATAAATAATGGCAAGGTATGGATGTATACTGTTCCTTAGTAGCTAATAGATTGGCTTTATGGTCAGGAAATGGTCTCTAGATGACTGGAGGATTAAAGGAACCCTACTCTGGCACTGGAAGTGATCTCTCAGCTATTTTAGATGAGTAGTAATAGAGAAATTCGAGCAATACAAATTTGGGAATAGGGAGAATCCCTTTCTGAACCTCACTATCAAGCATGTGCTCTATTTGCTTTCTCATTGTCTGTTATGGGACAATTGCTGAACTATCAAAAATTGCACACCAAAGGCATAAGATGAAGTTTGATTCCTTCTAAACATATTTTCAAAAATGCTTGCCATTCAAAACTATTGTTTCCTCTATTTTAAAGGCATATTTTTAGATTTTTAATTTTGAACAAAAATAATGCTACATTTGAGATGGAAGAGTTCTATATTTTAGGTAAAAGAAATTACACCAAATCTTCTGGTATCAGTTTTACCACTACAGATACTACTACTGTTATCTCCCATTTATTTAATATTTGCAATGAGTTGGATATTGTTTAATCACTTCCCTTGATTTCTCTTTAACTAAATTTCACAATTGTTTGAGAGAGTATTATTAATGTCAACACCATAAGTTAATTGACTTTACTGAGGCACACACCTGGTAAATGAGTAAGTGTTTGAACCCAGGCAAGCTGCTTTCAGAAATGGCATTCTAAAGCACTTTGTCATATTGGATTTGGTAATATCAAGACATAATTCCTCTATATCTAGGTCACAGATAATACAATATCGTATATCATTATAAGCTGCTCAAGTATCTAAGGTGTGATCTTGCTCCAAATTTTTTCTGTAGACGTACATAGAAATGATTCTGCTAGAATTTTCTGGCCCATGGAGTCATTTCCTGAGTACATTCCCTCTACTTCCAAACAAACAGTTCTAAGTGATGATTAGGAATACATTTAAAAATGTTAGTTTCTGATACATGCTATGGTATGGAACTCTGAGGGAAAGTATTCTATATTTTTCCATGTGCTACAATATATCCACAAATATTTCCAGAAGACAATTCTAGCTCTACTGGCAGAGAGTGTTGGAGTCAACTGTTCTGTAGTGTTTGGACGGCTTACTACATGAGGTTCAATACTTATTTTGTTTCTCAGTTTTTATAGTAGAATGTCACCTGCACTACAGAAGTTTTCTTTAGCTCATTTTTGATTATGATTTGATTATGATTAAGTAGTTGTGTAACAACAAACTTCGATTATGATTTGATTATGATTAAGTAGTTGTGTAACAACAAACTTGGATGACTTTTGTCCAAGTTCTTGGGAAGTAACCTCTAAACCCTTGGACTTGCCTTGGTCATAAGAATGTCCTTGATTTTCATGGTGGACTTCAAGGGCACCTACAGGTTTATGCTGAGGTGGCTCAGTGGGGCGGGGGGAGGGGGGCTGCATAGTTTGTGCTAAGGAGATGACTCAGGATAGAAGTTGGCCATTCCAGAGAGGAAGACAAATCACGTAAGGCTTAGAGCTTTCTATCACATGATATCAGCCAGATCTCTAGAGAGTGGAGAAGGCCAGAAATTTCAGTTCAATAGCATGATGAATGATTCCATCAACAATCCACAAATAATGAAACTCCAACAAAAACTGTAGAAAATGTAGCCTGGGTGAGTGTCCCAGTTGGCAATGCTGTGTGTTATCACACAGTGATGTGCTGAGAGGTTGTTACCTGACTCCACAGGAGGAGGACAACAGAAGTGTTATGTTTGGAATCCTCCAGGACCTTGCTCTATATGCTCTGCCTTTGGCTGCTCTGATTTGTATCCTTTTGCTGTAATAAAACTGTAATCAAAAGTATAACTCTTTTGGAGTTTTGTAAATTATTCTAGCAAATTATCCAACATGAAGAGGTAGTGAAAACCCTCAAATTTATAGCCAGCTGGTCAGAACTGATTGTTGCCCAGGGACTCTCAAACTTGCAGCTGCTGTCTAAAGTGAGGGCTTGTGGAGGACCATGCTCGTAATCTATGAAGCTTGGTCTAAGCCAAGATAATTGAAGTTAATAGTCTTTGCAACAGAAGAATAGTGAATTTAAACATGTTGATTTTACTTCATAATTTAAAAATATATCAGTGAAATACTGTGAGATATTTAAGATCACCTAAATGCAGTATTGTCTATTATGTCAATATATGTCTAAATGTCTATTATGAGTTTATGTGTGGTGTTTGAATATTAGAATTGTATTAACATTACAGAGAAAAATGTATACATTAGGTTCAAGTATCTCCATGTGTTCAAGCTAAGTGTTGTTGTCGCAGTTTATATTTAATTCAAAACAAGTTTAATTTGTGTCTTCTATACTTAAGTGTTCTTAGAGAAGCTCACAGAAGAACAGAAAGCAGCCTCCACCTACCTTTGGTGCACTTTTGGTGCAGACCAAAGGAATGACACTGGCATCCATGGATGGGACAAAGGAGGCCATGCAAAGCACATGTGGAAAGCCAGGGATATGAATGGCCATTTGTGTAAAGAAGTTTGGAAGTGCCTCTGCTACCAATGAATTCTGTGAAAAGGCTTTGGAAAGAGCAAAAATGAGATGATAAAATGTTTTTTTTATTAGAGAAGCTGTGGACTCATGTTGGTGCTCTGCCATGCACTTGCTATGCAATCATAGCTAAGGCACAGTCCTTAAAGACTTGAGAAAAATACAAAATAATGGGAACCTGAAGATGATAGAGATAGCATCACCCCTGGGCCTTCTTGTACGTCTGTTTATTTATGCTGAATACATCAGGAAGCACTGGTCTCTGTCATTCAGCACATCTTCAGTAATGTTGAGGCAGCTGCGGGAGAATGGAAGGACCAGTTGGCCCACACCAACCTCTCCACAGCTAGAAGTGATCATGAAGTCTTCTGCAGGATCATGTTTGGCATGGGGATTCCTGGTACCCACATATTCATCTTCTAATTTGCACAGTAGGCCAGAGAAGTTCCCAATTTGACCCGTGAAAACTTCAGAGCACTGAAGCCAGGCATTTCTGCTTATTATCATGATCTTGAAAGAGTAGTAAGAGAGAGTGTTAAACAGGAAATTCATTTTGCCTTCTGAAAGGTCACCTCTTTGTTCCTTGAGAGAACAACAAATTTATACCTATTATTAGGATAAAAGGCTCAGAAGCAATTATAAAGACATGAGGTGAAAGAAATGTTTAAGTCATCTTCTTCCATGTAGGAGAGGACTGTGTTTTCACCATGAATGGAATAAATGAAGACATTTCATCATGGATCACAGTCAGCTTCCTAATGGGTGGTTGAAGGCCCCCCAGGAGGAAGCAGTGTAGGCATGCTGGATTTGTGGGGAAGATCCACTCAGTTCATCTTACCTCCAAGAGTTGAGAGCACCCTTCTGACATCCCCAGTCATTAACATAACATTGTTCCAGATGTTTAACAGAACCTATAATTTCCATTTCTACATCTACTGGGTCTTGTATTGATGTTGGCCAGGCTTGTAATTTGTATGGAAAAGAATCTGCTAAAGTCAGAAAGGAGTTGCTCAGCCCTGGTTTGTCTCCCAGTTTCAAAGGAGAATAGGAACATGTTGAAATGATATACAGATTATCAGGACAAAAAGTGGTTAGCTGCCATGTGTTGTGTGCTAGCAGAGGGACAGAACAAACAAAGCTAGCTTTTAAAACAAAGCAAGCAAAATGGAAAAAGTGAACTTGGATTTTTATGTATTTTCCTACTACCATGATTTTGCAGCAAATTTTGGCCTTCTAGATACAGATAAAGGAGGCAGTCTTGTGGCTGGAGACTTTGAGACTTCAAACAAGTGTGTGTGTTAGACAATGGAGACTCATCCACAGAAAAAGCCTTTTGTATGTATGCATGGATATCACCTATGTCAGCTTGCTACCGCAAGAATTCATGTTTCTAGGGAACAAAGTGCTAAAGCTGACTCAGAAAATTGACAATGTTAAGACTAGTTATGCTCTGGGAGCCATTTTTCATTACATCGACTCACTGAACCGACAGAAAAGTCAAGCCTCTTGGTAGCCCAGCTTCTCAGCTTTCTACTGCCAAGCTGCCCTATTCCCCCCTATCTCTCAGTCAGAGCTCAGGTTTACCTTGGGACCTCCTCCCCAAAGTGGTGACAGTCTCCACATTTTATGATAAATAAGTTCTGAAGATCTAATGTATAATGTTGTGACCATGGCTGTAGTTGATAGTGTAGTATTGTGTAATTGAAATTTACTGACATGAAGTGTCGTCATCACAAACACACACACACACACGCACACACACGCACACAAGGATATGCTTGCTAATTAACTACATTGTAGGAATCCTTTTAAAAGGAATACACACATATATCAAACCATCACATTGTACACTTTAAACTTATTATGATTTTATTTGTCAGTTTATACCTCAGCAAAGTTGAAAAAAGTCAAAAACAGAAACAGATATTGCATACAAGAGAGGACTAAGAACGTGTTTGTTGATACACCCATCCTTGCGTTTATGGTACACGTTGCCTCTATCTGTCTATTATACTCCTTAGAGTGGATTTTGAAGCATGGGCAAATGGTTTTGGCTATGTTCCTTCACTTTAATCTTTAAAATGAACAGAAAAGAACCATACATCTTTGTGGAGCTGCCTCCCTAGCCTGGTCTGTCGGGTGGCTGGACATAGGCCTATGTGAGTTTATCCTCGTATTAACTGTTGGAAGGGCCCAGAGTGTAGCCTAACAGCCTGTTCCCTTCTAGCCTCAGGGTAGGGGGCACTTCTGTGCAGACCCACCCCGGGGATGGGCAGGATTCTCTGTGTGATGGTCCTTGGCTTCAGCTTTATCTTCCTCACCTATGTAGCACTGAGATCTCATGGCAGAATGGCACCTTTGTCTCATGTGACCTGAAGAGTGGAGGTGTGGAAGAGGCTCAAGAGGAAGAAGTAAGATGCATGTCCAGTTCTCAATGCTTCCATCTACCAGTTGGCTGTAAGTGGGCCGTGGACCAGATAGGGGCAACGTGAAGTCGTTCAGGCCAGTGACACCCAGCTTCCCCTTCCACGCTGGCACCTCTGTCTCCAGGGTTGTTGCTGCTGTGACAGGGCATTCCTGTGATGCAGGAGTCTTTTACTGTTCTCTCTGCTACCTGCCTGGTTTCTTCCTGGAAGGGTGGACCTCTGCATTCTCTGAATGGGGTCATTCTATAGACTGTCCTGGCTACTCTCAGTGTGAGCCAAGTAAAAGCAACACACACACACACACACACACACACACACACACACGCACTTGGCTCTCTAAGAAAAATGGATCCAGGGGTAGAGTCCTATGAACTTTGTAACTGAACATGTTTATCTCCTCCTTGAGTGTGGACATGCACAATTACCCAGATGTCTGTTTTCCTGAAATCCTTGGCTGTTTCGGTTTGGATTTAACTGACAGAGCTGTCACCATGAACAGTCCTGTGGATCCCAAGGAAGAGGGTTTAGGAGTTGCAAAATATCACTTTGTAAACCCTCATGTGCCCTGAGGCACATGCTTAATTAAAAACAGTGCTTAAATATGGGGGTGATGTTGAGAGTCAATTGTAAGAATATTTATAGTTGTATTGCTTCGGTTTAAAGGTCTTTGAATGACGACATCTCTGTAGTGTGAGTGCTGCGGGGCTCGTGGAAAAATTATGTTCAGACAGTACCTGCTTTTCCAGGGACTGACTCTGTCCCAGTGCATCACTAACCTGGAGCAGCCAAGGAAGGGCAGATGATGCTGCGGACCCCGCTGCACTTCTCATTCGTAGATCCTCATTCAGGGGTCTGCCTGAATCAGAAACCCAAGCATCACCCTCTCTTTACTCTGTCTGCTATCTCTTTTTTTAAAAGTTTATTTATTTATTTTGAGAGGGAGGGGGAATGGGCAGAGAGAGAGAGAGAGAGGGAGAGAGAGAATCCCAAGCAGGCTCCACACTCAGTGTGTGGAGAGTGGGGCTGGAACTCACAAACTGTGAGATCATAACCTGAACTGAAACCAAGAGTTGGGTGCTTAACAGATGGAGCCACCCAGACACCCCACTCTGTCTGATGTCTAAAGGCAGAGTCCATTCACCCACTGGCAAAGGGATATCCTTGATACTTGTCCAGACCCATCCTGTGTCCTGCTGGGCACCCCTGTTCATCAACAGAAGTCTATTCCTTGGGAGACAATGCATTCATTCTGCTTCAATGTGGTTTAGGGTCTTCCCACCTGGCTCTTAGAATCAATCATGCAGTGAATGTACAATAAATAGAATAAGCTGAACCTTGCATATTCCATGCAAAATAAAATGGTTTACAAGGGCAAATAAATAAAGTGTTCTTATAAAAATTTATCAAGCAAGAGCAAACTTGCCAAAAAATGTATTATATGTTGCTTAGTTCTTTAGTGAATAAATTACAGTAACACCTTTAAACAATATGTAAAGGCATATTTTTTTGAGCCTCAACCACATATAACCTCAGGATCTAACCCTATTGCCTAGAGTCTTATATATCACACAAATTTTTACAATTAATAGAGTAAATTAGGGGCACCTGGGTGGCTCAGTCGGTTGAGTGTCCGACTTCTGCTCAGGTCATGATCTCACAGTTAGTGAGTTGGAGCCCTGCATCAGGCTCTGTGCTGACAGCTCAGAACCTGGAGCCTGCTTCAGATTCTGTGTCTCTCTCTCAAAAATAAAGATTAGTTTTTTTTTAATAGAGTAAATTACACAAGGTTTCAAGTGATCAGTTTTACTTTCCATAAGATTTCATAAATATATGTATCAGAAAAGAAAGTAAAACTTAGAGCTACTGATTGTGCCATGCTTTGCCAAAAGAAATGGAGAGTGAGATCACTTGGAACAAAGTTCTTAACTGCTATAGGGTGAACTATGAGAAGTTAAAGTTTTACACACAGAGGAGAATTAAGTTCCCAGATTTCAATGATAGAGTACTTCTATTGTTCAGAAAAGTGATGCAGTAGTTGTCTTTCCTCTATTCCAAAATAGGCTATTAATGCTGCTAAATTTTGCTGAGACATTTCTGCAAGTCAAAGAGCATTCTTCTTCCAACATTAGTTTATATGTGAGAAACTGTTTCTAACATCACCGATTAAAAATTCTTTGGGACAAAAATCTGATTGTTCTGGCATAAGGGAGGTGCCTACTCCTTGGCCAGTTAGGTGTGACTGAACAGCTGGAGGGAAGTCTTTGCAAATCAAGGATTTTGATCCTATCATGATAGCAGTGTTTGAAGTCAAACTCATACTCACCCTTTCAAATTTCTGGTAGCTATGTATAGGAATTTTATTAATATAATTATATAATTGGTAAAGAAATGAAATATTTTTTACTAACGGTTATTAACTGACTTTTCCTCTTTTCATATTTTGGCTATATTGCCTCTAATCATTAATATGTAATAACTGAGAGGATTTAAAGTTAATCTCATATAATCATAGATTTCAAAGGGAAATCTGATATAATCATAGATTTCAAAGGGAAACTGGTGCTGTGTATATTCCTCCTGTTACATGATTTCATTGAACTTTCTGAAAGCTTATTGTCTTCTCTTAGATCACATCTGTACCACCAGCTTATTTCTTTCCCTTAAGATTAAGGATTGCTTTAATAATAGGGCTCCCAAATCCCCAACACAATGTGCATGATAAAATAATGTGGAAAGAGGAGATGAAGTAATCCCTAGAGAAAGAAAACATGTTTTCATATGTGCCTTTTCATTCTACAGCATGTTGGTGAGCAGGACAAATAAAACTGTGTGTGTGTGTGAATGTGTGTATATATGTTTGTTGCTCTTGAGGTAGCTTTCTAAATATTAACATTCAACCTTTGACCCTATCCTATCCTTTAAATATGCATAATTGATGTGGATACACACAGACACACACAGACACACACACACACACACACACAAATATTGATTTGATAGGTGATTTGATTTCATTTGATAGGTCATTGTTAGGAAGCCAATATAAATGTAGCTAATAAACATTCAAATGATCACTGAGATCATGCGATTAAAAAATTTATGTGTGTAGAGGAATCCTAAATTCTTTCTGTAGTTAGCGTAGCTCTCCATAATCCAAAATATAAACCCCTAAATTTCAATGCCTTAACACAAGAGAAGTTTACATCTCACTCGCTTAGCTAGCTAATGTGGGTGGATTCCCGTTTGATGTGAGATTGTCTCCTCTGTAGGGTTATTTAGGAACCAGATTGCTTCCAGATGGTGGTTCTTCTGTCCCCCAGACACTCAAGAGACTTCTGTCCTCAGTCCTCGAGTAGGTAAAGAGAAAGCAAGAGGAAGGTGTTCTGATTCATAGTTCACTTCACCGAGACACATCTTGTTTTACTTTCATGTTCGCTTCCATTGGAGACAGCTCTTTTTACCACCACAGAAAGGGTCTAGGTAATGTCATCTCTTAGCTGAGAAGTCACTTCCCAATGAGAGCTGTATAAAAAGGGGAAAAAAAAAGATTTTGTTGAAAATCAGTGTGCTTCATCCTCCATAAAAATAGCCAGGAAAGTTAAAAGAAGCTTCTCACTTTGGAAAGAGTTAAATAATCTCAACTTCATACAAAGTTTAGCATTCACCAAGTCTGAATCCAAACTTTAAATTTTCTCTCTGATGGGAAATTGTAATGAAGTGAAACACAGATAATATATGGCATCGTTAAGGTTTTCTTAATTAGGAGTTGTTCTGGACTGTAGGCTGTCCCTCAGTAGATAGACAGATACTTCTTCATTTTGCTATTGTATGTGCCAAACTAGAATTTACCATGAAAGTATAATAATAAAATAACAATATGCTAATTAATTAATGTAGTAGATATAAAGGTATTGCTTATAAGTTACACTGTATTGACCGATGCCACAGAATTTGCAAACAAAATCATCTATCACATAGTATGTAATTTATAAGATTAAGATTCATTTAAATAAATATTGCAGATATGTATAATACAGGTCCTTTTTATTGAATTCTTCATAAACACATTTCTATTTTGATTTTATTTTAATGTTTGGATGTATTATGTATTTATGTGCATATTTATATACTTGTTATTATATGTTGTCTCATTATTACTATCTTATGCTCTTTTATACTTCACCTTATTATTACTATCTCTGCTATTGATTAAATTCATTAAATATTACGACTGGGCTGATTTTAGTAGAAATGCTTTGAGTTAATTGAAACCCACTAGGATTTTGGCTTCTAAACTACAGTATGGAAAGTGGTAAATAGACTGCTAAGGAGAGACATAGCAAAAACTCATTAAAAACGCTAATTAGCAAGCTGAATCTTTCTGACTTACCCACTTCACTAATCTGCTAGCTAAACACATCATAAAAATGTTCCTGCGTTGGAAGTGAGCAAATATCCAGAGGAAGGCTGTTTTGAATTTCCAGATTACTTTCAATTAACTGGATGCAGAACAATCTAGAATATGAACGGCTGTGTTATTGCAATTGTATTGTAAGTCCCTAAATGAGCCTTAGTGTCCAGTCACTCTACCTTGGGCAGTATTGACTGTTTCTGTTTCTTCTCACCCGCTCCTTACCCTCTTTCTACTGAATCATTTATTTAGTTTACAGTTTCTGGTACTTTTATTACATCATCTTTCACATTTGTTTTTTACTGCATCTACATTATTACAAATTTTATCTCTTCTATTGGATAGAAAGTTCTGTGGAGTCAGGGATTATATTTTTTTACCTTAAACCTGTTTGGAAGTGTTGAATCTGAGAATAAGTATAGATGCTGCACTAGGTCTTTAAAAATTTGTTCCGGAGGTGGAGGTGGAAGATTATATCTGGCTACCAGTCCTACTGAACACACGTCTTCCTTCCGTGTGTGTGTGTGTGTGTGTGTGTGTGCGCGCACGCATGGGTGTGAAAGAGAGTGTATGAAGGTAATTATATCTTCCTAAAATACATTAGATGAATTTCTTTATTTTAACATCTTGAACAACTGATATAAATAAGATACTGATAAATAAATAAGTATTCTTCACATTGGGAATCTCATGATCTGGACAGTAAAAATGACAATTCATAGGTTCTTAGTCCCTGGCCACAAATCTAAATCTTTATTATGTAATAAATCTAAATTTTTACTATTTATTAATAGCAAAGTTTGCATTATATTTTAAATTTATATGTCTATTTATGTTTTATTTCTCAATTTGCTTTGGCCTCTCTCTCTCTTTCTCTCCCTGTATATAGATACATATAGATATAGATATATAGATATAGATAGATGATGATATAGATATATAGATATATAGATCAGATGATATAGATATAGATGATATAGATATAGATATAGGTATAGACAGATAGATATAGATGATGATTCAGATATAGATATTGACCAATGCCTTAAAACTTTAAATTTTTAGTAAATTTTCCTGAAATCTTGAAAGAAAAATGAGACATAGAATGATCTGAAACAGCTCAGGTGGGTAACATGAGATTTTAATTTTAGTAAATTAAAGGACAGGACCTTTATAGGAACAAGTCATTTGAGATCATGGGCCTCATCATCTGGAGTTACCAGATTGATATTTAACCGGACGCGTGAACACCTTGGTGACTAAAACTATCATGAACTCTGCAGCTGTCATTTCATTTCCCTCAGATAAATAGCCAGAAGTGGTACTGCTGCATCCTACTGTGGTTCTATTTTTTTTTTTTTTTTAGAAACCTCCATAACTGTTTTTTACAGTGGCTCTATCAATTTATATTCTACCAACAGTGCACTAGGTTTCCTTTACCCGCATGTTCACCAACAATTTTTGTCTCTTGTTTTTGGATAATAGACATACTTCCATGTTTGAGGTGATATCTTATTGTGGTTTTGCTTTTTACTGGTGATTAGGGATGCTGAACATCTTTTCATGTACCTTGCCTGAAGGGACAAATCCATAAATATCTTGCTGAGGCTGACGTCCGAAACATTATTGCCTATGTTTTCTTTTAGTAGTTTCTGGTTTCAGGTCTCACATTTAGGCCTTTATATATTTGTATCTTGAACCTGTTTTCAATTTCATTGAATTTTTTCTTTGCTATCTGACAAGCACAAAAATTATTTGTTATATAACACATTTCCATTGGGTCTTTTATCATCTATCTATCTATCTATCTATCTATCATCTGTTTTCTTCCCTATGCATCATGAATGCTGTTACCTTTTATCTACTAGATTGTTTATGTATATATATATTAATCATTTTAGGTACAGATGTGATCATTCCAAGATATATGTTACCTATTTTGTTTTATTGACTATTTCCTTTCTTGATGATGAGCCATGCTGTGTTTCTTCTTTCATGCTTCATAATTTTTTCACTTGATTTCCAGGCATTTTGGAATTGAAGTAGGTAATATTTGTGTACAGAAATTTAAGGTGTTCTCATCTGTCAAGTTGAAACTTCTTTGAGGCAATCAAGTTTATGCTGAAATACTTCTATTTTTTATTATCATTTTCATTATTGTCATCATCATCACTTGGCTTTTGTTAGATTCAGGTCATTTATTGCATATTTCAAATTATTTGAATTCAGGACCAGAAGCTTCTATTTTTGCTGGATATCTATTTCAATTAGCTTTTCCTGCCTTCATCTTTCAGCTAGCCCTGGGCAATTGCAAACTAGGAGAGGTGTCTCTTTTTTCTCAGTTCTCCTTCTCCTCTTCCACATGTCGATATCCAGTATTTGATACTCACTATAAGATTCAGGGAGAAATTTCTGTTATTAATGGGTCCCAAGACTGGTATTTAGCCCGGTCTCTGTCATTTCTCCTGCTATTTCCCCACATGTGGAAGGCTGCTGGGTTAAGTAAATGCCTGAAGTGTCTATAGTGTTTATCTTAGTTTTCTACCTTGCCATAATAGTTCTTTAGGTCTGATATTTATACCTCACAGGGGGTTCTCGCTTGGGGTCCTGCCTTGTCTTCAGTCTCTCTGTGAGCACCTAGTGAAGACCAATGGAAGTAACTGTCTGATTTTTCAAGTCTGACCTTGAATCTACTACTCTAGAGAATGTTTACTCTTAAGCTAGCTCTCATTTTGCCATTAAAGGGTCATTAGCATGCTCATCTGATTTCTTCTTACCCCGCTCTCTTTTTCTTCCATCTATTGCTCCCCCAAAGGTAAAAACAGGTGTGGGCCTCTTTGCTGACAAGATGTATGCATCGAATTGGACGCTAGTTCATTGGTTTTCTTCATGGCGCGAGCTCTCTTACATGCTTTGAAATGGTTTTGTTGGTTTTCTAACTTGTTTGCACTGTTAGAGAGCATTCCTAGTTCTCTTATGACTACCTACATAATAGCAGGATGTGAACTTTCTCTCTGCTTCATTTGTGATAGAATTCTTAAGATTATGTCGCAATTCACTAATGTGCTTGTATGCAGTCTATTGTTTCTCAAATCCCCAACAGTATGCATTATATAAATCTTATTCAATATTTCTAATTTTTCAAAATGTATTTACTTAGCTCTGCTCATATATGTGTAATTTTTCATTTAATAATGTCTGTCTATAAATTTTAGGACATATCTTTAATTCAATCTTTGCAAACATCTTAAATAATTTTAATATCTTTTTCAGTTAAGTGACATTATTATTTCCTGTTGTGAATTTGTATTTTAATTATAGAATTCATTAGCTATCTTTCTTAGAAGTAGGTTTGTCTCTTACTTATAGAACTTTTTTCTTTTCTTTTATTTAAAATGTCTCCTTTGCATCATCCATGCTCCCCCACCCCCTGCCACATCCTTCCCTTCCTCCGTGTCTCTAGTTCTCTCCCCTAAATTTAATCCAGGAGCCTGGATCCGGTTTCTCATCAGTGTATGAAGTGTCGTTAGTATTTTTTTTATGCTTCAAGAGACAAATTTCTGGCCACCATTGCACGTGTGGGACTGACGCCTCTTTAGACAGTGGCATAAATGTGCTCATTATTTTTTGACTTGTGCTTTTTTTTGGTTTTGTTTTTGTAGATACTTAGCTGTTTTTAGGAGCTTGGATTTGTAATTATTTCATGTATTATCTATCACTGTAATATACTTACAGAAAAAATGATTATCAGTGGGTGGACTCATAGCACTACTTTGGAGGCACTAACCATCCTTCTATGTTTTAACTATTTTTTCCAAGAATCTCCACAGGAATTGTCTTAACACAATTTTTTGGTTGTTTTTTTTTCCTCCTAACACAATTTATAATCATTAGTTATATATATACACATATACACCAGCCACAGAGTCTGAACATAATAAAACATAATGCTATAATGCCATAGAAAGGTCAAGGCTCATGGAAAAGCAGACTAAATAAATGCTGATTACACAAAATGTTTGTTCTTCTCTCTGATTTTTTTTTTTTTAAGTAGGCTCCATGCCTAATGTGGGGCTTGAACTCCCAACCCTGAGATCAAGAGTTGCATGTTATACCAAGTGAGCCAGCCAGGCACCCCTGATTTTCTCTTTGCTATGGTCATATGCAAGAGCATGTGGGCAAAAAATGCTAGTTAATTTCTTTACCTTGCATTAGACATTTGACTCAATGCTGCTCCAGTGCCTCCTGGATAATTTAGAAAAGTTTGATAACTCCAGTGAAATGGCCATTTTAGTTTTCTGAAGCTTCCATAGGCAGAGGCATCAATTTAGGAACACCCATGAATAACTTTTCTTTTTTAATTTTTTTAATGTTTATTTATTTTTAGAGAGAGAGAAACAGAGCATGAGTGGGGGAGGGGTAGAGAGAGGGTGACACAGAATGTGAAGCAGGCTCCAGGCTCTAAGCTGTCAGCACACAGCCCGACGTGGGGCTTGAACCCATGAACCATGAGATCATGACCTGAGCTAAAGTTCTACACTTAACCAACTGAGCCACCCAGACACCCTGCCCATGGATATAACTTATGAAACAGTTAAAAGCTAGTGTGAGATCTTGAAACAAAACCCCAAAAAGATGTATAACAAACAAACATTTATGAAAATAATTTAAATCTTCTACTTACACACAAATGCTTTGATTTTCACCCTGAATCTTATACTATTTCCTGAATTGAATCTCTGAATATGTGAGCATATATATTCACTAGGTGATGAAATAACTAAAAAAAAAAAGATTGAGATAGTAAGCTGTATGAAAATTCAGATATCTTACAAATCTTTAGAAAAGGTGGCATGTGTTTCCAGTAAATAAGAGTTAAAATTTATAGTCTATAAGCAGGGAAACTGAAAAGCTCAAGAAAGTGAATAAAAATCATAACACAAAAGGACTAAAATGTACATATAACTAGTCAGAAAACTTTAATAACATACACTCCTCATTATCCTCATTTTTTTCCTTTACTTCATCTACTCTGAAAAACAACAGAAGATCACATCAATATTTTAGACATTATTCTCTAACACATACTCAAATTGTTTTCTGTTACTTAGCATTCAGCTGAAATTCATACCCAATAAAATCTAAAATAGGTTAAAAAGCACGGAAACACACTCTGGAATTAATATTACAAATTAAGACCCAACAGAGTTCTAAAGATACAGATGAAAAATGCCAGAAGAGTACTTCCACTTTTGTCCTAGTGTGAATTTAAAGTACAAGACATTCTATTTTATTTTATTTATTTATTTCTTTTTTATTTTTTTTTTTAATGTTTATTTATTTTTGAGACAGAGAGACAGAGCATGAACAGGGGAGGGTCAGAGAGAGAGGGAGACGCAGAATCCGAAGCAGGCTCCAGGCTCTGAGCTGTCAGCACAGAGCCCTACGCGGGGCTCACAGACCGTGAGGTCATGACCTGAGCCGAAGTCGGGCGCTTAACCGACTGAGCCACCCAGGCGCCCCAAGACATTCTATTTTATATTAAAACACCAAAATTAGATATTATGACACATTATGGTAGCAACCCCTAGCTGTTCATACCCCATCTCTCCATGCACTTGTGCCGTCCCCTCCTGCTCTGAACCTAGGCTTGACCACGTGACTTGTTTTGGCCAATGTGACAATAACAAATCCACTGGGAGCAAAAACTTTAAGCTTGCTGGCTGGGCTTGCTGTCTTGATACTCATGCACCACTTCTTCCAACTGGGTGAAAACAGCTGAGCTAATCTGCTAGAGAATGAGAGATATGGTGGGCAGTAAACAAAGTCTATATTCCTGACTAAAATAAAATATTCTGTATCCCACTGGGCATGAATAATCAACAGGAGACAGTTGGTACCCTATTTGCTGAGGAGCTGTAAGGTGCCTAATATATACCCTAACATGGGCTAAATGCACATATTCAAGTATTCATTATCTGGAATTTTTGGTGCCAGGGATATAATAAGATGAGCCATAAGGTATATACAATATCTGGGGAGAAAGAAAAAGCACACAATGTAATTGGATAAAAAAGCAGAGTGTAAAAGCTAATAGGTTCATTGTAGGTACAATGGAGGTAACAATGGCAAAGGATATCTCACATATCTTTATCTCCAAAAAGCAAGTAAGAGGATAGATCAAATAATGAAGGTGAAAACAGTTCAGCAAAGCTCGACTTCATTCTTTCCAGGCAAAAGTGAAATGGTTTTAAAAATAATAATATTAATGATTTTTATATTTTATATGCCTCTTTGGTAGTATGAAAATTACTTTATACATGTATGTTACACCAAGATTTTATGTTACACAAATATAAAAGCTATATTTTGATCAAAAATATAATCTTATTCAAAGCTCAGAGAAATTTAACTTCTTTTGATAATTATAAGAATGGAGGATATGGAGAAATGTTAATGCCTAAATCAATTATTTGTATTTTTAACAAGTCATCTGAAATGATAGAAATGATAACTCTAATGAAAACAGAAATTAGTCATAAAGAAATAGATATTGGTACCGAATGGGCATTACAGGTTGTCCTGTTTCACAATATTTCATATACGGGGACTACACCATACAGAACAATGGGGGACTTTTCAAGTTTGTATTAAAGTAATGACAGAGCTTGTCTGCTCACTCCTATCAAATTTTGTTTCAGATTTCTTTAATGTGTAACCCTTTAATAGCCTGAAATATGAGCAAAGCCCTTTACAGTTTGAGTATGATGCCCTAATTTCTGTAATTTAACTGTTTGAATATTTTTAAATGGCCTTTAGACTCCAGAAATAGATTTCAAGGCACAAGGAGATGTGTCGCTTGAAACCAGCAACTTAATCTTTCTTGGCTCTCACAGACCTGATGAGCACTCATATTGCGAGTTGGCTTAACTGCAACATTTAAATGAAGCTAGCCAACTGTTGTTAAAATAATCTGCTTTTGCTTTTGACATTCCTTCTGCTGTTTTTATGCCTGCTTAGTGCTCTGAGGTCCGGGTGACAATGATCCAGACTTTTCTAAACCAGTAAAAGAAATTCATTTCTTATAATGAGTAAGCCCAAGTGCTTCTACATAGGATTGTTCAACTCCTACTGCCTGTTTTAGAAGTGACTTTGGTGAACCAGTTTTATGTGTCAATATATTCTCTGTAAACACAGCGGTAGAGAGAGCAAAGACAATACTTATCCAGCACTATAACTAGAGCAGGAGAAATTCTTTGGGCAACAAATGTACTTGTAGCTTAAGAATGTGTGTTAGAAATGGAAAGGCACTAACTCTACATTATAGTTTCTAAGCAAAGGTGACCAGATGTTCTACTTTGGCTGATTAATTTGTTTATTAATTTAATATCCTCGTAACTTGATTGTTTCTCAATGTTTATCTACTCATTTTTTTATTAATCTACTTAATGTTGTGTATGTAAAATATATATTTGAAGTAAAATATTATTAGTTACTATATTCTAATTTACATTTTTATTTTCCACCTGCTAATTTTCTAGTAATCACCATGAAATCAAAGGGTATTTTGTGGGTTTTTTGTTTGTTTGTTTGATTTCGTTTGTTTGTAAATGAGATGGTTCTAAAAATTACTGTTAGGTGTCATTTCTGATAGTACTTAATAGGCAAGTCCAAAATTTAAAACTGTGTAGCTCTTTATAAACAAATCTATCTCTTTACTCACAGAAAATAACTACCCTCAGGAAGTGGAACTTTTTGTCAGTATTTGTTAAATCAGATATAAGCAAAAATGCACAAAGAGAGAGAATTTGACATTGGAGTTGTTAAATTGAGTGAAATCACTAAATGATCATTCTCATTTATTTATTTTATTTAAACAAAACAGATGTACTTTCAACATCCAAAACAAAACAAACAAACAAACAAACCCAGAAAACAGCACAATAAAAGACACGTTGACAAAGTGTATCATCTGTAAAATAAATTGTGTCAGCAGTCTTCAAAAATTAAAGCAACCAAAATGCATATCTCATCTTTTGAAAAGGTAAACAAAGTTTCATATTAATTAATTATTAATAATATTAATAAATATTTTTGTTTTTTATTAATTTTAAGTTTATTTATTTATTTATTATTTTTTAAATGTTTATTCATTTTTGAGAGACAGAGAGAGACAGAGCACGAGCGGGGGAGGGACAGAGAGAGAGGGAGACACAGAATCTGAAACAGGCTCCAGGCTCTGAGCTGTCAGCACAGAGCCCGACATGGGGCTCAAACTCACAAACTGAGAGATCATGGCCTGAGCCGAAGTCGGACGCTCATTCGACTGAGTCACCCAGGCGCCTCAAATTTATTTATTTATTGAGAGACAGAGACAGAGTACACGAGCAGGGGAGAGGCAGAGAGAGAGAGAGAGAGGGAGAGAAAATCCCATGCAGGTTCCATGCAGTCCGCAGAGAGCCTGACAGGGAGCTAGAACTCACAAATTCTGAGATCAAGACCTGAGCCAAAACCAAGAGTCAGCCATCCAGGTGTCCCAAGCAGTAAACTATTTATTTAAATTAAGACATGGTTATAAGGTGCAATATTAGTCATAGAGTTGACATACTTGGGGATCTGTATTAATTGTTCCATGATCACAATAAAATGAAAACTATAAAAGTACACACTTATTAAATGAGTGTGCATTATATGGTTCCAAATTTAAGAAGAAAACGACTAAAGATAAACAATGAAATACATAGACCAACTTCAGATTATATTTCAAATTCTTTAGTATATTCCACATATAGTTTGTAAATTTTATTATTTTCTAAATGCTGATTTATTTATTTTGAGAAAGAGAGAAAGAGAGGGTAAACAGAGGAGGGCAGAGAGAGAAGGAGACAGAGAATCCCAAGCAGGCTCCCCACTGTCAGCACAAAGTCCAACATAGGGCTTAAACTCATGAACTGGAAAATCATGACCTGAGCCAAGATTAAGAGTCAAATGCTTAACTGACTGAACCACCCAGGTCCCCCTACAGTTTGTAAATTTTGATATTATCCCTTATATTAATTAAACTATAATGGCTTTTGAACCATAGTGAATTGACAAGGCAAATTTAAATAATAAAATGACTAGATAAGTGTGTATTAAATTAAGTCAATGGCAAGGAAAAAAAATAATGAAAGTTCTACACTTTTTTAGTTTTAAAGCTGTAGCATTTTTTCTCCAATGCAAAGTTAATTTATTTATACCTGTCAAGTTTTTTGTTTGATGATTTATTTAACTGAATGCTATCTAATTCACACTATCTATGCTTTAGTATAGGTACCCTCTTCAATAATAGAAGCTAAAACACGAGGGCTTCCATTCACAAAATTTATTAATAGAAATAAAACATATTTAATAAACAATGAGTGAAAATATAAGTATAAAGCTAATACTCTCTGATCTGGCTATATAACAAAAATATCTATATAAAAATTATTATACATGTATTCCATAATTTCTGGATAACATTCCTCAGTCAGTATGTTTTGGTACATCTTAAATAATGAGTGAAACAAAGAAAAAAAATGTGGAAGTTTAGGTACCAAATAAACAGTTGTCTTTTGGTAAATATTTTTCCCACTTTATTTTATACTGATCTATATTATCTGATTTTTTTTCTGATAAGCATGCATTACCTTTATCATGAAAAAGGTCTATTTCCAATTTAGAAACAAATGAAGGCAATATCTCTTATTTCTTAAAAATAATGTTCAGGGACACCTGAGTGGCTCAGTTAATTAAGTGTTCAGCTCTTGATTTTGGCTCAGGTTAGGATCTCACAGTTCGTGGGATTGAGTACTGCATCAGGCTCTGTGCTGACAGTGCAGAGCCTGCTTGGGATTGTCTCCCCCCTCTCTGTCTGCCCCTCCCCTTGCATGTGCTCTCTCTCTCTCTCAAAATAAATTAATAAATATTAAAAAAAAACAATGTTCATTGAATTATTGATCTATTCAAAATTGAGTTGAGTAAGATATATAACACTAATTTGTAAGAGCTGGAAATATTAGGTTAATTATATGAGGTATCTATCATAAATTTAGGTCTATTGAGAATTTCCAAATTGTAAGATAAAACCAATTTTTTGCAAATTATATTTTACTCTTCATTCACATGAACAGTTTGGAGTTGCTTTCTTTTTATTTCTTCTTGGTATAAAGGTGACAATGCATATTAACAATGACTGTTTCTGAGTTTCACCTCTTTGCCTTACTCACTACTTCTTTGTAATACTTAGAATGCACCCTTCTTCAAGAAGCCGAAAACAAAGAGGGAGGCAAACCATAAGAAACTCTTAACTATAGAGAACAAACAGAGTTGCTGGAGGGGAAGTGGAAGGGGGGAATGGGCTAGATGGGTGATGAGTATTAAGGAAGGCACTTGTGAGGAGCACTGGGTGTTATGTGTAAGTGATGAATCACTAATTCTACCCCTGTAACCAATACTATCCGATATATTAGCTAACTTGAATTTAAACAAAATCTTGGAGGGATGCCTGGGCGGCTTAGTCAGTTAAGCGTCCTATTCTTGGTTTCAGCTCAGGTCACAATCTCAGGGTTTGTGAATTTGAGCCCCTCATCAGGCTATGAGCTAACAGTGAGGACTCTGCTTGGGATTCTCTCTCTCCCCCTCTCTCTGCCCTTCTTCTGCTTGTGCTCTCTCTTTCTCAAAATAAACAAATGAACGTTAAATAAATAAATAAATAATTGGAAGAAAAAAACTTAAATTTAAAAAAGAAAGTAAGGGGCACCTGGGTGGCTCAGTCGGTTAAGCAGCCGACTTCGGCTCAGGTCATGATCTCGCGGTCCGTGAGTTCGAGCCCCATGTCGGGCTCTGTGCTGACAGCTCAGTGCCTGGAGCCTCTTTCAGATTCTGTGTCTCCCTCTCTCTGACCCTCCCCCATTCATGCTTTGTCTCTCTCTGTCTCAAAAATAAATAAACGTTAAAAAAAAATTAAAAAAAAAAAGTAAGAACTTTACTATGTGGCTTAAACAAAAGTGATATGTTGTCTCTAGATAACAAAATATTTGAAGTAATATGATTTATTATTTTTTAATGATTTTAAGGTATAATCGATATATTAAAAAACTGCATATTTAATAGTTAGAATTTGAGGAGTTTGGGCATATGCATAAACCAGTGAAACCATCACTATGATCAAAGTAATACGTATATTCATCACCTGCAAACCGTATTTCCTCATGCCCCCCACCTCTTTTTGACAGGGGTGGGAGGGGTAAAAAAACACTTAACATGATATCTACACTTTTTTATAATATTTTGGTGCCTCAAAGAGTATTAAGTATAACACAGACACTATGTTGTAGAGCAGATCTCTAGAACTTATTCGTCTTGTACAACTGAGTGATTCAGAGCTTCAAGGGCAACATTTCATGGTTTGTGTGGCTTTCCCCACATTTATCCTGCAACATCAGTCATCCTATTCATATTCAACACAGGAAGAAGGGCAAATGAGATGGCATCAGCAAAATCACAGCCTTGCATCAGGAAAGTAAAAGCTTTCCTTGAAGCTACCCACTTGTTTTACTTTTGTTTTCTAAAGTAAAAATTGTTTTATCGGTCATTCCTAATAGCAGTAGAGACAGAGAAGCTAATATTGGCTTTTCTAATCTCTGGAGTAAAGTTGGCAAGGAAAAGTCATTAGGGAATGGGTGTTGAATTAGAATATTTCTCTGAGGTTATATTTCTTATTTCTTTTCTTAAATGTTGTGTCTTTCTTAAATTTTGCTTGGCTGTAGTTTTTTTTTTCTTTTTTCCATCAGTTCTCATGTGATACAACATTCACTCCTTATGCAATCTCTGACATAATCATCTACCCAATGTTACCTCTTTCCAAAACCATACCCATACCTCACCTCTGAGTTCTATATCCATATGCAAATATACTGTCAACCAGACTTTTTCCTCTAAATAGTGTATATATTAGGTGTACCAGACCACTCAGTGTGCAACCATTTTGAATAACTGCTAACAAATCCTGTGACTCCCAACACACACGTATACAACAACTACAACAACCAACAGCAAGCACCAGCTGCAGACAATAAATCAGTTCAACCCATGTGAATTGTTAGATCAAAGTTAGAAATCCAGGCTTTGACATTGACTCTTCCATGCTCCTTACCACTCATCATAATGTACTTATCAGACCTATTATTTGACTCTGTCCTTTCTTCTCTGTTATGTATATAATTACATTAATTTAGGTTCCTGTTTTCTGACAGTTAGACTATTGCAAAATCCTCTTGGCTTCAAACCTCCAGTATCTTTATTCCCCAACATCTCTTTGAATAATACCATGTGTGTATAAAAGGCTAATAATGCTCCTACCTGTTGATAACCCTTTCTTTGATTCCTAGTACTGAGTACAAATGCCTCAAATATCATTTGCTGTCCCTTTTTCTCACCTATCCCCTTCATTGCTCTGGCTATACCGAACTTGTTTGTAATTATATGCAAGTTTGTGCGAATTGGAATACACAGTTGGTCATGGACTCTAATCATCCATCTGCTTGTGAATTCTGGTTTATTCCATATCACCCAAAAGTGTGTCATTTGTCTTTTTTTTTTTAAATCATTTTCTCCATGAAAGTTGTACCTCTCTACCTACTTGGTTAGCATTCCACCATGCCATGCTTTTATTGGAACTGACTCATTTAGTTACCCTCTGATTTTCATACTAGAATGTGAGCATCTTGATGGCAGTAAATTTTGTTTCCCTTTGAATCTTCAGGGGCTAGAGCCTTACAGAGCATGCAGTCTAATAGGACTGGTGGCCTTATTTAAAAAGAGTGAGAGAGGCATCAAAGAATGCTCTTCTCCCCTCTCTGTGACTCTGTACATGCACAGAGGAAAAACTACGTGGTGACGCAGAGAAAAGGTGCCATATCTAAGTCAGGAAAAGAACCCTTGCCAGACACCAACCTTTTTGGCAACTTGATCTTGGACCTCCAGTCTCCAGAATTTGAAGAAAATACGTGTTTGTTGTTTAAGTCATTCAGTCTACACTATTTTGTTATGGCAGCCTGAGAAGACTAATATAATTTGTGAATCATTTGTCCATTTAAATTTACTTCGTGAGTAGCATAGATTGTGCTAGTAACATTCATCAGAGACTTGATCTTTCATGAAAAAGCAAAATACACAGCGATTGAGTTCATAGGAATTACAATATAAGGAAGTTTGCATTGCATTTATACAGCAGAAGACAACAATGTAAATTTAATATCTAGAATAAAAAACTCTAAGTGTCTTTTAATGCAAAGGGCTCAGAAAGACTAGATATATCAATAATTCTTGTTCACACTGTAAAGGCTTTTCTTTTGTGGAATAGAGGTTGATAATATGCCTTATGTAAATTACTTTACATTTAAATATAGTTGATTCCTTATTAAATTACTATTTTATACAATCATACATCTACAGTTAAACTCTATATTTAATGAATCTGAATATTATAGATTTTGTTCTCTGTATTGACTTTTCCTTTCCTTTATAAGTATATTTTAATTATATTGATTAACAAAAACAAAAACACAATGAATTGAACAAGTTAAAAAATTCTTAGCAAATCCACACACTAGGATAATAAGGGATTTAAAGAGATTCTACTGAGAAAAGCAAAGAAGATTAAGAATTTGAAACATTTTAATCTATGTGGGAAATTACTTGAAGTGCATTTTATGGTTATTATTTAATTGCTTGAAAATTTTAAAAAAAGCGTAAAGAAATATGACAATTAGAATAGGTGCTAGAATTTCAGCAAATTTCCTGGGATTGAATTCAGACTCTGCTGCTTATTTTCTTTATGACTTTGGGCAATTTATTTAACCTCTCTGAACTTCAATTTTTTGCATTGTAAAAAAGGAATAATTATTAGATTCACCTTCAAAGGTTGATGCAAAAACTGCATGAGCTAACATGTACAATGCTTGGCATAATACCTGACGTCTAATAAAACACTCAATGAAAGTTGGCTATCTAATTATGCTAGTAGATATTCATAACTCATTTTTATTTGGTATTCAAAATGAATTTAACACATTTACATTGGGCAAATAAAAATATACCTACTTGATATATATAATAAATTTCAGAGATCTACTAGTTCATTCCATCGCTTATATGGTCATCTGAGATTTTGCACATAGGACCCCTAACAAAAGAGGTTTTATCTATAAAGCTAATATTATACAACACCTTTCTGATATTCTGCGAGGAGCAAAGAGTTTATTTTCTACCAAGATGACAAATACTTCCAAAATACACAGTTTTTGTATAATACAGATAAGTCATTGAAGTAATTAGATAATTACCATGTTATCTTGATAGCCATTTATTTTTTCCTTTTTTAATGTTTTATTTATTTTTGAGAGATAGAGAGAGAGAGAGAGAGCATGAAGAGGGGAGGGGCAGAGAGAGAGGGAGACACAGACACAGAATTCAAAGCAGGCACAGAGCCCAACGAGGGGCTTGAACCCACAAACTGTGAGATCATGACCTGAGCCGAAGTCGGACGCTTAACTGATTGAGTCACCCAGGTGCCCATCCCCTTTACTTTAATGGCAATTTATTTTCTTAAATACACACACACACACACACACACACACACACACACAACTAAAACTAAACATCCCCCAGAATAAGCAGCCAACAGGTGACAAGTCACAGAGCAATTTAAAAATTTGTAAAAAGATATATGAAGTCACATTTTCTTAAAAGGAAGGCTTGAGTGTAAATGTCATTTGTACTCCAATAAAATATTTAGTTTGTTTTCTTCTTAATATATACAAACACTTGCTAATTTGACAATCTAAGAGATGCTTTAGAATTCACAAAATTTTAAGTTGGTTTAGGGATCAATATAAATGGAAACTTCTAATTTTTGAAAAATAATACACAAGTTCCTCAGTCAAGAACCAAAATAATAATAATAATAATAAATTAAAAATGGCAGCCATTGTGGTGAGGAAAAGATATTATCATTAATTACTTTTCAACAGCAGTAGCAGTGTTTCAAGGTTGTCTGCTGCCTGCAGATTTGTTAGCTCCTTCATGGAATGTGTCACAAGGGAGGTATTTTTGAAGCAATAACAGGACTGTGTGAAAAAACTCAATATGATGCATGAGTGTAATCTCCTCCTTGCAGATGTTAATTCCCTGTTTGTTGCAACTAGAAAGCAGGTGTCAACATATTTGTGAATGCTCTTTCCTGCTGGACACGACACAGGCAAGTTGTGAAAGATTCGCATAATAAGCCACATGCCATTGATATGTGATAAAGCTCAACAGTTCAAAAGTCTTTCCAAATGCAAGAGTGATTTCAATAGTATTCAATCACCTTTAAACTGAAAGATGAAATGCAACAATTGAAGTCGAGTGTGTGCTCTGAGTGGGCAGGTAAGATGTTTCCCCCATCACATGTTGTGTCTGATGAAGTCTCAACAAAAGCAAATAATAGATTCTATCACTTTCAAAAGTGAATTCAGTGTCAAAAATATGAAGTTTCTTTTTTTAAATAGAACACTTTTTAATTAAAAAAGATCATGATAGTAAAAGGAAAACTGAAGAAAAAATTCACTCTTCAAGGTCATACAGTATAACTGTCATCTGAAGATGACAGAAATGAGCAAAATGTATCTGAAAACATAAAAATCAGAGTCAGAAATATAAAGTTTAATGTTGTTACAGAACAAACAAATAGGTAATGGAAGTGTATAGCAAAAAAATGTTTTTTATCTTAAGAGAATTGAGTTTTCAAGATCAATATAAACTTTCAAACTGACAATTCATGGTAAACTATAGTACTTTTTTTTAAATCAACAGATGAGCTTACTCACCTAAAATAATGATTATTCTATATGAACAAATGTGGATGAAAATGAGTTTTCTAAATGTGATGAAATTCTAATTGTTCAAATACTAACTTAAACACATTTTCCATGTACTAAGAACTTCTTTAGAATTGTGAATATAAGAAGTAGAGAGGACTAATGCTTATTTTTTAGAATGTGTGAGACAGTTTTATAAACCTTGGATGTGTAAAATAATTTAATTTCTACACAAACTCTAATATGCTCTTATTTTCCTTCTTTGGCACATGAGAAAGAAGAAGCATTAGAGAGAAATCTTGTAGCATTCCCAAGCAGTTAACTTGTGCCACATCTATTTGTCTCCAAAACTGCCTTCTAAATTTTTTTGGTATAAGACAGTCTTAAAGATGTATAAGTCAAAAGAAGAGGTTTTTCTTTCCTTTTTTTTCCTTTTTGTTTTTGTTTCTTATTAAGGGAATGCACCTCTTGTTTAGATTTGAGATGATAACAGGAAACAATAGGAGCAAAACAGCTGAGGGATAAAGAATAGAGGGAGGAGTTATGATGATGGAGAAGTAGGGGAACCCTGGGTTTTCCTCGTCCCTCAAACACAGGTGTATTGATCAGATCACTTGGAACACCCAGGAAATTGATCTGCAGCGTGGAAGAAGGATCTCAACGGCGTGGTGGGGGGGGGGGGGGGCGGGGAGACAACTTGGCAGGAGTGAGGTCGTGGAAGTGAATTGGGGGAGACAGAAAAAGGCAGTGCCCCCAGAGGGGAGGGAACCCTTTCCATGGAGAGACAAAATGGAGAGAAAGAAAGAGGGGTTGAGACAGTGCAGCATCAAGCTGCCACAAGAGCAAAACCTCTCTCGACCATGGACTGGGGAGTGAGAGGTCCTGGTTGTCCCAGTTTTTTTGCAAACAGTGCTTGGAGCTCAAACTGAGGTTTTGGAAGTACGTGACTTTCTCTGGAGTGGAACTGTAGCACAGAGGAGGGAGCTGGCCCCAAAGTGCATAGTGTGGTGTAGACATTTCTGTGGTGCATTGGGAGAGAACAATCCCCTTTCTGGAATACTTTTGGAAGAGGGTTTATTGCTTCCCCAAGGACGAAAGATCCTGCAGGTGCCAGCCAAAGGCCTTTCATCAGCGGGGGACAGAGGCACATCAGAGAGAATATAAACTTTGCTGCTTTTAGTGGTGCTACAGCATAGATTCCCTACACTGTGTAGGCATGAGACTGTTTCTCAGGGCCAGAGGATTTCACACAGCATGGAGAGGTTCTACTACAGAGGAAGGGAGCA
The DNA here is from genome assembly GCF_018350155.1 of Leopardus geoffroyi. Classification (NCBI taxonomy): domain Eukaryota; kingdom Metazoa; phylum Chordata; class Mammalia; order Carnivora; family Felidae; genus Leopardus; species Leopardus geoffroyi. The sequence continues at coordinate 216,131,034 of NC_059326.1, read as the reverse complement.
GATCCACACAGTGCTGGGTCCTTTAAGACTTTGGGTTTGGAATCCCAGCCACGCCACAGGAAAAAAAGCAGGAAAGTTGTGGCACAGGAGGAGCTGACTACCCTCTATCTGTAAGACTGCCTGAACAGCGGGGGGTGCGAGATTCCCCATCCAGGACAAGGACAAGAGATTGGGGTGGCACCATTTTCACACCAATACCAACATGGTGGGACTTCTGAGAGCAACACAGAGGCCCGTTGTGGAGGCGGGACCAGCTTACACCAAACCCTGACCCCCATGCCTGACAACTGCTTTTTTACTGGGACAAGACTCACTCTGAGCCAACACAGCTGGCCTCTCCTCCTGACCAGCACAGCCAGCACCCCACATGCACCAAGTGCACTGAAAATTGAGTGCTTCAAAACAATACTGACACACTTCTTTTTCCCCCCTTTTCTTCTTTCCTTTTTTTGGAGGGCGTGGGGTGGGGGATGAAGCTCATAGTTTCTTTTTTTTTTTTTTTTTATTTCCTTGTCTCTCTCTCTCTCTTTTGGATCAGGTTTTTTTTTTTTTTTTTATTCTTTTCTTTTTTCTTTTCATTTTTTTTTCCTTTTTCCCCCCTTTCTTTTTATTTGGAATCAGGCTTATCCTTTTTTTGATTCTCTGGTTATTTTTGTTCCCTTACTTTTTCTCTTTTTTGGGGATCAAGCACCTCCCCTTTTTTTCCAGGTTACTTCAACAAACAAATCACAGTGCACCTAGTTAAAGGTACAGATACTCTACCACTGTAAGCAAGGAGGAGCTCTGCAGAGAACTGACCAGTGGGAAAGAGTAGCCAAAATGTAACAGCAGAGTGCACACAGCATAAACCAGAAACACTTCCTGGAATGCCAGACTCTGGGCAATGCATGACCCCTTTTTAATACAGCAGTATTCTCAGAGGCAGGAAACATAACAAGCTCTTAAAATGTGTGAAAGACAAACATAGCCAAAATTACAAGTGGAATTTCCCCCAAAAGGACGGTCAAGAAGAAATCATAGCCAGAGACTTGCCCAAAACAGATATAAACAATATACTTGAACAAGAATTTAGAACATCAGTCATAAGACTACTAGCTGGGCTTGAGAAAAGCATAAAAGACACCAGAGAAACCCTTGTTGAAGAGATCAAAGACCTAAGAACTAGTCAGGATGAAATAAAAAATGTTGTTATTGAAATGAAAAGCAAACTGGATACAGTGACAATGAGGACTGAAGAGGCAGAGGAGAGAATAGGTGAAATAGAAGATAAATTATGGAACATAATGAAGCTAAAAAAAGGGGGAAAGGAAATTACTAGATCATGAGGGGAGATAGACAACTGAGTGATTCCACGAAATGAAACAATATTTGTATTGTAGGAGTCCCAGAAGAAGAAGAGAAAGACTAAAGGGTAGAAGGTTTATTTGAACAAATTATCCTGAGAATTTCCCTATTCTGGGGAAGAAAACAAACAGGCTTCAAGTCCAAAAGACACAGAAAACTCTCTTCAAAATCAACAAAAACAGGTGAACATCACAAAATATCATAATGAAATTTGCCAAAGACAAAGAGAGATTTATGAAAGTAGCTAGGGACAAAACTTCCTTAACCTACAAGGTAAGTACATAAAGGTAGTAGCATATCTGTCCACTGGAACTTGGCAGGCCAGAAGGGAGTGGCAGGAAATATTCGATGTGTTGAATGGGAAAAATATCCAGCCAAGATTTTTTTTTTTTTTTTTTTTTTTAATCTAGCAAGACTGGCATTCAGAATAGAAGGAGAGATAAAGAGTTCCCCATACAAACAAAAACATAAGAAGTTTGTGACCACTAAACCAGCCCTGCAAGAAATTTTAAGTCGTGCTCTCTAAGTGGATTTAAAAAAAAAAGACCAAAGTGACAAACTACAAAGGACCAGAGAACATCATCAGAAACAGCAATTCTAAAGTTAACACAATGGCACTAAATTTATTTCTTTCAGTAATACCTCTGAATGTAAATGGACTAAATACTCAAATCAAAAGACATAAGTATTGGAATGGATAAAAAAGACAAGATTCATTGTGGCACCTGGGTGGCTCCAAATCTTGATTTTGGCTCGGGTTATGATCTCATGGAACATGAGTTTGAGCCCCATGTTGCACTCTGTGCTGACAGCTCAGAACCTGCTTAGGATACTCTCTCTCTCTCTCTCTCTCTCTCTCTCTCTCTCTCTCTCCATCCCCTCCCCCCCATCTATCTGCCTTTCTTTAGCTTGTACTCTCTCTCTCAAAATAAATAAATAAACTTAAAAAGAAAAAAAAAAAACAAGATATATCTATATGCCACCTACAAGAGACACGTTTTAGACCAAAAGACAGCTGTGGATTGAAAATGAGGGAATAGAGAACCATCTATCATGCTAATGGAGGTCAAAAGAAAGCTGGAGTAGCCATACTTATATCGGACAAACTAGATTTTAAGACAAAGACTGTAACAAGAGATGAAGAAGGGCATTATATCATAAGTAAGGTGTCTATCCATCAAGATGATCAAACAATTGTAAATATTTATACTCCCAACTTGAAAGCACCAAAATATATAAATCAATTAATCACAAACATGAAGGAACTCATTGATAATAATATCATCATACTAGGAGACTTTAATACCCCACTTATAACAATGGATAGATTATCTAAACAGAAAATCAACAAGGAAGCAATGGCTTTGAATAACACACTGGACCAAATGGACTTAACAGGTATATTCAGTATTTTTATCCTAAAGCAGCAGAATACACATTCTTCTCAAGTGCACATGGAATGTTGTCCAGAATAGATCACAAACTGGGTCACAAATCATCCCTCATCAGATACAAAAAGATAGAAATCATACCAAACATATTTTCAGATGACAACGATATGAAACTTGAAATCAACCACAAGGTGAAGTTTGGAAATCCCTCAAATACATGGAGGTTAAAGAACATCCTACTAAAGAATAAATGGGTTATCTAGGGAATTAAAGAAGAAATTAAATAAAAATACAGGGAAATGAATGAAAATGAAAACATGACAGTCCAAACCCTTTGGGATGCAGCAAAGGCAGTCCTAGAGGAAAGTACATTACAATTCAGGCCTATTTCAAGAGCAAGAAAGGTCCCAAATACACAGCCTAACCTTATAACTAAAGAAGTTAGAAAAGGAGAAGCAAATAAAGCCTAAATCCAGCAGAAAAAAAAGGAAATAATAAACATTAGAGCAGAAATAAAGGGTATAGAAACAAACAAACAAAAAACAAATAAACCAAAATGATGGTTCTTTGAAGAATAAACAAAATTGATAACCCCCTAGCCAGACTTATCAAAAATAAAATAAAGAAGACCCAAATAGATACAATTATGAATGAAAGAGGAAAGATCAAAACCAACACCACAGAAATACAAATATTTGTAAGAGAATATTATTAAAAATTATATGCCAACAAACTGGGAAATCTGGAAAATGGACAAATTCTTAGATACTCACATACTACAAAGTGAAGCAAGAAGAAATAGAAAATTTGAACAGGGCCATAACCAGAAAAGAAATTGAAAAAGTAAACAAAAATATTCCCCAACAAACAAGAGTCCTGGGCCAGATGATTTCCCAGAGGAGTTCTATCAGACATTTAAAGAAGAGTTAATACCTATTCTCAAATTGTTCCAAAAAATAGAAATGTAAGGAAAGCTTCCAAACTCATTCACTGAAGTCAGTCTTACCTTGAGTCCAAAACCAGACAAAGACCCCTCTAAAAAGAAGAATTCCAGGCCAATATCCCTGATGAAACTGGATACAAAAATTCTCGACAAGATAATAGCAAATCAAATTCAACAGTACATTAAAAGAATTATTCATCATGATCAAGTGGGATTTATTCCTGGGCTGCAAGTTTGGTTCAATATTTCCAAATAAATCAATGTTTACATCACATTAATACAAGAAAGGATAAGAACCATATGATCTTTTCAATAGATGCAGAAAAAGCATTTGCCAAAATATAGCATCTTTTCTTGATATAAACCCTCAAAAAAGTAACAATAGAAGGAAAATACCTCAACAACATAAAGGTCATGTATGAAAGGCCCACAGCTAATATAATCCTCAATGGGGAAAAACTTAGAGCTTTCCCCCCAAGGTCAGGAACATGACAGGAATGCCCACTCCCACCACTGCTGTTCAACATAGTACTGGAAGTCCTAGCCTCAGCAATAGGCAACAAAAAGAAATAAAAGGCATATAGATTGACAAACAAGAAGTCAAGCTTTCTCTCTTAGAAAAAGACATGATACTCTACACGAAAACCCCAAAAGACTCCACTAAAACAGTGCTCTAACTGATACGTGAATTTGGCAAAATTGTAGTATATAAAATAAAGGTACAGAAATCAGTTGCATTTCTATACCCCAATAACGAAGCAGAAGAAAAAGGAATCAAGGAACCTATCCCATTTGCAATTATAGGAAAAAACATAAGAAAACTAAGAATAAGCCTAACCAAAGATGTAAGAGATTTGTACACTGAAAACTATAGAAAGCTTATAAAAGAAATTGAACAAGACACAAAGAAATGGAAAAATATTCTATGCTCATGGATTAGAGGAACAAATATTGCTAAAATGTCTATACCACCCAAAACAACCTACATGATCAATGCAATTCCAATCAAAATAACATCAGCATTCTTCGCAGAGCTAAAACAAACAATTCTAAAGTTTGTATGGAACCAGCAAAGACCCCAAATAGTCAAAGTAATGTTGAAAAAGGAAATCAAAGCTGGAGGTATCACAATTCTGGACTTCAAGCTGTTTACAAAGCAGTAATCATCAAGAGAGTATGGTACTGGCACAAAAACAGACATGTAGATCAGAACAGAATACAGAATTTAGAAATGGACCCACAAAGGTATCACCAACTGATCCTCTACAAAGCAGGGAAGAGTATCCAATGGAAAAAATTCTCTTCAACAAATTGTGCTGGGAGAACTGGACAGCAACATACATAAGAATGAAACTGGACCACTTTCTTTCACCATACACAAAAATAAATTCAAAATGGATGAAAAACCTAAATGTGAGACACGAAATCATCAAAATCCTAGAGGAGAAAAAAGGCAGCAACCTCTTTGACCTGGCTACAGCAACTTCTTACTAGACATGCTTCCAGAGGCAAGAGAAATAAAAACAAAAATGAACTATTGAGACCTCATCAAGATAAAAAGCTTCTGCACAATGAAGGAAACAGTTAACAAAACTAAAACGCAACCAACAGAATGGGAGAAGATATTTTCAACACATCTTATGACATATCAAATAAAGGGTTAGTATCCAAAATCTATAAAGAACTTTTGAAACTTGGGGCAGCTGGGTGGCTCAGTTGGTTCAGTGTCTGACTTTGGCTCAGGTCATGATCTAGGAGTTTGTGAGTTGGAGCCCCACAGCAGGGTTGCTGCTGTTAGCACAGAGCCTGCTTTAGATCTTCTGTCCCTCTCTCACTTCCCCTCCCCTGTTTGTGCTCTCTCAAAAATAAATTTAAAACTTAAAATAAATTAAAAAAAATATCTTCTCAAATTCAATACCCAAAAAACAAATAATCCAGTGAAGGAATGGACAGAAGACATGAATAGACACTTTTTTTACGAAGAAGACATCCAGATGGCTAACAGACACATGAAAAGACGCTCAACATCACTCATCATCAGGAAAATACAAATCAAAACTACACTTACATACTACCTCATACCTGTTAGAATGGCTAAAGTTAACAACTCAGGAAACAAAAGATGTTGGTGGGAACGCAGAGAAGGAGGAACCCTTTTGCACTGCTGGTGGGAATGCAAACTGGTGTGCAGCCACTCTGGAAAACAGTATGGAGGCTCCTCAAAAATTTACAAATAGAACTACCCTACAACTCAGCAATAGCACGACTAGGAATGCTGATTCAAAGGGGCACATCCCCCCAATGTTTATAGCACACTATCAACAATAGCCAAAGTATGGAAAGAGCCCAAATGTCCATCGACTGAAGAATGGATAAAGAAATGTAGTATATATATACAATGTAATACTACTTGGCAATCAAAAAGAATGAAATCTTGCCATTTGAAACAATGTGGGTGGAACTAGAGTGTATTATGCTAAGCAAAATAAGCCAATCAGAGAAAGACAAATATCATATGATTTCACTCATGTTGAATTTAAGAAACAAAACAGATAAATATAGAAGGGAAGGAAAAACAAGACAAAAACAGAGAGGGAGACAAACCATAAGAGACTCTTAAATACAGAGAACAAATTGAGGGTTTCTGCAGGGGAGGTTGGTGGGGGGATGAGCTAAGTGGGTGATGGCCATCAAGGAGGGCACTTGTTAGGATGAGCACTGGGTGTTATATATAAGTGATGAATCACTGGGTTCTACTCCTGAAAGTAATGCTACACTGTATGTTAACTAACTTGAATTAAATAAATAAATTTTTAAAAAGAGAAAAGGTAAAGCAAAAAAAAAATCATTTTCTTTTTTTGTATCTTATTAAACCTGATTACCTACAAATGATATAAGGCAATATTTCTAAAAACCAAACCGAATAACATGTTGCTGGGAATGAGGGCATTTGTGTTAACAGTTATTTTGATTAAAGCTTAATAAGTTTCACTCCAGTCAAATGAAACCAATCCGATTTTAGAATGGTGATATTGAAAAATTGATTAAAATGGTTACATCCACATCCTACAGTAATCAGATGAATATCCTATCATACACTGAAGATCAAAGGTTAAATCCAACTGTATTTTTTTTGTCTCTCTCGAGTAATACTAAGTTATTTAACTGGAAATTTGTTCTAAATAATTTCATAGAGAGAGGCAATGAGCTGAATGGCTCCATTTATTCAAAAAATTTGTTGAGTACCTATACCAGAGTCTGTTTCGAGTACTTGAAACACTACAGTTAGGAAAACAGCAAAATAAAGAGGAAGAGGAGGAGGATGGGTAAAGAAAAGGAAAAAAAAAAAGAAAGAAAAAATAACATTTTCTTTCCTTTATTTTTTTAAATTTATTTTTTAGAATATTCTCTTTCGTTTTGTGGATATTGCATTATATCAGTGGTAGACATATAATACGCTGCTGATACACCAAATAAGGATAATATTTAGTATGCTAGAATATGGTAAGAATTTTGTCATAAAAAAACATGGCAAGGTTAGGCTAGGCATAGGGACTGGAGGTGTGGGTTATACAGTTGACTATGAAAAACATGGGATTTAAGGCCACCAAACCTCACGCAGTTGAAAATCCATGTATAACTTTTGACTCCCTAAAAACTCAACTGCCAATAGCTTACTGTTGGTGGGAAGCCTTACTTATAACAAACAGTTGGTTAGCACATATTTTCTATGTTACAAATATTATATGCTTTATTCTTACAATAAAGTGGAGCTATAGAAAAAATGTTATTAAGAAAATCACAAGGGGGGCGCCTGGGTGGCGCAGTCGGTTAAGCGTCCGACTTCAGCCAGGTCATGATCTCACGGTCCGTGAGTTCGAGCCCTGCGTCGGGCTCTGGGCTGATGGCTCAGAGCCTGGAGCCTGTTTCCGATTCTGTGTCTCCCTCTCTCTCTGCCCCTCCCCCATTCATGCTCTGTCTCTCTCTGTCCCAAAAATAAATAAACGTTGAAAAAAAAAATTAAAAAAAAAAAAAGAAAATCACAAGGAAAATACATTAACAGTACTGTACCGTATTCATCAATATCATAAGTTTATACATTTATTCTAAAAATCCACATATAAGTGGACCCATGCATTTCTAATTTGTGTTTTCAAGAGTCAGTTGTCATTTCAAAAGGGGGGGTCATGGTAGGTCTCATGAGGAACAGCACACTTGAGCCAGTGGTTGGAAGTAAAAGAAATCATGAGAAAATCTGGGGAAATATTTTCCAGACAGATGGATTACTACTGCAAATTCCCTAACGTGGAAGCATGGCTGACTTGTTCCAGGAACAGCAAGAACACCACTCCCACCACCCTTGTTGCTGCATGAGTTGAAGGGATGAAGAAAAAATGATATTAGAAACAGCTTGCTGAATCACATAAAGGGACTTGTAGCCAATGTAAGGACATTATATTTTTACTCATAGTTTGATGGAAACATATTCCAGGATTTTGAGAAAAGAAGAGATGTGATTTTGCATACCCTGAAAGAATCACCCTGGCTACTTTGTTAAGAATAGACTGAGGGGCGCCTGGGTGGCTCAGTTGGTTGAGCGTCCAACTTCCACTCGGGTCATGATCTCAGGGTTTGTGAGTTGAGCCCTGCGTCGGGCTCTGTGCTGACAGCTCAGAGCCTGGGGCCTGCTTCGGGTTCTGTCTCCTTCTCTCTCTGCTCGTCCCCACTTGGGCTCTGTCTCTCAAAAGTAAATAAATGTAAAAAAAAAAAAGAATAGACTGAAACAGAGGAAAGGCAGGGCACAGAGACAACTAGGAAGCCATTGTAGTAATGTAGGTCTTAGCCATGATGATAGCTTAGATCAAAATAATGCTCAGTGAAATATTAGTGAGAAAGGAAGAGGTAGTTGGATCCTACACTGAGGTTGGAGCCCAAGGCAGAGCTTGAACTCATGCCTCTGAGATCAAGACCTGAGCTGAGCCACCCAGGCACCCTGATTCTGTTAACATATTTAAAAGCAGAACCAGAAATGCTTCTAAATGTCTAGTATAAGGGGGAAAGGCAATGAAAAACAACACCAAGTATATGTCCTAAAGATGCAGGAAAACAAAACTGTCATCAACTGAAACAGAAAGAGTGGTAGGAAAAATAGATTTGGAGGCAGAACATAAAGGTTACATTATTAGATATGTAGAATTTTGAGTGTCTTTAGACACCAGTTGAGATGTTTAGTGTGCAGTTGAACAAGTGAGTCTGGATTTCAGGTAAAATGTCTGGGCTAGGGATTATATTTGGGAATCATTGGCACATAAACCATAAGGCTAGGTGAGATAGTCACTATAATGAAAAAATAGAAAAAGGGTCTGAAATTCTGTAGATCAGTATTATGAAGTGAGACAAAAGAAGGAAAAGAAAAAAGAATAGAAGAGTTAGGAGGACAAACAAGAAAAATATAGTGTGCTGGAGGCAAAACTAAGCAAAGTACACTAAAGAGGATATAAAGAAAAGCTAAATTTTATGTTTCTAATAGATCATGAAAGATAAAAAATGAGAATCACACACTGCATTTAGTAAGACCGAGGTCACTGATTACATCGACTAGACCATTTTTGCTAGAATGGGAATGAATGCATGGTCAGTGTGGCTTCATGACAAGATATAGAAAGAATTTGGAAACTGTGTGTACACATCTCCTTCAAGGAGTAAGGAGTTAAAATGAAAAGGGAAGCAGAGGAATGGAGTAGTAGTAGATAAGGGAAGTAGAATCAGATCAGGAGAAATTATATTTTTAAATGTAGAAATATCAGAATTTTTTTTTATGCTGATGACAATAATCTGATATACTTAATTTGAGGTGTTAACTTGGTTAGTCTATTTTGCCCAGTTACCTGACCAAATGCCAGTATAGATGTTTCTGTGAAGGTTTTTTAGACATAATTAATACTTAAGTCAGAACACTTTGAATAAAATATAGTATCATCCATAATGTAGGTGGGTCTAATCAAATCAGTTGAAGGCCTTAAGAGAAACAAACCACTAAACAACAACAAAACTGGTCTCCCTAATGGAAAAGAATTTTGCCTCCAGACCTGCCTTGGTGTTCAAGACTGCAACATCAACTTTTTCCTGAGTCTCTAGCCTGACAGCCTGTTGTGCAAATTTTGGACTTGACAACCAGCATAATTGTCTGAGCCAATTCTTAAAATGTCTCTATATCCCTTCCTCCCTTCCTCCCTCCCTCCCTCCCTCCCTCCCTCCCTCCCTTCCTTCCTTCCTTCCTTCCTTCCTTCCTTCCTTCCTTCCTTCTTCCTTTTCTCCCTCTGTTCTTTCTTTCTTTCTTTCTTGCTTGCTTGCTTTTCTTTCTTTCTTTCTTTCTTTCTTTCTTTCTTTCTTTCTTCCATCTTTATCTCTTAATATTTCCTATTCTGATTGATCTTGTCTCTCTGGAGAACTCCGACTCTGTGGTGTAATATGGTGATAAGCAAGAAAAATTACTGAATGATGTCCTTGAGCAGGTAAATGGGAAAAGATCTAGTGTATGTATAAAGGGATTGACTATAGGTAATAGTCAATTACTTCCTCTAGAAGTGGATGGAATTCACTTCTACAGGAATTCTTAAATCTTTTTATGCCATGGACCTTTTGACAGGCTGGAAAAGCCTATAGAAACCCTCTTGAAATAGTATTTTAAGATTTTAAACTAAATTAATCATATGCAAATGCATGCATCTCTGTATTGTTAAAAATAACATTTTACCAGAGTAATGTGTATTTCTTTATCAATGGTTTAGATAGCAAGCACAAGTGGAAGGTTTGCTATTATTTTCAAAGTTGTTATGAGTAGAAAGAATATTTTAGAATGTTATAAGAACTGTAATGTATGATAAAAAATACCTGTGCTTTCTAATAATGACAGTTACAAATATGCAATTCAATTTCTGCCTGTATTCATATTTCAAAGAAATAGAAAACATGAGGAATGAATAAAAATAAACATTTAGGTTTATTCTATCCAAGTTCATTCACCCTACAATTTCCATCCTTAAGGAATTTGGTGGCTGTTGGCACCCAGTTTAGCACCTGTGTTACAGTGATTGAGGGGCAGTTAGAGGCTATGCAGATGCTATAAGTGAGTAGATTTGGTAGAGGGAGTCTGAAAGCTTGCCTCTAATTGTTGCCAATGGTATAAGACATCAGTTCATCAGGTGCAGATGAGAGATAGGAGGTGTGGATGTTTGGAGAGAGATGATGGATAATTGAGAAAGTGAATGTGCTAGGGAACAGTATGATTGCTGAATTACATTAAGATCCCACTTGTGGTTCATAAAATAAATTTAAAGCAAGATCAGTCAATGTGATTGTGTATCTTTCTCTACTCATGTTAAACTTCAAGAATACAGGTAAATAGTAGCTGGAGTGTTGGGTTTAATCAGATGTGAGGGCACAGGGATTAAGTATGTACACTTGACCAGGGAATTCAAGCTGGGTAAAGAGGTGGTGAGTACATTAGGAGATAAGGAAGAGTGAAACTACCAGAATCAAAACATTGATGGTTTTTATTATATTTGTGATTGTTGGGAGTTGGGTTAAATAGTGAGCTATACATACAGGAAGCTAGATGATATCACTATGCTTTTTCACAAAGGGACAGTATTTGAAATAACTGAATATTTCTTTTTTTAATTTTATTTATTTTGAGGGACAGAGGGAGAGAGAAAGTGTGTGCACAAATGGGGGAGGGGCAGAGATAAAAGGAGAGAGAGAATCCTAAGCAGGCTCCATGCTGTCAGCACAGAGCCCATCGTGGGGCTCGATGTCACGAACAGTGAGATCATGACTTGAGTGGAAATGGAGAGTCTGACGCTTAACCAACAGAGCCACCCAGGCATCCCTGATTGTTTCTTTTAATAAGTGCTTTTTGTGAAATACTGGGGAAAAGATCTTCACAGAGAAAAATTCTCAGAAGGGGACATACCCTTTTGATCCAGAGATTTGCCATAAAGTCCATTTTTCAGGCCCTGGAAAATTAGTCTGGATCACATAAATACTCTTCCTTATTTATAATACACTGCATGTAATTCTAGTTCAGATGTCCTTCAATGGACTGAACACTTGTGTTCCTCCAAAATCTGTTTGTTGAAATCCTAATCCACAATGTGATTGTACTACGAGGGTATTTGGAATGCAATTAGGTCATGAAGAAGGAGCCTCAAGGTCACAAAATGAGATGAGTGACCTTATCAAAGAGACAGCAGAGAGTTTTCTAGTCCTCTTTCTGCTCTGGGAGGATACAACCAGAAATTAGGAGTCTACAACCCTGTAGGCGACCTCATCAGAACCAACTGTAATGCTCGCATAACAAGCATTTCCACAGGACACTAATAGTCCCTAAATGGTAGGTTCTTTCCATGTTATTTTCTTTTTTTTTTTTTTTTTAATTTTTTTTTTCAACGTTTATTTATTTTTGGGACAGAGAGAGACAGAGGATGAACAGGGGAGGGGCAGAGAGAGAGGGAGACACAGAATCGGAAACAGGCTCCAGGCTCTGAGCCATCAGCCCAGAGCCCGACGCGGGGCTTGAACTCACGGACCGCAAGATCGTGACCTGGCTGAAGTCGGACGCTTAACCGACGGCGCCACCCAGGCGCCCCTCCATGTTATTTTCAAATATTTTAAAGTAATGATTCTGGATTTCTGAGATTCAACTTTATGGTCTTAAAATAGCAGTATGGATGCCTGGGTGGCTCAGTCAGTTAAGTGTTTGACTCTTGATTTTGGCTCAGGTCATAATCTCATGGTTCATGAGTTTGAGCACCACATTGGGCTTTGAGCTGACAGCGTGGGGAACTTGCTGGGAGTTCTCTCTCCCTCTATCTCCCTCTCCTCCTTGCTCACTGTTGTGCGTGTGCTTTCTCTCTCTCTCAAAATAAATAAATGAACTTAAAAAATTAAAAAAGAATAAAATAGTAAAGAGAACAGACCTATATGAATAAAAGGAATATGATAAATATCATTTTATGTTTATATATGAACAAAGCATAATAAAACAAATTTGATATGCAGTAACATTAAATTAGAATAAGTAGTCACTAGAAAGATAGATGACAGATTAAAGATAGACCATAAGTAGATGGTAGAGAGATAAGATACAAGAGGCATAGATATAGGTATACAAAGTTTCCTCAGTTAAAGTTCACCTACACTGGGGCGCCTGGGTGGCTCAGTCGGTTAAGCGGCTGACTTCGGCTCAGGTCATGATCTCGCGGTCTGTGAGTTTGAGCCCCGCGTCGGGCTCTGTGCTGACAGCTCAGAGCCTGGAGCCTGTTTCAGATTCTGTGTCTCCCTCTCTCTGACACTCTCCCATTCATGCTCTGTCTCTCTCTGTCTCAAAAATAAATAAACGTTAAAAAAAAGTTTTTTAAATAAAATAAAGTTTACCTACACTAATTCAGCTACACAAAATGAAAATCAGTCAATTCAAATGTCAAAGAACTTTTTAAAAGCACAAATAATATTCTATCAAATAAAATTCTGCCTACTGTGTGTTTAATAAGACTTCTATATAAATTGGTGATTTCAGTAAATCGAATAATTAGTAAATTTATTTTTATCAAATTGTTTTTGATATATACATTCTTTCAATTACAATACATTTGTATGTGTGTATTTTTATTTGAGTTGGCCACCAGATACTTATTCTTTCAACAGTGTTTACCAGCTTCTACTCCGTTGTTGCTATGACCATTTTAACTCTGGTAGCCAAGTGATGAGGAAGATGTGTAATATAGTATCATTTGGATGATAGCAATCCAAATGGTACTATGGCCTAAGGATTGCCCTCTTTTTTTATCTGGAGCACATGGAAGGAGGATGATAATATGAAATGATTACACTGAGTGTAACTATCCAAAAACAAAATACTGAGAGTGACTATCAAAAAACAAAGTATGCAAGAGGCTCTCTATAGTTAGTAAACTTCTCCGAGTTTAGAGAAAACACTAATATGCTTAGCTCCTGAGTCTTGGTGTCAGTGAAATGTTGTCATGCATTTTTATTTCTAAATGAAAAATAAATATCCTATTCTCAAGCAAATTCAGGCTATTGAATAGTGATTCAGCTCACAGGACAGGCAGTGGCAAGAAATCCCTTTCAAAATCAACGTTCTATCCTTTATTGAAGAAATAAGCCTAGTGACAGAAATAGACTCCAGAAATGAACATATTTATAATAATATTAATAGGATTGTTTGCACAATTTAAATTATAATGATTTAACATATATATCATTTGCATGTCTAAGAAATTATCTGAAATTATTTTACATAGCCAAATACAAATTAGAGTTATCAGAAAATTATGACTTATTGGGAAAATTGCCTTTGAGTGTATAAACAAATTGCATACTTAATGTAAAGGCAAATAATGAAATATCCCTCTAAACATTACAAGACAGATGTATTAATTCTCAACAATAATAATGTGTTTTACTATTATCACTTATTCACTAATTTCAAAGCAATTGTATTTAATATTGACTCTTTGTGATGTTCTGTATTTAAGGTTTTAAAATTCATTACAGATGAGAAATCACGTGCTAAATAATTAAAAAATGAATTAGAATGTTACGAATTAAAAAAAATAGGGTGTAGAAGAAAGCATACTCATGATTAACCAATAAAAGGAAGTGCTAGTCTCAAAGAGCTTAAGTTCATTAATTCATTTACTCCCGAGTGTATTGATTGACAAATTTACGTCACATGTTGTGCAAGCGTTTGAGTTTAAGTGAATAAAACAGATATAATTCTTGTGGTAATGATAGTTATATGTATATATACATATATATAATGTAATTCCAGTAATGATGGAAACTATATATATATATATATACATATACATATATTTACACACACACATATGTGTGTGTTTCTGAAAGCATGTGTAGGTGTGTATGATAACAAATGATGTAATTTCTATGATGGGAAATAACAAACTCCTTGCTCAAAAAGAGATCTAATGAATAATGTAGTCTTTTTTTTTTTTAAGTTTATTTATTTAATTAGGAAGAGCAGGAGTGGGAGAGGGACAGAGAGCTCAGAGAGAGAATCCCAAGTAGGCTGTCAGCACAGAATCCAACACAGGGCTCCAACTCATGAACCTTGAGATCAATTACCTGAGCCAAAATCAAGAGTCAGACACTTAACTGACTGAGCCACTCAGGTATCCCAATAATGTAATCTTTATCATCAGTGAAACCTATTGTATGTCAGGACTTGTAAGGGGAAACAAACAAATTAACACCAAAACACAAGATTTTTGGAAAAACACATGGAAAACATGGAAAACATGGAAAAACAAAGAGTTCAGTTTTGGAAAGGTATACTATGGACACCTGTAAGACAACAGAGAAATATTGAGGCAACAATAAGACATGTGAAGTTGGGATAAAGGGCTGAAATAAAGTTGGTATTCTTTTTTTCCATAGCCATAGTGTTTAAAACCATGGTTAAAAAATGAGATTGTCTATTTGTAAAATGCATTCTATAAACACTTACATAGTGCTTAATAACTATCAAGCACTTGAAATCTATTTTCAGTAGTGCACTACGATATCTATAGAAAGACCAGGAACAGAAGGGAGTCCCAGTCTCAGAACACTTTTGAGTCCCAAGTAACACCAAAAATAGATGTTTATTCAAAGGGAGGAAAGTGGTAAAGGAATTGAGGAAAAATAAATATCTTAGCATATGGGGGGAAGGGAAGAAGAAGGAGGAACAGAAGGAGAGAGAGAAGGATTGAGTTAAAAAGAAAAAAAAAAGATGATGATACAATATATAGGTAAATATGATGTTACTATAGAAAAGAAATAAACACTGGTAAAAAAAAAATCTAGTTAAGTATAGTAGAAGGAAATGTATAGTTTCCCTTGACTTTGGTGTAATAAAAATCAGTGATGACTGCGAGAGTATTTGGTTTGAGTGGTAGTAGAAGATGCAAATGCCCGGTTGGGTTAAAGATTGACTGGGATGTAACAATATAGTGGCCTTATATGAAAATAACTCCAGCAGTTTGGCAGTGACAGTGGTGGAGCATAGGACAGTAGCTCTAAGCAGATGCGTGCCCAAAAAACATCACTGCTGTGGTATTCTAAACCACTGAATTCAGCAAGAATAGATATAATCAAAACAACATGTTGCTTTTGCAATAAAATTCTACACATTTCATAATTCACTTATCAAAATATATTATCTGTTACATATTATATTTTAATATGCATTGATTTTGTGTCTTTATTAGCATACAACAATAACTATTGTGTATTATCTCGTTGGGAAATAAAATTATATAAATGTCTTAATGCAATTAAATTCCTTATCAATATAACATGAATCATATTTAACTATTGTCATTTTACATTCAATACCTACTTCAACTTGTAGACCAATATGTGAAAACACAGAAATAGATTTATAACTCTAGTCATTTTATTTTTCAAGGGAGAGGGCAAAAGTTATTAGAGAAATGGAAAATTCTAAATACAAGTTAATTATGTTAGAGATGAGCAAAATGACTTAGTGTGTTTTATTATAGAACAGATATTCTAAGTACATTCTGCAAATATGATATTTTTATTAAAATCTATTTCACTTTTTGCTTCATATTTCAAACATACAATTCTTTTTCAACCGCTGAATAACATCATGACAATAATTCTATTATAGTGTATATTAGTCAATCCATTTTTTAATTTTTTTAACTTTCATTTATTTTTGAGAGACAGAGAGAGACAGCATACGAGCAGGGGAGGGGCAGAGAGAGAGGGAGACACAGAATTCGAAGCAGGCTTCAGGCTCTGAGCTGTCAGCACAGAGCCCAATGTGCGGCTCGAACTCATAAACTGCGAGATCATGACCTGAGCCAAAGTCAGATGCTGAACGTACTGAGCCACCCAGGCGCCCCAATCATAATCTATTTTTAAATTAATAACCTGTGTCTGTAAGGGTAGTTTTTATTTGTTTTGAGTATTTTTCTAAGTCATATGAACTATCATTTAAAATATCATTCTTGTTAGATAAATGTTCTCAACAAGGGATTTTGTCAGTCTTTCTAAGATAACAGCTTATAGCATTAATCATGGTGCAAAATCATACCGGATATATTATATAGTTATATCATACGTGTTAATCATGGTTTTAAAAAGTCTATACTGTCTAACTGTGATATCAAAATTGTGAGTTTTTTCTGTTGGTTTTCAGGTATTTGGTCTTGTCTTTTGGCATGCTTATTGTTTATATGATTATTCACTTGATATTTGTTTGAATGCTAGTTACTGTTTATACAAAAATGTCAGTTTCTCAATAACATTTCTTTTCTCCAAGTGAGGCTTCCAACTTTTTCTGTTTGGCTGTTAGTTTAGGGTCAGGTGTGGGAATAGTCAAGACTAGGATTAAGCTCGTCATTATTAAGGAATGGCCTATTGATGATTTCTACAACATAGCAGTTTATGATTGAAATCTAGAGATTTTACCCTTTCTTTTTGTCAGTCCATGTACTTCATTTTTGTTTCCTGAACTCCCTGAGCCCGTGAAAACCAAACTTTGGTTTGACTTGTACTTCTTAGTTTTGTAGTCTCCATTTTTTTTTTTAAGATTTTTTTCTTAGTTTTTTTTTTTTTTATGGTTATTTATTTTTGAGAGAGAGAGAGGGAGCAGGGGAGGGGCAGAGAGAGAGGGGGACAGAGAATCTGAAGCAGACTCTGTGCTGACAGCAGAGAGAGAGCCCAATGAGGGGCTCAACTCACATCCATGGTATCATGACTTGAGCCGAAGTCCAAAGCTTAACTGACTGAGCCACCAGATGCCCCGTTTTGTAGTCTCCATTTCTTAGCCTTTCCCCATGAGTCACTTATAACCTGTGTAATACCTCAAGACACCGAGCATTGTTGCATGAGTTTCACTAACTTCACTGAACTTTTCTTCTTTGTGGGATTTTGTGAACCCATAAGCCCTGGTTCACTTGGTAGTTTTAACATGCCTTCAAAATTTTATTTTTCTAATTGAGCTCCACTTTTTCTCTTATTTCTTATTATTTCCTCTGAATATATTGGACTGTGATAAACAGATCTGTCATTTCCAAAAGGTAAAGTTTATTTATATCTCTCTCATTCTGTTCTCAAATATTGTGCCACAAGTTTCAGTAAAATCCCAGATCTCTTCCTGAATGTATTTTACGTCAACAAAAGTAGGCACGTCTGGAAAATAAACACACAAATACACATATACACACTTTAACTTACTCTTTTCCTTTCTTTAATGTAATCTTAGCTCATCTTCAAACAAGCAAAATAGACTATCATTTCCAGAATACACATCAAGGTATACACAAGCACTGGCTAGGAAAACAAACAAACAAAAACCTGTGGTTATTTTGATTCATGAAAATAATGATTTACAAAGAAGATAAAGTTTTCCTTAAAAAGTCATGGGATACGCTATTTTTTTTTTCCATGCTAAAGTTCAGAATCTGGTTTGTACATTATACTTAATAGCACATCTCAATTCAGACTAGCCACATTTCAAATTCTCTTTAGCCACCTGTGGCCAACAGTCACCATATTTGAAAGCACAGTCATAGTCCCATTTTAATATTATGTTTATAATTAACAAGTAAGTGAGCATGATAATAAAATATGTATATCATTTAATATAACCTAGATGACATTTGTGAAGTACTTGATAAGGAAAAAAAAAAACATATAAATCAAAGGGAAGAACATTCTAAGTAGGCTTCATGCCCAGAATGTAACTGAACATTGGATTTGAATTCATGAGCCTGAGATCAAGACCTGAGCTGAGATCAAGAGTCCAATTCTCAACTGACTGAGCCACCCAGGCACCCCAAAAGGGAGAGAATTCTAGTGTCAAGATAGACTTTAAACAACTTTTCCATTTTATTTTCTTCCATATTAGCTACCTTAATTAGGAAGTATTGGTTGTTTTCACCAAGTACTCCTTATTTGTAAAACTAGATGTATTTAAGTTCAGGTTTTCTGTTTATAGGTGTTTATTTCATTAAATTAAAACAACCTGTAAAGAAATAGAGAATTACAATGCAATCACATATTAGTAGTTTGTCCAACCTCTCACAGATTTTTGCCAAGGAAATAAGTTTCTAGACCACATAGTTACAGGAAATACTGTTAAGTTCGGGGGGAGGGGGGGAATCACAGACCATATCCATCTCTTTGTCTCAAAGACACAAGAATGACTGGAATAAATAATTAGCTTATTTTTATAAAGATAAAAATATTTATTTTCTTAACTTGTTAATATTTTCCAGGAATTTTTTATTTTATTTTTCTGAATGGGTGCTGGTGGACAATTTCCAATCTGATGTCTGCATTTGGAGAGATTAGACAGCACATGCATGCATGGATGGTAATAATCTTTTATTACAGAATGGTTTCCAAAATGATCAGAGAAGGCAATAAAATTCTAATTTAATTCCAAAAATATCATTTGTTTTGGTACATTTGAATCATATAATCTATGCTTCATTTTATTCCGTGCCAGCAACAGCTTCCACTAAACTACATAATCATTTTTTCTAAGACATTCAGCTTTTCTGAACTAGTACCCTTCATGAGAGGTGGAGTTTGAGGAGAAGGAGAGATATATTGGGGTAGAAGTTTGAATAATATTAAAGTATATATTTCTTTAATTTATGTTGCCATGAATTGATGATCAAACTTTATTGTACCATGTTTATTATCTTTGAAACATAAACTCATCGTTTTTAAAATTAGAAAAATATTATGGACATAACAAGCGATTGCAACACCTTCCAACATTTGAATACAAAGCTGAAACTGTTCTTGCTGGAGAATTTCTAGTTTCATTAAATCATAGAAAATGAGTTTTATGAACAATCCTCCAGATGGGCAAATGTTCACATGCCCCAGAATGTTCACAGATTTATATGAAAAGCAATCTATAACCATATGCATATCAGAAATGAGAAAATGAATCTTCAAATATACACGGATTGCCGTTAGGTATACAGCTGTACGAATTTGATGTTTTCCTTCAATGGGTTTACCTGATGCTCCCTTACATTTTGTCAGCTAGAGTGATTAATAGTGATTAACCTTTACAAGAAATTAAACTGCTAGATATAAACAGTATTTTTTTTTTATATCGGCAACATAGAGAATAACCTATGCATTTAAAGTTTTATCTAAAATGAAACATTAATTTTGCATCAATCTCATACCCAGAAATACAAAGGTGTTACAAAATTTTATATTCAGTTTCGTATAGTGTAACACAATTTCTTGCTTATTCTTTTGTATAACAAAGTGTCATTAAATATAAAAATAATATAAAAATATGTTGGTCAAGATTAAAATGTTTTAACTTCTTGCTTAATCAGACATAATTTACTATCTATGTGCTTTCTAAAATCTATTTATTTATGTTTTGATGATAGCATAAATATAATACATATATTTAGCATAAATAATGACAACATAAATACTATCTAAGATTTCCCCTTCCTCCCTCCTCTCTCTACTCTTGCTCTCTCTCTCCCTCCCCTTTTCTCAGAATTTAATGATCACCTAATTTCCTCATGCATGTGGTTAATTGATGGAATGCAAAAATGTATGAGACAGCACATGCTTCTTTTCGTCTTTTCTTTTATAATGAAATAAAGTTTTGATAGAATACTTTTAATATATATAAACAATTTCAACAGCTTGATTCAAGTCTCTTAAGGGCAGAGTGTTTCTTATTTGACTTAGTGCCCACAGGTCTTGGAATTTTGCCTGGCATACAATAAAATAAACTTTCACAAACTACTAAAGTAAAACTAAACCCACTGACTTCATGTGGATTCTATTAGGGATCTTTAGAAAATCAATTATGATTAAAACATAAAATTTATTATTTGTTTATAGATTCCCTTTCATATTTTCCCCATAGAAATTATATTCAATTAAATGGTGAGTTCCACTCATGAAATTATATCTTAACATATGAAAATAATAATCACTTCTGAATAAATCTTGCAATATATAGTCTATCATCACTTTTAATATATTTTACATTTTGAATGCTCAGCACCTTTCTGAGCTACTCTTGGATTTTCCTAAATTTATTCTATAATCACATAGATTATCCACAATCCTTTCTAGGCTTCTCCAAACCAATTAAGTCATTAATGTATTTTTCTTCTTGTTAGCCCCTTCAAAAGTTCCTGAGCAGAATGAAATACCACAGAGTGTTCTCAATGACCCATAAATTTTGAAGTTTGAAGTTTGGGAGTTGTCATAATATGTTAAGTTCTTAAAATTGAAGATTTTGTACTAAATATGAAATGTGAGTTTGTGTAATAAGTTGTTAATTATGAAATCAAACGAATTACATTTGGCAAAGAATGGCAGCATGTAAATCATCATAATGATCAGAAATGTCCTAATGAATGACATTTATAACCCTGCTGGTTTACCATTACACATGATTACCATTCATTCATCTATTGGTTTAATGTAGAATGGCATGAGAAATATTCATTGCCAGAATGCATTGATTGATTTATTAAAAATAAAAGAATAAATTGGAAATGATATGGATTTAATACAGTTCAGTCCTTCATGTTTCCCTAAATCTGATTTTTAAATCTCAGCTCTCACGCCACTCCATCCCACTTTCCCTTCAGAACTACAGGCCAAGTACTTACCTATCGACTGTTCATATTCTTATGTTCCTATTTGGTTCCTGAAATGACTGGACTGGCTGGCCAGTGGGCACTTCTTCCACAATGGGTAACTAGACCTAACAGTATCCCAAAATAGAAATAACATACAATTGGGGACGAGTTAGCCTCGTTTTATATCATAACTTTACCATTCAGTTGGGAAAAAATCATTGAATTTTGCCATGCATCGGTATTAACGGATGTAAAGTGGTGATATAGATAGGCATAATTTGAAAAATTACAGTGTTTTAATATAAAAGCTAGCACAAAAATCTATCCGGAAAACTCGTTCTCCATCCAACATTTTTTCGAGATTGTCTTTTCACCTCTCTTCTTTCAATGCTTCTCAGAGATCTTTGCGTTCTTTGTCAGGCAAAACCAGAATCTCTGTAATCAATCCTAGGGACATTTAACTCTAAATACATGATGTGGCCATTGGGGAGAGTGTTTACACTTTTTCCAAATCTAGTCTCAAAATAGACAAAAAAGAGCATCTCCTACATTTTATAATCTGTTAAATGTTTTAAGGCAAATTATAATCATACATTAACAGCCAACGTCTACTAATTCAGCCTAACTGGAAAACTTTATCTAAATACATAAAAGACACTTCATTTATGTATCATATTAACAGTTTCTGCTGTTTAATTTAAAAGTGTATATTTCCATGAACTATTTAATGATTTCTTGCCAAATAGAACTTTAAAAATGGGTAAATTACATACATTAACAAACCACTTGCATATAATTTGGTGTTTCTAAATGCTACTTTTCCTTTTAAGTAAGTTAAACATCCTTCTTGTAATTCTGGTTAAAAAGTCTAATTTATTAAGTGCTTTTTCATATTACAAGATGAAACCAGATCTTAGATTTTGCTTAAATCATATTTATTTTAAATGAGACTCATCTAGACTCTGAATATTTTTTCCTGTAATAACCTCAAAAGCTTCTTTAAATGTTTCAAAATAAAAAAAATTAACATCCAATGTGTTCTTTAGTCATCTCAATATGAAAGTGAATTGTGCCAAGTATTAACATTATATCCAAGAACTTTTCATTGCTATTCTTGATCCAAGAATTCTCCTGGATCCAAGGGTTATAATGCCCCATACCCCAACTCCCAAAGGAAGAATAGTCTAATGCCCTGCTTCCTCAAGAATATTAAATATAAAAGATCTATTATTTTTAATTTACTGAAGCCTTGTGATTATTACAAAGTCACAGATTGCTAAGACAGAAAAAATTATCATGCTCATTTGCACATAAAGAAACTCATACACTTTCTTACATGGAAAGCTGCCCAAGGAAACAGATCTGTCCAACAACTTACTAGCACTACCCTGAAAAATCTGAAATCTGAGTACCTTGATAGCTATTATTTGTCATGACTTACGCTGTTTATTTATCTAGTTTCCATCATCTGCCTATATCACTTCCTCAAATGTTACTTTAACCTTATGAGAGGGAAAAGAAAAGACACTTATTATATGTCCTAATATTATATATTATATATAACCTAATATTCCTGTATATACTCTTAAGTGTTAGGAGATGTATCTCACCCATTTCTGTATTCCACATAGTCCCTAACATGTATGCTTTCTTTAGAAGCAACTCAACATGTTTTGATTCTGTTTTCTTGGATATTAATTCTCATGAACTACATCTATGCTACTTTATACCCTGCTCTGGTAACAGATTAAATCCTTAGTTACAGAGTTCTGTTACATTGACTCAGACCAAATCAATTCTATTTACTGTCCCGCTAACAGTAATTGTTCAAGGAATAGATATATAATCTTAGGCCTGACCAATGAGAAGGCTTTTTCAGATAGTTTTGCTTCTATATTTGTTTTTGGTTTTGTTTTCTTCAAATAACAGAAAAAGAAGAGCCCATTTTTTTCCCTCCATATTTATGACACTCTTAAAAATAGAAACACATATCTGCCTGCAAACATAATCTCAGCTTTGTGGAGAGAAGTGGCCTGAGAGAATAAAATAAAAACACAAGGAAATCAGGGAGGAGAACAGAGAGACTTCAGAGAGAAGAGTTGATGGAACTCTACAATTCTAATGATTTCTGAGGCTATATAAGTTTTCATCTGTCTACTGATCCTTTACAAAAGCAACTGAATTCCACTTTTTGTTTCTGCCAAAGCGAGTTGGAATTCGTTTGCAAACAATTAAGTACTAGTAGTTTAGTGTTTTAATATTAAGACAAATACTAGGGTTATAGAGAATTTCAAGTTGCCTTTCCCCATGCAAGTTCTGAATCAAATAAAGAAAAAAACAAATGTAGATGGAGAAATAGCCATATCACTGATATGGCTGATATAGGAAAATATGGCTTGAGTGTTTGACAATAGAGCTTTGATTCCACACCCTCGAAGATGATAGACATCCTCTTGGTCAGAGTCTGTGCTGGACCTTCACATCTTTCTGGGCAGAGCCCATCTTTGTAAAAGTTACAGCATGGAGTAACCAACAAGAATGCATGCTGTGGGGGTAGCCTAACTCCAGATAGACACAAGGGAGGAACAGACTCCCCACTTTCTCTCCCAAATGCTCTCATAAGAGCAGTAAATCCTTCTGCCCAGAGGAGGAAGGAGTGAGGAAATACATAAGAGTCCAGAACTATTACAGTGATGGATACCCCTCTTCATGGATGGAGACATTAGGATTGCTAACAAGCCTTCCCTCCTAATGCTTAAAGACAAGTACAGGGTATTTTTAATTAAAAAAAAAAAAAAAAAAAAAGAAAGATTTGGTGTTCTTAGAAGGATCATTTTAGAAAAAAAAACTAAAATGACAGGCAATTTGTTTTTTAAAAAATTGCCATTATGTAAAATATAACATTTCCTCTGCTATAAATTTCCACTACTTTTGTATCCAATAGGTCTGGTGTAATTTAACCTGTTTCTTAAACATGTTTCTGCATCCCAATTTTATAAAAATAATTTGATACATGAACTTTAAGATGGGAATGAACAAATTTTAACAAAAAAACTCAATATTACTCTTTTTTTTTAATATCTCATTCGTGTATAGAAAACAAATGCTATTTCAGGAATGTTGGATTGCTAATATAACCCTCAATTTAAGATAATCTTTTTTTAAATTTTTTTATGTTATTTATTTCTGAGACAGAGAGAGACAGAGCATAAGCGGGGAAGGGGCAGAGAGAGAGACCCAGAATCCGAAGCAGGGTCCAGGCTCTGAGCTGTCAGCACAGAGCCCGATGCGAGGCTTGAACTCACAAACCGTGAGATCATGACCTGAGCCGAAGTCGGTCGCTCAACCGACTGAGCCACCCAGCCGTCCCTAAGGTAATCTTTAGTCATTTTGCTGCAAAGAAATCACATTTCTGTGTTATATTCCCTAGTCTTTCTTTGTATGCACATACACCTAGAACTATAGAATCATTATAAAAGGGGATAAAATAGATGTTACTGCTATGAATTGGGTTTCTAAGCAACAGTTAAAATAGGACAGCTCTTGCTAGGATTCAGAATGATGGTCACTTTCATTGCCAACTGCAAACAGGAGAAAAGTCTCACCACTTGTACTGTTGTATTTGTACCACTACTTTTTCAGTCCCTGTATTAATAATTCAACATGAATAAATTCAATATGATGTTTAAAAATTTGTTGGAGTCAGCAAGTGCAAAACTGAGACAAGATGAAATAATTCTCATAATATTCTCCGACATCTAATAATCCTTAGGCAACATTCTTCAGACATTTGACCTCATAGATTCAAAGAATATATCTATTTTATAAACAAAAACATTGAAAATTTTATCCCACCATTTTGTGTGATCACTCGGCAACAAAACAATGGAGAACAGTTGTAAGTGAAGTTTCGAGCTGGTAAGAAGTTAAATTTATTTATGCAAAAGTCACTTGCAAATTATTTGTGAAAAACAGGGTCAAATAAATATTCAGTAATGTCACAGGTGCTAGAGTTATAATCAAGTCACTCCTTGCTAGGTGGTTAATTAAGACAAGGTGACCAAGTTATTCGAGGTGATGATTTAAAGAAAAGATACCCATATCTTTATGTTGGCCTTGAACTGGTCCTGAATTAAAAATTACGTTTCCAAGGAAAAACTCTATCTAAATTATAATATGAATAAAAATTGCCAATGGAACATCTTCAGTTGCTTTCAATATGCTATTGTCTTAATTTGTATAATCTATAAATCTCTAGTGTATTTGTTGCCACTTGTATATTTAAGTCACCATTATTTCCTAGACATGTGGCAAGAAAAGACACACACCAAATTTACTGTAGTGAACTCTTAAATTTTCCACCAAATAAAGGATTTTTAGGAATAAATTAAACCCTCAAATTATATATCGTAAATAAAAGCAATAAATTATATGTGATTTTAATATAAAAATTACATATCATATACATATATTTTATTTTAGAGAGCACGAGTGCGGGGAGGGGCAGAGGGAGAGAGGCAGGGAGAAAGAGATAGAGAGAGAATCTTAAGCAGGCTCCACACTCAGCATGGAGCCTGACAGTGTGGATCCCACAACCCTGGGGTCATGACCTGTGCTGAAATCAAGAGTAGGACGTTGGGGGCACCTGGGTGACTCAGTCAGTTAAGTGTTTGTCTCTAGATTTTTGCTCAGATCATGATCTCATAGTTTGTGAGATGGAGCCTGGTCTCAGGCTCTGTGCTGACAGCGTGGAGCCTGCTTGAGTTTCTTTCTCTCCCTCTCTCTCTGCCCCTCCCTGGTCACACTGTCTCCCTCTCAAAATAAATAAAATTAAAAAAAAAAGAGAGAGTAGGACAACCAACTGAGCAACCCAGGCACCCCACAATACTTTTTGAATTGCCATTACTGACTACTTGAAATATTAACCAAATTAGTCCAATGACACATTTGAAAATAGTTTTTGGGAGTGACTTAAAAAGATCTAGAGACTAACTATAACTCAGAAAATAGGCAAAGTTAGGGCACAGGCATCACTTCCGTGGACATCCACTAAGTAGCTCTAGCAATCATATTTACTGGAAATTTCAGAGCTGTTTCTTACAACAAGGGACATTCTAGAAAATTCATAGCTCTTTTCAAAGGAAACTTTTACAAAGCAAAGAAATGAAAATAAAAGCTGTTAAACCTTTTTTGTTTGTTTGTTTGTTATGTTAACCTCTATAGAGTATTTCCATTTGGTGGTTAGTGTCTCATTCAAAGGCCCTTAAGAAGCTCCTGACATCTTTTGTCAACCAGATAAATAAACTTAATATCTTTACCTTCTGTTATGACAACTATGGCTAGGAGCAAGAATAGGGACAGCAGTAACAATGATACATATACATATACATATACATATACATATACATATACATATACATGTACATACACATATACATGTACATATATACATATATTTATGTATAGATATATTTGTCTTCTATCACTAAAAGTTCTATACTTTCATTTAGAAACAATCATTTTAGATTTTAGCTAGTGCCCTTACTGAAAGTCAGATTAGGCCGTCCACTGATTTGTTCTTTATTATACATAGATGTATTATTAAAACAAGTTAAAGGAATGATATTTCTCACCAAGCTTTAAAATATTAGTTTCCATGTTGCCTGAGAATAAGATGTTTTATTCATTGGCAAAATTCCCAGTCCAATAATATAAAGGGAATAAATTATGTACATTTGGATGGCACTTTAGTGGATTCTTAATTAAGAAATGGTAACCGTCATCTAAGGGGACACATTTTATTTAGCAAGTAAAAGAACAGATCCATTAACCCCCATAAATTCCAATATTTAGCACTAGGGATGAATTTAAAATCAATGTTAATTTTTTCAATGTGAAAAAAAATATAACCTTAGGATATTAAGAATAAGGAATGAATAAAATCTCCTAGCTATATAGGTAAAACAAACATTTTGAATATTTATATATAAAATGTAAACATAATCATTACTTAGCATATTTTTTTATTATAGAAATAGTGGATTTCTAACATTTTAAAGCAATCTAACACAGTGCAGTTTTTTAAACAGAGATAGCTGAACGGGCAAGAATTTCTTTAAGGCCTTGTGCATCTTTGTAACTATAAGCCAGTTAATTGATCGGATAGTCTCAGGTGATAAAGAAACACCCTAAAATCTGTGGAACTTATTAAAAATTTACTCCATACATTTTTTTGAGTAGATGAACATATGTTTTTGAACAGAAATAAAACCAGAGAAGCAAGAAAGTACATTTTTGAAAGAAGAAAGGAAGTAGTCAATAAAATATTTTGTATTTGTTATGTATCAAGATGGAATTAAAACTAGAATAGAAATTGATACTTTCCTAAAATGGTAATGTGTTAAAATATTTGTGTGCTAAACACATACATAGAAAAACTTAAAAATAATGGCAAGCAGCTCTGGAAATTTTAGAAGAAAAAACACTTTACAAGTAATATTTTCACATTGGAAAGCATGTGAAATATTTATTGATTTGTGAAATTCAGGTGCAAATGATTTCCTTGTACATATTTGTGTTTGATAGAATTCATTAACATTTCAACATGTTTCAAAAGATATGGTGCCTATTTATTAAAAAAACTGATGGATTTAGGACAAATGGCATGGTGTATTTAACAAATAACAGTCTATGATTTACAAGCAGAGATGGTCACTTTTGATTATTTAATAACAATACTAGCTATCATTGTCAGGGCCTAAAAGTAAAAAAAAAAAAAAAAAAATGACAATGAAGATCAATTGTATGTGATTTTTTTCTTACTTAACAAAAGGTATATTGACTTCAGAAACAAAGCGTAATTAAAAAAAAACAGCAATATCTATATTCCCAAAACAATTTAAATTATATATGTATTATATTTAAGTAATTTAAATTATATATGCATATTTGGTTAGTTACAATATTGGGAAAGAACAAAATCTGTTCAAGTTAAGCTACTTTGTTAATATTTGCTGCATTATGATTTATGTCTCAGAAATCATATTAACTCTTAAACAGTATTTCAATATTTTACATGTAAGCCATATCTTCCCAATTTCTTTGAAAAGAATATTCTCTTAATCAGTTATATTCTAAAAATAATTGTGGAAGTTTTATTATTATTATTCACAATATATAAAGGGCTCTCAATCTTACTGCCATTCTCTCACATATAACTTACACTATTAAAGTTTCCTTTCAGATTTTCTTTTCATAAGTGGTATTTTCAGTTTCACTTGTACTATTTGGTGCGGTGTGGGTTGATCTTATATATCCTATTAAGTAATTACTTTCCATTTTTAAAACCAGACTCACGTTTTTCCTCTGAATTAGAACATATCCTCAACCACTATTAGCTTCAACATTTTTTATTTACCATTTCTTAATTTTCAGTTTCTGAAATAATCATTAGAAACATATTGATGCATCTTGAAAGAGAACATGTTTCTTAATAGTTTTTGATACTTTTTTATTTTTTTCACTCACTCTGTGAAGAACTTTGGAGTCCTTAGTCCTAAATTGACTGAAATGCCCTAAGAATTTGTTCAGGTTAGAGTATAATACATATTTTGTTTTTATTTAAATAATTACACATTTCATCTTCTGTATGTGCAATTATTTGTGCCGTTTTCCAAATGCCTCTTAGACTATTTTGTCTTCCATTTTTATATCATTAATGAATTATATGGATACTATTACTAGTCAATTATTGTATAGAAACACAACAGATTTATGTGTATTGATTTTGTATTCTGCAAATTTACTAAATTCATTTATTAGCTCTAACAGCTTTTGGTTGAATTTTTAGGGTTTCCTACATATAATATCATGCCATCTACAAATCGTGACAGTTTTATTTTTTCCTTTCCAATTTGGGTACCTTTTACTTTTTTTTTTTTTTTTTTTACCTAAATGCTCTGGCTAAGACATCCAATACTGTGTTGAATAAAAGTAGCAAGAGTGGACATCCTTGCCTTGTTCCTGATCTTAGAGGAAAAGCTTTCTACTTGTTACTATTGAGTATTATGTTAACTGTGGGCTTTCATACATGGCTTTGTTATATTAAGGCTTGTCCCTTTTATACCCACTTTGTTGAACTTTTCTCATAAATGGATGTTGGATTCTGTAGAAAGCATTTTCTGCATCATTAAAGTAAAAGTTTAAAAAGGTATTTGTTCCTTGCTAGAAAAGTGATACGGCCCTCGGTTTTTCAACAGAGTGAAATTACCACCCATGGTCCATTCTGCAACCAGAAGTTCGGACTGTTAACAAGATAAGCCTGCACTTTTTACTTTGAATTTCTGTTCAATTTCTGTTTTATAGAGAAACTGTTCCTTTTTATTTTTCTTTCCTTTATTTTCTTTTTCTTTCTTTCTTTCTTTCTTTCTGTGTGCTTGTGGCATTTATATTTCTTGCTCTGTACTTATATTATGGAAAGTTAAATACAAGTAGTCAGGATCCATATTGCTAGATTACCTTTTTTATAAGTACGTGTGTTTGTAATATATTTTGTTAATGTATTTTGCCACTTATCAGTTATAGATATTCTTTTTTTTTTTTTTTACTTGTATCATCTCCTACTCTTTATATTTGTTAAGGTCTTGAGCGTTTGTCATATTTCATGTAAATAATTCCAGTCAGATTGGTGCTTCCAATTATTTCTAATGCTCATGTGGAAAGTAAGAAGATAAAAAAGCACACCATACCAATCTGCAGCTGTATCTGATTCATTTTATACAATCCCTATATGACTTTCTGTTTTATTTACTCATCTGTGTGTTTTGCTATGTATGTATACAGCCAATATTCTCCACACTGTATACGGTCTGGGAGTTTTGTCATTAAGGCCATAGGGATAAACACCAGGGAGCTATCGAAACTTTTGTACAGGCACAGGAAAAATGACCCACAAAAAATTGCATGATTATTACAGTTGTAACCTCCAGATATTTTGGAGTGAAGCAGACCTTTTAAAAACAAAGTTAAAGCAATCTGTAGCATTTCCTGAGAGTCTAGGATGTTGCACCATAGTTAGTAAATTGATCCACGGTTCCTCTGTTTCTCTGGGCCACAGAAGTCACAGAGCTTATTCTTGCCTAAGGGATAGATTTGTGCTCATTTCTCTCCTCTGCTAAAGCACAGTGAGTGATAATGACAGACATTGCTCGCATAGCTCCTTCTAAAATGTCTTTACAGTATAGTTCAAGGAAAAATACCTTTCCCCATCCTGATTTAAACTGAGTGTCACCCAACAATTTTGAGTCATTCATGAAATTTAAGCAGTTTCTATTTTCTGACATTTAAACTTAAAATTGTGAGATAATATAGTGCCTGAAATAAAACCATCTATAATAGCTCTGTTCTAACAAAATAACATTCATTTTTGCATGTAATTTTCACATATTTGCACCAAATCACTTTAAAATTTTTTAATATATACATTAATATATATTATATATATATAAACATATATATATAATTGAAGTATAATTAACATAGTGTTATATTAGTTTCAGGTGTGCAATATAGTGATTCAACAATTCTCTGCATTACTCAATGCTCACCGCAGGTGTAGTCTCCATCTGTCACCAAACAACTTTATTACAATATTATTGACTCTAGTTCCTACACAGCACTCTTCATCTCTGTGACTTCTTTATTTTCTAACTAGAGTTTGTACTTCTTAATCCCCTTAGCTATTTCATTCATACCCCACCCACCTCTCTGGCAAGCATTAATTTGTTCTTTGCGTACCAATCTGCTTTTTGTTTATTTCCACTTTCCTTTTTTTTTTTTCCAAATAATACCAAAAGGCTATGTGTGAAAAGATCATTCCCCATTAAAACTTACACCTTCAGAAGAAAGCTTACCTCAGCATTTATATTCCTAATTTCCCTCATGACGTAGATGATGCATGACGGCCTTCAGAGGGTGGAGTGTAGATCGATGAGAGGTTGCATTTAGCTGTATTGTTTTCTTTTTTTTTTAATTTTTAAAAATATTTATTTATTTTTGAGAGAAAGAGCAAGCGGGGGAGGGGAAGAGAGAGAAGGAGAGAGAGAGAATCCCAGGCAGGCCCTGCACTGTCAGTGCAGAGCCCCACTGAGGGGCTCAAACCCAACTGTGAAATCATGACCTGAGCTGAAATCAAGAGTCAGGGGTTTAACTGGCCGAGCCACCGAGGTGCCCTGCATTTAGCTGTATTTTTATACAGAATGACTCTGGTTCTCATTCAGTACTTCACTATTTCAACGTTTCAAAATTTCGCTTCGCTTTTGTGAAAAATGAAAATCAAATACCCACTGCTGAAAGAAGTATAAGTTTAACAAGCCTTTGTTTTGGAGGCACCTGAGTGGCTCAGCTGGTTGAGCATCTGACTTCAGCCTAGGTCATGATCTCCCAGTTCCTGGGTTCAAGCCCCGTGGCAGACTCTGTGCTGACAGCGCAGAGCCTGGAAACTGCTTCGGATTCTGTGTCTCTCTCTGTCCCTTCCCCTCCCATGCTCTATCTCTCTCTTCCTCTCTCTCAAAAATAAATAAACACTAAAAAATGTTTAAAAAGAAGCCTTTTGTTTTCTAACTTACAAAATTCTACAAAAGAGAGCTAAGGTAAATGTAAGCTGTCTTATTCATGAAGCTCATATATATTTTTTCTTGCAAAGCAAACGTAAACTACGTTTTGAGTTTTAAAATATATATAAAAATAAATATTCTTTGTTCTACTAGCTAAGGTAAATGGAGTTCGTTTTTAATATCTCTACCCAATGTTTAGGCAATTTTTTGTGATATTATACATTGTTTAGAATCTTTAGATTATCTGCTTCATTCCATAAGATTCTTGCTAATTATAATAAAATTTTAATGAGTAAAAATTTGGCCATTATGTATCTTCTGATGTGCATGATAAAATGTGTTATTATTTTGCTGGTTGAATACATATTGTTTACTTGTCTAAAAATACATACACTTATATTCAGTATGTGTATACACATGTATCCCCAGTTTTATTTTATATATATAATAAGAAATTTTAGTCAATGTTAAAAAAATAATCAGCACGTTGATAGTATTGTTCAAATTCACACTTGACTGTCAAGCATCTATGGACATTTATTTATTTAATTTTATTTATTAAAGATTTTTTTTTTATTTTTAAGTAATCGATACATCAAACATGGTGCTCAAACTTACAACTCTGAGATCAAGAGTTGTATGACCTACCAAGTGAGACAGCCAGCCTCCCCACCCCGGCATTTGTTTTTTTAATTTTGTTTTCTTCCTTGCTTTAGTTTTTTTTTCTTTTTTTTTTTTTTTTATTCTTTCCTTAACCTAACTGCTATATCAATGGCTATTGTTCTAAATTCACCTGTAGAAAGAAAAATCTCCATTATCATTGGTCACATATAATATAAAATGATACATAGTGGGTTTTAAAAATAATTTATTTATTGTTTTTTTTAATTTTTAAGTTATTTTTAAATCAAAAATTTTAGTTTAATTCCAGTATAGTAGTGTCATATTGGTTTCAGGGGTACAATATTCTGATTCAGCAAGTCTATACATTACTCATTGCTCATAATGATAAATGTACTTTTTTTTTTAGTTTCAAGTTTTTATTTAAGTTCCAGCTAGTTAACCTATAGTGTAATATTAGTTTCAAGAGTAGAATATGGTGGGTGATTCATCACTTACATGTAACACCCAGTGCTCATCACAAGTGCCGTCCTTAATACCCATCACCCATTTAATCCATCATCCTGCCCACCTCCCCTCTAGCAACCCTCAGTTTGTTTTCTACAGATAAGAGGCTGTTTTATGGTTTGCCTCTCTCTTTTTTCCCCCATGTTCGTCTATTTCCTTTTTAAATCCCACATATGAGTGAAGTCATATGGCATTGGTCTTTCTCTGACTTATTTCACCTAGCATAATATACCTAGCTCCATCCATGTGAAATATTCCACTGTATATACATATATACCACTTCTTATTTATCCATTCATCAGTTGATGGACATTTAGCTTCATTCAGTAATTTAGTTATGGTTGATAATGCTACTATAAACATAAGGATGCATGTATCCCTTCAAATCAGTATTTTTCTATCCTTTGGGTAAATATCTAGTAGTGAAATTGCTAGATCATAGGGTAGTTCTATTTTTAGCTTTTTGAGGAATCTCCCTGCTGTTTTCCAGAGTGGCTGCAACAGTTTGCATTCCCACCAACAGTGTGAGAGGGTTACCCTTTCTCCACATCCTTGCCAACACCTGTTGTTTCCTGTGTTGTTAATTTTAGCCATTCTGACAGTTGTGAGATGGTATCTTATCATGGCTTTGATTTGTATTTCTCTGATGATGAGTGCTGTTGAGCATCTTTTCATGTGTCTTTAGCCATCTGTATGTTTTCTTTGGAAAAATGTCTATTCATGTCTTCAGCCCATTTCTTAACTGGATTATCTGTTGTTTGGGTGTTGAGTTTGAGAAACTCTTATAGATTTCAGGTATTAACTCTTTATCAGATATGTCATTTGCAAATATCTTCTCCTATTCCATAGGCTGCCTTTTAATTTTTTCATTGTTCCCTTCACTGTGCAGACGGTTTTTATCTTGATGAAGTCCCCAATAGTTTATCTTTGCTTTTGTTTCTCTTGCCTCTGGAGATGTATCTAGTAAGAAGTTGCTACAGCCAAAGTCAAAGAGGTTGCAGCCTCTTGTCCTCTAGTATTTTGATGATTTATTGTCCCATGTTTAGGTCTTTCATACATTTTTAATGTATTTTTGTGTATGGTGGAAGAAAGTGGTCCAGTTTCATTCTTTTGCATGTTGCTGTCCAGTTTTCCCAACACCATTTGCTGAAGAGACTGTCCTTTTTCCCACTGAATTTTCTTCCCTACTTTGTCTAAAATTAGTTAACCATAGAGTTATGGGCCCATTTCTGTGTTTTCTTATTCTGTTCCATTGATCTACGTGTCTTTTTTTGTGCCATCACCATACTGTCTTGATCACTATAGCTTTGTAATATAACTTAAAGTCCAGAATTGTGATGCCTCTGACTCTGCTTTTTTTTTTTTTCATAATTCCTTTGGCTATTCAGGCTCTTTTGTGGTTCCATACAAATTTTAGGATTGTTCTAGCTCAATGAAAAATCCTGTGGGTATTTGATAGAGATTACATAAATATGTAAAGATTGTTTTGGGTGTTATAGACATTTTAACTTTATTTGTTCTTCCCATCCATGAACATAGAATATTTTTCCATTTTTGTGTCCTCTTTGTCCTCTTTGTGTCCTTTCATAAGTGTTCTATAGTTTTCAGAGTACAGATATTTTACCCCTTTGGTTAGGTTTATTCCTAGGTATCCTATGGTTTTTGTTGCAAATGTAAATGAGATCGATTTGTTGATTTCTCTTTCTGCTGCTTCATTATTTGTGTTTAGAAATGCAGTAGATTTCTGTATGTTGATTTTTTGTCCTGCAACTTTACTGAATTCATGTATCACTTCTAGCAATCTTTTGGTGGAGTCTTTCAGATGTTCTACCTAGAGTATATGTCACCTGCAAAAAGTGAAACTTTGCCTTATTCCTTGCCAATTTGGATGTCTTTTATTTGTTGTTGTTGTTGTTATTGCTGTCTGATTGCTGATTCTAGGACTTCCAGTACTATGTTAAATAACAATGGTGAGAGTGGACATTGCTGTCTTGTTCTTGACCACAGAGGAGATGCACTCAGCTTTTCCCCACAGGGGATTATATTAGCTGTGGGTCTTCCATATACAGCCTTTATAATGTTGAGATATGTTTCCTCTATCCCTATTTTGTTGAGGGTTTTTAGCAAGAACGGTTGCTCTACTTTGTCAGATATATTTTCCTGCATCTATTGATAAGATCATAGGGTTCATCTGTTCTTTTATTAATGCATATATTACATTGATTGATTTGAGAATATTTAGACACCCTTGCAGCTCAGAATAAAATCCCACTTGATTGTGGTAAATGGTTCTTTTATCAATACACTAATGAGTTCATTTTGATTATGAGATCAACTGGAAAACTGGCATGATAGAAAGTTCTAAAAATAACATAATAATCTATAACTCAATTTCAGACAATAGAATTTTTATTACACTTCCCCTCAGTTTACTTCATATTTATATTCACATATAGATGAATATTCAATACATTCATAAAGTCCCCATATTTGTGTAACCTGCATTTCCCTTGATTTTAAAAATTTGTGGGTCACCTGGGTGGCTCAGTCAGTTAAGTATCTCACTCTACATTTCAGCTCAGATCAGGATCTCTCAGTTTGTGAGATGCAGACCCCACCAGGCTCTCTGCTGTCAAAGTGGAGCCTGCTTGGGGTTCTCTCTCTTTCTTTCTCTCTGCCCTCATCCACTTTTGTGCATGCACTCTATCTCTCAAAATAAATAGATAAGCCTGAAAAGTTAAAATTTCTATATAAATATACACAGACACTAGCTGAATCATGTATTATTTGCATTTGAATGATTTTCAACAACCATGAAGAATGGTGGCAGAAAAAAAAATGTGAAAAATTTCACCAGTGAGAGAAGGCCGATTGAGGGTATTTAGGAACCTTATAGACAAACACGAAATGACTGTAAGGCCAAAAGTCTCTCCAAACTATAATGAATGTTCCCTTATAATATTCAGATTCCTCACTCCCTCCCCCACACTTCTGGCCTGAAACACTCATTCTCCTAGCACTGAACTGTAGGCAGACAACATTTTCTGTTGAGTTACTTCCTGGTCTTGTCATGGCTGAAGAGAGCTGCCAGCCCAATGTCATTACACTTTGCTCGGAGCAACCCGTGTCCAATGACTGGTTGACTTGGCCACATAAAGGCCCAGACCCCTTGCTCAATTTGATACAACTCTGAAGGGCCATTCCACTTCTAGAACTCACTTTGGATGGGAGCTTTGTTATGGATGAACTTCTACTAATTCCTAACTTTGTTTCTTTACTCCCATGGAAATGTTGATTCTGAGAGCTTTTAGAGATAAAATCCCTGCATGTAAATCTCCATCTCAGAGTCCTCCTGAAAGAAACCAACCTGTGATGCCAATAGGAATTGTACCACCAATAAAGGAAATGAAGGCAATATCACCTTATTTTCTTTTCCCTAGTTAACAGAAAGAGACTGATTAATCCTGAATCAACCTTATTCTTCAATACTTAAAGTGTCACTAAGGAGTAATTAAGTAGGGAATAATATGGAAAAAGAAAGCTGAGGTGCTCAGTGCCTCCTGGACAGAGAAAAATTGATATTGCGCACCCTTTTAAAAAAACTTTTTTTAATGTTTATTTATTTTTGAGAGAGAGAGACAGCATTGAGGAGGGCAAGAGAGAGAGGGAGACACAGAATCTGAAGCAGGATCCAGGCTCTGAGCTGTCAGCACAAAGTCCAACGTGGGGCTCAAACCCACAAACCGCGAGATCATGACCTGAGCTAACTGACTGTGCTACCCAGGAGCCCCTTCACACCCTTTGAAGTTTCTCTTCTGTGCTATAGATTAGCAATTTTATGTACAACAATCACTAGTGCTTTGATTAGTTCCTAGGATCAATCTGAAGCAGAAAAAGCTACTCAAAAGCTTAAGATACCCTGGATAAAAATAAAATATGCCTCAAATCAGAAGTGATTTAAAGAATTTTAACCTAACTATACTTTAAAAGATCAAAGACTAAATCTTTGGACAGGCAAATGCAGAATATGGAGACTAAAATTATACAAACTTAGCCCTCAGGTCTCATCTCTGGAAAAAAAAAGTCTCAAAGTGCAATGAAGCCAAGGAGAATTGGCTAGATTCTTATCTATGCCATCCATGTTAAAATTAGTAAGATGGCAAAAATTGAGGAGGAAATAAAAAAGACGGACAAAAAAGAAGAAATCATGGATTATCAAAGTTTAAAGTCCATAAACATATTTTTTACTCCTAGCATAAGAAAACAAACTTTAATACCACTAAAAATAAGTTATATTTCAAATGCCATGCCAAACAGATAATGCAGAACTAAACAAGCTGAGAAATAAAAGCAAAATTGTAGGAACAAATTAGAGTAAGAAAAATATATAGTAGTGGCATTCCCTTATATTAGTACCTAATTCAGTAGACTACATGAGAAACCTGAAATAATCACTGAGAAATCAGAGGAAAACTAAATAAAATGAATTAGAAGCTAATAATTGTGAAGTACACATTGTAAGAATATTGAAGATATTCATAATTAATTCACCTAACATAGAAAACACAACATATTAAAGAAAACTAGTGACTCATTTGGTTAAGGGTCTGACTTTGACTCAGGTCATGATCTTACCATTCGTGAGTTTGAGCCCTGCATCAGGTTCTCTGCTGTCAGATAAGAGCTCACTTAGGATCCTCTAGCTCCCTCTCTCTGTCCCTCCTCCGCTTGTGTGCTCTCTCTCTCTCTCTCTCAAAAGTAAATGAACATTGGGGCGCCTGGGTGGCGCAGTCGGTTAAGCGTCCGACTTCAGCCAGGTCACGATCTCGCGGTCCGTGAGTTCGAGCCCCGCGTCGGGCTCTGGGCTGATGGCTCAGAGCCTGGAGCCTGTTTCCGATTCTGTGTCTCCCTCTCTCTGACCCTCCCCCGTTCATGCTCTGTCTCTCTCTGTCCCAAAAATAAATAAACGTTGAAAAAAAAATTTAAAAAAGTAAATGAACATTAAAAAAATTAATTTCCAATAATTAATTAATTAAGGAATAATCAATGCTTCATGTATTATGGCTATTTGAAGGACACACTGGGAGTGGTGAAATTCATGTAGGGTAAGGGGTAAGATCAGGATGCTCTCAAAATTTCTCCCTAGTAGCATTCAGTGGCAGAAAATCTTCGAGAATAGTATTTACAGGGCAATGAAGGAAATCCAGCCAAGCTGTCACACAACTATAAAATCAAAATTACAATGACCATATTCTTACTCTACTGAGCTAACTGCTCACATGGTCACACTTTCGAGACTCTCAGCACTAGTAACTGTCTTTTGTCTGAAATGCATATTTTAAGAATCCTGTCCCCCAAATATCATGTATTCCCCCAGTTAACTTATTCTAAGTGCTATTCTCTGCAATCCTTTGACTCCACTGAGAAGTCCTACCTATTGATGTCATAAGATTTTCACTATTCATTAGTCAGCTTCCTGACTTCCTTTCTTAACCGTACAATCACCTAGTCTTATACAATTTTTCCCCTTTGTCATATGCAACTGGACAAACGTTATCCCAGTTATTAATCCATTCTGAGTTCACATCTGACCCTGAATATCTGTCTATCTATCTATCTATCTATCTATCTATATGTGTGTGTGTGTGTGTGTGTGTGTGTGTGTTACAAGGTCCCCCTTTATTTATGTGCATGAATCCCAAGTGGAAATTATTATATGTATCTATTAACTTCTCATTCCCATTTTCCTATATAGCTACTTTATATCCCGTCCTTCTATTTAAAACTTTATCCCTTGTACCCGCCCCCATATACTCAACAGAAAACTTTTCCTAACATTTCATTTGAAAAAAATTGAAAGTAATCAGAGGAGAAAAACCTCATACTTCCACAACCAGGCTTAACAATGCTCCTTCATCTGGAGGTTTATCTTCTGGCTTTGCTCATATCACAAATTAAGAAATGCCATTGCATTTTTTCTTAAGATTTTATTTTTAGGGTCTCCTGGGTGGCTCAGTCAACTGACTGTCTGACTCTTGATTTTGGCTCAAGTCATGATCTCATAGTTCATGAGATCAAGCAGTGTGTGGGGCTCTGCACTGAGAGAACTTGGCATTTCTCTCTTACTCTCTCTCTCTTTCAAAATAAATAAATAAACATTAAAATTATTTTTTAATAAAAAAAGGATTTTACTTTAATCTTTACATCCAACATGGGGCTTAAACTTACAACTCTGAGATCAAGAGTCACATGCTCTACTGACTGAGCCAGACGGGTGACCTAAAATGCCCTTACTTTTATCTAAGGTCTTCC
Source organism: Leopardus geoffroyi (assembly GCF_018350155.1). Classification (NCBI taxonomy): domain Eukaryota; kingdom Metazoa; phylum Chordata; class Mammalia; order Carnivora; family Felidae; genus Leopardus; species Leopardus geoffroyi. Next base: position 216,091,598 of record NC_059326.1, on the reverse strand, counting down.
TTTTGTGATATGGATGCCATACCCCACCATCAACACTGCAATACTGAAATCTCCCTTTTTTACCCTTTATCCTTAAGCATTCTCTCTTGTATATCATTTATAGAATTTTATTGTAAAAATACATATTAAAAAAATTTCCTTGACCCAACATTTACCTCTAGGAATTTCCTAATTCTCTGCTGTCCATTGTAAAAACAGTAATCTAAAAAAGATGTCTAAATTTATGTTCCTTTCTACTTCCCCACACATTCTTTTCAAGTTATTTCATAGTTGCCATTATATCCACCTAGTTTAAGAAAATTAAAAAAAGACTTTCTAAGATGGATATTAGCATACATTCATACAACTAATATTTAGATGGTATTTTTATATTGGACTGTATTATAAGTATTGCTGCTACTTGGTAATTACAGAATGGAGATAACTAGACTCTTAAGGATATGAATAGGAAAAATAAATTTTTAATTGTATATCCCTACTTTTAATCTTCATAGATACAAAAGAGGGAGGTACAACCCACTCAAGAGAGAATATTAATAACCAGATGCTTATGTATAGAATTTAACTATTGCCGTAACTTTGCCTTAACATTCAAGCAGATAGAGTTTGGGAAGTTCTGGGTATCCCATGACTCAGTCAAGTTGACAAATTAAAGTATCTGTCACAAGGTCTATATTCAAAAGCTGACAAACATATGCATATACTAGCTAATATAGGAGAAACCCATGCAGTTATGCAGTTATTATATATTATTTATTTCAATAGTACATATAGTATTTGATATATGTTATAGCATATAAATATTATAAAATAGACTCTTCTAGCTGATGTTTGTATTTTGGGTTTGAACATTTTTATTCATTAAAAAAAATCAATTGTTCTGTTAATTGTGGCCTAGCACTAGAGTGTTTATCTATCTATCTATCTATCTATCTATCTATCTATTCACCCAATGCATAATATTCTTACATAAGAAGATATAATTTTTTTTTTAGAAACATCAAAGTAGTTCAGATAATTAATGTAGAATTACCTGCCCTAGAAATAAGAGACCTAGCCAATAAATTTCACTGGAAAAGTGTTCCAAATATAGTTGAAGAAAGTGTTTTAAATTTCAAATATAGTTAAAGAAAGAATAATTGAATCTAGAGAAACACTGATCAAAAAAAGAAACTGGCAAAGATAGCATAGCAAAAGGAAAAACTGAATATACTTTTGAATAACTACTCAACACTTAAAGATAATACTAACAAATACTAACAAATAGATTATACAATAAAGTAATAATTGTAGTAATACAATAAATATTGTAGTAATACAATAAAGAAACAATATACCATAACGATGTTTCATTTGAAGTATGGCATTACTTATTACCAGAATATAAGTATATCCCATCCCACATGTTAAAAAAGAGTCATTTCCTTTAGAGATGTTTACCCCTCATTCATGTCTTTCTTGGCCACCATACATGAATTTGCAAACTTCCCTCCTATTCGCTCTATATTCATTTCTCTTCCCTGATTTATTTTTGTCTTTATCAGTAAACACAATTCACTATAATGTATATATTAACTATTCATTATTTTTATCACTTTTAAAATCTTTCTCACCCCGGTAGAACGTAAGGTCCACAGGGCAAGGAACTTTGTTTTTTGTTGTTGTCATTTCCCCCTATGGATGTAAATCCAGTGCCTGATTGGCACTTAGTAGGTCCTCAGTAAATACTGATTAAATAAATGAGTGCATGAATCATTCCAATAGATTTCAAAAACCATTTAACAAAATCTAATATCTGTTCTTCATAAAAATCCTCAGCAAATTTAATTAGATATTCCTTTGATATGGAAGATATCTAAACTACTAGAAAAATGGTGTCTGTGCAAGTATGTATGTGAAAGAGAGAGACGGAGAGACAGAGAAAGAATATTTTTATCCTCGTCCTAAATTTGAGGGGAAAGGTTTTAGTAATTCTCATTCCTTTCTCTTCTGCATGGTGACAATGAAGAAGCTAGGAGAGAAGGATAATATCGGAAAATTGAACAGATTTAGAGCTATATGATAGACTTATTACTGACACTAAATTTTTAACCTTCTAGATATCCATGCTTCCTGACGTAATTTTTGTGTCCCTCTCGCTAACAGCCAGTGCATATATTTGAACACTTCACTTGGGCCTGGCCAAGTGACCTATTTACTAGTGATAAAGGATTGAAATGATTGTGATTTTGAGCTTCAGTCTGAAAGAGAACTTACCTCTTTCTGATGCCCTCCTGTGGCTCTCCCATCTGCATGACACTATGTCCTACTTAGGTCTGTGATCTCAGAAGGAGAATGAGATCTAGCACACATGTTATCGGCTGGCTCTTGACCAGCTGGTAGAGTCTGCCATAAATAAGTCTGCCAAAGATGAGATGCGTGGGCAATACTATATTATTGTTGCTTAAAGCCACTGACTTTTGTGGTGAATTTTATGTGAAAATAGACTATAGGCAGATCTATCATGATTGACTTGAACAACCTCTGAAAATTTGGGAAATCTGAAGATAAAAGACATCATCACATGATAATAGGATACACGTCTAATTGAGTGTGAAAATGGATATTCAACAATAAATATTAGAAGATTGGTTTTACCTGAGTGTGCCCTTTTGGAGCTGCACTTTCCGCATGTCTGAGAAGATAATGAAATTGAACACCAAGCCCTTTATCTGTGGAATCCTCTAGAAGAAGATATATTGGTCTCATATTTGGGGGCAAATATGTAAGAAAGTTCACCAATAGGCTCACTGTCAATTTTCTTGTAAATAAGATATTGTATCTGAAACATTATTTTTCCTTGATTTTCCTAGAATATTGTAATAATCTAAAGAGTGGTCAAAAATATGAGAACCGATATGAAGACATTTTTGTTCCTCCAAGCTGCACCAGACTTGCTACAGCTTTGTAAGTAACAAATGTTTCACTCTTTGGCCAGTAGTAGAGAATATATGAGGATTTTTTGTTTTGATTTGGGTTCTTTTGGTGTTTATTTGTTTATTTCTCTGACCACTGCATTCTTCAAATAGCTGTCTTTCTAAAACCCTGGTTATTACCATTTTTGTTTCACATACTTCAAATGGCATATAGGAAAAATTAAAAACGAGGAAAGAAAATAATCTTTTGGTGCAGCTATTACATTCTCATACTGAGCTTTTCTAAGACATGAATTGGAACCACAGAAAGATGTCCTGGTGAGTCTAGAACTATGGGAACTCTGAATGCATCAAAAGGCTATGCTGGGGGGAAAATCCTTCAAGCTGCTAACATTACTGCCTGCACTGGCAGTCAGGCTGAGATGCTGTATTAAACAAGCAGTGTAGAGAAATGATATTTGAGCCTGTTACACGTTTGGTGATGGTCTTTCTGGAGTTTACTATGCCATACATCACTTGGATATATCCTTGTTCTCTCCTAAGCGTGTCAACCCCTGTCTACTGACTATTATTTATCTAATTCAATTCTGAAATCCAGCAGTTTTTTTGCATCATTCAACCAACTCCCAAACCACACTAGATTGTCATGTTCTCACTGCTTACATTGAAAGTTGAGGAAATAAAAATTGCATAATAAAATACATTATGTTCATACAGATTTTCTAGTTTTTCTAAAAATTAAAGTTTAAGATTTGTGTATATGCTCACATTTTTCTTCTCCTATTCCAACTTGTGTATAAATTTAAACACTTAATTTAGTGACTGTGATCCAAAAAAAGATGGAAAAAAAAGCAAAAACAAACAAACAAAAAAAAACCCACCTGAACTATGTCTATTTCCAAAACTATCAACAGAGGTAATACAGCGAACAAAGGAAAAGTACATATAGGAGCTATCTATCTCCACTCTGTTGGTCTACTGCTGTGTTAATGTGCTAATAGTTTTATGACATATGATCACTTACAAACTTTCAATCTACTAGCAAAGGAAATATTCCAAGATTCATAAGTTTTGTCAGAGCAGATTAAGTAAGTGACTTTTAAATTGTAACCTTCAAGAAGGAGGATTATAACCAGCTGCTCTTCATTTCCAGTGAGAGTAGAAGGTATGAAGTTTTGTGTTTTTTTTTTTTTAAATCACAGCAGGAGTGAGTTAGATTGCACAACAGGAAGATACACTTGACAGAAATTCATACAAGACCCTAAAAGATATTAGCGAGGGAGATTTCTAAACTCCTTTTCCATGAGAGTCTTTGCAAACAAATTGGATTCTCCGACCACTGTAATGATCACGGATTCTTGCAAGTGGGTCAAGGAGGTGAACAACAGAATGCTAAAGTAACAAAAAGTCTTGCTTTCTTCTAGGATGGCAGAAGTTCAGTAACAGGTAAGTCATTCCCTTTCTCGCATACATGGCTTCCTCCTTCTCTCTTACCTACTGTGAACTCACAATGAGTAAGTCAGTTTGAACTGGCCAATTCTCTGTTCTCACTGTGGTGCTTTGTTATGGGCAATAAAGGTCTATGCCACAATGGAAGATATAGACAAAACTAAAATTATGTCATTTATTATTTAATTAACTTATCTCATATTTCTGTCTTAATACCAAAAGATGTCACATATTTTCCATTCTGAATGTTATTTTTATCAGAAGTTTATTAATGCCTGGATATTCCCTTTTATCTCTGTATTTGCACTGAAAAAATAGTATGAATCAATAGAATCTTTGCATTCAGAAAAAATTCTGCTCTGTTTTTGAAAACATATTTGAATGGCTTGAGAATAAAATGCCACTATGAAAAGGAAGAAACAGTCCAAGGGTACTCCTCCTTCATTGATATAGTCATCTGGGGTATGTTTTTACCACCTAACATCATGTGCTTAATAGAATAAAATAAACTGTTCTCTCTGTGGCTAACTTAGCTGTCTATACTCTCTTTGTTTTAGGTATTAAGGTTGAGTTTTTTAATGGGCTCAATAATACCTCCTAACCCTGTTTATGCTTTTTGGCAATATCTTTGCCATTCTTCTATCATGAAGCAGGGTGTATTTCCTCATCCATTGAATCCATTAAATCTGGAAATATGACTTCCTTTGACCAAGAGAATTGTTCTCACATGACATTTGAGAGCTCAGGAGATGACCTCTATTAACTTCTTTCTTTTCCTCTTCAAACATTGCCCCAGGGCCACTATCTCAAGCTCACTCCTTGGAATACGAGAAACCACATGAATGAGATTGATGGACCACAGTCCACATATAACACCCACCAACCACACACTGGCCTTCTTCATTGGTTTTTATTTATTTGCTGTCTTTCAAAGGTGTAAGTAAATATTATTTAGTAGGATCAGTGAAGTTTACTGGAGCTGCCTGGCAACCAGTGTCCCAAAGCAGTGAACATGTAGAGTGCTAAGTAGCAACGGGGCAACAATACTAGATTAAGGTGTTTCTGTGGAAGGATTTTTGGTGTGTCTTGTCTTTCTTAATTCTTGTACAATTCTGGTGCTCTGGTTTGCCATTGACTTTATAAACTCTTTGGTACACTTAGTTGCCCAATCAAAAGTGGCGTCTATCCCTTGGAACCAAGAAGTAACAACATGACAGTATCGGGACTGACTGGAAGCCACAGATTCTCAAAGAAATGGGGGAAACCTGGGGGGTGGACACCTAAGTCTGTCAGCACTAGAGGAAGTGAAAAGTTAGGGAAGGCACACAATAGACAAAAACAGCTGAACAAATTCTTGTCTCTCATCCTCTGGAAAGTAATTCTTATAAAATAAGAGGGTATCTTAGAGTGAATAAGAGCTTACCCCCATGAAGGAAATCAGAAATTTAAGATGTGTATTCCTTTAAGTGACATTGGATAATTTCTATGAAATAAAAGCTCAAATGCATGTAGAAACATTCTATAGTTTAGCCAATTTTAACTATAGCTTGGTGCTAAATAACTTGCCAGATTGCTATTACTCCCATTCCTCCTGGCATGGCACTTTCAGTCACAGCTAATTATCCATTCATTTTATGTTAAAAGATCCACAACTTAGTTTCAAGAATATTTTTGATATTTTTTTCTGTACACTTCTTAAGGACATGTCCATGTCAAAGTAAGTTGACCACCCATCAAGGTGAGGTTATAGTAATTTCCATAAGATCATCATAGCTTCGCCTCTTCATTACACTGATAACAAAAAAAACAAAAACATACATGCTACCCATTTGAATCAACAATGTAAATTTTATTGAATTCCTGAAAAGCCTAGTTTTTTGAATATTTGTTGTTTATGAGAAGTTTGAAATGCAATTGAGAGAAAGTGATTATTAAGATGGTCTTAATTAGGGTGGCAATATCAGTTATTGTGTAAGCATTAACAATTTTGATCATCAAATGGACAATTGTTAATTATGCCTGGATAATGGGCATAAATTAACCTCTTCCAGGCAAACTGGGATGTACAGTCTCTTTCCTTAAACTGTATTAAGAATACATTCCTCTGGATTTTCCTAATTCAACTTGTAGTATTCTTCTCTTTGGCAATATTCAGCATACTTGTAAATAATTTTTTCAAAGTTTAGATTCCCCACAAAAATGCAAATTATGGTGCATGCAATGCATTCCTGCTAAATATTTAATAAGCAAGTTATTCAATGCTAAATTTTCCGCTACCATTAAGTGTAGAAACAAGAAAAGTCTAGATAAAATTGTTCCAGAAAAAAAATGGTTTCTTACCTGTGTAACTGTATTATAAAAGGCCTTACTTATTATGCTATTTTACAACTTTATGTTACTGAAAATCATTTTATACTTCTGGAATATAATCACAGAAAGTTACATGACTTGAAGAACTGGAATACACCCCCTTTGTCCACAATGAATGTGATACAACTCTTGCAATTCTAAATTGAGTATAGACGTAAAAATATCAAAATATCAATGATAAATGAAAACATTAAAATCAATCATCATTTTACCAAATTATTGTGTAATTTTTTTTTCAAATTATGGTTTGGAGCTCTCTTTATTGATTTTATGCACTTTGTGTATAGACATTGTTATGAAATATGTATAATTTTATGTTATAAAATTTCAGGTTGCTTAAAATTATTAAGAACATATATGAATTACAAATATTGTCAAAGGGTAGCAGTTTGTCACTTACTATACTCCTTAAAAACATTTTACTCCAAATATGTATTCAGCATCCCGAATACCACCTGTGGTATAAAAGTTACTCTTTCAAATAATTGTTTATAGATAGCTCAATCAGTAAATGTTTTCTTTTTTTCACAAAAAATAACAGAAGATAAATAAGTGTCCTTCCTTGCTTTTATATTTTCACTACTAAAATTGATTAATAAATTACTCTTTATAGTTTTTTGCAACAGTTTAGAACCATGAATCAGAATCTTAAAAAAAGAAATAAATTTTGGATTATTACTTGAAAAGGTAATATGAGAAGCTCTTATTTGAAATTCAAAGAGTTGCTTACAATGCTATTGATATGTCAACACTTTTTATGCCTTTCTCTTTTAAAATAAACACACATACAAACACACATTATACTGTAAAAATCTCCAAATATTTTAAATATATTTTATTATGTGAAGAGATAGGTTTAGATAAATGCTTTATAGTAGTAAGTATATGTTTCATATTTAGAAATAAGTATCTGTGGACATGTTATTAATGATTAAATTAGAAATTAAAATAATATAAAACCTGAAATTAAGTCTCCATTCTCTTATGGTTTCTGTAGTGTGATATGTTCATTTTTCTAAAGTTCATTACATTTCAAAATAATCACAGTATTTTAGAATCCTCAGTTGTTTGACTTCATCAAGTTTAGGAAACAAATTTAATTATCAATTTTGAATTCTCAGTTTTATCGGATATAATAGACAAATATATTTTCTAATACAAATTCTGCTTTCAGCTACACAAATCTTTGACAGCATGATTGAGTAGTTTTTTTTTTTTGACACGTCTCCTACCTTGAAAAATAACCTTTATAATCTTCTTGAGTTTTGAGATAACAAGATCTTCCTGCAAAACAGACACTGAGAAAATAATCACGGTGGCTCGCTCTGCCTTGTACCCCCCATTTTATCAGCTCTCTGCTCCTGCTGTCCTTGTTGACCTCCAGAGTAGAAGCTGAAGAGCATCTTAAGCCTTTTTTCAGCATTGATTAGAAAATAAGCAGAAGATTAGCATGAAAATTAAAGCCCGAATGCATACTTTCCTTTTCATATATATTTAGAGTATACTTATTAATGGAATTTAATAACAAGTATGAATGCAATTACAGGCAATTTACTTGACATTTGTGTCCTCAGAGCGTTTTAAATTAGAGAACAAAAAGTCAACACAAGGAAAGAATGCTATTAAAAAACAGGGGTAACTATATAGAAAAGCTTACTTGGTGGTTCATAGAATATATGCATTTTAAAGCTTAATAGACATTACCGGATGTGGTCTTTAAAAAAATAACACGCTTAGTACGCAGGATGTCTTACTGATTTTTATCTGAAAACAGGTTATGCTGTCTGTAAACTTTTTTTTTTTTTTTTTAATTCCAGAAGTTGATCATTTTGTAATCACTCAAAAGTAAGGGTAAGGGGAAAAGGAAACCTGTAAGTCATGTAATCATACTTTTAAGATTTTAAAATTTGGATATAAATTATTTTAATTAAACATCAATATCTACTTTAATTTATCATTGAGTCCTTTCAAGTGGGTAAGGCAATTGTGAATCTTAAAGACATTCAAAGCAGAATCAAATGCCTGCATGCACCCAATATACATTTGAAAGTGCATGCACATACTTAGATGACAATTATGAATATATTTTCCCTAATTACTACTGAAACTGACTTAAACTGCAAAAAGAAGTCGTCTGCAAAATTATAGAAAAAGAGCCTCATTATTTAAATAAATGCGATATTTCTGGCATCATTTTTTTAAAATTAAAATAACCCTTAAGATATGCTAATAATGATAGTACAGATAGAGGATATGAAATAAATTATAATTCAGAAACAATATCTTCTATGAAATTTCAAGAATGAGGACAGTACACCAACACACCTCTCAGGCCAATTCCTTTGCTGTCTTCTTCACCTCAGTTCAGATCTAGTTTGTTCTTTCAACTGCTTAAGACAACACCTAAGTTTATGCTGTGCGTCTCCTTTCTATCACATTTCTTATCCACAGTGTGACAAAACCCAGTCTGTTACTCCTTCAATATCCAACTTTTAATTTTTTTTAACGTTTATTTATTTGAGAGAGAGCAGGAGCTCCTGTGCACGTGAGCACGTGCCTGAGCGAGGGAGGGGCAGAGATGGAGAGGGTGACGGAGGATCCAAAACAGGCTCCGTGCTGACAGCAGAGAGCCTGATGTGGGGTTCAAAAAAGATCGGTGAGATCGTGACCTGGGCCAGATGCTTAACTGACCCAGCCACCCAAGTGTCCCCAGTATCCAACTTTTAAACCCTTCACCACCACTAATGGCATCCCTCTGATCCAAAAATTACTGCAAATAGAAGTAGCTTCCTGTGTGTGTGACCCGTGCAGTAGGTCCCTGCGAACAGAAGGACCCTCACCTTGGCTTAATGTTCTGCTTTTTTGCTTCTTTAAATTCTTAACATTTTAATTAGAACTGAACATTTTCATTCTGCACTGGACCCTCAAAATCAGACTTAATTGCAAAAGTTGCCCAAATGTTCATATTCCCTCTAGACTCAGCAGAACAACCAAGGTGATCTTTGAAAATTTAGGTTAGACCGTATTGCTCCTTTGCTTAAAGTCCTCATTAATGTCAAAGCTAAGATTTGCCTAATAAGGTCGTGGATGATTTCTCCACCCTCTAATCTCTCTTATTCTCTTACGATTCTCTCACTAATTCTCTCCAACTCCAACACTAACCTGATGCGGCTAGACAGACACATACTTCAGTATAATGGATTTCAAGTTTTTTTGCATTTGTTGTTTCTAAGCCTAGAAAACACATTCTTAAAATGGACAGGTTTTCCCCCAAGAGAAGAAAAATGTATTCTCTAGGGACAAAAAATTCTGAGATATTAAAAGTTTGGGCCCTCGAATGTTCAACCCTACCGGTCAAAATGTGAAGGGATTGAATTTCACGTACAGGGGGGCAATTAAGGAATGTCTGACAAGGTTCCTAAAAGGGCAGGTAATGATATAAAAAATATTGAGAAACTTCAGTCTACCATATTCTCCTACCAGATATGTTATTTCATTTTTTTTTTTTTTACTCAGAACCACCTCCTCAGTGGGGTTTTCCCGACCACTGTCACCCAAGTTTCAAACCGTGAGAGAGAGCTCTCCTCTCCCCCTCCCACTTCCCAACAATTAAAGTTTTCTTTCCCAACACAGACACCCCTCACAATGTAACCTGTTTTATATTTTATTTATCATAGGTAGTGTCAGTGTCTTCCACTAGAACATAAGTAGCATTAGAGACAAGCTTTTGTCAGTCTTGTTTACTTCGGTATTTTGGTGCCTAGAATAGAGTTCTCACACGGTTGGAACTCTGAGCAAATTTGTGAGCAAATGAGTCAAACGACTTGAGGAAAATAAACTGTCTAATTATCAAGGAGTTTATTGATAACGGCTAAAATACAGTAACAATTTTTACCTGTAGTCCTTTCAATATCTAGAAAAATAAGATAAATGTATTATAGACAGAGATAAAGTTTATAAATGGTAAAATATTCAAGCAAAAGAATATATTTGGCTAAAGATCTGACTTTCATATAAATAACAGGAAATCAAAATATTTTGGTAAAGAAACAGAGGAAACCTCTTTATACCAGAAGCACTATCTTTTTTTTATTGACACCGTAAGATATCATCTTATACCTCAGATTCAAATCCACATAATAAAATTATAAAGATGAAAGATTTATGCGATCTGAAGAGAAACCAGAGTATATCCACATAACAAAATTGTAATGTTTCCTTCCAAATGAAAGTCTTTAGTGGATGCATAAGGCTTTTATGATAGACTTACAGGAATGCAATTTGTTCATAAACATGTTTGACTCCCCCATATTTAAAAATTCATGGGGCACCTGGGTGGCTCCATTGGTTAAGCGTGGGACTTCGGCTCAGGTCATGATCTCACGGTTTGTTAAGTTAAAGCCCTGCGTCAGACTCTGTACTGGCAGCTCAGAGCCTGGAGCCGACTTCGGTTTCTGTTTCCCTCTTTCTCTGCCCCTCCCCCGCTCCCTCAAAAATAAACAAACTTTAAAAAAAATTCATAATAGGACACATGAAAAATCTATTAAAGATTAAAATAATTAGTACTACCAGGGTAGCACTCCCACAAAGCAGCAATGACATGAAGTTGAGTGGTGCCTTTAACATTTAGAAGAATTACATATTTCCCAGCTGGCTACAATATCTGATAGTCTCTGGATGCTTTTCTACCTCTGGGCAACTGGTTCAACTCTCTCTCTCTCCTTCTCTTTCATCCATCACCTTGATCATGAAGGGTTTAATGTCTATCTTCAAAAATCAATAGTACAATCATTTTCTTGGAAGGATTACTCAGAAAAGACTTAGAGGCATATGCGATGTAGGAGATTTGGAGCAAAGGTAAATACAAAAATCTTTCCCAACATTTAATTAAAAAAAAAAAAAATAAATAAAGCTTTGCATATTCCATATCTCAGAAATACATTTTGCCATATACTTCCTCTACCTTTAAAACCTTTAATAGGGGCGCCTGGGTGGCTCAGTCGGTTAAGCGTCCGACTTCGTCTCAGGTCACGATCTCGCGGTTCGTGGGTTCGAGCCCCACATCGGGCTCTGTGCTGACAGCTTGGAGCCTGGACCCTGCTTCTGATTCTGTCTCTTCCCTCTCTCTCTGCCCATCCCCTGCTCATGCTGTCTCTCTCTGTCTCTCACAAATAAATCAATGTAAAAAAAATTTTTTTAAAACCTTTAATACCTTCCTCTACCTTTTATAAATCTCTCCTCATCTTTCATGTCTCTTTTATAGTTAGTACAAATATTTATAAGTGTTAGTATATTCATTTAGTTCCTACAATCCCTATCAATTATTTTTTAGTGTATCATTAACAAGTGTTTTAAAATGACTTGTAATAATAACTGTTTTTATATTTTCTTTTAAATAATATTTTAGACCCATAGGTTGTTTTTTCCTATCATCATTAATTATGAACCAATAATCTCCTGAAAATTAATTAAAGTTACAATGGTGGTTAAATGTAAGAGCAGGGCTAGTTTCTCCAGAAATGTCATATGTATAGTATTTTAAAAACTGTAATATTCATATCATCCTATTTAGGTTCACATTATATTATAACAACATGTATTTATGATATATTTGCTGATTATTAGTTAATAGATTAGTAATTAGACTCACCATCTAATAATCTGCTTTCTTATTGTTTTCAGGACAGTACCTTTAAAGTCACATAATATTAACTAAATATTATGTAAATGTGCATCAATATGCATGAATTCCATACATATAGGTGATAGTTCGATTTAAGCCTTATCCAGTATGGTTAACTATGAGTTATTATTTTATTTTATTTTATTTTAATTTTCAAGCTGACAGTTGGACATTAGAATACTTGAATACTTTTGTCTCATTGAAATGCATGTCAAATACAAAGATACTACTTTGATGAGTGGACTTATGAGTTATAATTCATATAATTTCATGTAACCTGACCTGTAGGCATCTATAAGCCAATGATATTTATTTGGAAATTATTGGGAATTGGAACAATTTAAATAAATCTGGGAAGTCTTCCAAGGCTATCTGCAAGAAGAGAAGTCTCTACTTCTGTGAAAAATCTTCTTCCTTGCTGCCAGTTAAAATTACCAAGTATGAAGAGTAACAAGATTACATATGAAAATATGAAAAATCTTCAAATAGGCAAAATGAAATTATATATCTTGCATATATGTCTAAATTATTGTTAAGAAATTCAGTATATAAATGCACAGAAATAAGAAACACTTCTTCCTGTGAGAAAAAAAAATCTGTTTTAATATTTACTTCATTTAAATTCTACTAGATTAAAGATCAGTTTTAAATCAAACATGTATAAATGTGTAATCAAAACTCCTTTAACTCCCCATGTGCCTCACATAATTCCAAGTTATTTAATCAATACTTGGCTGGGCGACAGATGTTAGCATCAATGGACCATATGGTGTTATTAGTATCTACAGACAACAAAATAATAAAAATTCTATACCGATCTCCAGTCCTTTAAATTCTAACCTTATGATTGCTGGCTTTGAAGAGAAGTTATTAAAAGTAACATTTTGTTTTAAAACTACACAAAAGTGTGTTTTTTTTTATATAGAATGCCTACTTTAGAAATGTTTATAAGCAATCATCATATAAAATGTGGACTATTTCACCCTGTATGGGTGTCATCATATGGGTGATACAAAAATGTAGTGTAATCTAAAACCTTACATATATATATATATATATATATATATATATATATATATATATAATACTATGGTGTTTCTTTAATGCACTTAAAAAAAGACCTGTAATGCAATCAACTATTTTTAGAACTATAAATGGGAAATAGAACATATAAAAGCATGAAATCTTACCGTGTGCAATGACATGGATGGAGCTAGAGTGTATTGTGGTAAGCAAAATAAGTTAGCCAGAGGTAAGACAAATACCATATGATTTCACTCATATATGGAATTTAAGAAACAAAACATATGAACATAGAGGAAGGTAAAAAGAGAGAGAGAGGGAGAGAAGACAATCATAACTATAGAGAACAAATGGAGGGTTGATGGAGGGAGATGGGTGGAGGATGGGCCAAATGGGTGATGGGTACTAAGGAGGGCACTTGTGATGAGCATTGGGTGTTATATATAAGTGATGAATCACTAAATTCTACACCTGAAATCAGTTTTACCATATGTTAACTAACTAGAATTTAAATAATAACTTGAAATAATAATATAAAAAAAAGATCTGATGTTCGCATCAGTACCTGGATATGGGGAACAACAACCCTGAGGATATTATGAGGGCATAAAGACACATAAAGAGCTTATTCTTGTACTTACTGTTCTTGCCACAATAATGATCACTGAAATACAAATAGAAAATATTTTTGGAGAAGATTTCCTCATGTACGTGACCTAATTTATAAGTTCGAACTGTTCAATAAAGGACAGTATGTGATTTATTTTTCCCCTCAAGCAAAATGTGCCTTAAATTTTTTATAAATTCTAAATTTCCACCAATGTAAGCCATGTCCTAGAGCACAATCATCATTCCAAACATTGCTACAAATCAAATTTAATAAATCATATTTTCTTTCCTACCAAATTGGATGAAATTGGAGACATGAATAACTTGATTTTCTTTCCAGTGATCTTTGAAAGTGAGGAGAAGAAAATGCTTTTTGCTCTTTTTCTGGAATTGAAATGTCTTCTCTGTGAAACTTATGGTCCATCTTTCTGTAAAAGTTTTATTGACCATCTAAACTCCTCATTTGAAGAGCACTTTACCATAATTACTTTGTTTTACCTCTAAAATGTAATAATTATCAGCAGTTTTAATATTTGTGGTGAGTTATGTAAAGAACTTCCATATTGCATATCCAGGTAATTGATATTGCCAAATGCAAAGAATGTTTAAGACCTAAGATCTGACTTCACCTAACAGGATTCACAGGAAAATGGAATTTATAAACCAGAAAACCATCATATTCAATTGTTGCAAAATTTTTAATCAAACTGATGTGATTCTTTAAATATTGAGAATACAAAGATGTTGAAAGAATGTATACATGACATTTAGTTATAGAGCCTAAATCACTAATACAGTAGAAGATGTTGAAGTAATTACTTTAATATAGGTATAGATATAGGTTTCTCGTAGTTAATAAATAAAGTATAAGTTTGCTTTAAAACGATGTAATCTTATTTCATTAGAGTTCTCTGTGTGTTCCTAAAACCTTTGAGGAGGGATTTTTCCATTCTTCTCTATTTGTTTACTAAGGAATATGAAATCATAATAAACTTAAGATTTAAGTCATCTGCCTTTATGAAAAGAGCTTCTCACTATGTTCCTTTCTTTACATGATCATTTATGTGTCCAGTTAAATAATGATTTCCTGAGAAAATGACAATGCAAGGGAATCTTGGAACATGTTGCAAATTATGTACGTTGATAATCTCTTATGACAATCTGCCAGACATTCTATTCCATGTATTTCCCATCCTTGAACTTTGTTTTGATTAACTTTTGTTAGTCCACTTGGTATCTAAGAAATACTTTTAAGAAAGCTATGTGTGTGGTGTCTTTCCAAAATTCTTTGTATCTGCGAATGGCTTTCTGTTGTTTCAATTCACAAAAGAAAAAAAAATACTAATTATATATTCCTGTGCTTCAAACTTTTCTTCAGACTCTGCAGATGTTACTTCAATTGCCTTCTGGAACTTCATATAGCAGAGAAAGAGACCTACATCAGAATAAGTTTGTTTGTTTGTTTGTTTTTTCTTTTAAATAAGCACTTAGATAATTGTACCAGGATAGTTACAGGATTATATGCCTAGCTTTAATTATCATATAATTCATGACAAAGAAAAAAATCTGGTGAGAAACTGCAATGCTCTATCTTACTTCCATATTCAAAGACTTCTCGCATGCAACTAGTTTTGAATTTATTTCGTTACTTCTTTTTTATTATTCTACATAACACGATTGTAATATCATGTGTACATTTATACACCTAAGGTATTTACTCATGATTATACTAGGTGCGTATATATAGATAGAATATATTATATTGGGGTGCCTGGGTGGCTCAGTTGTTTAAGCATTTGACTCTTCAGCTTAGGTCATGATCTCAGGGTTTGTGGGTTCAAGCCCTGCATCATGCTCTGCACTGACAACGTGAGCCTGCTTGGGATTCTCTCCCTCACTTTCTGCCCCTCCCCTGCTCATGTGCATTCTCTCTCTCTGTCTCTGTCTCTCTCTCTGTCTCTCCAAAAAATTTAATCAAGGGGCGCCTGGGTGGCTCAGTCGGCTAAGCATCTGACTTTGGCTCAGGTCGTGATCTCGCGGTCCATGAGTTCGAGCCCTGCGTCGGGCTTTGTGCTGACAGCTCAGAGCCTGGAGCCTGTTTCGAATTCTGTGTCTCCCTCTCTCTGACCCTCCCCCGTTCATGCTCTGTCTCTCTCTGTCTCAAAAATAAATAAAAACATTAAAAAATAGAGCAAAAAAAATTAATAAAAAAAAAGACGTTATTTACTGACTACCCTTGAGGTATACAATAATTTAGGTTATTACTTACACACTTCAAAATTTTTGGTTTATGATTAAATTGTGATGATGACTGTTGTATGTTTAAGTAGCATGTGTCAAGAACTGTGGAGAGTCTGGATTTTTAGCTTACTTGCAAACTAATAAGTTAGCTTACAACAAAGTCATAGATAACTTTGCCAGAGGCAAAGGGAAATGTAGTAGTTGATGTAGTAGCAGTAGCTCCAGACACATGATCATGCTTGGTCCATGAGCAGCAATTTTTATAGGGCAACAGAGTGAAGATCAGATGATCCTTTCACATGCGGTGGGGGTGCCTTACAAGGGAGGAGCCTGGACACAAGGAAGCCCCATCTTGTGTAAGGAGCTACTAGCAAACCTGTCCAATCTTGTCTCTGTGAGAGTTATTGTCTTTATTATCCCAGACAGTAAAAGCTGCTCAGAGGGAGACACTAGCTGCCAAGGCTGCTTTCTACAAAAACATCTTTGAAAAGATAGCCCAAGGCAAAACTAATAATTAATAATAATAATAATAATAATAATGCTTTTGTTCAGAAGGTGTGCAAAAACATGACAGACTCAAGGAGAATTTTCTCCCTACATATATTTAAAAATCTGTTGTTGTTTTTTTTTTATGTTTATGTATTTATTTTTGAGAGCGAGAGAGTGAGCAGGGGAGGGGCACAGAGAGAGGGAAAAAGAATCCTAAGCAGGCTCCACGCTGTCAGCACAGAACCCGACATGGGGCTCAAACTCACCAACTGTGAAATCATGACCCAAGCCTACACCAAGAGTCAGACACTTAACTGAGCCCCCCTGGTGCCCCTAAAAGTCTGTTTTTTTGTTCAAATAAATGTAAATGTCTTCTGGTTGGCACTGTTAAGTGAAGCATTTGGCACCCTCCTACCTCTCTCCTCTGACCCTCCTTTCTCATATGCTGTCACTCTTCTCTTTCCTGCCACATCATAAAGATTTATGTCATTTGCAGTATGTTCCTCAATTATATTGAAGTGTGCCATGATGTGGTAACAATGCAAGAAAATTTGGAGATCATAAGCATTTATCTCGTCTCCATTTCCTTGCAACACCTCATTAGAATGGTAGCACTAAATCCCTCCATTGTTAAGACGTTTCATTGCAATTTTAGGAGAAAACAAAAAAGTAAATGAAAACCTAACGTTGGCTAAAATTGAAATCAGTCATCAGAAGCCGAGATTGTATGGAATGTGCAGCTGAGGAGAAAGCCAGAAGCATAGCTGCAATCTAGACAAGTTCTAAACTCACAGGCAGGAAAGGAAGGGGTCCAAAACAGTGAAATAAATGAAAATCCATCTATATAGCATTAACTCCCCTCATTGTCACAAATGCCCTCCCTCAACACACCAGGGGCTTCGGTTGGATTTCCTAAAGCAGCATCTTGACTACAGCCTGGGCTGACAGCAGCGATGGTGAGGAAATATGTGAAGGTGGCTTCCCAAATTCCAAGCGTTTTCCCAACCTTCTGTCACCTAGAGGTGCACCTCTGCTTGGCTGTCTCTCACCACCATCTCTGTGTTTGTTCCACCGCCCAGAGGAGGCTGGGCCTCGTTCGGATTGGGGACTGATCTTTGGGCCGCTGGTTCAGTTTGGGGACTGATCTTACACGAAGTTCCGGCAGGATGCAAGTTTGGACTCCAGCGCCCCTACTTTCCGCAGCAGGTCTCCCACAATGTTGAGGGACGATACCCAGGCTGTGCACGTGAGGGGGGGTCCCACCCGTGGAGTCATCCAGACCACGTCTGAATGTCTCAGACACTCCATTGTTACTCAGACTGAATTAGGAGGCACAACTCTGGCTTTCCCAATTAAAGAAAAAAAGTTAAAAGTTGTGATTTTCTAAATAAAATTAAGTAAATGACTTTGGAAAACTTAGGATTTTATGATGCAATTTATTTATTTATTTATTTATTTATTATTTATTTATTTATTTATTTTGTTTTTTTAATGTTTATTCATTTCCTGAGAGAGAGAGAGACAGAGTGCAAGCAGGGGAGGGGCAGAGAGAGGAGACACAGAATCCAAAGTAGGCTCCAGGGTCTGAGCGGTCAGCACAGAGCCCAATGCAGGGCTCAAACTCACCCACCGCCAAATCATGACCTGAGCAGAAGTCGGTTGACTTCTGAGCCACCCAGGTGCTCCATGATGCAATTTATTATAGCAGATTATCCTTTCTTTCTTGGCATTTTAGAAAAATGGATTTATTTTCATTGGTTTTTCCTAAAAGGTTATAAGCTCCTTCAAAATACAATTTTAAAATTGTTTTTCCAAGTTCAAAAAAATTGTTCCTCCATTATTTCTTAGAGTATAACTCCTGTTCATCTTTTAATGTATACACTAAATACATATTTCTGTCAAAAATCTATATCCTATACCTCAGTTATCTCTATTTCTTTTCTTCTAAAATCTAGGATTGCTTTTCAAATTGTCCCTTGACATTGCTATACTTTGTTGCATTGTAAGTTCTCTTCTATATCGTTTACAATATTATTTTAGTTTTGCTCTTTTTTTTTGTTTTTTGTTTTTTCATGCAATGCTTTGGAATCTTATTTATTTCTATTTTTATCTTGCTTATTGACTTTTCCTTTGAACCTATTCTGTGTTCATTAATTTTTACTCATATTTCATGGAAATCTTCCTTACAAATTTTTCCCCCATTTTTATAAAGCACATTTTCAGGGCTAACGCCTCTTAATCTTCAGGTTGATATTTTCTTTGTGTTAACCTACAATATTTATTTCTCTTCCTCCCTCCTCTCTGTCGCTCTGTCCCTCTTTCCCTCTGTGGGTCTGTCCCTTCCTCCCACCCTTCCTTCCTTTCACCTTTCCTTCTTTCTCTTCCTCATACCTTTATCTTATCCTGACTTGAGAAAACTGTTTCTGGATCAGGGTGTTAAGCAATATTGGAGTTCAGATTATTCCTGGTCCTTAAAAATAGGTCAGTCTCTTCCTCAATACCTGTTGCTGGAGGGCAGGGTGACTACATCACTTTTTGACCAGTTTTGGTATATGACACTCTTTTGTCAACCCATCCTCAAGGGATTTGAGATTAAATTATATTCAGTCTCCAGACAAAGCACATGAAAATTGGACTTTCCAGTGCCCTCTGCCCACAGGACTGCTATGTTTCTGCCTCTAGACCTTGTGGGCATAGTACATCTACAGGTGGGCAGGTTCAACTGTCCAAAACATTTTACTTTTGCCAGTGATTTTCTGGAAACTTCAATAATAGCCTTGATTTTCTAATTGATAAAGATTCTTGCTGACTTAGGAAATGTAAAACATAATAGACCTATATTTAGGTGTGTTTACCAATTTAATTTCATCAACTTGTGTGGGTCTTGGAACTTCTTAGTTTCACCATTTGCTGGAGGAATGTTTTAATAGTTTACACGAGTATTTTCATGTAAATTGTAAACTAATCTATACAAGGGGTGTGTTATCAAATCTCATTTTGAAACAGAATCTTTGAATGTTAATTTAATAATATAATCTGGAAATGAAACTGCCGTAGTAATCAAATATTTCAACCCTTTGGCTAGTACATTATATAACCAGGGTAATACATATTGGAATGTAAATGAAAATCAGAAAATTATTTAGGAATAAGAACTCCAGAACATTGGGCACACAATGATTCCATCCAAACCCTTGCACTAAGAGGCTTGATCAAACTCTAGTATGGCTTCCAGCAGCTTAAGGGCTTGTCCCTGAAATGATCCAGCCTCCCTACAACCCTTGCCTGAGGAAGCTCACTGCCACCAGTATTATTTACCCTTTCTTCCAGCCAAAATCTGGTGATAAGCAGAAAGGCCCCTGAACTGCCACAGACAACTGTTACTGTAGGGAGTTTGCAATTATCATTTTTTTTTTTTTACCTTGGAGCTGTAAACCTATCATCCAGAACTGTTTCCTCAATGATCTGAAAGCCATCTCTGTGAAAAGCAAACATTCAGGGAGATGATTCTCACTCTCCTGGTCCTGTGGGAGAAGGGCCTAACTGGGTGGTAGCCATGCTCCAAGTTGCACCACGACAAGCTTGTTTCCCCTCCGAGTAAGTGCTGACTAGCAAACCAGATGGATGGCCTGGTCGCATGGACCAAACCCTGTCTTCACCCTCGGTGCTTTTTCCCTAGCACACTCCAAGCTTTAAAACCTTCTCTGCCACTTGTTTGGGGGAAGTTGAGTTCAGTTCATGCCGGATTCTCTTCCGTATTGCAATGGTTGTTACTGAATAAAATCTGCCTCTACTGCTTTAGCTAGTGTCCAGCTTTGTTTATCTTTGACAGTGAACATCAACTTAATTATAGGAAAATGAGTGATATTGGTGAAATGACAGTGTGGTAGGTATATGTCTAAATGGAAGGAGGCTCAGGTGTAGACAAAATGGGTGAAAGAGATCAAGAGGTACAAACTACCAGTTATCAAATAAATTAGTCATGGGGATGGAGTGTACAGCCAGGTGACTAGTCAATAATATTTGTTACAGGGGCACCTGGGTGGCTCAGTCAGTTAAGCGTCTGATTCTTGATTTCAGCTCAGGTCATGATCTCACAATTCCTGATGTTGAGCCCCACCTTGGCTCTGCGCTGAGAGTATGGCGTCTGCTTGGGATTCTCTTGGTGCCTCTGTCTCTGCCCCTCCCTGGCTTGCACATGTGTGCGCACAGCCTCTCTTTCTCTCTCAAAATAAATAAACACTTAAAAATAGTATTTATTACACCTTTGAAAATGCTAAAAAATGTAGGTCTTAATAGGGGTCCTGGGTGGCTCAGTCAATTGAACATCCTACTTTGGCTCAGGTCATGATCTCATAGTTTGTGAGTTCCAGACCTGTGTCAGGTTCTGTGCTGACAGCTCAGAGCCTGGAGCCTGCTTCAGATTCTGTGTCTCCCTCTCTCTCTGCCCCTGCCCTGCTCACGCTCTGTCTCTCTCTCTTCTAAAAAAAAAAAAATAATAATTAAAAAAAAGTTCTCATCACAAGAAAACAAGTATTATAAATTTGGTGACAGATGGTAAATGGACTTAATGTGGTGAAATATTTCACAATGTATAAGAATGTCAAATTATTATGCTGAACACCTGAAACTAATATAATGTTGTATCTCAATTATACTTCAATTTTAGAAAGTGACTATATTATAGGAATATATATGTAAGTGCACATTATGAAAAACAGTCAAGAGATATGCTGATTACATTTTTATCTGTTTCCTTTTTCATTAAGAACTATAGTCATGACTTTCTCTATCCACATCTTTTCTTTCAATATGTTTATAAGACTGGTGTCACAGTTTTAGATATACAAATGAAACTTAACTTCCATTTTGGTTACAGAAACCAAAAATATCTTGGTCACACAACGGCCATATATTCATAATTTCTCATGTTGGAAAAATCACAAGTAAACACTGTTATGACTTATTTCATCATTTCACAGAGTTCTAGGCACCCTAGTGCTTTCTTTTGAATCTTCTGCTAGTGTGGAAATGCCTGACTTATTTAAGCCAAAATGTTAGGTATATTTTGCCCTGCTTTTTTCTTTATCCTTAATGAAGTCAACAGCAAAAAAATAATATTATGGAACTACATACATGAAATAAGGCTGCCATTGTTGGGGCACCTGGGTGGCTCAGTTGGTTAAGCGTCCTACTTCTACTCAGGTCATGATCTCGCAGTTTGTGAGTTCGAACCCTGTATCGGGCTCTGTACTGACAGCTCAGAGCCTGGAGCCTGCTTTGGATTCTGTGTCTCCCTCTCTTTCTGCCCCTCCTCTGCTTGCAATTTGTCTCTCTCTCAAAAATAAATAAACATTAAGAAAAAGAAAGAAAGAAGACTGCCATTGTAAACATGTAAAACAAATAGGATGAAATGTGGAGTACTGTCATAAAACAACAATGGAATAGCCTTCTGCCTCAAAATCAAACACAAACACACACACACACACACACACACACACTCACACACAAACATATGCATAAACATGTACGTACAACTTCCCTTTTCCTTGTCTATTTTCTTTGGTGTCTGTCAAGTTTTTTGAAACTGCATTATATCAGATTAATTTCCTTAGTTATTATGGCTGTTTATTTTTAAATATAATACTTAGATTAAAAACTCCTCATCTAAAACATTGAAATGTGGGGAAATATTTGTAAAATAGAAAGGTAAGCAGAAATTGGAAAAAGTGTAATGTAACAAAATTTGGCAAGTGTAATTTATTATTTTTTCTTAGGCTGGAGTATGGAGATAGAGGATGGGAAGAAATTATATCTCCTTCTACAAGGCTTAAATATTACAAAAATAATTCAAAGTTGTTTCACCGGGAAATGTTTCATAGCTTAAAATGTTTTAAGCAAAGAAATGGACACTTACTCTAGTTAGTCTATATCTTAAATTGCAATAGAGGTGTTTTCAGGACTACCTTGTGAGTTACAGTTTTAATGTTTATATAAAACATAGACATAAATAAAAAAACTATGTTCCATTACAAATAAATGGCAAACATTGACACCACCATTTTTAGCAAAGGGCTTTTTAGAATTATATTAAGTATATTTGCATCTAGTGCTAGGAACATGAGAAAAGTATGTGAAGAGGAAATTATTACTATAAATTTTTATGCATTAACCTATTTTAAATTCTTTATTGGATGATTTTATAGAAATGTGCTTGGGCATTATTATCTAACTCTTCCAGTTATGGTGATTGAAAGTTCCAATTTGTGGAGTTTTATAAGGCTGATAAGCACTAAATAAAGAAACCAAATATTATGCCATGGCAATAATTCAAATAAACCATAGCTCCATTTAGAATTTTGTTCCTATTAATATTTTAATTGTTTTATTAGCATAATATTAGGAACATTCACAGATGGCAATTTTGCTTTTATGCCTTACAATTAATGGTAAATAATAGGGAAACTTGCCATCTTTTATCCCTTCTCACTTTGGACTACTTTATTAGCATATTTGATATTTTCATCATTTCCATGGTGCTGTACAAAAATGTATCAGTGAATTTGCATTAACTGGTTACAGACAAGAGATCTGTGTACTAATAACAATAAAGATAATAATTTTTTAATGTTTATTTATTTTTGAGAGAGAGAGAGAGCGCATGGCAGGGGCAGAGAGAGAGGGGGCCAGGGGATCCGAAGCCAGCTCCTCACTAACAGCAGAGAGCCCAGTGCAGGGCTCAAACTCCAGAACCTGCGAGATTACGACCTGAGCCAAAGTTGGACACTTAACTGACTGAGCCACCTAGGTGCCCAATATTTTTTAGAGTAAAATGTCCTACATTTATATTTTTTGAATCTGCTACATCTGGTATAAAATGCTCAGCTCATTTCTTTGCTTTGCATTACTTCTAACAAACACTCCAGCAGAGAGAAAGAGTGCATAACAGTATGCGTATTTACCAGGTTCTTCTTGAAAGTCACTTTTAAGACTTTCTTTTGCTCACCATGCTTTTCACTCAGCTTAGTTACCATTCAACAGATGCAAACTACAAGGAGAAACATGTGGACTGAGGATCACACTCATCTTGGAGTCTTTTTACGTTGAGGAGAGTAAGGCAGTGGAAGAAAGATATATCTAATGGCCAGAACCCTAAACAAGGACTGTAGATGTTAATTGTATCTGATAACGGTAGGTTTCCATTCTGGCTTAGTCTGTGAAATAACAACATAAGAATTCTTGAAATATTATGTTAGCTCAAGACATAAAAGTTATTTTACCATAGCTTATATAGTTAGGCCTCAGTTTCAATTCAATTCAATGTAGAAAAAGAAAAAAAAAAAGCTGAATTTGTTTCACCACATCTACGTGATTCAGAAGATGGTAACCTTCAAAATGATCGATAGTGACCCACTTTGAAAGAACAGTGGAAGCCCGGAGATGCTTTTGATGCAAAACTGGCTACTCAAAAGATTTCCAGTGTAGCTGCAATATAGGAAGCTAGGTCATTCTCAAGAGAGACTGGAAAAAAAAGTTGCTGGACTCACGCTTTAAGACTAAAGGAGGCTGTTATCTGCAGAATCGGACAATGTGAGGACTCAGTTTAATGCTGAGCAACTAGTGAATATCTTTAGCATCTGAGGGTATCTCATACTATTGGCAAAGAAAAAAAAAAGCAGCACTGGAGAACATAAATATCAGTGAATGAAGCCAGGCTGCCTGGATTCTTCGATGGCCCCAATGTTACCTTTTATAGGACAAAGTCCTTTGCCCTCATTGTGGCCTTTCCATAAACAGTGAAGGACAGGTGGGATTTAGAAATGAATTTAGCCAACTTTCTATCACTGTCTTACTGTGGCATTTTTCTCCTTCTCAAAGAACACTAATGCTGTTTACAAAATAAGGGAGTAAGATAACAAGAAAATATATTTTGTTTTTCCTCTTCTGATTTCCTAATCTTGATTTTTGAAAATAGTAGAGCATTTTTGTGGCCTTAATCAAAGCCGGAAATCTTTGATCGTGTTGCAAAGGGGCGAGCGGGTGTTTTTCATGGGAAGTTAGGATAAAGAAATGGAGACAGTGGCTAGATTCAACTGGAACAGAAAAAAGGTGAAGTCATCCCTCCTGCAGGGCCTTCCAGTTTTAAATCCAAAAATTGAGAGGAAACAGTGTTATATCCAGGAAACAGATGCTGTCAGGTAAGCCTAAGTCGTGCTGCCTTCATGGGGCCCCTCTGCCCACAACAAAGCCTGGAGCCACAGCTCATCTTAGCTCAGGGCATCTCCTCCTCCATCACTGAAGGATCTGGCTGAGAGCTGATTCCCTGTCTGTGCTTTATAATTAGATGCCACAGTTGCAGCATTCCCATTGCCCTCTGATAGCAAATATTGTCTGTAACCTTTTAAGCTTTGATATTCCTCTCAGAGCTACAAATTTGTTTTCTCTGAGCTATAAATTTCTTCTCAGATATTGCGAAACAAGAACAATATATCAAAACAAAATCTCTCTCTAAAAAACAAAACAAAACAAGGCAGTCAGTACTGAACAAAACAAAACAAGAAACAAAACCCAAGAACACCCCGCACAATCCACCAGCCTTTTTCAAGACCGTTCTGTGGGCAACACGAATGTGATTATAACCAAAAGTGATGCTCCTGCTTAATTGTACTGGATACCTTCATAATAAATTTCAACATTTATGGGTATTTAAAACTCATCTTGATTTTCTTCTCTGGTGAGCTAAGTTTAAAGCATATTTTAAAATGGAAATCAATAATATCAGCAAGAGCAATATTCTCAATAAAGGTCACACATAACTGTATAGATGAAAAGTTATAAAAATATCCACTTGCTATAAGGGTGCATACATTATTTAAACTGTAAAATTAACCACACATTTATGTTAATGAGTTACAGATTGAATAATTGTGATAATAGATATTTCTGAAATATCCTGGTCTTTCTATAATAGTTTGCTATATTGGGTTAAAAAAAGTCACTCAGGTGTCCTTTATGGAGAGTAAATTTCTGAAGGGAGCAGCAAGCTTTGAATAAAAACAAGCAGGTTAAAGACATATTCTGAGTTGAAGTTGAATGAAGAAGAATTTGTAAAATAATTTGTATAAAAAAGGGGCATCTGGGTGGCTCCGTTGGTTGAGTGCCCAACTCTTAGTTTCAGCTCAGGTCATGATCTCATGGTTCCTGAAATTGAGTCCGGTGTGGAGTTCTGTGCTGACAGTGTGGAGCCTGCATGAGATTCTCTCTTTGCTGCCTCTCTGATCTCCCTTCGCTCAGGCTCTGTCTCTCTCTTAACATAAATAAATATTTTTTAATAATAATAATAATAATTTGCATATAAAGGTGAAGGCGGTGGTGAATTTTCAAGTAAGGGGAATGCAGAGAATAGGATGAGAGTCAGGATGGGTGACTGGGGGCTTGGAGTTTTAGACATGACTCAGAATTGTTAAGCATGCCCTGGTGGTTCAAGTTGAAGGTAGACCTATTCTCATTAGTCTAACTTCCCTTTTCCACATATATGGCAATAATTGGAGAGTTGTCACCTACGTTTGGTAACACACTATAGTGCCTGCCTCAATATGTAAGAAAACATTACTTGGATAATACAAAATTCATTGCTAATGGGTTTCCTATAATGTCTGATTCTTTTTCCGTAATAAGTGTTAGTTTTTAAATAAAAACAAACCAAAAATGCAAACATTTATCATTAAGACTAAAGTAAACACAATGTTGTCCTAGAAGCATACTGCAACACCGTTGGGCTGTCACATTTTATAAATCCTTAATCCGATTACCATGATTGCAGCTTGTAGATAATAACAGTAACTAAGAAAGTAGCTGATATGACATAAATTGTTATAGAGTAATTTGAGGACAATGAGGAGAAAACTATGTGCAGAAGGAATGTAAATAAATGCGTATCGATGATTTTATACACACCCTCCAAATAAAGTGTGTCCAAGAGTCTCTCTGTGTGCTGATCAGCACACCTATATACTCGGATGTCTTTAGTATATTAGAAAGTAGGCATATAATAAATATTATGCATAGTAGAAAAAAAAAAAGCAAAGACCTTGGTATCACTTTTTAATTAGGTAATAATAATCAATTTAAAC
This sequence comes from Leopardus geoffroyi, assembly GCF_018350155.1. Taxonomy (NCBI): domain Eukaryota; kingdom Metazoa; phylum Chordata; class Mammalia; order Carnivora; family Felidae; genus Leopardus; species Leopardus geoffroyi. Next base: position 216,064,686 of record NC_059326.1, on the reverse strand, counting down.
ACTTATTTTATATTATCATACCAAAAATAGAACTTTTGCAAGCAATTATTCCCAGATTTAGATGATTTTGCAAAAAAATCTAAGAGCATAATAACATTGTTATATTTTACTGATATTCTTAACTGTTATTAATTTAATGGAATGACAATTATTCATCTCTTTCCACAACACAAATTGAGTTTTATTTTTTATTGTACCTTGTATTTTCTACTAGTGAGGGGAACACCTGCTTGTATGTTATTTAGCTATTCAGATTTCACTTTCCATCAACAGCCTCTACTCAACTTTGATCGGATTTACTTCTATTTTTTATTGATTTCAAGTTCTTAGGATATACTCAGTAGCAATCATTTTCCAATGTTAGATATTGCAAATGACTAGAAAAAACAATTCAAATACTTACAATGAATAATGAAGTGATTATATAGTTAGTATTAACATTAAGTTAGAGATTTGTGATTAGTTTTGGATTGAGAGGACAGGAGAGAAAACACAAAGATTTAGGTAAAAACAAAAGTCTGGGAAAATATTATATATTTACCTATGATAATATCAAATATTTATACTCAAATGTTATATTGGTATTTCACTTAAATCTACTAAGTTAATTCAAAGACCAGTAAAGCTCCATTGGTTAGCTAAAGAAGTGGCATAATCATCTTATTATTTTTTTTTTAACTATATTATCTGAGATAATCCTACTTTTTGTATAACCAAGAGAAACTTTTTCAGCTCGTTTGCTGATATTGTTTTCCTGTCCTCTTTCAACACTGTCTTTAGATTTGAAATTTTATTCCTAAGTAGGGCCAAATAAACAAGAGTCCATTCAGAACACAGCTTTCTTTTCTTCTGTTGATACTATTGCCAAAATAAAACTACTTATATGTAGTAGATAATAAGTTGTGCCACTTGAGGCCATTCTCACTATTGTAAAAAGATAATCAATTTCTTATTCTTGAATTTCATGTAATTTACATAAAATCATTCAGTAAATAGAAATTTTAGCTGTTGAGAGTAATACAGGCTTTCTTTGTTCCAATGAAAATTCTGAAATAATCTAGTATTTGAATGCCAGCCAGAATATATTTCTAATGGTAACATAATCACTTCAAATTTGCTTCTTACCAATGGTGAAAAATGAATTCTTTTTCCTAAGAAAAGCTTCCCTGAGCCTATATAACAAAACACTGAATGACTTTAAAAATCAGCTTCTGCTGGAGACTTGGTCACGTCTCTTCATTAATCCAAAGGCAAACCGGTATTTGTATAGAAAACATAAATATATTGAAATAACTTTTTAAAATTTCTTATAGTTTTATTTTTTATTTTGAGAGACAGTGAGAGAGAGAGAGAGAGAGAGAGAGAAAACAGGGGAGGGGCAGAGAGAGAGAGAGGGAGAGAGAGTATCCCAAGCAGGCTTTGGGATACCAGCAGCGCTGAGCCTGAGGTGGGACTCAAACCCAGGAACCTGAGATCATGACATAAGCCAAAACCAAGAGTCAGATGCTTAACTGATTGAGCCACCCAGGCGTCCCTGAAGTAACTTTTGATGACTATTAACATTCTTTGAATCATGAGTAATGTCAAGCCGCTTTACACATTGTGCTGTCAATAGCTAAAGAAGAAGCAAAATCTGCATGGGCACACATTTCAGGGTACATGTTTTCTGAGCTCCAACTACCATTTCAGCAGTGTTTTCAGACTTCAATGAAAGTTCAGAGGATATTTCCTTATTTCAAGATACATTTAGTTGCAAAATGGAGAAACTTCCATATAACCTTTGATTGGAAGGGATTATCGGCAATGTCAAAAAGTTATGAAACACAAATATCAAGAAAATAATCTAATACGGGTCTATAGATATGCTCAATTAAAAGCATACATTTACAGGGCACCTGGGTGGCTCAGTCAGTTGGGTGGCCAACTTCGGCTAAGGTCAAGATCTTGCAGTTCATGATCACAGTTCCTGAGTTGGAGCCCCCCCTTTGGGCTCTGGGCTGATAGCTCGGAGCCTGGAGACTACTTGGGATCCTGTGTCTCCTTCTCTCTTTTCCCCCTACCCCGCTCGTGTTCTGTGTCACTCTCTCTCAAAAATAAATAAACATTAAAAAAAATTTTAAGGCATATACTTATGGATTGATACTATCTCCATAAGAAAAGTTTTTCATAGAGGAAATACATGAAGTCTTTTTTTCAAAGTGTATTTATTTATGTTGAGAGGGGGAAGGGGCAGCGAAAGTGGGAGAAAGAGAATCTCAAGAAGGCTCCGCACAGAGCTGGCGGGGGGGTGGGGGAGGCTGGAATTCATGAACCATTAGATCATGGCCTGAGTCACAATCAAGAGTTGGACACTTAACCAACCGAGTCACCCAGGCACCCTGAAATACATGAAATCTTATCACAGATTAACATTAACTGGTAAATATTTACAAAAAGATTTTGATGCTTCAGAATACAAACTTTGAATCTCAATGAAACAAACACACATAATGAAACAAAGATAAAAGAAATCCCATTATTCTCAATAGCAAAGGCTTATTACAAAAAATATTCAATAGTTCACAAGGTCTTGTTTTCTTTCTTCATCCTTAAACCCTAAAATATCTACTATCTGGTCCTTTGTCAGAAAACATCTGCTCACTTCACAATTAGAAACATGGCATTTCCTAAGATTGATCATCCATTTTTTCCAGAAATTAATGTGTGATATTCTTACAGTATACATAAACATTTCAGATACACTTTCAGCAACATTTTTTACTCTTACATACCAAGTTTTATACATAATCAAGTCTGTTTCTACTCTCCCGAATTTGTCTTTATTGATATGTTTATATTTAATCATATATATTAGCCTAAACATCAATCATATGAATATAAATATATGACGTGCACATATCGTTAGTCACATGGATATCTACATATATAGGTATATATGTGTGTGTATACAGAAAGACTATTTTGAATTTTCATTTCAATTTGCTACTTTTTTATATTTTAAATTTATTTTATTTAAATTTAAGCTAACTAACATATACCATAGTATTTGCTTCAGGAGTATAATTTAGTGATTCATTGCTTAATATAAAACCCAGTGCTCATCCCAACAAGTGCCCTCCATAATGCCCAGCGCCCGTTTAGCCCATTTCCTACCCACCTCGCCTCCAGCAACCCTGCTTGTTCTCTGTAGTTAAGAGTCTCTTATGGTTTTCCTCCTTCTCTGTTTTTATCTTATTTTAATTTTTAAGATATATTTTGATATCAGTGTTTAAAAGTAATGTTCACATGAAATTATTTTTTCTTATTTACATCTAATGTTGATTTATAAGTTAAATTGTATTTATAATATATTCTTGTGCTCATCATTTTTTTCAATTTTCTGGAAGAGGTTTTTGATATAGGGATGAGCTATTTCTTGAATGTTATGTAAAAACTCCCTTGTAAAATTCTCTAAGCTTGAAGTTATGTTTATGGTTAAATGTTTATTAAAATAGTTTCCTTAACGGTTAACATTCACATAATATTCTTTGTATATTTTTAAATACTTCTATTTTAAAAAATGAAAATTGCACAAAACATAAATGTATACCTCAATGAATTTGTACGAAACTACAACTCATATAATGGCCACACACCCACATCATGAAACAACACCCTGAAAGCTCTTTGTAGTCCTTCTCAATCATTACATCTCATCTTTCCACAGTTAGTACCATAGTGACTACCAAAGTATTGTTAAGTTTTGCCTGTATTTAAAATGTATAGATAAATGGAATAAATTGGTATATATTATGTGTGTCATGTTTCTTTTGCCTAATGAGTTTCATCTATGTCATTGATGTAGTTGTATTTCATTAATTTTCTTCACTCTTTGATAGTCTATTTTATGCCTATATCACAATTTATTAATCTACTCTGCTAATAGGTGTAGATTAAGGAGTTACACATCAGGTTTGTGATCTGTTCTCTCCCTTTTCCCTGCAAAGAAAGAAGACAGGTGTCCCAGTCTAATCTTGTAAATGGAACAATGAAGATCTCTTGGCAAAAAGCCCAAACTTCTTTTTTCCCTGGCAAAAAAAAAAAAAAAAAAAAAATCTTATCTATGAATACTTTTAACAGATTGTGCCAGATTATCTAGGACTACTTACTGTTAACACACCCGGGGTCTATGGATTTATAAGACATGGCTCCCCTGGCAATGTCATATAACTGTGAAACTATCTGAGTAAAAACTGTAAATGTTTTATGACCTAAATGGCTATGTTTGTGTGAGTTTAGTCCACACTTTGCTTAGAAATTTCATCTGTTTTCTGAAGCCTGCGTATGTCCAAAACTGGAAGAAAAAAAAAGGGGGGGGTTGCGGCTAAGATATCTTGCAAGAGATCCTGAACATCTGTTTTCATTGCCTATTCATTTTGATTCTTTGTATTCTTGAAATAATTATAAAGCTGAGAGTTGATAATATCTCTAGTTTGTGAAAATCTAACCTGACAATCTGACCTTCCATGTTATCTCAATGGACATTCAAGTTGCTTTCAATTTTAAGCTTACTTAAAAATTTTTTTAAATGTTTTATTTTATTTTTGAGAGAGAGAGAGAGAGAGAGAGAGAGAGAGAGAGAACAAGCAGGAGAGGGGCAGAGAGAGAGGGAGACACAGAATCCAAAGCAGGCTCTGAGCTGCCAGCATGGATCCTGACGCAGGGCTCGAACTCACCAACCGTAAAATCATGCCCTGACCCGGAGTCGGAAACCCAACTGACTGAGACACCCGATGCCCCTTAAGCTTGCTTTAAGTTGAGACCTCTGGAAACATACTCTGATCTCCAGATTTGCACGGAGAGGTTTATTGGAACAATATTTGTAAAAGAGTGAAGATGTAGGACTGGGCAGGGATAGAACCTCTCTGCAGCAAAAATGTAGCCTAGGATGCAGGAGATCCCATAGGATGCTCTGAAACTGGGTGGGCTTTCAGAGATTGCCCACATTGAGGCAAGAAAGCTGGGAATTTGTGCTACACAGTGGCTAGTCACTGGAGGAAGAATTTTTCTAAGACAAGGCTTGAACTTGACACACCATGTTCTATCCAAGATAACATTAAGGTCAGAGATGGCAGCCCAGCCCCAGCTGCTTCAGCTACAGCTCTTGCTTCATTTCTGTTGTCTAGAAAACCCTGGGATAGAACTTCCCGTCCGCACCCTACCTACAGATAAGGTGAATCATGGCATGTTTTATACATATACACTTAAATATATCTGTTCTTATAAGATACCGTCAAGACCCAGAAACACTGGCTTCTTCAAAGAAACAATGAGAGAAGCAGGAGCATGAGTAAAGAAAATATCAGATCTCTTTCTTCGTCTGTACCTCCAAATATATAAAAATCTTTTACAGTTTATTAGATCTCCTCCAGACAGAACCCAGAGCATGATACTTGTATTTAGTCTTCAGGATAATTATGATCATATACAGGTATATGTTTATACTTCTGAAAATCTAGTCCTGAATGTTTTGTATCCTAAAAACCAACATTACATATATGTAATGGGTGAGACTTAATCCCTTTATGACATACTGGCTTTTTGAGTGATAAAATACTATTTGAAGCTATTAACAGTATAATTGTGAGAACTGCACCATGGTGAACCTTTTTTAGGCATTCTCTTTAACTAGCAAAACCAGCATTCAGCCGACATATAGATTCTTCTTTCTAAATTTCTATTATTCAGGTCATATACTGCTGTAAGCAATATTTCAAGAAATCTGCAAACCAAGAATTTCATATGGACAACTATGGATTAGAAGAGAATAATTGAATCAATTCTGTGAAATAAGCCATATATTCCTTAGTAACTGGCATTTTAAACATAAATAAATTCAGTTATTAAAAAACTGAGCTAAATAGAAACATGCTCTGCATTTAGCTTATAATACTTGTTAATAGACCATTGGTGAAGCCCTTAGCCATGAACTGTCTTCTTAGTTTTGGGTCATCGTGGTTTTATGCCTCATAAATAAAATTTTATTTATAATTTTAAATTGCTCACCTGGTCTTGTGGTAGTTCATTTATGGCTATAATAGATTATCCTTAATGTCTAAATTTAGTTTTCAATGTTTTCTCCCTGACCTTCTTGGGACCCATTAAATGGATCTCCAGTACCGTTTGTCTATCTCTTAATATTTACTAATGTACAGTCCTAACTAGTGCTTGGAATTTATATGATATATGTGTCTCCATGAGTAAGTTCTTCCTTTTACTGTGGCTATTGTTGTCTTCTTCTTCTTTTTATAGTACAAATAAAAAAATCGAGTTTCCTTATTTTCTAAATGTTTTCTTCTTGCCTGAAAATTAAGATATTTCCTCTATACTATGGAAGAAAATAAGCCTTTATCTCTCTTTCTGTCTCCTTATATGCTGTTTTACATGAAACATATATTTATAGTTTCTTAAATCTCCAAGAGACTACTGAGACTTGATTCCTACTCTTAAATATTAATAGTTCCTTTTGTTGGTGTGTTGCATTTGATAATTGTGGATTGCAAATCAGTGCTATCAAATTGGGTATTGGTATTGCAAAAAAGAAAACAAAAACAAAAGACTGTATTCAATTCTACAAAGTGGAGGAGTCTGGGTCCCTGATTTATTAACAATCACTCCAATGAGTCACGTAGCTTTAGGTCTACGTGGCATTTATGGGTGTATCTGTGACATTAAATTGTATTCAATTTAGAGACTAAAACATGGCTGTGGTCTATTTGCAAGGTACCGCAGCATGCAAAACAACTCAGAAAAGGAAGCTGTGCTCCTTTCTGGGGCCCGAGTGGCTTATATAGGGTCTTGAGTACTCCAGGGAATATAAGGTCAGGGTTAAGTTGATGATGTCCAGTATAAGAGTAAACATGCATGATAGCCTGTCTGGCTGGGAACAAGGAAGAAGAGAAGTCAGAGATAAGATCAGAGTAAGATATGGTTTCTTAGTAAAAAAGTCAGGTTCTGGTGTTGGGAGAATAAGTGAAAAAGTCCTGGACTCCAGGCATTTTCTAGAGGCTTGACAATGATTTAATGAGCCATTTTTATTATTTACTATTCTGCTTGTTAAACAAATTTGAACATGAAAATATGTTAATGTGAATCTGCATTAAATTTTATCACTTTGCTGACATTTCATGATATCTAGCAATGTGTTTTTTCAAGACATATTGTGTTTAATTGTTACATGTTATTTTTATAACAACAATCATAGTTGTTTTTTTTTTTTTTTATCAAGAAACCTTTTGGCATTTGTAATGAGAAACACCATGATCTTTTTCACAATTAACACCTATTCTCAATTTAGTTACCTTTCAAATGATGAGTGATTTGACAGAGGAGATGAAAATAATTTGTATAAAAAATGTGTGGTAATACACATTTCTTCATCTTTGATATGGAACTGTATCTATTAAAAATAGTTAAACGGGGGCTTATGGGTGTCTCTGTCAGTTAAACATCTGACTTGGCTCAGGTCATGATCTTGTGGTTTTGAGTTCGAGCCCCACGTCAGGCTCTGTGCTGACAGCTCAGAGCCTGGAGCCTGCTTTTGATTCTGTGTCTCCCTCTCTTCCTCTGCCCCTCACCCAAGTGTGCTCTCTCTCTCTCTCAAAAATAAATGAAAACTTAAAAAAGATAGTCAAACAAACCAGAGTGTACAAAAAAATGAGTATTTGTTAGTCATTCATTCTATGATTATGATGACCATGAAGAACCAGCGTGATTCGATCAACATTAACAAATTGTGTTTAGCCTTTTTCATTTGACTTTTCTGTTAAAATGAGGTCGTACTGGTCTAGGGTGACCTTAAATCCAATGCTGCATGTCCTTGTAAGAAGGCTATTTGAGGACACAGACACAGAAGGGAGAATCCCAGGTGAATATGGAGGCAGAGATTGGAGTGATACAACTATAAGCCAAAGAACACCAGAGATTGCTACACCATCAGAAGCCAGGAGAGAAGGGTAGGACAGATCCCTCCATGGAATCTTCAGAGGCAGTATAACCATGCCAATGCTTTGATATTGGACTTGAGTCTCCAGAATTGTGAGAGAACACGTTTCTATTATTTTAGGTTACCCAGTTTATGGCATTTTGTTATCTCTGCCCTATGAAACTAAGATACAGGTACTAGAAATTCAGTACCAAGCAAGATCTGCATGCTAAGATCTGTTAGGAATGATAGGCAAGTAAGCCGGTAATTATTAGACGTTATGGTACATGTTCTAATAGGGAGTCCTGGAGTACTAAATAGCACATCTAACTTTGAGTATCAGAAGACAAGGTTTACGGAGGCAAAGTATGTCTGAATAGAAACTTGAGAGATAAGCTGATGTTAGGAAGAATGGGGATGGATAATGATTCTTGCCCTGGAAAGTACTCAAAGGTATAGTGGTGGATACGGCAGGAATAATCTTAGCATATTTGGAGTATAAGTCATGTAGCAAAGGAAGTAGGAATTGCTTTTTCCAAGGGAGAGTGTGCACAGAAAAATAAAGCAGGAGATTGAAGCAAGACTTATTAGCCATTTAAAACATTGACATATGGGCACCTGGAGGGCTCAGATGTTTAAGCACCCGACTTCGGTTCAGGTCATGATGTCATAGTTTGTGAGTTTGAGCCCTGCATCAGGCTCTGCACTGACAGTGGGGAGCCTGCTTGAAATTCTCTTTCTTCCTCTCTCTCTTCCCCTCCCCCGCTTTCTCTCTCTCTCAAAATAGATAAACCTCAAAAAATTTACATACATACTAGAATTAAGGAGACCGCTTACTTCTAAAACAATTGAGAGACATACTGAAGAATGTTATCAGCTTTATTGAAGTGGAGTAACCGATCTGAATATGAAGCTAAAGTGCTTTCTTGGGGTTCCTGGGTGCCTCAGTCAGTTAAGTGTCTATGCTGACTGTGTGGAGCTTGTGTGGGATTCTGTCTCCCTCCTTCTCTCTCTGCCCCTCCTCCGCTCACTTACATTCAAGCACACATGCACACACTATCTCTCAATAAACAAATAAATACATTTTACAAAAAGGGTTTTCTTACTCCTTGTGCAATGAGCTGGATTTGCTTACCCGACCTAAGACAGGAAAGTTTACTATTTTCAAACCACCACTTCCTAAGACAGCCCCGGCACCAACAGTTTTGCTTAACAAGCTATTTACAAGATGCGTTTCTTCCTCTTGTTGGTCATACAGACCAGCATACATTCGAAATATATTTTTCAGCTTTCTTTGCAATTAGACATGGCCACATGACTGGGTTTTGGCCAAGAAAATGTGAAAATAAGTGAAGTAAAAGGCCTATAAGCTTAGCCCATTAAATCTTCCCATGTACATTCCCTCACTCTTGATCCCTTTCCTGGTGATCTTAAGGATAATGTATTGAAGTATAAGAGCCATAAAATAGAAGAAGTTCTGTTCTTTGATTTATGGATATTTCCCCAATGAGTCACAAAAGTTTAGGTCTGTATGGGATTTTTGGATTTATCTGTTACAGCAAATTTAATTACTCTAAATGAAAATATAGACAGAGCAGAGGGAAAAACACTAACAGTATTAAGGAAAGTATTTATGAGAAAGAAAGAGAGAGGATATTGGGCTACTTGTGACCTATGACCCTTTCCTACAGAGATTTGGAAGAGGAAAGAAAAAAATTAATTTTCAAAACTCAAGAATTTAGAATGGAAGAGAGAGAATGAGTGAAAAGGGGCATCTATAGTTTCCTTCAAAATGGATGTCTCCTCATTACAGAAATGTAAAATGTAGGATAATGAATGCTGTCTTCCTTTTCTCGTATACATGACGTAGCATTGTACATTATTAAGACTTACAATGAAAAGTCACTTATGTTGGTATATAGTTTGAGATTTTATGATAATTTGTGTCAGAAAATATTTAAAAGATGATAGTAGTAATCCAAGCTATACCCTTGGTGTTGACAGTACAGAGGGAGAAAATCTGTGCTAACTCAAAATATATTTACAAGATGGAATTCAAATAATTTGCAAGCATAGGACAGAAAGAATCATTTGCCAATATACTAAAGGTATGAAAAGAATATGTGGAGTTTGGGTTCTGGACTCATAAATAGTATCATCAACCTATCAGTAGGATAACATCAGTAGGATGTTGTGTTTTAGGTGACTATGGATCTTTAAAGAAAAAATATCTTGTAGGGTGTGTGTGTGTGTGTGTGTGTGTGAGAGAGAGAGAGAGAGAGAGAGAGAGAGAGAGAGAGAGATTACAGTGAAAGTACTTGTTCAGAGAGAGAGAAAATAGTGGGAGAAGAGAAAAAAATTAAAAATGAAATCCTAGCAGGGCACCTGGGTGGCTCAGTAGGTTGAGCATATGACTCGTGATATCAGATTTGGTCATGATCTCATGTTTTGTGAGATCAAGCCTTGCATCAGGCTCTGTGTTCATCCTGTGGAGCTTGCTTGGGATTCTCTCTCCCTCTCTCTCTGCCTTCCACCCCCACTCATTCTCTCTCTCAAAAAACAAGAAATCCTAGTTAAATGTGAGGTGAAGAATAACCACTCACAGAGAATAGAGGACTCAGTACTTTTGTGCAGTTGATCTATCTGATACTGGAATGACCACCTAACCTTTTTTCCATAATTTCAACATGATATTTATGCATATTTCCAAAATATGCTTAAAAGTTATTTTACAGAGTGTATTTTCCATCTAAACCACCTCTGCCTACTCCAGGCTATGATATTATTATACATATAATTAAAGAAGGGAGTCGTTTTGGGAAAGCAAAGACAAATGTTAATTAGTTTTCTTCATTTGAATTTTAGCTTAATAGAAAATATTTCACTTGAAGAAATGGAAACATTACAGTGCTCTATTTGATTTGTTATAAATATATCTTAGTTTTCTTATTGAATTATTAAACATTCTCTACCTCTCTCCATATTGGTCAGTAGAACTCGGTACAATCAATACAGTGATGTGGCCAATGCCAAAAACAAGATTACAAAGCATATCAACTTAATTCATTTCAAATGGAAAACAGTGTGCCCATCATGAAAATATGGCCGTGAAGTCTAGCATTCTCAGAATAATTCACTTGTAAGCAGAGAAACTTAATCTATGATACAGAAATGTGTCAACGTAAGAAGGAAAGATTGGTGTAAACATCACAGTCTGTAAATATGTGTAAACTTCTTAATGTTGGAACCGGTTGGAACCTTTCTTCTCAGTTCTTTGAAATTTGGTTTATACTAATTGAAGAGAAAGAGTAGATCCTTAGTTTTATCATGAGAGTTTGCTCTTATGTGTCACCTTTTACGTCAAAATCCTTTCCAGTTCCACCTAGCTACAAAGGTAGTCACATCTACCTGAGTGGAGGCTGTGAGGGTGATTTACGTCATACGCCACACACAGCGTAGCTTAGAATAATCTGCACCCTATAAATACTGGCAAGACATAAGGATATAGGCAAGAGCAAAATTAATAGAATAAGCCTTTCTATGTTGCTTTGTCTTTCAGTTTTAGTGAATATGTGGCATTGTATTTTTACGCTTTCAACCTTTTTGTGTTATCCTGAATGTCGTCACATGAGAGATCATAAACAAGGCAATGCTTCCAAAATATTATAAATGTGATGAAGTGAACTGAAATGGGCATTTCAAATTATACTGTCTAGAGATAAGTGAAAGTCCCTTTCCACATAGCTCTAATGGTAATTGGATCACTAACCCTGGGGAAAATGCATGCTCTAAATCTCTCTTTGATATTATTTTCTGTTCTTCATATGGTTTGAGTCTAAATCACGACTCACACATCTGTGTTTTTAGGAGTCTGTTGAGAGGTCATTAAGCCTTTCTGTACCATGCAGTAGTCCTCAGAGCTTTGTTTTCTTTGTGCATGTTATTTAGAGTTTGTATGAGTGCTGAACAACCTGAAAATCTTGAGTCTGAAGTAAACATATTTCTGGGTGGCCAGCTAGTTGTGGAACAACTCCTTGACCTTTCCTCTCATTCACTGAAGCAAATCAAAGTGTATTTCAAGTAGTGCTGCCTTAAGTCATTTTCAGAGCAAAGTCAGAGCATAAAAGTAGTTCACCCCTGAATGTCTTAAGCTAGTGATTCTACTCTTGAGGGGAGAAAAATGAGAGAGAGGGAGGGAGAGGGAGAAAGAAAAAAAGGGAAGAAATGCTGTGGATGGCAGTATTCCTTAATAACGTCCAAAGTCCTTGCTGAGATAGCTTGTCTCACGTCATGTGTATGGAGTGACAGTTTTGCAAGGTGAGTGATTGAGACAATAACAAAATAACTCCAGAAGATTCCACATTCTGGGATTTTGAAAACGTAATGTTATTTCTGGCTATGATTAATTGGGAATTGCTAAGTACGGAAAGTATCAGATATAAAGGAAAATGATTTATAAAATAAGTGAGAGGTGGCATTTTTCCCTCAGGCAATGTTGTTTTATCTATAACCCCACCTGGTAATCTTGATATAACTTACTTTACTATAGATTTTGATTGAAAGAAGGACCAAAGTTATTGGCTACCCTGATCATATTGGTAAGTAAAACTATATTCAAGCAGATTGAAATGAGTTAAGTTCCTAAGATTCTCAACAGTTTTGACATAAAGTATGTAAACTGCATTACTTTCTGTAGTAAAACCTTAATACTAATGACGTAAAAGCAATTTAAGTTTTATTAAAACCATGTAGTGAAATAAACATTTTTGTTAGTAATTTAAATCCATCATTAATTTTCCTCCAGAGCAGAAGTGCTGTATTTATCAACTTACATTGTAATGATCAATTTAAGTATTTACTCCTTCCTTACTAATTTTCGATATTTGCTTCAGCAACTTACACATTTCTGAAAATTACTATGAAATATCAGGCTTTAAATTAAAATTCATACAAATTTTGCCTAGTTAAAACTGTTCAGCTGCAAAACAAATACTAAAACTGCTTCCTATTGAACTCTTGAAAACGGAAGATTATCCCCATTTAAATAACATCAATATTTTAACGAATTGAAGAATCAGCTCTATTTTAAGAGAGCTAGCTTGTACCATGCAAAATATATTTTTCTTTCTATGAAAACACAAATGTCTTAATATATTTATGATACAGATTTCCAGAGACTAATCCTCTGGTTGATCATATTAGTGGTCCCGGTTGCTCACCGTTCTCTGGGTTCCTGCCCACCGATTCATGATTTTTCAGTTCCTTCCACTAAAGAGGTGTGTGGGAATGAATATTTCCCGAGCCTTTGAATTTTGGTTTTGCCGTGTTACTTGCTTTGACCAATTGGATAAGGTGAAATTGAGAACTGCTACTTCTGAACCAATGTATAAGAGGTAGTACATAGTTTCTGTTTGTTCTCTTGCAATTCTGCCATCACCATGAAAACGATGTCTCCAAACTATCGCACTGATCCAATAGGAAAGACTTAAAGAGAAGTGAAGTAGAACCAGACAGAAATATGATGTAAAGAAGTGCTAACTGTTATATAACAATAAGATTTGGCACAGCTTGATGCATAGATTATTGTAACAAAGAACTGAATAATGCATGTATTCTAAATTTCAGAAATGTAAGAGAAAAATGGGATGGAAATAATACAGTCTTGAAAATCGTTCATATAATTAATCAGTAATAATTTATATGTTAGCCCCTTTTTTATAGATCACAAATATTAAATATTATACAAAGATTCCTACCCCCAAAGCATCTTCACCATAAATTTGGTATACAGGGCTACCACTTAATGATTCCTTTAGAAACACTGAAAAAACTCCATTTAAAACAAATTATGAAGTGTCACTATATATCTGTCTGTGTGTGCTTCAGCAGTTGTATGTCATTTATCCCTGCTTTAATTTCTTATCAAGCACAAGAATAAGTTCTAAAATAAAGTAAATTTTGCAGGATACCCTCTACCATCTTAAAAACTGTGAAATAAAATATAAGAATATCATATTATAAATTTAGAATCGGTGAGTAAGTCCATGGCAAATACACACAGTGTGCCCATTTCTGAAGGAAATCCTGTTTGATTAACAGGCAATAATAATGGTGAAGTGCAGGATGAAAATACCATACAGAGGAAAATCAAGTTATTATATTATAAAAAAAAAAAAGGTGACTTAGAAAATAAGCATCAGTCATCTAACATTCACAATAGGAATTGCAGAAAGAAGAGATTTTAGAAAGCAAAGCCTTTCCTGAGTTAAATCTGGATAATAATCTGACCAATAATCCTATCTCTATTTACTAGTATTAGGACTATTCAAAACCTTACCATGGTACTTATAAGCAGACAATAGATTCATTCTTTCAAATGCTTACAATTTGGAGATAGATAAAACATGAGAATAAGGAGGAAATTAAATACTATAAAATTATATTTGAATAATTTTAATGCAAACGTTCAAAATAAAAGTTTCAAGTAATGTATCTATAACACACCAGTAATTCATTTGTATTTCTAATGGTCAATCGTATGGTTTTGTAAATGTGGAAACTGAGTTTCAGTCAAAAAATTATTTAAAGGTTATGTAAGCAAGCCATGCACGTTATTTTTATTTTTATTTTTATTTATTTATTTATTTATTTATTTAAATTTTTTAATTTAAAAAAAAATTTACATCCAAATTAGTTAGCATATCGTGAAAAAATAATTTCAGGAGTAGATTCCTTAATGCCCCTTACCCATTTAGCCCGTCCCCCCTCCCACAACCCCTCCAGCCACCCTCAGATTGTTCTTCATATTTATGAGTCTCTTCTGTTTTGTCCCCCTCCATGTTTTTATATTATTTTTGTTTCCTTTCCCTTATGTTCATCTGTTTTGTCTCTTGAAGTCCTCATATGAGTGAAGTCATATGATTTTTGTCTTTCTCTAACTGACTAATTTCACTTAACATAATACCCATGTTCCATCCATGTAGTTGCAAATGGCAAGACTTCATTCTTTTTTAATTGCCAAGTAATACTCCATTGTGTATATATATACCACATTTTCTTTATCTATTCATCCATCGATGGACATTTGGGCTCTTTCCATACTTTGGCTATTGTTGATAGTGCTGCTATAAACACTGGGGTGCATGTGTCCCTTCGAAACAGCACACATGTATCCCATGGATAAATGCCTAGTAGTGCAATTTCTGCGTTGTAGGGTAGTTCTATTTTTAGTTTTTTGAGGAACCTCCATACTGTTTTCCAGGGTGGCTGCACCAGCTTGCATTCCCACCAACAAAGCAAAAGAGATCCTCTTCCTCCGCATCCTCACCAACATCTGTTGTTGCCTGAGTTGTTAATGTTAGCCATTCTGACAGGTGTAAGATATCTCATTGTGGTTTTGATTTGTATTTCCCTGATGCTGAGTGATGTTGAGCATTTTTTCATGTGTCGGTTGGCCATCTGGATGTCTTCCTCGGAGAAGTGTCTATTCATGTCTTTTGCCCATTTCTTCACTGGATTATTTGTGTTTTGGGTGTTGACTTTGATAAGTTCTTTATTGATTTTGGATTTAACGTTTTATCTGATATGTCTATTGCAAATATCTTCTCCATTCTGTCAGCTGCGTTTTAGTTTTGCTGATTGTTTCCTTTGCTGTGCAGAAGCTTTTTATTTTGATGAAGTCCCAGTAGTTCATTTTGCTTTTGTTTCCCTTGCCTCCGGAGACGTGTTGAGTAAGAAGATGCTGCGGAAAAGATCAAAGAGGTTTTTGCCTGCTTTCTCCTCGAGGATTTTGATGGCTTCCTGTCTTACATTTAGGTCTTTCATCCATTTTGAGTTTATTTTTGTGTCTGGTGTAAGAAAGTGGTCCAGGTTCATTCTTCTGCATGTTGTTGTCCAGTTTTCCCAGCACCACTTGCTGAAGAGACTGTGTTTATTCCATTGGATATTCTTTCCTTCTTTGTCAAAGATTAGTTGCCCATACATTTGTGGGTCTATTTCTACCATGCACATTTATATAGAGAACATTTTTAAAGCTGTCTCCTCTCACATAGTCTCAATATTATATATGTTTTTCAGATTTCATTGTCTTTAGGAAATATTCTGGAAACATACCAATTATATTGTTAAATGTCTTTATTTTTTCCATTATAAGCATCATTAGAATGTGCCATTTGTATATTAAATCTTTAATAGATGCAACAAATATAGCTATTCCCAATTTATATTTAAAAAATGATAGTGATGAAATTATAGTAGCAGTCTGAACTCATCGATGCTCAATTTTCCACTTTCACATGCTAAAGTCTAGACGCAAGCAACATTTGTTGAAGGCTCTTCAGGTTTCCTTTTGCTGTTTCAAATTTATCTGCTTTGATCTCTATATTGTTGTATGGAAAAGCAAGGTTTCTCACTATTTGTTTCAACCCTGCCCATCTTGCGTGCATAGTATTCAATGCCTCCAGAAGACATCACATAACTCTTCTCCAAAGATGGATCCTCAATGAATTAAACCTCTTGATATTCATAATCTTATGTGGTTTTCTTTCTACTGATTCTGAGCTGGAATGATCTAATAAAATAATATGGAGGAAATAGAAATTCATTTCAGTTGCTGTTACATAGTAATAGAAAGTTGAAAACACTGTCACCTGTATTATGTGGATTTAACTAAGAATTTACCAGACAAAATGTTAAAAGGGCTAAGTATATAATAATAAATAATGTAGAATATATAACATGTAATGTATGTTGTACAATAAATAATGCAAAATGTAAAGTATAATAAATATATCATTCACCATATGTCATAGACAATGTATTTATAAATATGCACATATATGCATATACATACAAAAACTTGTATAATTCTGAACTTCTAGTTTCATCATAAAAATGTGTATGTTTGCTTTATCTTTTGTTAGGTTTTTTTTTTTTTTTTTTTAATTTTTTTTTTTTCAACATTTATTTATTTTTGGGACAGAGAGAGACAGAGTATGAATGGGGGAGGGGCAGAGAGAGAGGGAGACACAGAATCGGAAACAGGCTCCAGGCTCTGAGCCATCAGCCCAGAGCCCGACGCGGGGCTCGAACTCACGGACCGCGAGATCGTGACCTGGCTGAAGTCGGACGCTTAACCGACTGCGCCACCCAGGCGCCCCATGTTAGGTTTTCTGTTACATGCAGCTAACCTCATTCCTACATGATAAAACTGTCAAAAGGTTAGAACCCAAATTCCTTACCATATTAAGCGAGAGCTTTCGTAAGCTCACCACTACACCTGTCTCCAGCCTTGGCTTTCAAACTTCGGCCACTGATTTTCTTTGTTCGTACCCATCCATTCTCCAAATTGTATAACCATCGACAATCAGCATGCTCTTTTAAAATCATTATTTTGTTTAGATAAGTTTGGAAAATTCTGATTTTTACATTCCTCTGGAAATGCAGGCTAAATACTGGTACATAAACTCTGGAAAGTTTTTCAGTAAAGAAATCTGAATGCTTTGAGCTAAATGTTTTCTAAAGGTATTTGACCATATGATTTTTACTCAAATCATAGTTTGTATCAATAGTCAGTGTGTACATTATTAGAGAAATATTTTGTGAAATGCTGCGTCTAAGCGCATGCAATTTCTCACAGTCTCCGAAACATGCCTTTCGTCTTCACTTCAAGGGTATGTGGACAGTGTCACTGCTCCATCTGAAGGCCCATTTCTACTTGTCCTCACCTGGCACACTGCTCTTCATCACGTACAAACTCATCTGACATGGATGGTGAGGACACAGGATTGATTTTGAACTCGAGAGCCAAGCCTAATTTCACAAATCATCTTGGAATTGTTACAGAAATGGAATTTTTGGTGGACGTTGGATATGGTACATAATTGTTGGTTACAATTCAAAATTCCTAAGACCATACAGAATTTGAGGTGTTACCCAAATGGCATTAGAACGAGGTGTGTGCGTGTGTGTGTGTGTGTGTGTGTAAACACACATATGTAAACACTCACACAAACCCAGAGTCAAGCTTTGTTTTAAACTTTTCCTTCAGTCTTTTCGGTCCCAAACAGATCAATACATATTGTTTATCTGATAGGAGTCTGAACCTTATCATTAGACCTGTTAGAGCATATGAATTCTGCCTCAGGCTGATGTGGACTTCAGATAATTATTCAGGTTTTTTTGATAGTGAAATGATCTTTCTGGGGTTTTGGTCATTGAAAAAAATATATTACTCTCATGTCATATTTGATTTTTAACTGGGGGTAAGTTGATACAATTAAACACACTAAAGGCTCTCTCAGAGAAAACTTCTTAATGATATACAGTGACCAAACAGGAAATATTTTACAGCCTTCACACTACATTACACTGTGACTAAGTATGAGAAATAAGAGTCATCTCATAATTAAAAGAAGAAAAATTATAGACTTCTAAAGAAGAAAGAAGTAGATTTATGGGAAGTTACTTCTTTTAGAAATATCTCAAATGATTGGCATTGCTAGGACATTAAATGCAATTGTTGCCAAGAAAAGGAAGAGGGACATCCTTCTCTATCTTCTCTACCTCCCTACTTGAACTGACACAATTAGTTTTGCCTTTTTCACTCTATGCTTCTTGATAACAGAAAAGTAAAAAAAAAAATCTACTGATTATTCAATTATTCTATTAATACTTATCTTGGCCCTTCTCATGTTGACCTAACAAAGACACTTAGATAGTTTTGCTCCACTTTTGTATGCGATCTACTGACATATACTGCCCAGGTTTTGCTTAATAATTTATTCAATATGTTGACCATATGTTCATTTGTAAGACAGCTTGCCCCAGTAAGTCAACAGCTGAGAACATATGCACACCACATGTACACACACTCACACAAGCAGGTGGACTCAGATGAGAACAGTTAAAAAGTGTTGTATCCAATTCTATCCATCTAACTAGGGAGCAGAATGTACCTAGAAATAATTAGGTTATGAAATATGGTTGCTTGTGTAGCCTTTGCTCATACCTTTATATACTTGAACAATCTATACATGGTGAGCTTATGATTCCAGGTATTACACATTATTTGTTTTAACATTGGTTTCGTTTGTGCTTTTTTTTTTTTTTTTTTTTTTTTAGAAAAGAAAAGTAATTTATACATTATCCACATAACTGACAATCTTGGGCTTACCTTGTTTTAGAATCAACTGATCGTACATTTCTATATTATACAATCTGTTGGTGTTTATTTATAGCTGAATGCACTTCGACATTACAGAAGTATCTGAATCCTAGAGAAATTATGTACCTTGTCAAAAGGAATATACCTAATATCTCTGAATTCAATATTAGACTACATTTCTGCCATAAATGTAATCTATTATAGTCTTAACTCCTAGGCTCTACTTTTTTTAGTGAGTCACAAAATATAATACATTGGAATTAATACCATATTATTAATAATTATAACTGTTATTGATATTATCCTATGTGAAGACATTGCATTAAGTAATTTATTTTTCTTATAAAATTTTATTTACTTGTTTTGAGAGAGATAGCAACAGAGAGAGAGAGTGCAAGCAGGAGTGGACAGAGAGAGAGGAGAAAGAGAGAATCCCAAGCAGGGTCTGCACTGTCCGCAGGGAGCCTGACACGGTGCTCGAACTCACGAACCATGAGATCATGATCTGAGCAGAAATTAAGAATTGGATGCTTAACCAACTGAACGACCCAGGAGCGCCTGCCTTAAGTGATTTATACCCAGTATCTGAAATTCATATATTTACCCTGGAATTAGATTTCCATGGATAAAGGAACTGATAGTGAGCCTTCTTCAGAGGATCAATACTTGGTAAGAGGTAGAATTGAGCTGAACTCTAGTATCTGTAGCCTTTGTTCTATTTCATATCAATTTTCATTTTCTAATGATTATCTTCTTATTTACTGTAGAAAAGGGAACCATTTTTCAGTTCTGTTGAAATAATCAAACGAGTTTCTATTAACATGTTTTATTTTTTATGTTGCTATTATTATTCAGTTCACATTTACCCCGTATAAGTTTGATATCTGGCACAGAAGACAATTTTTTATAGGTTTGTGCATTTCTAGTTTTCTTACCTTTTCCAATTGCTTTGTCTTTCCAATTTATTTTCTGCTCCTTCTATATCTCTCTCAGTCTAACTCTTGCTGTCATTTTCCTGCCCTTGTTCTCACCTTCTGAGTCTCCCCTTCATATTCTCTGTTTTGTTTGGATTTATAGATTAAACATTTACATTCTTACATGACTATTTCCCTTTCAGTGTGAATAACTTAATATACTATAATAATGGCCATTACAACAAGCAGTCGTGATTCACAGGAACACAGTACAATCTAGAGATTGTGGTTTTATATCTCAGGTCTCACATCAAAATCCACATCCAGCAAAGAGGGTTGTATAACTAGTAGGGAGATCAGGAGTACAGGTCTCTCTTCCTTCAGTCCAAACCTCCAAAATCTTTGGGGGAATTCAAGGCCTGAAAGTAAACTAGAATGCAGAAATAAACAAATAAGAGCCGGAGTGGGAAGGTAGAGGACTAGCAGGAAAGAATGAGAGAATCGATCTGCAGGAAATCTGGGTATTTGTGAATTCATAGCCAGGGCAGAAAAAAAAATTGTTGTGGGGCAGCTAATGTCTGGATCATTTCTATTCGGTAGGCAAATTCCTCAAGGTTTCCAAATACATTACGGCCCACTCGGAATGCCGGACAAACTACTTATCACCATTGATCAAAGCTGACTTTGAGGGCGTCCTTCAGGCGCTTCTGAGAGCGATTTGAAACAAGTACCACATCCTGGTTCCCTTGTGTTTCTTATGGCTGCTGGTGAACATCAATAATATGAATTCCATTTTAATTTTTCTGTAAGGGATCTTATTTATAGGGGCAATTTCCAGTGCAGTGTCTTGTCTCTATGAAATGATTGCCAACTCAGGCAGCCGTTAAAGTTTACTGCTTAGGCCTTCCTTCAAGGTGCAATATGGATATTACTTTCAAAAGTAATTTGGAATACGGAGTGCGAAGAGTCCGTTAACTCTTTGCAAACATCCTGACTTAGACAAGGAGATTCTCGCCTTTTGAACTGATGTGGTGCTTTTCTAAGGCAACAGCAAATGCAGCATTAAGACTTACTTTTTACTGACCTTATGTCTAAATTAATGATGTCTCACTTTCAAGTGAGCATTACCTCACAGAATTTCAGTTATTAATTGAAGGAAATGATCATTTTATTTCACTTCAGCTTTCATGCCAGTACGGTAACCCTCACCCACACACTGTGATAAACTACACAAGCTGTCACATTTTTATGTGCTCTCTTTTCTTGAGCAGCAGCGTATTCCCACTCAGCAGCCTGTCTCCACACTCCTACACACAATTAAATAATGAGATTCCCAGGCAATAACCTAGTTAAAGGTCCTATTCAGAATGGAACCTGATCTTTCAAAGTTCAAATCTGTTCATCTAAAGCTGCAGGGAACATATTGCTACACTGAACTAATTCCTAAACATGATGTTACACAGAACGGAACGTTACATTACTGTCTATGCATTCCTCTTTGTTCCTATTGCAAATACGTGACGGATGGCAATACAATCTTAGACCTGAGGACTCTAACTTGATCCACTTCTTTTTTTTTTTTTTTTTTAATGCTTATTTATTTATTTTGAGATAGACAGAGTGTGTAAGCGGGGATGGGACACAGAGAGGAAGAGAGAGAGAGGATCCCAAGTAGGCACTGTCCGCGCAGAGCCAGACACAGGTCTCGAACTTAGGAACACTGAGATCTCAACCTGCGCAGAAATCGAGAGTCAGTCACTTAACCGACTGAGCCACCCAGGTGCCCATAGTCTGGCCTGTTTCTAGATGTAGAAGGGACTTCTCCAGCCACTTTGACTTAGACGGGAAGAAACTTTACTGAAAGGCCGGTTTATTGGACTCATAAATAAAGAGTTCCAGTCTTTGTTTTATTAAACTGAATTCACCCTCATGCCAACCTTGTATTCTGTGATGCTTGTTCTGACCTCTCGAATTGCAGGCTGTATGAAATTATCATTTTATATCATAGATGTTTTTAAAAATACGCTTAGAATATGAAAACATCTCTTAATTACCTCTGTACCACTGTGTCTCATTTTATCAGCCATTGCTCTTGGGCCATTCAAATTCCTCCTAGTATGTTTGTCTCTTCTATGTATTTTAACTAGTCAAACATTTATTCTAAAATGCATTGTCCTTATTTGGAAATGTATAGCAGATGTGGTCACACCGCAGTTCCTTCTGATAATTGTCAACAGATTCTATTGTCAACAGCTTCCAGAAAAGTTTTATTAATACAGAGACTCCATTTCCCTTTTTAAGTATTTTTTCCTCAAAAGTATCAATTCAAATAGACTGTGTAATATTTCTAGTCTTCAGGTTCCTTTTTTTAGTCACCCTTTATATTTCATCTTGCCAGAATGATGACAATTTTCTCCACATTGATGCCAATTTGACTATTTTGTATTGTTTATCATATTAAAATTTATTCTAATTAGCTCCATCTAAATTTTTGGTAACTAAATTTTTTTTATCTATTTTCAAAAGGTTAAAAGTAATTTAGAATATGACAAAGAAAGATCTTTATGAGTCAACCCAGAATCACTTAAGATGCTGAGCAAATGATTCCAGGATGAAAACTCCAATAGTAACTTTGTTACCCAGTTCTAATTCATCCACCTTCTCTGCAAGGTTGATATAGTACATTTAATTCAAATTATTAGTACAGCATATGGAATTTCTAATAAATTTTGATATATACAGAATACCTGAAAATTGTGAATATTCTTATTATTTCCAAAAATCTCTATACATTCTCTACATCCTTAAAATATAAACAATAAGAACAGACAAGACCGGTACAACTCCTTAAGACACTACTAAAAATGAGCCTTCCCGGACTGCCCTAACATTCTTGGTTCTCAGCACTTATTTGGATTAATAGATTATTTTGTGGTTAAAGCTTAGGATTTAGACTTGCCAGGCAAATGTGTTTATTGAGTACTTATCCTGCAAAACTCACAATTATAGTCAAAGTGGTTACATCCGTAAACATGAGAGAGAGAGTCCTTGCCTCCTTATTAAGGCTGTGAAGAATGTAAAATGAAGCAGGGCTAGTTGAGGAATACATCCTTCTGCAACTTATATTTGATCTCTCATTTTATATAACAAGAAGAAACTCAAGTAAATATCTGTGGAATTAACTTCCCAGAAAAAGAAAAGGAGGTCCAAAGATAAAAATGTATTTTCTCAAAAAGAGAACACAAAATAGAAACAATCTGAGAAACAAAAAGGGAAATGTAGGGGAGCAGAGAATTAGTAGTAAATCAGTGTGGATAATAAGGCAAAGAGTAGGTGATGTAAGGTTTGTGGGCATGGTAAGAGGTTAGAATAGTTTTAGGTTTGCAATGGGGGGTTTTAAACAGAACAACAACCTCATGTTAGTTGAGCCTCTAAATGATCATTCTCCCTACTTCGTAGTAGTTTGTAGGGTAGGAAGACAGGAGGCGTGGAGACTTGACAGGATATTGTATCTGGAATCTGAACATTGGTAGCTTGAAAAAGATCTGTAGTGGAACAAGTAGTAAGGGTTAGATCTCTTTGGAAATAGATTTGAAAGGACTTTCTATTGATTTGGATGCAGAATGTAAGGGCAAGATGCATCACAGTTGTCTGAGATTTGCGGTCCAGGTGGATAGGTTATGATTTATTAATTGATAAATAGCTTTGTTGGTTCATTTGTTTTTAGGGTGGGGTGGTATACTGATAATAATATGATGTAGATGATATTGTGGTTATTTTGGCTATAGGGCATCAAAAACACGTTTTTGTGTTTGGTTCTTGGTCAAGGCAATGCATGTCTCTCACTGTAGAGTATACAAATACCAAAACATCAGTTTCCCTGGCTAATTTGCATCAGTAGTAGGGCACAGGGCTAACACTCTTGCAATCAGGAGCATATGCCCTCGATTTTAATTCAACAGATTATAACCAAAAGAACTGTCAGCAATAGTAGATGATCCTCTCTGGCAACAGTGGCGGCTGTATTGTGTTTAAGCTCCTTAAGCAAGAGTAGAAGTAGCGCTGGGAGCAGCTTCCGGGATAATGGGCTACTTGTGTTAGCAGCCCGCTAACAGTGGTTCAAGCTGCAATATCTAGAGTTCTGACAAGGTGGCCGTGGTTTCTCTGTTAAACCAGCTTTGTGGAGGGATTCTGGGCATGATCCCAGGTTGTATAGCTTCTAAGAATGACTAAGTATCCCAACAATTTTGTGAATCACCCAAGATCTTATTTTTTTTTTTCCTTTTATTGACTAACTCACTAGGCGGTACTTCAGTGTTTACAATCAAAAACTCTTACAATATAAAAGTTGGAATTAGAAGTAAAAGGCCGTTCTCAGTCCATTAAGTGCCTGACTTCCCCTCAGACCATGATCTCACAGTTCATGAGTTCGAGCCCCTTGTCAGGCTCTGCACTGATGGCTTAGAGCCTGGAGCTCTCAGATTCTCTGTCTCCCTCTCTTTCTGCCCCTCCCTGATTTGCATGCACACATGCTCTCTGTCTCTCTCTCTGTCTCTCTCTCTCTCAAAAATAAATAAATAAAATATTTTTAAAAATTTAAAAAGAAGTACAAGGTTCTAGGGTGTCTGGATGGCTCAGATGGTTGAGCATTTACTTTATTTTAGCTCAGGTCATGATCCCAGGGTCATAGGATTGAGCCCCACATCAGACTCCGTGCTCAGCAAGGAGCCTGCTTAAGGTTCTTTCTCTGTCTCCCTCTGCCCCTCTCCCCAGCTCATTCTCTCTCTGTCTGAAGAAGAAGAAAAAGGAGGAGGAGGAGGAGGAGGAGGAGGAGTAAAAGGTCCTAAGAGGGAATCTGCAATTTGTCATCTGCTTGTATCAACCCCAAAAGCAGTGATAATCAACTAGTAGACTATGAGATAGCTCTGAGGAGTTGAACACGAATGATTTCAATAAACACTTTGTGAGCCTATAAATTGAACTAATGGTACAATTAATAAATTTGCAGAATCAAACTTTAAAAAAAATTAGTATTTATTTATTTTTGAGAAAGAGAGAGAGAGAGAAGCAGAGAGACAAGGAGACAGAGGATCCAAAGCAGGCTCTGTGCTGATAGCAGAAAGCCCAATGCGGGGCTTGAACTCATGAACCAAGAGACCATGACCTGAGCCAAAGAGGGTTGCTTTGGTGCCTCTCAAACTTTTAAAAGTTTTTCTCAGCCCTGTGGCTACAACAGATAATAGACATTTTAAGTAAGTCATAGAAAGACCCATAGATAGATGAGAAAGAGAGAGAGAGAAAGAGAAACAGAATGTGATTCTATGCAAGATTTTGTAGAACTCAAAAAATCCTTAATGTTTAATACATATTGAGCCTCCCCTAACAACAAGTACAAGTTCACTTCTTCTGTCTCATGAGGACTTTCTTACATTGTTAAAATAAATAAATAAATAAATAAATAAATAAATAAATAAATAAATAAATAAAAACAGAAATTACCTGGCACAAGGGACCTCTTTTCAAGGAAAAAACAATTCTCCTAATGCCTGTGTCTCCAAATATAGTAATTTGAAAGCTATGATTCAAATTAGGCTTTGCCATTGGAAAATTGAACAAGAGTATTTTAGAACTAAAGATCGATCTATAATATGTATCATCTATCTATCATCTATCATCTTGAATTTAGTTTCTCCTAAATTTACATGGAGCCTTCAAGATTAAGAACCATAGTCCATAATCTAATTCCCTGATCTGAGATCTTTGAAAACATAGATTCTCTGGGGAGGCTGGGTGGCTCAGCTGCTTAAGCATACAACTTTGGCTGAAGTCATGAGCTCATGGTCTAGGGGTTCAAGACCTGCATTGGGCTCTGTGCTGACAGCTCAGAACCTGGAGCCTGTTTCAGATTCTGTGTCTCCCTCTCTCTCTGCCCCTTCTCCTGGTCACATTATCTCTCTCTCTGTCTCTCTCTCTCTCTGTCTCTCTCTGTCTCTCTCTCTCTCTTTCTGTTTCTCTCTCTCCCTCCCTCAAAAATAAATAAATATTTAAAAAATTAAAAACAGACTCTTTAAACAAAGAGAAGTTAGTAATTTGAGGAAAGACCTTGGATAATATAACAAATGAAATTAAATTTCTGTCTATTAGTTTGCTAGGACTCTCATACCAAAACGCCACAGACTTGTTGACTTAAACACAGACATTTATTTCTGTGCATTTCTAGAAGCTAGAAAACTGAGACAAAGATCTCAGTAAAGCTGAATTATTTTGAAGCCTCTCTCCCTGATTTATAGATGGTCATCTTTTCCCTCTGTCTTCACATGGTTTTCTCCCTGTGTGTCTGTGCCCTAACTTCCTCTTCCTGTAAGGCCACCAGTCATATTGGATTAGGGCCCACCTAATGATCTTATTTTGACTTTTTACCTCTGTAATGACTCAGTTTCCAAATTCAGTCACATTATGAGGTATTAGAGGTTAGAACTTCAACGTATGAATTTTGGGGGAACATAATTCAGCCTATAAATTACTATCCTTAAATTGCCTTTAGCCATTTAGTAGGAGGCCTGCAAATTAAGAAAGAAAAACAACATAATTAAATAGAGATTACTAGGCACAGGCTCTAAAGACTGAGAATTCCATTGTAATCCACCTTTTAAAATGGGGCTTTATAGAGGTAAGGTGGTATTTATATTTCTAATGTGAGTATTCCTCATGGAGTTCAGTTGAACCAAGTCTAATGTGTCCCACTATTATTTTAATATACTTTTGCAGTTCTAGTAAGAAACTTACACAACATCCATAAAGCTTCTTGGCTTATGCTATAATATTGGTATTTAGAATAGGAACAACGAAGCAGATGCCATCTGAGATACACCTTCCATAAAATGATAAACCCAACACAATAACGGATCTAAAGTGAATAATACATTTTAATTACAAGAACCTCAAATATGCTGAATGGAACTCCTTGCACAATCCTTTTTAATATGCTTGCTTGGCCAGCACAGAAGGCAATTGGATTTTGGAAAACAGCAAACTATGGCCTATAAGCCAAATCCAATCTTCCAATTATTTTTTTTTATTATGTTTTTAGTAAATAAAGTTTTATTGGAACACAACAACTATATTTAGTTTCCATATTGTCTATGGCTGCTCTCACACTACAATAACAGGCTTGGTCAATTGGGAAAGACTCTTTACCGCTTACAAAGCCTAAAATATTTACTAGTTGGCTTTTTGCAGAAAACGTTTGCCAACCACTACATAAGGTTAATCAAGAGGGCATTTGGGTGGCTCAGTTGGTTGAGAGTCAGAATTTGGCTCAGGTCATGATCCCATAGTTCATGACTTCAAGCCCACATCAAGCTCTGTGCTGACAGTTTGGAGCCTGGAGCTTGTTTCAGATTCTGTGTCTCCCTCCCTCTCTCTGCCCCTCCCCTGCTCGTACTCTGTCTCTCTCTGTCTCTGTCTCTCTCTCCCTCTCCCAAGAATAAATAAGCATTAAACAAATTTAAAAATAGTTACTAAAATTAATCAAGTAATGTGTGAGATATATATTAACAACAATTTTTATTATCATTAATTAATGACTTGTTAGCATTATCAAGGCTTGCAGGGAATAATTTTGGAGCATTTAAGACAAAAAGGTTTGGGAAATTCTTAGGTCAAAATATGAGTCTCATGAGACTTGCCAAAAGAGCTATAACAAGATCTTCATAAACAATTAGACTAGATGAGTTGCCTTATGATTATCAAGATGGCTCATTTCTAGTTACCTAGTCCTTGTTCAATGGCTATTTCTTTAATAAGAAATAAAGACTAGGATCTTCTTAACAAAGTAGTATACAGTAAATGTAATCTAAACTTCCAGAAGTGAACCTCTCTCTGCATTCCCTGAGAAAGGACTATACTCTGGGGGAGCCCAGCAGCCGTGTAACAGCTCTATTAAGTAAATTACACTGAGTAAGTAAATTACATCTAGCATGGTTTTGACAGTATATACTTACTTATAGTTTGTGTTTGTTTTCTCTTTAGTCAGTGCTGCCCTCAGAACCCTGTTCGCTTGCTTTATTAAATTATTTAATCACTGATTATTTTATAAAATAACAAGGATCTTTACAGCAAAAACAGGCTGGCAAGCTAATTATCACAGAGTTTATCTCCATTACATAACCCAGAAACAACAACCATTCTGAGTTTGGAGTTGTGTCCATATCAGTTTTTCTTTCTTTCTTTCTTTCTTTCTTTCTTTCTTTCTTTCTTTCTTTCTTTCTTTCTTTCTTTCTTTCTCTCTTTCTCTCTTTCTTTCCTTTTTTCATTCTTTAGGGAGAACAGGAAAGGGCAAGAAAAAAATAGAGCATGATTTTGGCTGACATAAACCATTGTGACTTGCGGAAGTGTGGCTGCTACGGCAGAAGGATGAAAAATAATTGTATGAATGGGCTTCAAGCAATTGCATCTGTATATCTTAGTACTGCCTGTCTAGTAGTAAAAGTTAAAAAAAACTAAACGAAGAAAAACAGAATGTTTACATTCCTCTGAAGAGAAGTTTTAAACATATTCCTTGATAAAGAAGGATGACTGATTAATGATCAAACTAAAGTTAAAGGAAACATGGAACAAATAGTGGAGAAAAGAAATCATAAAATATAGATTCACTACCATTAATATTAGAATTAATGAAGTATTTTCATGTTTTCTTCTTTGTGGAGCTCAAAAAAGTCTGTTTTGTTTATATTAAATATTATTTTTCCTATCTCTTATGTATCAATTTTATATATATTGTCTTAGAGATAATTACATCATCACTTAATCCATAGGTTAGTGAATTTTCAGATGAACTATGAGGGACTGGAGAAAAAGTCATCACTAAGATAAACTATATGTTCACTTGAGTGCAATAAATAATATGAATTTGTATTTTCTCCCCTTTGGAGAGCTAAAGAATGGGTGTCCAATATTATGAAACATATTTGAATTATGCTAGAGAAGAATGATTTTTATTAGTTAAGATGAAAGAAATGTGTAGTTTTCATTGGAAAGTCAATGATGTGGAATGTAGGGTTTGTTTTCTCCCTTAATTTTTCTTCCCTTTTTCCTTTTCCTTCTTTTCCCTCTTTTATTTTCATTTTTCTATTTTTATTTTTCTTATGCCCCGTTGCAATGCTTGGGAAACACCTTACATTATTAATGTAAATAGGAGGCAAAGCCTCCTTATCACAGTAGAAGCAGGTAAGTCCAGAGAGACACTTTTTCAAAACTTAAAGAATGAGCTAGAACACCTGGCCTACTAGGGTCTGACAATCAGATGTTCTTAATCTGGGCTTTAAAAAAAAAAAAGAGTGACACAAGTGTGCCTGGATGGCTCAGTCAGTTAAGCATATGACTTCGACTCAGGTCATGATCTCTTGGTCTGTGAATTTGAGCCCCGCGTTGGACTCTGTGCTGACAGCTCGGAACCTGGAGCCTGCTTCGGATCCTATGTCTCCCTCTCTCTCTGTCCCTCTCTGCTCGTGCTCTGTCTCTCTTGCTCTCAAAAATAAATAACACACACACACACACAAATTTTTTAATGTGACACAAAGATTCTGCAGCCACATAAACTTCATTCTCACAGCAATGGCAGTTCCAGCAAGATTTCTTTCTTGATGACCAGTGTCAGTGGTGCTTATGCTGGCATCTAGAAGTACCTTCCCAGCGATGCTTCTGGATTAAGCTGAAGTATCTAATAGTGCCATTTCTTCAAGGAAACATTCCAAAGGGAGATTTTGGTTATGGTTCTTAGAAATGTGGCAAGCACCCTTCTCAGCCATTGTCTATTACTTTCAAAATGTTCTTAATAAAGTTCTTTTGTACTTATTTTAAGCAGATGTTGTTAAGCCAGATGTCTAATTTTCAGACAGCAATTGTTACTGATAGGTGCAATTGCAGACGGAAATTTGATTATTAGCACTAATCATGTTGTTCAAAGCGGTTTGGAGGATGAGACTCCAATTACAGTGGGTGAAGGGTAGAATGAGTATTATGCAAATATAGTAAGTATAGGCAAATATCTCAGTTTGCTGAATATTATGGCAACAATCAAAATAAAGTTGGGCAAAGTTTTGAGGCAAGTAAAAGGGAATACTTGCAGTCAAAAAAGCCTTTTAAATGGTGAAAAGAGATAAGATGCAGAGCCAAAATTACAAGTGGATTGGAAAAAGGGAGCCCAGGTAATTCTCCCTGAAATAAAAGGAAGGCAGAAGATCTAGAAATGGGATCAAATAGGTTAGCTTAAGCGATGGTGGGAAGTTAGGTACCTTTCTTCTGATTTCATGTCTCTGTGAAGCATTTAGCATGGTCTTCGGCTAAACGCGAAGCAGAAATAGGACGTATTGGGAGAGAAAGAGTACAAAATACTTTAAGTAATAGAAAAATCAGTTGATGAGAAAAATGAAGTAGGACTGTTTTCCATATTTGTGTTAGTCTAAGTCTTTTTTTTTTCTTTCCCAAATGAATGTATCCACTATCTACAAAGGTGTATTCAATTATCTTGAGGAAATTCACCTGGAATGGATGCATGTTCTCTTTCTGATTTAAAAAGAATGAGTTAACTTATTAACTTATTACCATATTAACATTGCTGTATCATCTCCTACTTAGTAAAATTAATTCATGTGGCATTACCATACAAGGCAGCGTGGGAGATAAGAAAATAAAGAGACAGATTATGTGGGTTGAGGAGATACAACATTCAGAAAAGTTGTGAGTTTGTCTGGATGATTCTAAAATTCCAACTTTTTGAAATAAGAGTGCTTTTGAATAAAAGAGGCAGATGACAACAGAAGCTGTGGATTGTTTTGGATTGTCTGCCAATGCTGCTCCTTCCCCATCCATTCCCACTACACTCTTTAGTCAGGTCTTAATACATCTCCGCTATCATCTTTACAATAACAAGTTATAAAAAAAGCTAATAGAATTATGTGGATGGCTTAACTGCAAATAACAAGTTCATCAGCAGCTCTCTACGAATAAACATCATGACTATTTCACCTCCAAAGATGATAATTCTGAAATTTAGGTATTTTTGTAAAGCTTGCGCGACACAAGTAAAAGCATCTAACACATTCCTGTCGGATGACTGGTGTAAAAAACTGTTCTCTGGCAATTCTTCATGTGCTACAAATGTTTTCCATGTGCTATTTGGTAGAATATGTCAGCAAACCCTGACCCTTGCTCCCCTAATGATGATATAAAGAGGGAAACAGCCACCTTGCTGTCCTGTCATACCAAGATTATATGAAATCGTTTCTGCAAGCTGTTGACTGGCTGGGATAAATTACCTTTACCTTTTTCAAGTCATGCTGTGTTTTCTTTGAGAAATGAAATAGCATGAAATTGAGTAGTGTATTCACAACCTACAAATGTGGAGGCACTTGGCACTGGAGAAGATGTTGTCATCCGCAAATTATTCCTAACGGTTCTCTCCAGCTCTTCTTTCAATGCACGTGGGCCACATATTTGGATCATTTCGATTGCAGATGCATACAATTTCCTCAGAATAAGAATAGGTAAAAACGTAAGAATGAGAGCATATTGCAGAAGAACCTTGGCCTTGGCACACTGCAGCTATCTTCAGTTGCATTTATTTCGATTAAAAATGAGTAAGATGTGGCAACATATAAGTAATAAATCCTCATTTGAGCAACTGGAGAGGACCTGGCCAGGCTGCAAGATTGTGTAATAATGCAAAGTCATCGTGAAAAAAGAAAAATAAATAATGCTGTAAACCTAGTGACTGTGGGATCAGGGTAAACAAATATTTTCATGTATGGAAAGTTTTTAATCTCCTTAAATTGACCAATACAGCTGGGTGAGTTAGACTGACAAGTATAAAAACCTGTGGAATAACCAGATCAATTTTTAAAACCTAAGGCTCTGTCTACATGACAATCTTAAAATCATTCTAAGTAATAGGTGAGAGCAAAGTTAAATAAGTAATATGAGTATCTCTTTTGACCATATATTTCCTGAGAAAAATAGTTTAATTATAACTTAATTGAAAAAAGTGTGTGTGTATACTTATCTATAATTTTAATGCAACAATGTATCTAAATAAATCTTTGCTATTAGTCAAATCCTGGAAACTAAGCATGTGTGGAAGCATTCTTAATGTAATCTGATGTCAATGTCTGACATACTCTTATCTTTTGACATGTTTTCATTTTCTTTACACTTCTCAGTTATTTGTTACTCCTTCCTATCATGCGTAAACATTATATTTTATCTCACTTCCCAAAAAAAGCAAACATGGAAATAAAAAGCAGGTTTGGGACCCTCTTTCCTTCCTGTAATATCCTATCCCTTCGCTTCCTCTTCAGTCTAGAAAAGATTGTTTGTATCTGCCACCTGCAAAATCTCTCCAAGTTTTCCATGGACGCTTTTCGAACATCATTCTGTCAAAATGCTACATCGGTATCATTAAATACCCATGCTGCCTGTGGCATTGGGACTTTACCTCTCCTCTTGAAAGTCTGTTTTGCACCCCCCACATCTCCACACTCCCCTGGATTTCACGCCCGTCACTGACGGCTTCCCATTCGGTCTTCTTGCTGGTCACTGCATAGAAATGAAATATGGTGCTTATTATTTTTTTCGCAGTTTGAAAATTAAGATTTTCTCTATATGTTACCAAAGTTTTTGTTTGTTTGTTTGTTTTTGTTTTTTTAAGTCTTATTTCTCAGGTGTTACTGCACAGAGAATCAGTTCCAAACGGGTTGAGCTGTTCGCCGCTTGAAAATCAATACTCAAGAGCAAGTGATGGTGGGAAAGGAAAGGTTACTTTATTCAGGAAGCGGCAACCTGGGCAGACGGTGGACTAACGAACGTCTTAAAAGCCTTCTTGTCTCTGTGGGGCCCGAGGGTTTTAACGAAAGGGGAAGGCGTGGGAAAAGGGCCGGGGTCTACGCGCAGGGGGAGCAGCTGCCCAGGCTGTTGAATCCTTGGTGGCCATGACTCTGAACGGACTTGCTGGCATCCGCAGTAGCTGTTTGCCAACGGAGTCGGAGTCAGACCTTATCTTCTGGGAACGATTGGTCCTTCACTCAAGACCGGTTGTCTGCAGATCTCAAGGAAAAGTAGCTTAGTTCTGCCAGGGACAAAGGGACTTAGGTCAGCAAGTAAGGGATGCTGAAGCTTGAAGCAAGTTAACCCTTAAGGCGGTTGGAGTGCTCTCATGCAAGTACTTCAATTATCTGCTCATTGAAACAGCTATTTTATGTAGGTTTTTTTTAAGTTTTACCACCACCACCTCAATTCTAAGCTAATGCTCTTTTTATCGTATTGTGCGTATTTAAAAAGTATTTATTGGTGAATTTTGCAATGACATAAATGGTATCATGTTAATATGTTCATATCTTAGCTCTTTACTCCAGCTTTTTAAGATTTACATGTTTTTTTTTTCATGCAAACATTAAATCAATTTAACATGTTAAGTAATTTTGTATTGTGTATGCTTCAGAGTAACAAGAACTCATATTTCCCTAAATATTATGAGGGCAACTAGAATATATCTAAATTTATCACTGCTATTAGAACATTGGCCTAACTTTACATCTTTGAAACCTTCTTTTCTACTAGCTGATATTTAATTAATTTATTTTGTAATGTTTTTCCTAAATTGTTATTGCTAATAAGTTATATAGCTTTCTTTTTACAGGTATAATCATAGATTTGTAAGATTTATTTGCTTTATTTTATGTTATAGTCTGTAATACATACTATGAATGAATTTTCTCTGCAACACTCATGGGCAAGAAACTTTACGTCATATTTTTAGAATTACATTGAATTACATATATCTTTGCAACCTTTCAGAGCTAGCACACAATGAAGCTCAGTTTGGTTTTGTTTATGAAAACCAGCAGCCCCAGCCCCTGCCCTCAGGCCCTAAAAGAAACCTGGCACCAGGTAATTAAAGATGATTAGGCTAATAAGCCATCTTTGTTGTGGTTTTATCTGTTAAAAGCACAGCAAAACAAAACTAACAGCAACAAAACTATTGTGAGTCTTGAAAACTATATCTAAAAGACTCCTCTCAGTTTATAGTCTCAGTTAAGCAATCCATATCTATGTCTTTTAAAAATTTTTTTTAACGTGTATTTATTTTTGAGACAGAGAGAGACAGAGCATGAACAGGGGAGGGGCAGAGAGAGAGGGAGACGCAGAATCCGAAGCAGGCTCCAGGCTCTGAGCTGTCAGCACAGAGCCCTACGCGGGGCTCAAACTCGCAGACCGCGAGATCATGACCTGAACCGAAGTCGGACGCTTAACCGACTGAGCCACCCAGGCGCCCCTCCATATCTATGTCTTAAGGCCATAAGCATATTAACCAAAACAAGGTCATGGCCTCCACATTTAGAAAGCTGCAGGCTCTGGGAACCTATTTCTGGACCTACTCTCTTCTCCTGAGCCAGTTAGTTTCCAAGCAAGACCCAGGAATGAGTCAAGCATCCTGGCATTTACTCCTGCATGTAATCAATTCTAATTGACTCTAGTCTGATCATGAGACTTGCTTTTGATCGATAAAATGGGATACGGATGATTCTGTGTGATACCTGAGACATCATCATAAAAAGACTTGCAGCATCTAAAAGTTTTGTCTTGGGTTGCGTGTGTGTGTGTGTGTGCGTGTGTGTGTGTGCGTGTGTGTGTGTGTGTGTGTATGTGTGTGTGTGCGCACACACGTGTGCTATTACCTCACAGGATGTAGCTACCATCCTTTGATGAGCCCAAACTAAAGGCAAAAGTCAGACATGGGTGCTCTCGTAAACATCTCCACTGAGGTTTCAGGCAACAGTTGTCCCTTCCAGCCTTGTGACTTACGTATGTTGGACCAGTTTAGTAGAATTTTAGAATGACTCAAGTCTAACTTCTACCTGACTGCAATCATGTGAAAAACCTCAGTCAAGAACCACTTGGCAGACTCCCGTCAAGGAATCACATTCCTTTGCTTCTATTGTATGGCTACTTGTGAATTGTTACAAATATCTGTCACGACTCCATTACATCTGTTCTGTGTAAATAATCCTTTATTAAAATTTGAATGCATAAATATTAATATAATGATTATGAGATATAGAACACAGATATCATAAATGACATTTATGAATAAGACACATAATTTAAAGATAACACTTGAGGTAATGGGAATATAAGTGATCATTTAAAACAAATGCAGAAATTAACCTTTCTGTGTAATTTCAACACAACATTTGTAATACAGATAAAATCATAAGGAGGTGCATTTATTATCCTTTTATTGCATTCGAGCCAATGTATTTTTAAAAATTCACTTAGATTAGTTTTGGCTTTAATTAAAATGCTTTGCATATATTTTCTACAAAGTGAAACATAAAATTGAATATATTAATACATGAGTCTGAATAATGCCTTTAAGATCACCAAGGTAAACCAAAAAAAAAAACACATAATAATTAACTGTAAAACAAAAGTTATAACAATTTAAGCTGTAATAGGTTAATTATAACATGTTAATATCATTTTAATTTGAAGAAATTAATATATTTGGGTTCTAGGTTTGCCCATTTTTCTTAGTTGTTTTCACTCAGAAGGAGCTTATCTGATAATTTGGAGACTGGGAATATTTATATTATTTATCCTGGTTCCACTGGCACATTTAAAGGTTGTCCATGAACAGTTTGCAAACATGTAGTATCTCTGTCATGATTTATCTTGAAGAGGAAGAGGAATCACTCATTCAAACTGTCCATAATTACGATTTTCAATCACTGAGTGGAATTAGCAAAAATAATGTTCCAGAACCTTATAATGCTAGCTGAAAGTCTTTACCAAACTTTCTACAGTTTTGGCAAAGTAGTGTTTTGATTTCATTTTTATTCTGATTACTAGTTAAAAAGAAGTTCCCGGTTGTTTAACAAATAGGTAGTTTTCATAGGTTGAATTATAATTCATATATATATATGTGCATATATATATAATTATGTTTTATAATTTCAGTATTACATTTCTGACTTAGTTGGGAGAGATTAGAAGAATCTAGATGTTTAATTTAAACTTTTCCCCTAGAGATTCTAATTCACTATATCTGAAGCATGAATATTTAATTAGCCACCAATTGATTCTCCTCTACTGATAGACTTAAAAAATTATCTTAAGTTACTCATTGATTTGTTATAACAAAAATTTATTACAGGACAGATAGTAGGCATTATTAACATTTGACATGTTTAGAACACAAATATGTCACTTCAGGGTATGAGAAAAAAGGGGTACCATTCCAGGATGTATCTTTCAAATACCCACTTGTAGGAAGCCACTCATTTTCCTTACTCAAAAAAGCCACTGTTATTTAGTCTACAGTTAGAAAGACTTATACTATTTCTGAATTTTGCATAGCATGTTATATCTTGATAAATGTAGCTTAACTTGAAATACCTTTGAAAAGAAGTATGTGAAAATAAAGATATCTTTACTCGTTATTGCATTTCTTCATCCTGTATTGTATTTCATTTTCAAAGTCCTTCATTTCCAGTATGGTGCTCTAGCATATAGCTAGACTTAACATTTAGCTATAAATCATGAAAAACATATCAATAGGTAAACAACATAAATGTTTGGTCAACAAAAAGTAGTTAAGACATAATATAACAAATGGTCTTGTCAAATTGATTTTTAGATTACTTCATTACTGCTGCTAATTTTGCTCTGCTCCCGTTCTTGGTAAAAGTCTCATGGGTATTAAAATACGTTAGTTTTCAATACAAGTCTGGATCATTGGAATTTTTGTATTAAATGTATTTGCTAAATAAAAAATCTTAAAGTTTATGACCATCACTTGCTGAGTCCCTAGTGGAGAATGTAACCAGTCATTTTTAGAAGAATGGGTAGACTCAGTCTGTATGCTCTAAGCTATTAGCAAAAATCAAATTCTGCAAATCAACTAAGATGTAATTAAATTAAAATTTCAATACCATGAATTGATTACCAAAATAAATTAAAAAAAGAATATCAAGAAGAATTAGTATTGAATAATTACATGCAAAAGAATGAAGTTGGATTCCCACCTGACATAACAAAAATTAACTCAAAATATGTCTTAAGACATCAATGTAAGAGCTAAAATTATAAAACTCTTAGGAAAAAAAGCTAGGCATAGATCTTCATGGTATTGAATTACAGAGTTCTTAGACATTACACCAAAAAATAAAATAACAAGATTAATTAGAATTAATAGAATAAAAACTTACGGGCTGCAAAGGACACCATCAAGGAAGTGAAAATATATTTTTCAAAGAAGATACAAATAACAAATAGATGCTCCACTTTGCTAGTTATTAGGAAAATTTCCATCAAAAATCATAATGACATACCCCTTCACACCCATTAGGATGGCCATAATCAAAAGCACAGAAAAAAAAAAAAAAAACAGAAAAATAAGAATTATTGGCAAGAATGTGGAGAAATTGGAGCTCTCCTACACTTATGGTGCAAGGCAAAATGGTGAACTAACCTTGAAAAACATTTAGACAGTTCCTCCAAATTTTAAATATATAGATTTACCATATGAAACAGGGATTCTACTTGAACAGATTTAAATACTTTCACACAAATGTTCATAACAGCACTATTCAAAATAGTCAAAAATTGGAAAAAGCCCAAATGTCTATCAATTGATGAACAGGTAAATTAAATGTTGTATATTCATGCAGAATATTATTTAGCA
The DNA here is from genome assembly GCF_018350155.1 of Leopardus geoffroyi. Lineage (NCBI taxonomy): Eukaryota > Metazoa > Chordata > Mammalia > Carnivora > Felidae > Leopardus > Leopardus geoffroyi. The sequence goes on along the minus strand of NC_059326.1, from coordinate 216,026,905 downwards.
ATAAAAAATGATTGAAATTCCAATACATGCTATATCATTCATGGTCTTAAAAACAATATACAAAGCAAAAGAAGCCAGTAATACAAGACTATGTACAGCAATATTCCGTTGACCTGATATGCACAGAAGAAGCAAATCTCTAGAAATAGAAAATAGATTAGTGGTTGCCCAGACCTGGGAGGTGGGTTAGTGAGAGGAATAGAAGACCTATCATTCTTTAATTCCAAGAAATTAAAGGAGAAGATGTTATTTCTTCAGAGAGGTTTCTTCCTGTATTTATTTATTTATTTATATATATTTTTTTAATTTACATCCAAATTAATTAGCGTATAGGTCAACAACGATTTCAGGAGTAGATTCCTTAGTGCCCCTTACCCATTTAGCCCATCCCCCCTCCCACAACCCCTCCAGTAACCCTCAGTTTGTTCTCCATGTTTATGAGTCTCTTATGCTTTGTCTCCCTCCCTGTTTTTTTATTATTTTTTTTCCCTTCCCTTATGTTCACCCGTTTTGTCTCTTAAAGTCCTTATATGGGTGGAGTCATATGATATTTGTCTTTCTTTGACTGACTAATTTCACTTAACATAATACCCTCCAGTTCCCTCCACATAGTTGCAAATGGCAAGATTTCATTCTTTTTGATCGCTGAGTAATACTCCATTGTATATATGTACCACATCTTCTTTATCCATTCATCCATCGATGGACATTTGGGCTCTTTCCATGCTTGGGCTATTGTTGATAGTGCTGCTATTAATACTGGGATGCATGTGTCCCTTCGAAATAGCACACCTGTATCCCTTGGATAAATACCTAGTAGTGCAATTGCTGGGTCATAGGGTAGTTCTATTTTTAGTTTTTTGAGGAACTCCCATACTGTTTTCTAGAGTGGCTGCACCAGCTTGCATTCCACCAACAAAGCAAAAGAGATCCTCTTTCTCCGCATTCTTGCCAACATCAGTTGTTGCCTAAGTTGTTAATGTTAGCCATTCTGACAGGTGTGAGATAGTATCTCATTGTGGTTTTGATTTATATTTCCCTGATGATGAGTGATGTTGAGCATTTTTTCATGTGTCGGTTGGCCATCTGGATGTCTTCTTTAGAGAAGTGTCTATGTCTTTTGCCCATTTCTTCACTGGATTATTTGTTTTTTTAGGTGTTGACTTTGATAAGTTCTTTATTGATTTTGGATATTAACGTTTTATCTGATATGTCGTTTCCAAATATCTTCTCCCATTCTGTCGGTTGCGTTTTAGTTTTGCTGATTGTTTCCTTTGCTGTGCAGAAGTTTTTTATTTTGATGAGGTCCCAATAGTTCATTTTTGCTTTTGTTTCCCTTGCCTCCAGAGATGTGTTAGGTAAGAAGTTATTGTAGCCAAAGTCGATTGAGCGTCCGACTTCAGCCAGGTCACGATCTCGCGGTCCGTGAGTTCGAGCCCCGCGTCGGGCTCTGGGCTGATGGCTCAGAGCCTGGAGCCTGTTTCCGATTCTGTGTCTCCCTCTCTCTCTGCCCCTCCCCCGTTCATGCTCTGTCTCTCTCTGTCCCAAAAATAAATAAATGTTGAAAAAAAAATTAAAAAAAAAAAAAGTTATTGCAGCCAAGATCAAAGAAGTTTTTGCCTGCTTTCTCCTCAATGATTTTGATGGCTTCCTGTCTTACATTGAGGTCTTTCACCCATTTTGAGTTTATTTTTGTGTATGGTGTAAGAAAGTGGTTCAGGTTCATTCTTCTGCATGTCGCTGTCCAGTTTTCCCAGCACCACTTGCTGAAGAGACTGTCTTAATTCCATTGGATATTCTTTCCTGCTTTGTCAAAGATTAGCTGGCCATACGTTTGTGGGTCCATTTCTGGGTTCTCTATTCTGTTCCATTGATCTGAGTGTCTGTTCTTCTGCCAGTACCATACTGTCTTGATGATTACAGCTTTGTAGTATAGCTTTAAGTCCAGGATTGTGATGCCTCCTGCTTGGGTTTTCTTTTTCAAGGTTGGTTTGGCCATTCGGGGTCTTTTCTAGTTCCATACAAATTTTAGGGTTGTTTGTTCTAGCTCTGTGAAGAATGCTAGTGTTATTTTGATAGGGATTGCATTGAATATGTAGATTGCCTTGGGTAGTATTGACATTTTAACAATATTTTTTCTTCCTATCCAGGAGCATGGAATCTTTTTCTATTTTTTTGTATCTTCTTCAATTTCTTTCATAAGCTTTCTATAGTTTTCAGTGTATAGATTTTTCATCTCTTTGGTTAGATTTATTCCTGGTATTTTAGGGTTTTGGGTGCAACTGTAAATGGGATCGATTCCTTGAATTCTCTTTCTGTCAATTCATTGTTGGTGTATAGGAATGCAACTGACTTCTGTGCATTGATTTCATATCCTGCAACTTTGCTGAATTCATGAATCAATTCTTGCACTTTTTGGTGGAATCTTTTGAGTTTTCCATATAGAATATCATGTCATCTGCGAAGAGTGAAAGTTTGACCTCCTCCTGGCTGATTTGGATGCCTTTTATTCTTCGTGTTGTCTGATTGCAGAGGTTAAGACTTCCATTACTATGTTGAATAACAGTGGTGAGAGTGGACATCCTATCTTGTTCCTGAACTTAGAGAGAAAACTCTAAGTTTTTACTCATTGAGGATGATTTTAATGTTGGGTCATTCATAAATGGCTTTTATGATCTCGAGGTATGATCCTTCTATCCCTACTTTCTTGAGGGTTTTTATCAAGAAAGATGTTGTATTTTGTCAAATGCTTTCTCTGCATCTACTGAGAGGATCATATGGTTCTTGTCCTTTCTTTTATTGCTGTGATGAATCACGTTATTTGTTTTGCTGATATTGAGCCAGCCCTGCATCCCAGGTATAAATCCCACTTGGTTGTGGTGAATAATTTTTTTAATGTATTGCTGGAGCTCGTTGGCTAATATCTTGTTGAGGATATTTGCATCCATGTTCATCAGGGAAATTGGTCTATAGTTCTCCTTTTTAGTAAGATCTCTGTCTGGTTTTGGAATCAAGGTAATGATGGCTACATACAAAGAGTTTGGAAGTTTTCCTTCCATTTCTAATTTTTGGAATAGCGTCAAGAGAATAGGTTTTAACTCTTCCTTAAATGTTTGATAGAATTCCCCTGGAAAGCCATCTGGCCCTGGACTCTTGTTTTTTTGAGATTTTTGATTACTAATTCGATTTCCTTATGGGTTATGGGTCTGTTCAAATTTTCTATTTATTCCTGTTTTGGTTTTGGTAGTGTATATGTTTCTAGGAATTTGTCCATTTCTTCCAGTTTGCCCATTTTATTGGCATGTAATTTCTTATAATATTCTCTTATTATTGTTTTTATTTCTGCTGTGTTGGTTGTGCTTTCTCCTCTTTCATTCTTGATTTTATTATTTGGTTCCTTTCCTTTTTCTTTTTGATCCAACTGGCTAGTGGTTTATTAATTTTGTTAATTCTTTCAAAGAACCAGCTTCTGGTTTCATTGATCTATTCTACTGTTTTTTTGTTTTTTTGTTTTTGTTTTTGTTTTTGTTTTTGTTTTTGCCTTCAATAGCATTAATTTCTGTGGTAAACTTTATTATTTCCTGTTTTCTACTGGTTTGGGGTTTTATTTGCTATTCTTTTTCCAGCTCTTTAAGGCATAAGGTTAGGTTGTGTATCTGACCTTTCTTCCTTCTTTCTTCCTTCTTTAGGAAGGCCTGAATTGCTATATATTTCCTCTTATGACCACCTTTGCTGTGTCACAAAGGTATTGGGTTGTGGTGTTATCATTTTCATTGGCTTCTATATACGTTTTAATTTCCTCTTTAACTTCTTCTTTAACTCCTCACTCATTCTTTACTTGGATGTTTTTCAGTCTCCAAGTATTTGTTACCTTTCCAAATTTTTTTTTTTTTTTTGTGGTTGATTTCAAATTTCATAGCATTGTTGTCTGACAATATGTATGGTATGACCTCGATCTTTTTGTACTTGCTGAGGGCTGATTTGCATCCCAGTATGTGGTCTATTCTGGAGAACGTTCCATGTGCACTGGAGAAGAATGTAAATTCTGCTGCTTTAGGATGAAATGTTCTGAATATATCTGTTAAGTCCATCTGGTCCAGTGTGTCCTTCAAAGCCATTATTTCCTTGTTTATTTTTTTTTTGATCAGATGATCTGTGCATTGTTGTGAGTGGGGTGTTCAAGTCTCCTACTATTATTGGTATTACTATCAATGAGTTTCTTTATATTTGTGATTAACTGATTTATATATTTGGGTGCTATCGTATTTGGTGCATAAATGTTTACAATTGTTAGCGCTTCTTGGGTGGATAAACCCCTTGATTATGATATAATGCCCTTCTGCATCTCTTGATACATTCTTAATTTTAAAGTAGATTGTCTGATATAAGTATGGGTACTCCGGCTTTCTTTTGTTGAACATTAGCATGATAGATGGTTCTCTATCCCCTTACTTTCAATCTGAAGGTGTCTTTAGGTCTAAAGTGGGTCTCTTGTAAACAGCATATAGATGGATGTTGTTTTCTAATCCATTCCTTTTCCCTATGTCTTTTGATTGGCACATTGAGTCCATTGATGTTTAGAGTGAGTAGTGAAAGATATGAATTTATTGTATTATGTTGCTTATAGAGTTGGAGTTTCTGGTGGTGTTCTCTAGTCCTTTCTAATCTTTGTTCCTTTTGGTATTTATTTATTTATTTATTTATATTTTCATCTTTTCTCCCCTCAGAGAGTTCCCCCTTAAAATTTCTTGCAGGGCTGGTTTAGTGGTCACAAACTCCTTTAATTTTTATTTTTCTGGGGAACTTTTTATATCTTCCATTTTGAATAACAGCCTTGCTGGGTAGAGAATTCTTGGCTCTATAGTTTTCTGATTCAGCACATTGAATATATCCTGCCACTCCTTTCTGGCCTGCCAAGTTTCTGTGGATAGGTCTGCTGCAAACTTGATCTGTCTTCCCTTGTAGGTTAGGTACTTTTTTCCCCTTGCTACTTTCATGATTCTCTCCTTGTCTGAGTATTTTGTGAATTTGACTATGATCATTGACTATGATCAAACTTGTTGATCATTGGTTTTTGTTGAATCTAACTGGAGTCCTCTGTGCTTCCTGAATTTTGATGCCTGTGTCTTCCCTAGGTTAGGAAAGTTTTCCACTACGATTTTCTCACATAACCCTTCTACCCCTATCTCTCTCTCTTCCTCTTCTGGGACCCCTATGATTCTGATGTTCCTTTTTAATGAGTCACTGATATCTCTAATTCTTAAGTCATGCTCTTTTGCCTTAATGCCCCTCTTTTTTTCTACCTCGTTATTCTCTGTATGTTTGTCCTTTATATCGCTGATTCTCTGTTCTGCCTCATCCATCCTTATTGCCGCGGCATCTATTCGTGATTGCAGCTCAGTTATCGCATTTTTTATTTCATTCTGACTAGTTTTTTTATTCTTTTATCTCTGCAGAAAAGGATGCTAATCTATTTTCAACTCCATGTAGTATTCTTTTTTTTTTAATTTTCTTTTAATGGTTATTTATTTTTGGGAAAGGGAAAGAGACAGGGAGAGGCAGAGAGAGAGGGACACACAGAATCTAAAGCAGGTTCCAGGCTCTCAGCTGTCGACACAGAGGCCAACACGGGGCTTGAACCCACAAACTATGGATCATGACCTGAGCCGAAGTTGGACGCTTAACTGACTGAACCACCCATGCGCCCCTCCAGCTAATATTCTTATCGTGATTCCAATTTTGGTTCTGACATCTTGCTTGTATCTGTGTTGGTTAAATCCCTGCCTGTTGTTTCTTCCTGCTCTTTCTTTTGGGTGAAATCCTTTGTTTCATCTTTTGAAGGGAGAAAAGGAATTAATGAGGTAGAAAAAATTAAAATTAAAAAAAATTAAAATTGAAAAAAAATTAAAATTAAAAAATTAAACACACACATGCAAAAAATTGAATAAATTATGCTAGCTCCTAGGTATATTTTGGTCTGGGTGTGGAAAATGGCTTGATATATTAGAGAAAAAAGGGGAAAGAAGAAAAAAAAGGAAATTGTTTGAAAATTTGAAAACATAAATACACTGAAGTAGACTAAAATGAAATGATGGAGGTAAACTATAATTTGAAAAAATTTACACAAAAGTAAAAAATATAGTAGAAAAAATATTAAAAAATATTTTTAATAAAAATTCAAAATAAAAATGAATTTTTTCTCTTTCTGTATTCAAAAAGAAAAGAAAAAAAGAAAAAAAAGAAATCATTTGAAAATTTGAAAAAATGAATACACTGTAGTAGACTAAAATCAGATGAGGGAAGTAAAATAGAATTTGAAAAAAATTACACAAAAGTAAAAAAATATGGTAAAAATCAAAGAAAATATTTTTAACAAAAATTGAAATTAAACATGAATTTTTTCTCTTTCTGTATTCAAGAAAAAGAAATAAAAAAGAGAAAAAAGAAAAGAAAAAAGAAAAAAAGAAAGAAAATTGAATAAATGGACCTACTAACAGACTGAAATACGAATGAAATTACTTACTTTTTCCCCTAGAAGTCAGACAATGAAGCTCTTTATAGTCCATAAACTAAGCAGGCAGTGAGACTTCTGTTCTTGAAGAGCGAGGCTGGCCTAATTGGATGGGCTTTAGTGTAATGGCTCCATTCTCCAGTAGAATGCGCTGCTAGCCTACTGGGGTGGATTGTTGTTGTGCTTGCAGGTGCTTATGCGCATGCGCGAGAGCGGTGAAAATGGCGTCACCCAGCTACCCAGTCTCTAGTATCAGAACTCTGTTCTCCATGACCAGCAATTGGGCACCCTTCCTTTGTCTTCAGCTTTTGTCCACTCCCCGCTTTTACACTGTCCGTGACCGAGCCCCAGGCAGCACCTCCCTCCCGAGTTTTGTCTCAGATGCGGCTGTCTTCCCAGGCCCCTTACTTCTGAGGAACTGTGACTTTGATCTGCTCCGCCCCTCTGTGGAGGGTCTCACCCGGCAATGGCAAATGCCGGCCCCACCCAGGAAAGTTCGCTTTACTGCGCTGCTGCTGATGCGCAGAGACTGCAGGCAGGTGGCAGCCCACCCCAGAGAAAGTTCGCGAGATAGTGTAGGAGCAGCATTTCAGGGATTATGGAAAATCACAACACACATCTGGCAGCAGGCTTCACCCTTGATGACCTTGTTCCAGCACCAGCGAATGTGGCTGTTCTCTGGTGTCTTCTGGGCCCAGGTGGCTTCCCAGCCTGTACCAAATGTCCTTCCAGTAGTGGAACTGCTTCTCACCATGTGGCCTGAGCACTTCCTGGACCCCACTCTGCTCCTGGGGATTTGCCCTTCCCAGCAGAGCACCACCAGGTATCTAGCTGCGGAGTTGCAAACTCTGCACTCTCCCTGTTTGCAGTCTTAATGGTATTTAAACCCTCTCCTTTCTCCTTTATCTCTTTTTAGTTCAGTCCCTGCAGCTATTTCCAATTTTCCACTTTCTCCCCAGCTGCTTTTGGGGAGGGGTGCTTTTCTTGTATTCTCCCCACCGTTTCTGTCCTCTCTCTGTATGTGAAAGCACCTCCCTGCCCTCCACGGCTTCTCTCTCCCCAAGTTTACCTCTCCAAGCCACATACCTGCTGAATTCTGTGGTTCAGGTTGTGCAGATTGCTGTGTTAATCCTCATATCAATTTTCTAGGTGTGCAGGATGGTTCGGTGTAGGTCTGGCTGAATTTCATGGATGCTAGACACAGAAAAAACTTCCATGCTGTGCTGCCATCTTGGCTCCCTCTCCTCTGTCTTCATTTATAATATTGTTCCCCTACCCTACTCATTCTCCTTCAGCAAAAACAAAAAAAAAAAACAAAAAACAAACAAAAAAAAAACATAAAAACTATTTTTGTATCACTTACCACAGTCTAAAACAGTTCCATACTTTTATTGGTTTACTTCTTTATGGCCTTAAAGAGAATAGGTGATTAATGTTTTGGTGAATGTATGAGTTAGTGGATAAAATAATAAAATTATGTGTTGTTCTTCATCTAAAATGTAGAGTTAGCAAATATTAATTTGGCAGTTTAATACTTGTTGATATTTAGTCATATATATGTATGAAGACAGTATTGGGAAAATAGGTACTATATTTTGTTTCACGCAATCTATTGGTATTTACTACTGTTGCTTAATGCCTGTGATTATTAGAAAGAAAGCCAGGTTTGTATGGGATACCTTCTTTAGCTGATGATCACAATTAAAAAAAAAAAAAAGAATCACACAGAGCTAATGCTTCTACAATCAAACTGAAATAACTTGGAAGGGATAGGAATGCTAAGACTTTCTATGACCACACCACAACAAATTGTGACATGAATAATGTTAGTCTTCTACATTCTTACTACCTTCTCCATATTCTCCCAGTTCTTAATGCCCTTCTTACCTTGGGTGTCTCCATGCATAATTTTCTGCACTTATATCTGAGTTTCCCTCTACTTTCTCAGCTCTTGTTCCTCAATCTGACAAATAAAATATAACATTAATGGTCCTTTTATTAGAGATTTTGTCATCTCCACAACAGTGTCACAAATCAGTCACTGCACCTAAATGTTTGAAAATACAGCTTAATAATAAAAAGATGAATATATTTGGGACATCTAGAAAATCTCATGTCATAGAGCATAAGTCTCTTCATTTTTCTAAAGTTATAGAAATTGATGTCTTTCACATTCCAGAATTAAGAAGGAAATATTTGGTGCAGTAGGACATATGCCGACATTATCAGGAAACAGCTTTGTTGTTTAACCAAAAGGTTAATGAGAAGTAAAACTGGATGACTTTTGCATTAGTTTAAGAAAGTGTTGTATATGATGAAGGTTCTCAGTAATTACTTTTTATGGATTTACTAAAGATTCTAATTATTATTGTATTTAAAAAATTTGATTTAGATTATTAGAAATTAAAACTAGGTAGGTAGATAGAGATAGATAGATGGATGATAGATAGATAGATAGACAGATAGATAGATAGATATAGATGGATATAGAATCATTCACACTGAAGCAAATCACCTAAACACCTATACAGGTGTTTAGAAATGTAGATAATTTAGAAATTATAAATCATTTAAGGAGATAAATTGTACATCTAATTTAAGAAATAAAGTCATTTTAGCCAATAAGAAGGAACTATTTCTATTTGAGGGATTTGCCTATTTTAGTTCTATGACTCACTAAGCCTATGGCTTATATTATCCTATGTGCTGCAGAAAAAAAAATAAGAAAATAACTTATTTTTACGATATATAATTTCTCTAGGAAGTAGTTTTTCAACTGGAGAGAAAGTAGACGAACAAAGAGAATGACAAGTAATTTGCAGACCCAGCCATCTTTACAACCCAGCATTTAGCAAGGCTTTAGACCAACTACCAAGTCCTCAACACCTATCTTAATAATATGGGGACATCCCACAAAACATCCACAAAAAGTAAATAAAAGTAAGGATAAAGGATGATAGGACCAAAAGTAATACAACTCTTGGAAAGGTGGCAATTTGACTTTTAGCTTTACCTATCTCTTCCTACCATTGTTTTTGTTTGTTTTGTTTTGAAAACTGATTGAAAAAGAGCTAATAGAAAAAGTGATAAAATAAAGCTATTTGAGAGACTAAAGCGACTTTTGTAAAAATTTTATAAATTTTGTATTTATCATTAAGTTCAGAAAGTTTGTTTTTTATTTTGCTTAAACCTGTAGCCTAATTTAGCTTAATGAAAAACCTCAAAGGATTAGCAAGCTACTGCCCTTACTATTTTTGACCTCCTAGGAGGGATGAGTAATGTAAGAAGTAGCTTTGATGCATAATATAAGAACTAGAGTTTATTGTAATTAAGAATAATGTTGCTATGAGCAATGTTCAATGTTTTCATTTAAAAATAAGTGTGTCCTATTAACCTTGAAAAGTGGATTAAATTAAAATGAATATTTCTTAATCACTATACATTTAACTAAAACTTTAATTAGCTCAGCTCTAATAGTTCAAAACCAATAGATTTTAGAAATAGCCCTCAAATATTCAGCTTGGTTTTCTTCAATATAATAATTTGTATAGGAGTTCGTGGAGTTTTCCCCCCAAAGCATTGAAATAGACTAGCTTCTGAGACCAAACAGATACATTTTTTTCTTCGTTTCTAATTAAAATATAAAATCTTTCTGAAAAGAAAAAGAAATTAAAATTACAATGTCACGCTGAAAAGCAAACTAGGAGGGTAAAATAATATGTTAAAAACCTTGAGAAGTCTAGGAGTACCTGGGTGGCTCAGTCGGTTAAGAGTCCGACTTCAGCTCAGGTCATGGTCTCGTGGCTCATGAGTTCAAGCCCTGCTTCTGGCTCTGTGCTGACAGCTCAGAGCCTGGAGCTGCTTTGGATTCTGTGTCTCCCTCTTCTCTCTGCCCCTCCCATTCACGCTCTGTCTCTCTCTCTCTCTCAAAAATAAATAAACATTAAAAAAAAAAACCTTGAGAAGCCTAGATAAAATAAAAATGTTGATCTGCTTATGTATCCATCAGGACAACATGTCTACATATGAGAATAGGTAACAGATATAAACAAGGGCAGCCTTTGAAAGGGCTGGTGATATGTGTTACTAAGGTAAGTTTAGGAATGAAATGTATATATATACACACACATATATATATCATATGTAATATATTGTTATATGATATATATTTATGATTATTATAATATGTATATACTTATATATACATATAATATTTGAATCAAAATTATTTTATTTATACCTCAATATCAGGACTTCCATTTTGCTTCTTACATCAGTTATTCATTAAACTGTTAAAAGTTTTGAAAACCTGCTTATATAATTAGAGGTCATTACAGCTTTATAGAGAAATTTTAATTGGATTAAAATGTGTCTATAATTAGAACTTAAATTTTTAAAATTTTTTTAATGTTTATTTTTGAGAGAGAGAGAGAGAGAGAGAGAGAGAACGACCAGGGAAGAGCAGAGAGAGAGGGAGACACAGAATCAGAAGCAGGTTCTGAGCTGTGAGCACATAACCCAATATGGGGCTGGAACTCACGAACCACAAGATCGTGACCTGAGCTGAAGTCGGATGCTCAACTGAGGCTCCAGGCTCTGAGCCATCAGCCCAGAGCCCGACGCGGGGCTCGAACTCACGGACCGCGAGATCGTGACCTGGCTGAAGTCGGACGCTTAACCGACTGCGCCACCCAGGCGCCCCAAACTTAGATTTTTTTTAACAAGTTAAGTTGGAAAAGTAATCCCCATGATATATTCAATAGTATACCAGTATGCAGACCACATAAAGGTAACACGACCACAAAGGAAAGCATACTTCTGAATAATTTTTGGTTGGTAAATATCTGGATAAATGTTAAGTGTAAAAATGTATTTAATGACATTACTAATATGCATATACAAACGATTTCTTAAAGATGAGTAATCTTTAATGTAATACTTTCATTTGTCTACTACAAACTAATATGCTCTTACTCCTTGTGACTGATAGTAAGAAAAATAATGGCACTCAAGTTGGTTGATATAGGTGTACATTTCAAAATAATGGTACCACAATGAAAAATATTACTACTATTATGGAAGTTATTGCTACAAGATCTATATAACTGTGATATGCCTAGACACTAAAAAATACATAAATTTTGATTTCATTACAAAAATCTGCTCATCATGTCACCATACTTTCCCAATGTTCGATCTTTTAACCATATGAAGTTTAAAAAAACTTTTTAAGCTATTTTAATTATTGTTTGTAATTTTTAGACTTGCATGATTTTTAAATATTTTAAACAAAGTTTTAACTATATATATTCAACAATCTTTGACTTATGTAAACATTTTAGCTTCATTGGCTTCAAGAGGTTTCTCAAACTTATTATGTGCAGGGCTTAGCCTGATCTTTTCATTTGGTAAATGTATTTAGAACTTAGCCTTCTCGAATCATTTCTATTCTTTCCCATCGTACATAAATTCAAATTAAGGGGAAATCATGTGTTGTTTTTCAGTCTCTGGATCTTGCATCCTGTATTATATGTGACATGACACCATGTCATTAAAAATAACGTTGGTGTCAGAAGAATGCAAATGTCAGTATGTTTTTAAAATCTTTTAAATTATAAACACAAGTGACATATGATGAGAAACATTATTTCTGTGTTTGTAAGAGGATGTGCTTGTTTTTGCTGGGTGGCGATTTGCTAAATCATCCTTGGTTGGCTTCTAAGAAGTCATTAAAGTGTTCTAATTCTTATAATTCAGAGATACAATGCCTTTTTCAAAGATTGTGGGTTTTGGTTTCTATAGATCTTGACATTTTGCTAATGCATAAGCACTTTGGAAAGTCAAGTTATGTCAGTTGTACAGATTCACCCTCAAACATTATTGCTGTTACTTTTAACATAATATGTAAACTTAAAAATGTTGAGATAATATATTGCTATTATCCTTTCTTTAAATATTGAACTCAAGGTCAACTCCTTTAGCTGAAATATCAAAATCCAACAATTATGTAAGTTAGGAGGCAAAACACATTTTATGGGAAATTTGTCATAAACTCAAATGAAACTATGGTTTTGATTTCACTTCATGTGAATATTCACATATTTCACCAGAGAAATTGTTTTTGATTTGAGTGTGCTCCCTCACATTCCCAGTAAAAAAGCTCCTGATTACAGAGTATATGCGATCTTTGAAAATCTACAAAGTTCTTGAACCCAAACCATTTGTCTAAAAAGAATGGATAAGATATTGTGTGCCTATATTAAGATAAAATAGCAAAGCTCTGGAGCAAATAGACTTTATATATCAAATTAGTTAATTTGATGCATATTTTTATGACAATTTCTTTTAACTTTTTAATTTTTTTTTTAATTTTTTTTTCCAACGTTTATTTATTTTTGGGACAGAGAGAGACAGAGCATGAACGGGGGAGAGGCAGAGAGAGAGGGAGACACAGAATCGGAAGCAGGCTCCAGGCTCTGAGCTGCCAGCACAGAGCTCCACGCAGGGCTCGAACTCACAAAATGCGAAATGATGAGCTGAGCCAAAGTCAGACATTTAACCAACCGAGCCACCCAGGCGCCCCTATAACAAATGATTTCTTAATTTTGGCAGTTTAAAATGAGAACTGTGTCTCTGTTGACATAACATTTCAAGGCTGCTGTAGTAAACAAGCACCTCCTGCTGCATTATGTTTCTAGTCGGCAGCCTGTTTGCTGTGCATTTACCAACCCCCGCATCTCTTTTTGTTAGCTGATGATGCAATGGAATAGAGTGTATGAAGGAGGAACATTGATTTCTAAAAACTTCCTCCTGGAAATAATGCTCATCAGCGTGTGTCCCGTCCTCTATGGTAAGAACTAGCTTCATGACTATAGTATATTCTAGAGGGAATGTGGTGCAGTCTGTGATCAGACAGAGTCTGGGATATGGAGAGACATAACTCAAATACCAAAGAGTGAGAGCAGATTTGTGGCGGAGAGCAAAAAGTCTCCACCATAGGTCCTGTTATTAAATTATGCAGTCAGCTATTTAAATGTTCTCTTTTAACATTCACATCCAGCATTGTGTTCCACAAGCTACAATTTAAGAATATTCTGTGGGTTTTGCGGCACCCACGTGGCTCAGTTGGTTAAGCATCTGACTTCAGCTCAGGTCATGATCTCCCGGTTCCTGAGTTTAAGCCCCTGCATCTTTCTCTCTCTCTTTGTCCCCCCGCCTCACCACTCTCTCCAAATAAATAAATTAAAAGTTTTGAAAAAGAAGAATATTCTTTGGTTTTGTGTTTGTGTGTGTGTTGTTGGCTGTTTAAAGAAATCAGAAAAGTAACATTTTTCTTCCCATTTTACCTAAAGGAGATTAATTGAAAGGTCTCTGTGTGTGTGCTCCCATGTGCGTGTGAGTGTGTTTCCTCTTATTGAAGGCATTTGGACTAAATTTGTGGATTTATCTCTGAGATTCCAGGAAACCTCCTTTTTAGATGCAGATTTTACTGAGATTTTACTAGGCTACCTAGGAAAGCAGAATGCACTTAGAATTGAACAGTGCATGCAGATACATCAATGGCATATTTGTTAACATATTAATTCATATAGCTAATACTAAATAATTTGTCTTTTAAAATATGGCTTTTTTTTCTAATTTTTATTTCTCAGTGGCTTGGAATTTGGATTTCTTTCTTCCTTTCTTTCTTTGTCATATTTTTTCATTTTTATTTTTTGATACCAAGAAACGTAATTGTCACGTGCATTACTTATTTGAAAATAAACATTATATATATATACATATATATATACATTTATCTTTCTTTCCCTTCTCTGACCAGAATCTAAACAGATTAGCAGCAAGAAATCAGAGAAGCAGTGAGCAGGAAGAGAGATGAGAGCAGAAGGATCAACCCACATTTAATCAGAGCCAGCTTCCAGCCTGAAGCAGATCCAAGCTGTTTAGGGGGAGAATAATTAATGATCTATCAAGTTCAGAGTTTTGAATAATATCTTAGTATGAGCATTCTAATTACTGAATTGGGACTGCTTTATGATTTAAAGTTGCTGGAAGGTGTCTGACTTCTAGTTATAGAAATATCAAACACCAAACCACTTTCAAAGAATTTGAAAATCATATATCATACATGCATAAATGTATATGCATATGTGTGCACGTATATATGCACCGGAGAATGATTAACTGAGAAAATCTGAAAGATCCTGGAATTATTTCCCTGTAAAACACTATAGAAACAGGGAAGCCAAGAAGAATGTAGCAGAAAAGATTGAGAAACTGAGCAGATTCTCTGAATATTGTGTGTATTGCAAAATTAGTATTAATCTTTCAGGTTCACTAAGAAGTAGTTTTGGTAGACACCTCAGACTTTCAGTTCATACACTTAAAGATTAAAGCTTAGGGGCGCCTGGGTGGCGCAGTCGGCTAAGCGTCCGACTTCAGCCAGGTCACGATCTCGCGGTCCGTGAGTTCGAGCCCCGCGTCGGGCTCTGGGCTGATGGCTCAGAGCCTGGAGCCTGCTTCCGATTCTGTGTCTCCCTCTCTCTCTGCCCCTCCCCCATTCATGCTGTGTCTCTCTCTGTCCCAAAAATAAATAAACGTTGAAAAAAAAATTAAAAAAAAAAAAGATTAAAGCTTAAAGTAAAGGCAAAGAAACAAAAAGCCTTAGATTTAAATCAGCTCAAAACTTCAATGGAATAACTAGCCTTCCTGCCACCAAGAATCAAACGTAATCAACTCTGGAAAATGATAGCTTACACTCAAGTTATCTTTAAGGATTTGCTTATGATGCATGTATTTCAGTCAAAAACTACTGAGCATAGTGTCAAACAATAACAAGTAAGCGAATACCAAATGAAATGTTAGAAAATAGAAACAAGTTCATTTGATTCCAAGATTTAGGGATTGGCATATATGGTCTTTGAAAAAAAAAAAAAAAAAAAAAACCTGTGATTATATGTTCTAGAAAATGAGAATGATCGAGGCACCTGCATGGCTCTCTAGGTTAAGAGTCCAACTCTTGGTTTTGTCTCAGGTCATGATTTCTCAGGTTTGTGAGTTCAAGCCCCACATCAGGCTCTGCAGTGTGGAGCTTGCCCAGGATTCTCTCTCTCTCCCCCTGTCTCTCTGCCCCTCCCCTACTTGTGTGTCTCTGTCTCTCTCAAGATAAATACATAAACGTTAAAAAATAAATAAATAGACAAATGGAGAATGATTTTTTAAAAATTTTTAACGTTTATTTATTTTTGAGAGACAGAGCATTAGCAGGGGAGGGGCAGAGAGAGGCAGACACAGAATCCAAAGCAGGGTCCAGGTTTTGAGCTGTCAGCACAGAGTCCAACCTGGGGCTCGAACCCACAAACTGTGAGATCATAACCTGAGCCGAAGTTGGATGCTTAACTGAGCCACCCAGGTGCCCCAAAAGAATGATTATTTTAATAATGTTTACAATAGCCTTAACCTGGACATGACTCCAATGTGCATTAAGAAGAATGTATATACTATTTATGATATATTCATACAATTGATTAAATAACATTGAAAATAAAATGATTCTCTATGAGACAACATGATAAAAGATTCTAGTGAAACAGGGCAGCCACAAATGAGTACCTTAAGGTATGATTTCAGTTACGTAACATTTTTTAAAAAGACACAACAATTCTATGGTCGTAGAGATTAATATAGTGATCAGTGAATGGAAAGATTCACCCTCCCCAAATAAATATGTCCCCTATCTAATCTCTGCAACCTGTGAATGTAGTCTTAACCTGAAAAAGGATCTTTTAAGATATAATTAAATCAAGAATCTAGAGATGAGATGAACATCATTATCCAGATGGGCCCTAAATCCCAGAATAAGCATCTATGTAAGAGAAACATTGAGAAGAAACACATTGACGCAAAAGAAAAGTGAAAGTGAAGGAAGCTATTGGAGTTATACAGCCGTAAGCCAAGGAACGTCAGGGGTCACCAGGCTGGGAGAGCCAAAGAAAGGTATCTCTTCTAGGCTTTTGAGGGAGTGAAGCCCTTCTGACATCTTGATTTCAGACTGCTGACCTCAAGATGTCTTCATTTTAAGAAAACTCTTCGTACATGTATTAGTGATAAACTTTTTTATTGCTATTCTTTTAAAAGTTTACTACAAAACAAGTATCTTTGATAATAAAAGGCAAGAGAATTGGATTAGATGAGGGAAGCTCATTATTCTCTTTAACATGTCTCTGCATTTTCAACAAAATGGCTATAGAACATAGAACCCTATTCAGATGGTTTTCAAATGAATACAGTCCTATACACAGAGTGAACTAAACTTATAAAAATGGAGAACAGATGAAATACATGTGTTTCTTTCTTCTGGCATCTGATATTTTGAATGCACTTCAGAATCAGTTTATAATAGCTATTGTCAACAAGGCTTCTGTACAAAAAGATGAGGAGAAAATGGACTCAATTCAATTCCTCAAACTGCACAAGCTTATTCTAACCCAAGCTGAGGTAGCTACCTTTGATCCACTAGTAGATTATGGCATCATCTCCTGACTATGTTACTATTAATTTTACTCAAAAACCCGGTCCAGGACCAAAGTTTTACAAAAAGGACTCATATTCTAATATTTGCAATGAATAAAGTCAATCCTAGAACGGTACAAAGATTCCCTCTGCACATTAATACAAACAGGAATGAACAGTTCTGACTGTAGAAATAACATATTCTTTTTATCAGGGATAGAGACTCTCCATGTAGAATATTCTTGCATTTTAGGCCATATAAAAACTTGAGGTTTGATATCACAAAGCATATGTTTTTATATAATATATGCTATGGAATTCGGTAATTGTTTTGCTTTATTTGATTTCATGACTGGCCGATGACAAATCGTAAAGTGATAATGATGAGGATGGTGATGATGATAACTCTTAATTTTATATGAGTCATAAAATTGTATCCTTTTTTTTTCCTCTGTAATTAAGGGAAAATCCTCTAAGTTAATATGTATTTTTTCAGTTGTGAGGTATTATTTAGAACAGGAAACTTTTATAACAGGAAAGAGAAACTATGTTATTGAAAGCCCCTTCCTCTTCACTGTCTGTCCTTCTACAACATACAGGACTTCAGTTTCTTCAAGGGCATAGATCTTTCCCTGTGCTTAGTGGTAGATTTGATTCCTGTTACCATGGTTGAATTGCAGGTTATCAATTATTTATTTATTTATTTAGAGATAAGGAGTTAAATATTTGAGTTATAATTAACAGTATGTCTTACAACATAGAGTTGCTGTATGAACAAGCAATTCAATTCCTAAGTATACACCCAAGAGAAATGAAAATATGTGGCCACAAGGAAACATGTACACAAATGTTTATAGCAGCATTATTCATAATATCAAAAAATGGACACATTTCTTATGTCTACTAATTAATGAATGTATAATATACATGGAATAAACATGCAATGGAATATTATTCATCCATAAAAGAAAATGAAGTATGGACACATGCTATACTATGATGAGCCTTGAAAATATTATAGTAAGTGAAAAAGCCAGACACCAAATATATCATATTTTATAATCCCATTTATATGAAGTGTCCAGAGTAGACAAATTCATAGAGACAGAAGGTATGATAATGTTTGTTATGGGCTTGAGAGAAGAGAAGGGGAATATTGGAGGGACTTAAAATGTATAGGACCTTATAATGGGTCATACCCATTCTTTTTTAGGTCAACAAAATATCCTGGAATTAGACAATGGTGATGAATGTGTCGCCCTGTGAATATATTAGAAAACACTAAATTGCTCACTTCTAAAAGATGAACTTTGTCGTATGTGAGTTATGTCTCAAAAGAGCTGTTATTTCTTTTTTAGATAATTTAATTTTATAAGAACTCTTTGTAAGTTCCTTGAACAAAATGTATCTTCTTATTTACTTTCTATTGCACAAATTAGTGCATTTTCTTCATAAAATAAAACATTTAAAATATGTTAATACATTTTTTTTTTGCATTGGCCTTTTTATATGACCTTTGAATATACTTTTCAGTGGAAGTTAGAATTCTTACACTTTAGTGCGTTCCTCAGTATTTCTGTTTTAGTCTTCCAGTATCTTCATGATCATTACTGGGATGATCTTGAGATTCATAGTTACAATGTGTTGAGCTATTGCAAAATAGTGGTTGTTTGCTAATCTCTCTGTATGAACTATTTTTTTTCCCTGAAAACTCCATTTAATGAAGGTTGCCTTATTATACAAACCTTAAATTAAAAATAAAATACTGTAGTTCTGTGTGTTTAAGTAAGTCACCCATTGTCAGCCAGTTAGTAGAGGAGTGAATCCAGATGACTTTGATATCAGAACATGAATTCTGAAAACTCTTCCTATTATGTCTACAGAGTAAATTAACATGAGACATGTAAGACATACACAGACATCTGTGTAGTCCATGAATTTTGCAATATTTAATTTAAAATCTTTTATTCTGCGGTCCCTGGGTGGCTCAGTCGGTTCAGTGTCCAACTTTTGATTTCAGCTTAGGTCATAATCTCACTGTTTGTGGGATCAAGTTCCACTTCGAGCTCTATGCTACCAGCACAGAGCTTGCTTGGGATTCTCTGTCTCTACCTCTCTCTCTGCAACTCCCAGTCCTGTGCTCCCCGTCCCTCTCAAAATAAATAAATAAACATTAAAACATAATAAAAATTTTATTCTTCAGAAATACAATATTAAGTATCTTGTTAGATTATCTTTTATCCATTTATTAGTCAATGTATTTGAACCATTATCTCTAAAAAGAAGATTACCGTTCTTACAAAAATCAGATTGCTTAAACAGAACATCTCCGACAATTTGACCAATTTCAAACAACCAGTCCAGTGTAAGTTAAAGTCATAGTCAAGTGTCTCTTGAGTTACCGAAATAAATGACAGCTGTTCTTTCTGCTTGTGATCAGCCATGGCAGTGGCAGTAGAAGTGTTCAAAATGCAATTGCTAATTCAGGAAAAATGTATCACTAGATAGCTTACAGGCCGCAAACAGAAGAAAAAGCAATTAAAGATTGCTGGAAATAATTTTCAGAAGTTTTCTGTATTCAATTGCAGTAGAAAAAGGAGTGTAGTTAACATTGGTTTTTGTCTTATTTAGAAATAATTTATTACAGGGAGCAGAGTTTAAACAAAACAGGTCAAGAAGTATGTGATCCCCCTGAATAACAAGACAATTGTTTCTAAGTTCTTTTGGAATACGAAATAATTTTTGTCTGTAATTTGACATCCAGTAAAGAGTTATTTCTAAAATATGCAATACATATATATAATTCCCAGAAATACTAAAATTTGGTGGTTTTCTCGGCAGCCAAACAAGAAAGACAGTATTATCTCCTCAACTCAAAAGAATTTTGCTCAAAGGTAGTCAAATTATAGCAAGCTAGGCAACGTGGAGAGCTGCCACGACTCAAATTTAAAACATAAAAGTAGAGTTTATACCTAAGAGACCCAATTGCCATATATGACCTATGTATGACTAAGCATTTTTACTTTTCCAATATAAATATAAATAAATATATACACATATATATGTATGTATATGTATGTATGTATAATGGAATTATAAATGTAATTATATATATAATATATAAATGTTATATATACAGTATATATATACATATATATCATATATATGTGTGTGTGTGTATATATATATATATATATATATATATATATACACACAACCAGAGTTAATTAGATCACTTTTGTTTTTATAGTATTGTGATATGGTTGTTGGCATACCTATTTAGATAACTTTCTTATTATTTCCAAAGATCAAAGTCCTAAACAAGAATTGTAGAATTGTTGGATCAAATAACACAACATATGTTGTTGTTTGATAAAAATTAAGCTGTACTAAAACTTCAGTACTGATTTGCATTCTGTTCTGCAGTGTACGAGATTTCCTGTTCCATCACAATATCGTTAAACTTTGGTGTTAATGTTAGCCAATTTGTTAGTGACAAATAGCCTTTACTATTATCTTCATAGCTTTTCCCTTGAATCCCACAAAACTACAGGTTTTGTGTATATTTATTGAATTTTCATATTCTCTTTTTTAGGTTTGTGAATTGCTTCCACCATTTTATTAACAGATTGGTGTTTCATTGCCTCTTCTTTGTTTGTTTGGCAGCATGCTAAAGTGTAAGAGAATGGACTTTGGTATTAGAGAGTTATTAGATCAAATGCCAGCTCAGTTAATAGACAGGTGTCTTTGAACATGATAATGCATGCCACTAAGGCTTCAGTACCCCTTCAGATAATAGTATTGATAAGTAAAAAATAAAGATACTAACAGAAATTACTAAGGCATTGTATCCAGGTAGGTACAAATATCTCATAGCGTATCAAACCAAATTCTTTCCATGATGGTCAGTGAGGCTGAGCATCTTTTCATGTGTCTATTGTCCATCTGCATGTGTTCTTTGGAAAATGGCTATTCATGTCTTCTGACCATTTCTTATTGGATTATTAATTTTTGGTGTGCGGTGTTTTCTAAGTTCTTTATATATTTTGGATACTATATTTATGAAAATATAAATTATATGTATATGTATATGTATATGTATATGTATATGTATATGTATATGTATACATATCTCACTTCTTCTTTATCCATTCATCAGTCAGTGGAAATTTGGGCTCTTTCCATAATTCGGTTATTGTTGATAATGCTGCTATAATCATCAGGGTACATGTGTCCCTTCGGATCAGTACTTTTGTATCTTTTGGATAAACTCCTAGTAGTGAAAGTGATGGCTCACAAGATAGTTCTAGTTTTAACTTTTTGAGTAATATTGATACTGTTTTCCAGAGTGATTGTACCAGTTTTCATCCCCACAATATAAGAGGGTTCCCCTTTCTCTGCATCCTCACCAACATCTGTTGTTTCCCGTGTTAATTTTAGCTACTCTGACAAATGTGAGGTGGTATCTCATTGCAGTTTTGATTTGTATTTCACTGATGATGAGTGATGTTGAGCATCTTTTCATGTGTCTGTTAGCCATCTGTATGTCTGAAAAGAATAATTTTTTAAACAATTTTCTTAGCAATATAAGAATTTGTGACTTTACTCACAAGTGGCATCATGTAATATCACATTCTAAAATACCTTGCACATGTCATATTTTATTTAAATTTTAATCAAATTTAAGACCCCAGAGAAAGCAAACGATTTACATATACAAATATGTTTGCCATAATTAATCAGCAAACAAACTTATTTATCTCTTGGAATGGATCAGGGTGAAGAAGCGATAAGAATGGAGGGTTTTAAATGACTCTTGTCACCCACAAATTCCCTTAAAGTGATATGTAGCAGCTAAAGATACAGGAATTAGAGCAATTATGACAGAACACTTTCAAAGATCCTTTGTGAAACTGAGCATAAGCAGAATTGTTCTGGGGCATTAGAGACATGTGACTGACAGTGTGGGGAGATAATGCCTTTTTCATTACTTCATGGAACCTAATGCTTCTCTAGGCTCCAAAGAAATTTGGGAACAATCAGAAATTCTAACCATTGAATAAATATAAGACTCTCCTCACGGGTTGTGTCCACCAAACAATTCACTCAGTGTGTTGTAAAAGCAGATAGGGATAAGTAGCTATGAAGTGATGACTGCAGGTTAAAGTTTTGGCCCCTTGGAGCTTCTCATTAACAACTGCCTAAGGGGGCAGATATGTTGGAGGAACTATTCAGCTGGCAGACAATTAGTTTACAATGTTTTTTTTAAAGGTCATTCTGTATGCAATATTACCTATTCTTTCTTTTACACTGTATGTTGTTATACTCTCCACATTTAAAGCCAATAGAAAGAGTCACTTACTTTTTTTCAATATATCTGTAACTTTATCCATTTTTATTAAACATTGGATTGATCTGTGGTTTATTTCATTATAAGGAGGGAAAACGTATACTATGGTTGAAAAATCAGGTGAAAATGAATGTAAAAAAACTCGTTGAGAATGATTCTTACTCCGACATGGTATTTAATGTCAGCAGAAGGCGAATCAATGTAAAAAAGGCAAGAAGATTAGCAATGGGACCAAACAAATCTGACAATGTCCTGGGTGATTCGTGATACCTTGGAGAGACAGGGGAGGATCCTATCCAAAGACAAAAAAATTCACAGTATCTTCCTGTTTCTGATCCTGCCTGTGTTCCTTTTAGCCAAGACAACATGTCCTACTCATGTCCTACTAACCCAGGCCATGAAAGCACACCTCTAATTAAGGTATCAAACAAAGTTATTAATGGAGCAGTTAGGACAAGCTGACATTTCTCTGCCAAACGCTTTCCTCCACAATGTGCCCCATCTCAGTTAAAGAACACTCGACCTTTGATTCCTTTGGTTTTCTTCATTTTCTACATTCATTCCATCAGCAAATACTGTTTGTTCTCTCTTCAAAATATACCGATGCTTGAACACTTCTTACGACATGCATTGTTACCACCTGGTCCAAGCTACTGTAATAACCTTTAATCTCACCTCCTCAGGTCTTTATCCCTTTACATGCTACTTAACATAAACAAGTAGAGTGAACCTTTCAAAATGTAAACCACATCAGTCTATCCCATGCTTTAACCTATCCGTGGTTTTCTGTGCATAGTGAACTAATCTAAATTATCTGACCAACCCAGGAATCCTTCCAGGATCTGACCCACAGCCAGATGGGTTCCATCTTTCCTTCTTGTACTACACTATTCTCTCTCTTGCTCACTCGAAGCCAGCTGTCCTGGCCACCTTGCTTCATCCTCATTGCCAGGTACGCTCCACCTAATGGACTTTGATCCTGTAGCCCATGCACTTAGAAAGCTATTTCCTCAAGAGACCTAGATAGCTTGACCACTCTAAGATCTGGACCAATTCTGCCTTTTGAATAAAACCATCCCTTTCTATGTATTTAAAACTGAATGCCCTTCTTGCAACAATAGACTCCCCAATCCTCCCACATGCTTAATTTTATTTCATAATAATTTTATATAAGTCACTTGTTTTTCAGAATCAAGTGTCTGATTCTAAAAGAATACAAGGTACACAATGGCAATGTTTTTTTTCCCATTTTGTTCTATATTTGTGATATATTTCTGAGGCCTAGAACAATATTAAATTGGACCCGATAAGTATTTGTCAAATGAAAAATAATAATAACAGCTAACAGTTTTATAGTTCTTAATATGTGTTAGGCCTTGTTGCAAGTGCTTTACACATATTAGCTCATTTAAAATTAATGAATCTTTTGAACCAGTGAGTCAATGAATAAATATTTTTGTGCATTTTAAGCTTTAATCAAATTGTAAAGTCTCAGTATCTAAAGTTATATATTATCCTTCATTTTATAAATATAAATGAGACTTTGTTTCATGAGCGCACAAATGTACCATTTTAATCATTAGTTCTGACATAAGTATTTTGTTACAACTATTCACTATGGGAATGTTTTATTTTAGCGTAAAAATATATTTCAAAGTAAATGAAAGGAACGAGTAATATTGTTATAACACATTTCCTTCTGCTTTGATAACAAAGATAAACATTATAGTTCCATTCTTGTGACATGTTTCTCATGATCCTTATCATAAGCACAGGCAAATGAATTAATCACGATCTGAACCATGATCTGAGGGTAACTGCGGCAGAGGAAAGGGGGAACAAGAGAAGGATGTACTTACTCTGTCTTCAAGTTTATGGCAACGATGTCACAAATTTTAGCATTCATATTTCATTGCCAGTGTAAGTTGTGTGGCCACATCTGATCTCAGGGAGGTGGGGAAGCATTATCCTGCCACACGTCCAGAGGGAGTAAGATCGGACCCCTTGAGGTTAGTGCTAATTCTTACGATAAAGCATATTTTCAAAAATCAAATAAACTAGTTTGACCTATTTATGATGTTTTAAAGGATCAATTCATAACCAAGTCATTATTTTCACATGAACTTCATTTTCTGATAAGTAATATCTATTGTGAAATAAGACTTTATCACATACCTTATGATGTGAATGAAATGTTTTAGTTGGTGCTTTTTTTAAGTTTATTTATTTATTTTGAAAGAGAGAGAGCATCCCAGCAAACCCCACACTGTCAACAGAGTCTGATGGGGAGCTTGATCTCACAAGCACTGAGATCATGACCTGAGCCACCCTCAGCCACTTAACCCACTGAGACACCCCGGCACCCCATGTTGGTTGTTTCTACATCAGAGTCAGGACCAAGAAAACCGTCACATCAATACTATATCACATTTTGAAGAGTATGCCTTGTTTTTGAAGGAACTAAGTAGTAAGTTCAGGGACAAGAGGATTTGTTTAAAACAGCTTTTATACATTAGCTAGATAGATGACAGACAATAGATATAACCTTTTATATACAGTATATTTGAAAGCACACAAAAGAGTCCAATTATGTTATATTTGCTGAATTTTGGTGTCGTATTTTACAATGTTAGTTGACAGAGTTTATGGAGTAGTCACTTCTTGGGGTGTTTTGGTTTGTTTTTTGCTTATATTTATCTTTTTTAGAGAGAGTGAGATTGAAAGTGGTGGAGAGAAGCAGAGAAGGAGAGAGAGAGGCAGAGAAAGAGAGAGAGCGAGAGAGAGAAAGAGAAAGAGAGAGAATCTTAAACTGGCTCCACGCTCAGTGTGGAGCCTGACACAGGGCTTGGTCCCACAACCGTGGAATTATGACCTGAGCCGAAATCAAGAGATCGATGCTCAACAGACTGAGCCACCCAGGTGCCCTTGGAGTAGTCACTTTTAATAAATACTTTTGCTTGAACATTTAAAAATATTATACTTGTTTTTAAGTTGTACATAATATCTGAAATAATGTTATCTTACTTGGATGGGTTTCCTGAATTATAATTCTTTCATTATGAGGAGGACAACAGAACCTAGTATATATTGATTTGAAGTAGGAAACTATAAGTCAATCTCTGAAATCTTTCCTCCTGTGGACATGAATTCAGAAAGGGGGAAAAAAATCACATTGTGAAAAAGCAGATAATATGAAACGAAGAAAAGGAAAGAAATTATAAGGTGTACAACTTAGGGGCACCTAGTCAGTATCTTTTCCTGAAGTCTACTGCATGCTGTACTTCTAACTGAATATAATTTATTATAAATGTAACCTAAAATTTGTAGCCAGAGCACTTGAAAAATAATTTTTGCAAACAAGCAAACAAACAAAAATAGAAAACCATAATAAATTTTAAGATCTGTGTTTGAACTAAGGAAAAGTCTTACTTTCTTTCAAAACGTATATCCCAATCTAGAGGAAGCATTATTCATTATTTTCAATTATGTCTACAAATTAATAGAGTTAAGCACTCTGTATTCAGCCACCATGAAAGATTTATGATTTTTTCCCAAGAGTTAATTTTATTTAATTCAAAGAACTGACCTCTCTTAATTTATTTCCTGCTTTTCATATTCTGAAACATTAATTTAAAAAGTTAAACCACATTTAAACTATTGAGAGATAAAATAAATTACATGTGTAAGATAGAGTAGAAGGAAAAAATAAAATGTAATAGCCAAAAATGTGAATATTTCAACAATGCCCATATCAGAGTTTAGTGAAGAATGACCTGGTTTTAAAAAGATGATGTATAGAAAAAAATGATGTAGCACACTATGCATACATACATGTCTCCAATATTTTTAAATTTTATGAAGTATAGATAATTATGAAACATAATAAACAGTAACTGTACCCTATGATGTCTATATTAAATATGTTGAAATAAAAACCACTGAATATAAGCAGAAGGAAACAAAAAAAACTTCAAAACACTAATGGAAAATAATGAAACTCTCTCCAGAATAAAACGATTTTTGTTCAAAAATGCTTATGTCACAATTTTAATATATTTCAATGCCTTGGTCAATTTTCCAAGTCGGTTCCTTTATGTCATTATTTTACAGAATAAAGCAATAGCATTTTAGTTTCCTCTGAATGGGATTTATGGATAATAATTTCTCAGTCCAATATTCTCCTCTTTACAAAATAACTCATTAACCCAAGGTGTTCAGGCTATCAATTTCTCTGAGGTTAGAGACCATAAGTCATTTGGATTTCAGTTTTCTACTTTAGATATGAATTCTGAATTTTCACCTTTAGCCATGGTGGGATTCTTTCCATTTGTCAAATATGCATGTTCCTCACTACCAGGTCTTGTGGGAAGATCTCTTCCCCTGACTTCTTTTTTAGGACAAACCTCACTGTCTGCCAATCAATGATGTATTTGTGTCTCAGAGTTTATGCATTAGATCTTCTCTTGTTCTTACTAAACTTCCTGTGATGATCCCACCCAGTAACTTGGTGATAGTAACTGTATGATGGTGTAATCCCGCTCCTGTATTTAGCCAGATGTCTTATGAAAATGGTTTATAGTGTCATGGTTTGAACTGTCACTTGAATGTCCCCCAGGTCTCTCAAGCTTAACATGTTCAAACCTCAGCTTATCATATTTCCTCATAAATCTCTATTTTTCCTATCCAAATTTATATTACACCAGCCTTACTGGGTATCAACTTTAAATTATCCCTCTTTATTTTCTCATTCTCTTCCAACCAATTATAAAGCTGTTTTGATTTGATTTCTTCTTATCTCTTAAATACGGCCACTTCTTTTCATATCTACTGCCTTATGCCCTCTATTACCACTTTTAACTATATTACCATTCCCTGAAATTAGCAAAATTTTAGATAAATGATTTTTTCAGAGATATTTATTCTTTAAAGACCTAAACTTAAGAAAATGAGATTATAAAATTAACCTAAAAGATATAGGTGGCATTTTATACTATCTATTTAATCCTGCTAGTAGAAAAATAAATCTCCAACACTCTAATATGAATAATCTTGAATAGAGAACATAAAGTAACATATATTTTGCCAGTATGCCAGTCACTCTCACAGGAAAAGGAGCCATTTTTGTGCAACTATGTTGTACTTATTAACTATATTGAGACCAGCCTGGGTGTGTGTAAGAAGAAAATACCCATGAAATATAGGCATAATGGGGAGGCATAAGGGAGGAACCTGGAAAAATAAAGAAAAGGGACAAATGGTCGGCATTCACTCATCTGTGTAATGGCATTGCTTGCATTTCTTGAAGTGGAACAATTTCTTCTCTTTTCTCTTTAATACCTTGATGAGGTGATTGTAAACAGTAGGAAAACTCACTCTAAAATGTCATCAAAGTGCATTTTGCAGTTTACTCTGACCAGATAATAATGTTCTGTTAATATATCTGCATTTAATCTGTATAGAACCTTGTCTTTTCCTCGACCGTGTTAGCTTTTAATTCAATGTACTATAAATTATTGACTTAATTAATGTTTATTCCATAGGCCTATGTTGTTTTAAAGCTTATATTTTTCTCAATATCTGTAAAGTTAGTTTGAGTTACAAATGATGTACTGATTTTTAAAGTGTTCAAACCTCTTGCTTAGAAGTCCACATGCCAAGCTTGTGGTGAAGTCTATTTTCTTTCTTGAAACCGTCAACTATACCTAAAACCAGCCCCTCAATGTGAATCTTTTTCCTTGATTTCAAATAACTCTGGGCTCAGTTTCCACTATAATCATTTATATTTGTCTAAGACACTGTCAAATTAGAAACAAGGCCACAAGAACCTAGGATTTGTCCCTGCTATTCCCATAATTAATTATTTTTTTAAAGAATGCAGGGAAAGAAATCTCACAAGGCTTCTTTCTGAGAATAAATCCTTATTCTTTTATTAGAGTATAATTGACACATAATGCTTTCTTAGTTCCAAGCGTACAATGTACAAGTGAATCCAACTACTCTGTAGGTCATCCTCTGCTCACCAAAGTGTAGCTGCCATCTGTCACCATGCAACAGTATTACAGTATCATTAACTATATTCCCACTGCTTTCCCTTTTTATTTTCTGTGACTAACTCATTCAATAACTGTAAGCCTGTATCTCCCAATTCCCTTCACCCATTTTGCCTATCCCCTCCCCTCACCACCTCCCCATTGGCAACCATCAGTTTGTTCCTTATATTTATAGGTCTGATTCTGCTTTTTGTTTGTTTACTCACTTATTTTGGTTTTCAGATCCCACATATGAATGAAATCATATGGTGCTTCTCTTTCTTGGTCTGACTTACTTCACTTGGCATAATACCATCTAGGTTCTCTAGGTCGTCCATGTTGTCACAAATGGCAAGATCTCATCCTTTTGTGTGACTGTGTAGTATTCTATCATGTGTGTATGTGTGTATACACAGTGTATGTGTATATATGTACACGCAATGCATATGTAATGTACACATATATAATACATTATGTGTACAAATCTTACATATACACATGTGTGCATATCTCACATCGTCCTTATCCATTCATCTACGGATGAACACTTGAGTTGCTTCCATATCATGACTATTGTAAATAATGCTGCAATAAACATAGGTATACCTATATCTTTTCAGATTATTATTTTCATTTTCTTTGGGCAAACACCTAGCAGTAGAATTATTGGACAGTATGGCATATCTAGTTTTAATTTTTTGAGGAAATCCCATACTATTTTCTACAGTGGTTGCACCAATTTGCATTGCCATCAATTGTGCCCAAGGGTTCCTTTTTTACCACATTCTTGCTTACACTTGTTATTGCTTATCTTTTTTTTTTAATTTTAGCCATTCTGACAGGTGTAGGGTGATATCTCATTGTGGTTTTGATTTGCATTTCTCTAATGATTAGTGATGTTGAGCATCTTTTCATGTGTTTGCTCTATGTCTATATGTCTTCTTTGGCAAAATGTCTACTCAGGCCCTATGCCCATTTTTAAATAGGATTGTTGTGGGTTTGTTTGTTTGTTTTTTTGGTTTGTTTTTTTTTTTTTTTGGTGTTGAGTTGTATAACTTTTTTATGTATTTTGGATTTTAACCTCTTATTGGATATATCATTTGCAAATATCCTTTCTGAGAATAAATCTTAGTCCCCAGTTTTTAAACAATAAATCATAAGAGATCTTAGCACAGTTTATTGTGGTTTATCAAGTGATGGTGATCTTACTCCCTCAGTGGCATACCCATGAAAGAAGTCCCAAATTAAAAATCTTTCGGGACACTGAGGCTACATAGCTCCTTACTTTGAAAATACGTGGAAGATCAAAACTTAGAAAGCTTGTCCATCATGTCA
Source organism: Leopardus geoffroyi (assembly GCF_018350155.1). Classification (NCBI taxonomy): domain Eukaryota; kingdom Metazoa; phylum Chordata; class Mammalia; order Carnivora; family Felidae; genus Leopardus; species Leopardus geoffroyi. The sequence continues at coordinate 215,997,168 of NC_059326.1, read as the reverse complement.
GTGAGACAGTATTGGCTGCTTACCATTATACTGTGCCCAGACCTCAGGTTGATTCATCAGGCATCTGGGTGGTAAGGTTAAGCCTGATTCACTTGTTAACAATCCTCTTTTCTTTTGATGCACTTAATCTTAGAAGCGGTGGTTAGAAGACAAATCTTCATGTTTATGATTGCCAACCATTTCAGCTGGGCAAAATCTTTGGACAATATCCAGTAACCTTAAATTACAAACTGAAAAGATTTAGAGTCTTAATGATTCTCTTTCCGGGAAGATCCTAGAACTCTGTGAGAATTAACCTACCCTTTCACAACCATCCTCGAACTCTAAAAATCAAGGTGTTTGAATAGTGTAGCATTTTGTGAAAACAAAAAAAAACAAAACAACAACAGAAACAACAATAACAACAACATGTTAGGGGGGAAAGTGCAAAGAAGGACAACCAAAAAGAATGTTAAGAACATTACAAATTTCCTCTGTTAACTAGACTTACCGTGGTGGCTATTTTGCAACAAAGTATCTGTGAACTTTGGCACGGAAGAAACTTAAATGAGTGCATACATGCACACATGCATACAAATCTTCACTTGCATGTTTCCCTTATTTATAGGTTCAATAGAATTTATAACTCCTCAAATATAAGAAAAGTTCACAAATTATTTTTTTGCTAAAAAGAGGAAACTACATATGTCAGACTAAAATTCTGTGTATGATATTTTATAAAGAACATATAGCACCCAAAGAAGTATATATACATTTTTTTGATGTAAAAACTGAATACATGTATTTGGAGAAATCAAGTGAGTATATGAAAATGATAGTATCATGTCAAAGTAATTATTTACATTTAAAATCCTTCAAACACACTATGGGAGTAGTAAAGTCCTTACAGAAGAAAATTCTGTGTATTTTACTCAAAAATACTATGCACTGAAAAAAATGTCAAGGTTTCTAATATTCCAACTATATAACGTTTAAGAAAGTATTTACTCTTTCTTAATCTCTCCAACATGGGAAATTGAAAGGATACACTTTTATTGTTTTATTATAAGAATCAAGGGATATCCCAAAATAAGGCCAACTCGAAAATTAACTAAGGGAAAATGATATAAATAAATAAATATGAAAAAATGAACTGTTCCAAGAAAGCTAAATGGTAATTATAAGGTTTATTACACCAAAAATAAACTATACATGTGAGAAAATAATTAATGATAAAAGGAACTCCAAAAGGTGAACCTGAAAGGAAATCTTCACTTTAACATGATAAACTAAATATTAGCCAGATAGTTCACTAAATACAGTTCTTTTATTACCAATAAGTTTACTATTGAGGTTTTATTGTATTATTTCATCCTGAACTATTTGTGAAAGTATTGGCCAATTTTTCATAATTCTTCACTGATTTAAGAAAACTGTATTTATATTAAAGACATTACCTTTTATGCATGGCATATAAGTTTATAAAATGGACCATCAGAAGTAGTTTAAACATGAATTTGTTTATAGAAATGTTTTCCTTTGTGAACTCTGGCTTTAATATTATGTTTTAAAATGTGAATGAATACTTAGTTATATTTGCATTTAGTACATTTAATTATCAAAAGCTTACAAACAATATAACCCTCTAACTTTATAGAAACAGATTTAAACAAAGTATTAGCTTACAATTTCTTTCTAAACTCTTCTTGGTAGTTATTGCTCTCAGAAAGTACCTATTCTCTGGGGCACCTGGGTGGCTCAGTCAGTTAAGCGTCCAACTTTGGCTCAGGTCATTATCTCACAGTTTGTGGGTTCAAGCCTTGCGTCGGGCTTTGTGCTGACAGCTCAGAGCCTGGAACCTGCTTTGGATTCTGTGTCTCCCTCTCTCCACCTCTCCCCTGATCATGCTCTGGTTCTCTCTCTCTCTCAAAAATAAATAAACATTAAAAAAATTAAAATAAAATAAAAAAGTACTTGTTCTCCTCCATCACGACTATCTTAGATGTGCAGACTCCTGCCTACAAATAGGTAAATCAACCTTAACCTGTGATTGTGTTAGCAGATATATTTGTCTTATATTAAAAACTCATCCAATTTAGCTTCTCTCTTCAATAAAAGTGATAAACTCCATCCTATACTTTCTTTTATTTTTCAAATTACACAAATGGAGAAGCTTTCATTAATGAACACTCCCAGGAAGACCCCAATGGAAATGCTTATCTTCCCAGGAGAGGATGGGCTTTAGCTTTTCAAGCATGAGAATAAAAGGTAAGTTAATGGCATCCAATGTTTTGGCCTAGAGTGATGAAGAATTTTTAAAAAATGAATATTGAAGTCCTCCACATGAAGTCAGTCTAGAGATATCAAAGTATAAGTGGAATATGCCAATATTTTAGAGATTTAGTTTAAAAGCTAATAGCAAAAGATTAATTTTCAAAACATAGAAATTTGGTATTCTTTGGCAGTGTTATGTAGAATTCAATTATATTTCTTTGCAAAATTATAAAGTGTAACTCTCCAGATTTCCCCCAAATTGCATCATCCACCATCCCAGAATGTTTGCCAATCACTGAGATCAGACATAGTTGCCCTATGTTTCTCATGTTGTTACATCTTTGAAATTTCTTCTTCCTAATGTATGAATAGGGGTACACTCATCTACACATATCTGATGTAATCTAAGAAATGTATTTCCAGTATCCAGACTGCCTAGAGTTTCTTTCCTTCAAATTCCTTCTGTATTTCTTATTATATGGCACAAATCTAGACATTCAGTTTAAGATAGTCTTGCTTTTTCACAAAATTATTTAATGAAGACATTTTTCTCTTTCCAAACTGATACAATATGTCTTAAGTTATATATTCTGCCATATTTATAAATATAAATTCATTGAAAATATTCATTATACATATTGAATAATTTAGTGATTGAAGATGAATAAATAGAGGCATCTTGGTGGCTCAGTCGGTTAAGATTCTGACTCTTGATTTCAGTTCAGGTCATGATCTCACACTGTGAATTCAAGCCCTGGGAAGGGATCTGCAATGAGTGCAGAACCTGCTTGGGATTCTCTCTCTCCCTGTTCCCCTTCCTCCCTCCCTCTCTCTCTCTCTCAAAATAAATAAATAAGCGTAAAAAAAAAGATGAATAAATATATTTAAAGACAAATGGTAGTAGTTACACATTTATGAAAAATGTTTCAGAGAATACTTATTTGGAATATTTTGTCTCTAATATTATAGTCTCACCTTTATTTAGGCACATACAATTTGGAAGTGTAGAGAAATTATAAAAACAAAGTTTTTACTATTAATATTCAACTTCAATACTAAAGTATCAGACTAATTAAATTTTATAGCTTAACAAAAGTGTTAATGTGTGCACGTTCTTATTTTATTTCTCCTTTCATGGGGCCTATATTTAAGCCCCTGACTGCCAATATTTGTAATTATTTTTTATGAAACCAGTATCCGATATTTGTCATGTATCTCTGTGACCATATTTACTCATAACTTTGTATCTTATTAAAAAAGAAAAGGAGGTCTTCTGTATTCTGTTTAAATTTCAGGTATAGAACCACTGGAATAAAGGATATGTGTAATTTTACATTTTTATAGGATTTGTCAAATTATTTTTCTCAGTTATATTTCTAGCAATAGACAAACATCCACAATTATCCACATTCTTGCTAACATAATATGCTATACTTTTATATTCATTATATATATGATAAGTGAAAAAGGAATGATTTTTTGGAAGTCCACATGTGTTGCCATATTAAACTCATAGTTTTCATCACTTACTTTTTTTAATCTCTCCTTAATCAAGAAAAATTATTCTCAGTTCTTATGTGTCACGTTCTCTCAATCCCTCATAGATAACTATAATAAAATCTCAAAACCTACCTGAATAAGACTAGTCTTTCAGCTATGATAAATAAATTTTAGATTTTTTTTGTTTGAATTCAGTTAGTTTAAGGAATACGTAGGAACAAAAATCACATTGTCCCATAAAGGTGATATGTATTTATTTTCCAGTAGTTGTATTTAAGAGATTTTCTGGGGGTGCTTGGGTGGCTCAGTCAGTTGAACGTCCAACTGTGGCTCAGGTCATGATCTCCCGATTCGTGAGTTCAAGTCCTGTGTTGGGCTCTGTACTGACAGTTTGTGCCTGGAGCCTGTTTCAGATCCTCTGTCTCCCTCTCTCTGCCCCTCCCTTGCTTGTGCTCTGTCTCTCTTTCAAAAATAAGTAAACATTAAAACTTTTTTTAAAAGAGAGATTTGCTATCTTTGATTTTTATTACTTTTATTATCATTATTATATTAGTTGTATAAGTTTTCTTTGTTTTTATGTTTGCTAATTCTTTGCCAAAATCATTTTAATCATACTTATTTTAAATCCTTGTAGAATCTCTGTATAATTTGAAATCTTTGTGGGTCAATTTCTACTGCTTTTTATCATTGTCAGTCAATAAACAAGTCATATCTTCATTTGCCTCCTTTTGAATAAAGGTAAATTTTAGACAAATATTAACTTAATGGAGATAATTTGAGTGCTTGAACATTGTTGTTTTCCCTTAGATATATTTATTTTTAATTTTTAGATGGGCACTGGGATAGGGAGATGTGCAAACTAGATAATCAAATTTGAAGGAGGGATTAATGCTTCTTTACCAAGAAAAAAAATGACTTTTAAAAATGATGGTGAGGGGCGCCTGGGTGGCTCAGTCGGTTAAGCATCCAACTCTTGGTTTTAGCTCAGGTCATGATCTCACAGCTTCATGGGTTTGAGCCCCACGTCGGGCTCTGCTCTGGCAGCACAGAGTCTGCTCGCGATTCTCTCCCTCTCCGTCTGTCCCTCCCCCACTCTCACTGTCTTTGTCTCTCTCGAAATAAATAAATAAACTCTAAAAATAATAAATCAAAATGGTGTTGAAATACAGACATTTTCAGTAATATACAAGTTGAATGAATCCATGACCACCAGATCAGTGCTATTAAAAGGTTAAAGGAAGTGATTTAGGCCAAAGGAAACAACTGGTAAATTCTATCAAATACTAAGACAAAAAATATGAACTGTATAAAAATACTTCCAGGGAATTAGAGATGTTAATACTTCCTAAATCATTATATATATGTATGTACAGAAAGCTCTAGATTAATAAATCTTATGAAAATAGAGGTAAAAAGAACACACCAATTTTAAGTCCAACCTAATATATGAAAATGACACTTCATTATGGCTAAGGATGGTTTATCAGGGAAATGCAAAGAAATCAATGTAATTTACCATATTAATACATTTAAAGATAAATTAAGAAAGGAAATTCTTATGTATTATTTCAATACACAGAAAACTTATTTGACAAATGTAATCACCCAATTACAATAATAAATTCCAGTAAAGTCACAAGAGAAATGAATAGTCAACTATATGCATGTACGAAAAATCTATGCTTATAAACTAATAATGCAAATTGGTAAGACACATTGGAAAATAAGTTGGCAATTTCTTGATAATTTAAATGTGTATCTATTATAGGCTCCAGATATTTTACTCCTAGGTATTTATTTATTCAAGATAAATGAAGGTATATATTTACAAAATATATATACATATAACATTGATGTTCACAGAAGCTTTATTTATAATGGGCAAGCCTAGAATTAACCAAATGCTGTCAAGGGATGAGTGGATTAACAAACTTGGAATATCCATGTAGCACACTACTATTCAGCAGTACAGAGAAATGCATCATTGATAGATGCCGTTGGATCAATTTCAAGACAGTTACGTTTTATGAAAGAGGATGGGCAAAAACAGTACATGCTGTGTGTTTCTAGTTACAGAAAATTTAGGAAATTTTAGAGGGATGGTTGTGAGAGATTATAAAATGGTACTACAAAATATTTGGGAATGGTAGTTACATCTATTTTCTTGATTCTGGTCATAGTTTTATGGGTATATACTTATGTCAGGATTCATAGAAGTACACTTGGAATACATGTACCTTTTTTCCTTTTTATTTTTATTTGTTTTTATTTGAGAGAGAGTGCACACGCTCAAGTGGGGGAGAGGGGCAGAGAGAGAGAGGGAGAGAGAATCCCAAGCAGACTCCATGCTCAGAGCACACTCCAATCAGTATGACCCCGTGATCATGACCTGAGCTGAAATCAAGACTAGGACTCTAAACTGACTGAGCCAGCCAAGCACCCCTATATGCACTCTTTTTATATGTTAATTATATTCCAATAAATATGGGGAACGATAAAAAATAAACATATCCGTACTGTTGGTATGTAATATTGAGCTTGTAAGTGCTGATTTTGGAAATAATGTCTGATATATGAAAATTCTACAGATGTTTCATAATAAAATGTGATTTTGCCAGTTCTATGTCACAAATTTTATTTTACCATGGTGTAGTTTTTTTCTATTGAGGACCAGTGAACCTTCACAAAATATAGATCCATATTTATAAAATGCAAGTATATTTCAGAGAGTTCTATAAAACATATGGCTCATTTATTCTTTAATAATAAGATCAACAAATACAATCTCTTTTTTTGCCAAATTAAAAAAAAAAGGCTTATTTCAATTGAGTACTATGGCTAATGATGTGGAAAGGACATGGTTTAGAAAGCTATCAAAGTAGAAAGAAAAATAGTTTAAAAGGGAGGAAAAAGAATTATGATTACAATAGTAAAAATGAATGGAAAGGAAGAGTCAGATTCACAAATGCATACACAAACACAAAAATATACAACCTCATAAAGAAAAGAAATCCACAGAATGGGAAAAACAATGCCTCACCAATGTATGCAAATAAGAAAACAATAGAAAGATGTTTGAGCCCTCCTTTGGTGCCCATTAGGATTCTAGAGCTAAACATTTTTAAAGCCAGGTTCTGTTATCACAACTGCAGGCATGTGGATTATAATTGTAATTATTTTCCCTGTGAGCTATGAATATTTTTCTCTCCTTATGTCTACATTGTCTGGCAAACAGCAAGTTTGCATTTAACTTAAATTTTAGGAGATCTAACATCTAATCACCAGACAGAGAAAAAGACTATATTTTAAACTATTAAAAATTTCAGATTTTTCTGTGTAAAGCACTCCTTTCACTCCTATCTTTTGTTTGTACATGTATATCTACATGTACATATGATTATGCATAGTATTTGTGTTTATATTTGCATATTCAAGTAATATATATGTATATGCATGTATGTATGTTTGTATATATGTATGCATGTATATATTTTGTATTTATTTTTGATTTTACACAAAAATAATTTTAAAAATCAGTGCTAAAGCAAGAAGATACTTAAAGTTCACTTTATTCAACCGGGACACTAATATTTTTGCACGTTTGTATCTGTGTGTTGTTTCATTTTTTAAAACATGGTTTATATATGTTTTACTGACATAGAATCGAATTGTGACTATATCTCAGATCTACTGAACCACAACTCTCTTCCGTACCTGAGACTTTTATGGATTCATTTTCTCTCTCTCTCACCTTCTCTGTCTCAAAATTAATATAGAGTTTCCAGCTTATGTTTATGCCACTTTAAGTCAGAAATTGTTTTTCACTTCATATATTTACCGATCTCTGTTTTAAATAGCATATATTTAAGCAGTAAATGAAAAAAATTTGCAAAGATGTCTTACTTGAGACACTCTTTGAAATATATGTAAAGGTTCTCTGTGGAAGCAAGACCTTGTAATACCATTTCTTATTTTGAAAGTCCTCTCCCAATCTATTGATACGAAAAATGATGCAGTTTAAATTCAAATCAAGTGTCATTTCCCCTACGAATTATTTTTGCCATCAAGCAGAGGTAAAGAAAAATGTTACTCCTTGTGTTTTTATCTGTATCCCAATTATTCTCATATTACAAAGACATGTGTCTCCGACCCATTATATCAAAAGCTCCTTCAGAGCAAGTTCTGTCAACCTGGTGCTTAAATCACTTGAGGCAAGGAGAAATTTTTGATGAAAGAATCTGTGAACAAATAAATAAATGGGTAAATTAAGTTCCCCCCAGTCATTTATACTATTTGTTTTTTCCAAAGGATGTATGGATGTTGTTTACAAGTTGCATTTTAACTGAAACTGTCCTAATGAATAAATGCATATCAAATATAAAGCATTGTTTTACAAAATTAATAACAAAGGGAACACTAATACTTTTCTAAGCAAATTTTTCTTTCAAATGAGATTTTGATAGGAGATATTCTAAATTGTTTTACCTGTATCTACACAAGTTTATTTAAATGTGTTAGTTTTTAAAGTTAAGATTCAGAAATAATATGTATGAATATCCCCAACAGACCAATGGATTGAGTTTTGTTTGTTTTATTCTCTTCCCAACCCCAATTGAAAAATGAATTTATGTATGCATGTGTGTTCATGTGCATGTGTGTGTGCATGTTTGTATATGTGTGTGCGTATGGCATATACACAAAACAACTTTTCTATTGTTAGATATATCCCATATTTGATACTATATATTAGATTATATTTTTATATTAATAAAATATTTTATGTTATGAAAGAAAATAAATGATATGTTATATTGTTGTATGCAATATATCATATGCTATATATCATAATAACTATAGCATGCATCAAATTACTTTAGGGTGGTGAGAATGACACCCTGTCTTGTTCCTGATCTTAGAGGAGAAGCTGGCAATCTTTCACCATCACAGAGTATGATGTTGTGGTATATTGAGGTATATTGAGGTATATTCCTTTTATAATCATATTGAAGTATATTCCTTTTATACCCAATTTGTTGAGAGTGTTTACCATGAAAGAATTTTAATTTTGTCAGATGCTTTTTCTGTATCTATTGAGATGGTCATATGGTTTTTGTCTTTCATTCTATAAATGTGGTATATCACATTTATTGATTTGTGTATGTTGAGCCATCCTTAGATCCAGAAATAAATCCCACTTGATCATGGTGTTTGACTCTTTTAATGTACTGTTGTATTTGGTTTGTTAATATTTTTTTAGAAAATTGCATCTATATTCATCAGGGATTTTGGTCTTGTCTTTTTCTTTTCTTTTCTTTTCTTTTCTTTTCTTTTCTTTTCTTTTCTTTTCTTTTCTTTTCGTTTCTTGTAGTGTCCTTATGTGGCTTTGGTATCAGGGTAATGCTGGCCTCATAAAATAAGTTTGGGAGTGTTTCCCTCACTTCAAATTTTTGGAAGAGTTTAGGAAGGATTGGCAATAATTCTTCTTTAAATGTTTGGTAAAATTCAGCACGGAAGCCATCTGCTCCTAGGCTTTTCTTTGTTGGGAGATTTTTAATTACTGATTCAGTCTGCCTACTTGTTATTGGACTGTTCACATTTTCTGTTTCTTCATGATTCCTTAGTGTCTTAAAGCTATTTAGTTAGCTAATAATTCTCCAATTTTTTTTTACTAGTCTGGCCTGGGACTGTAGATATAAACCTATGCATTCATATATCTGCCAAAAGTTGAACGTTTTACTGGTGAATGTCTTGTTCCAGATGGCCACTTTCACATGCTGGGCAACAACAAGCTTTCTACAGGCAGTGATGGAGGTGACTGTGATGTACCACAGACCATTTGGAGCTTCTTCACATAGCAGTAGAATTATAAGGCATGAAAGCAAAACCTGCAAAGCCTGTTGTATGCTCTGGGCTGTCACAATGTCATTTATGCTACATGCTATGAGTCAAACCAAATCACAAAGCAAGCTTTGATTCCAAGGGTTAGAAAACAGATACTACTTCTTGATGAAAGGAGCTACAAATTCTGTCATTCATTTTGAAATCTATTACATTTTATCTCTATATTTTTTCTAATTTTTGATTATCTCTATCAACTTCAATATTTGCTCTGGGCCCCTTTATTGTCACAGAGCATTAGATACTCCTCTGACCTATTTGAACTCTAAATCACCTCTAAGTCCAGCTCTGAAGATTGTTACAGTTCTGCCCTTTGTTGTTAATAAGAATATCCCGCTGCCGGTACCATGGTCCAAAAGAGCCCCATTAGTTACAGGAGACCATTCACTACATGAAAGAGGGATATTTGACCTTAAGTGTGATTTTTTTCAGGCTGTTTGGTTTGCAGTATCCTTTGGGATATAATATGGGAACAATGTTAGATCTTTTTGGAATAATTCGGGAACAAACAAATTTCATGAATTTATTTTTATCTCCACTTATGTAAGTGCAGAAATAAAACAGACACCCATCGCTGCTTCTAGGAAAAGCAGACAACAAAATTAAAAACAAACAAACAAACAAACATCTGAAGCTTATATTCTTATTTAGCCCACCAGAGAAAGTACCTCTCCACCTAGCATGAGATTGGCACTTGCTTTCTGTCAAAAGAATGCCATATTATTATAGGGTTTTGTTGTTTTTGTTGCCCTGATTTGTTAGTAACAGTAATGTGTTTGTGTATTCAGAAGTTAAGGTAATACTGTTTATCTAAGTCAACTATTAACTCTTAGATCATTTCCCAAAGAGCTTTCTTCCCAGTTATTGTATTTTCTTAATAAATGCAAATTAAGTAATTATCTAGTTAAATTTTGACTAGACATTATTCATTTGAGAAATTGTTGTTTTATAGTGCAAAGGAAGCATTTTTTCCACCTTTGGCACTTTACAATAAACTCATTCTGATCTAAATTGATTGCTGTGGGATTATCTTGGAGTCATTAAAATATTGCTGTATTGACATTCACTAATGTCTTTAATTAGCAATTTCAAATTCCAGTGTTTGGCATTAAATATGAACTGACATAATTTATTATATCCCTATAGCTGTTTATTCAGTTTTGTTTGTTTATCCATTGAGTATATTAAATACTTATTTGACATGCTTTGTGTTATAGTTAAGCAGTCAATGTTTATAGTATATTCAGATTACCTTTATAATAAAGATATAGTTGAGATTCTGAAACTTTCTGAACCTGGAATAAGGTAAAAGATACATTTTTATCCTGTTTTATTCCTTTCAAATTTTCCATAAAATATTGAATTTATCATAAATTTAACAGATCCACACTCACATCACACTTAAAGCAAAACTCACTCTTCAGAAACTGGCATTTTTCAAAAACCAGAGAGTTTTGTTCTGAGAGTTGAATTTGGAATCCATAAACACATTATAAGGTAATTCTCAACTGGCTTGGCCATTTTCTTTTCGTATATGTCACGTTCAGTGTTGCTTCTAAATTCCTACAAAAGAAAAGCCTGAAAAGGAAGGAGCCATTCAGAAAAACATAAAAGTAAACAATTCATATTTATGAATCAACAACAGACCATCATTAGGATAGTGGGATAAGAGTGCCTTCTCTCCTTCCACATTCTCCAGGCAATGACGTCAATTAGAGGCCACACACTTTGGATTAGTGCTGAATGTGTATCTTCAACATGATTGCCCTTCCTAGCTGTTAACTTGGTCATATTCCCTTTGTAAACCAGATTCCTTGATAGAAAACAAACAAAATAATATTAATCGCATATTTGTTGTGATAAATAGACAAAATAAGGCCATTTTAGTAACACGGATACATACAGTAGGTGTTCATCCCATATGGTTTCCTCCTTTATATTCTGTATATGCTTTTCAGCAAGAATGGCAAAATGTCTTGGATCTCCCTACAATATCAAACCTTCATTTAAAAAAGAAAATGCATCTATTCTTTCAAAACTGGGCATTAAATAAAAACCCTGAGTATATTAGTATATGATTATAAAGAACTTTCACAGGTTATTATTTTATGTATCGTTCAGCTATACATCTAGTTTGAATATTTTAAAATTTATTCTTTAATGAATGAATATAACCTGGAAACCATTCAAACTCTGAAATGAAACCGGGGTAAAAGGCCATGCTGGCGGTGGGTGTGGTTTACAGTCCTCCAGGATTTCAGGTCCATTCTTACCTAGGGTTCTTCCCTGTTGTGTTTCTTCTGCTTGAACATTCTTCTTCATGATACTTTCACTACTGCCTCCTTCATTTAAGGCTTTGCTTTCCTGACCACACGAACTAAAGCAAAATTCCTCCTCTGTCATTCTTTATCACATCCCTTTACATGCTTATTCATAGCACTCATAAGAACAAGAAACCATCTTACTTCTTTATGTACAGATGATTAATATGTGTCTTTTTTAAAACTATGTAAATTATTTGGAGTGTCTGCGTGGCACTCACTCAGTTAAGCATCCGACTTTGGCTCAGGTCATGATCTCGCAGTTCATGGGTTTGAGCACCACATCAAGCTCTGGGCTGGCAGCTCAGAGCCTGGAGTCGGCTTCAGATTCTGTGTCTCCCTCTCTCTCTGCCCTTCCCATGCTCACAATCTGGGTCTCTCTCTCAAAAATAAATAAATGTAAGAAAATTGTTTTTAATCTGTGAATTCTTTAAGGCCAAAACTCTTATTTTCTTTTGTCATCCCTGTATCTTCTGTATAAAGAATAAAGTTTAGTAAATGATATTAACTTTATATATTAATATATACTAACTGATGAACAGAAGAGAGTTTTTTTTATCACTTAATATATATGAATATATATTGACTGATGAACACATGAGAGATTTTGAGTCTTTAATTTTTTTTATTTCTATATTCCTTCTGGATGTGTCAATGTAATATTGACAGCTCTATATGGATATGTGTACAATTTATCCTGGAATGTAAATAGGCAATGAACTATAACTTATCTGTGCCCAACAATGAAAATATCTCTTATCACTCTGGGTCTATTGAGGGTACCCTTATAGTGTGTAAGGATTTCAGTTCTAAATGAGGAATTATAGAAAGCAGCAGCAAACACCAACTACTTCAATTGCTAAAAAGGAAAGAATATATCCTATTTTAAGGTAAATTTTAATGTAAGGAATAAAAGAAGATTTTGAAAGTTTAAAAATTGAGGATCATACTTTTTAGAAAGTCAACTTCAATATGCATGATAAAGCATCTATATTCAAACTTCATTTTTATGCCTGTAGCTTTGGATATTAAATGGATTGATACATTTGAAAAGGAACTCCTATAGCTATTTTAGTTCTCTGTCCCATTACACTTCATCTTCTTGCTGCTTAGTTTTGAGCTCAAAATTTGATACAGGCTCTTCCTGTATGAATATTAGAGGATCTAATAATTATAGTTTAATAAAATGAAACTCAAGGGTATGATTCATCAACTAGAGAAATGTAGGTTTTTTTCTTGCAATTTAATAACATCAAATGGCCTCTATAATCATTTCCTTATAAAGCATCAAAAATGGCTTAACAGGGTTCATGCAGGTAGTTAAAAATACACTCAGACAGGTCATATGGAAGTGTGTCAATTTATTTAAATTACATTTTATTATTCTTTTTGTAATTATTTATATAATTATTTATAAATTCTATTTATAAATATTGTATATGTGGTTGGTATAAATTAGATGGACTTTTGGACATTTAGTCTTTAACTTTAGACATAAAAGCTTTGACATAGACAGCTGAAAGGGATATTTATGTGGCTTATAAATACTAGATTTAGGACTGGCAATACCTAAACTTGTGAAGCATAATTGTTAACACTACCATCAGAGAACTTCCAAATGGAAATATGAAAAATGTTACATAAAATTTCACTAAGGTAATTATTACATATACTCATATGACGCGTTACTGAGGCAAGCCTGAACACATACAAATTTTGAGAAGTGAAGTTTCAAATGCGGCCATTGTAGGAGAAATTGATTTTCCATGAACTTTATTAATACAAGGGATTTTCAGAATGTTAAGGGGAAAACTTATATTAACAATGTTAGAAGAAAATGTATTGCCAAATGCATTTTAAATTAGATGATGTGATACAAGTAGTAAAAGGAAAATCCCAAGAATTGTAATGAGTTAACTCGGTTTCTAGTACTGGTTTGCCTACATTTGAGCAGTCTAACTTTGAGAAGGTGAAACTAATTCACTGGTCCTTATTTCTTCACCTTAAACTGGAAAAAGCACTATTTTCACCTAAACAGAGGATAAGGATTAATATTCATAAGATTGTAGATAAATACTCTAAAGTGTTATTCAGTATTTAGTTTTCAGCAATTTATTGGTGGTCTTATCTAGTGAAATAAGAAACCAAAATATTAAAGATACACAGATTGAAAGGAAAATTAAAATGCTCAGTTTTTCAGACAACATACTTGTGTAAATATAGATTTCTCCAAACTACTAAAAATAATGAGTAAATAAGTGAATCAACTAAGGTTGATAGATGCAAGTTAATATACAAAAATGAAACAAAACAAAAACCCCTGTATTTCTCAACACTAGCAAACATGTGAAAGTGAATTTATAGGTAATTTAGGAAAAGAAAACAAAACACCAGCAACATATCTAATGAAAGATATAATTAACTCCAGTAAAATATTGAACTCATTCTTAAAAAATCAATCAACTGAAATATATGATGTTATGTGATTATAGAACTCAGTATTACAAAGATGTCAATTCATTCAATTAAATTATAGATTCAGTGGATTATTTCTCAAAAACCAACAGATTTTTTTTTTTTGTGGAAAATGACAAGCTGGTTCTAAAATTTATATTGGAATACAAATTATTGAAAATAGCAATCATAATTTTGAAAAAAAATTCTGAATACTTGCAAAATCAGAAGTCAAGACTTACTAGAATTTATAATTAATGCAGCAGAGAGATATTGGACTACTGGCACATGCAAGATATTAATGGAAGAGATTAAATACTCCAAAATCCTACCAACTCTAAGAAACTTCCTGCAACCATAGTATCAAATAATGTAGAATGATAAAAATCAACAAGACACTAGCACACTGTTTGGAAATTTATCCAAAATAATTTACTAAAAATCTGAACAATACAAAAATTCCCAAAATACATATTGAACTAACAAAGAATTGAATTGCCATTTAAAACTTTTGTGAATTAAATACTTCACCTATTTAACTAAGATTTTTGAGATTATAAAATATTAAGAGATAATTGTAAGTTAGGCTTAGGTCTTCCCTGGTCCTGCCTTTTATCATTGTACATGGACTCTCTTGACTAGAGTAGAAGAGGTCTCTAAGGAGGTACATGAGTTGCCTCATACATAGAGAAGCATCTAGGTTAAAAGATGTATAATACTCTGTTTAATACCCACAGAAAGGTATGTATCTTATTTTACATTCAATGAGGATATATTCCTCATAAACCTAGAGATTGAGCACTTGCTTACCATAAGCAATTATAAAGTAGGTGCTAAAAGCATTTCCTAGATATGGACTATGTCTAGCAATTACCATCATCCCTTGTCTTGGTAGGTCAATGATCGGCATGTTTATGTGGATATTGATCAGGCTCCCTGCCTTCTTTCTTTTTCTTGGAGCAAATTCCAATGACTGAGTGAAGAATAGACCAAAGCCAATTGCTTTTGTTTCTTCATACGTACATGCATATGCTTTTATGTGCATAGAATTTCTGTGGAAGGGTCCATGAAAAATAATAATTGTGGTAGCTTCTGCAGAAAGAAATTCTGGCCATTGACATATGAAAGAGAAGGTATTTTAGAGTGTATATTTTCTTCCCTTCTGACTTTTGTGCCGTGTATATTGATTAATATAGAGAAAATAATCTACTATTTGGATTTTGAAAAACGTTCTCCTTACAAATCAAATCAAAGCAAAATGAAAACCTATTTGAGCAGCCAAGTTTATAATGGCTTCATTTATTTTGTGTATTGTTGTGACAAACATAAAGGTGTGATGGTTACAAGACATCTCCCTTTAAGAAAGAATTTGTTCAGTTGCAAGGAATGAAAATAGTGGATTATCTCCAGGTGAAGTATTTTCAATAGCTACCTCACCTTTCCAGGACAACCCCTAGCCGATGATTGACTAATGCATGGGTTCCAGTGCCTGGTTATTTCTGTTGAATGTAGGAGGACTCTTTAAAAGAGCCATTTTCACTTAAGAATTCTCCATTGGTTTTATGAAGACTTTGTCAAATCTGTGCACTGTTGGTGAGTCTCCTTGACCAATCCCACTTCCCTAAGGTTTCAGATTTGCAGTCTGAAAGGTTTTCCTGCATAATTATTTGTCCTCTCCTCTTTAACTTTCATAATAAAATATTGGCATTCTTTTATACTTGTATTTATCTTTTTTGAAAGTTACTCATACTTGGGCTCTTTTGAAAGATGAACCCTATAAATGCTTATCCTTATGTCTTATTTAAGGTTCATCCCCTTAGCTAATTAAAATAATAAAGAAGGGATTTTGGTTTTGTTTTCTAGCATTTGATTTTCCTTAATTGTTCAGGCTCTTTAAAAAAATAATGTACATGAACATTTTCCCTATAATTTAGTACCACACATAATAAGTATGTTTGGATATAGTATACTACATTCACTTGTTCATGAGTTAACAAAGAGATGTTTGCACAGATGTCTGGAGCACAGACTTTTTTATTGAAGTACAGCTGCCACACCATGTTACACTAGTTTTAGGTGCTCAATATAGTAATTCAACAAGTTTATGCATTATGCTATGCTTACCTCAAGTGTATCTCCCACCTGTCGCCTGACGTTCTTAACTGTCTCTCATTCTCTGCTTCCCAGAGAACCAAACTAATACAGCTAATAAGAGGAATACA
This sequence comes from Leopardus geoffroyi, assembly GCF_018350155.1. Lineage (NCBI taxonomy): Eukaryota > Metazoa > Chordata > Mammalia > Carnivora > Felidae > Leopardus > Leopardus geoffroyi. The sequence continues at coordinate 215,980,520 of NC_059326.1, read as the reverse complement.
AGGGCACAGCTGGTAAGAGGGAGATTTAGGACGGGATCTCTCACCACCTGGCCGGCAATGAAGACCCTATCCTACAAGGTATGTGGGGCATGAATGGTCCCTGGTAGAAATCCAATTCTTGAAACTTTCATCTGAGTTGATTTGGTTATGTTGCAGGGAAGAGGAATAGCCAGTTTATAAAAATGATTTAGTCATTTGAAATGTAAGCGGTAGAAACTAAAATAATATACAAAAAAGGGGGGATTTCATTGATGCGCTAGAGAGAGAGAGGAAGAATAGAGGATTTGGCAACTACAACTGAAGAGCAAAAAGTCACTGTGGTAGCTTGCAAAGGGCCCTTATCCTTTGAAATGGGAGAGAAAAAAAATCTAAAAACCAAACCCAAGATTCAGTGCCCTGGTTAGAAAACCTAGAACTTTTCATGTTTGGGCCAGGGACATAATGAGTGGATATCCCTAAAGACCATAATCTTCTCCTAGTGCCCCGCCCTTGTTAGAAGGAGATCATACAGAGACCACGTACTGAATAGAATCTTGGCTAAACTGTCTTTAGAGTGAATCTTCTGGGTTCCAAATGTATAATTCAGAATGACACCTGGTAATTGTAGAACTTCTCACATTTGTCCTAGATTAAGGGGCAAGAGCAAATATAGTGGGAAAGATAAAATGGAAGCCTCTGAAACTGACCTCCCCATTTCAATCTACAATCAATATAGCAAAACAGACAATATTGGAACCAGGATTGAGTGATGAAAAAGTACAAGCCTTAGGAATCTGAAGAATTCAGGAATAGCTGTTGTATCTCCATTTTATTCACTAGGCTGGCCAGTCACAAAAAAAATCCTGAAAAAATGACTCAAAGACTATAACAAGATCTCTTTGGTACCTTTGCTAGAGCAGATGAATATGGTCTCAAGGTATAAAGACATTCACTGTCCAACTTTGATCTCCTCCACTCCTTCTGTTTTTCAGTCTTCACTATAAAATATGCTCCTCTGTTATATTTGCCCTCTGATATTATATAGAATATAATTATTATAATATACTATGGCACTTAATTTCAGTATCTCCTTACTGAAAGACTCAACTAGCATAACTGCCAAACAAGACAGCAGTCCAAAAAATAAAAAAAAATACTCGTCCTGGATATGAGAATTGTGACCTGTGTGACCCTGCTGTAGCTCAAAATGGCGATAATGGGAATATAGTTGTCATTAATGAAGTGAACATCTCCAACTGGAAATGTTTGCAACCAAATATTTGAGATTAGTTTTCCAGGTATGTGTACTAAAGAATGTGTTTTCCTGAGGTTGGGTGTGAGCACCTCTGTTCCCTGTGTTTGATAGGTATGGATTTTTATTTCTTATATTGACAGTTCATGGGTGAAGAATATGAGATTTACAGGTAAAAATGCTGTGAATCACTGGAAGGTGGTGAACTGAGGTTGTTTTAAGCTGTTATATTTATGCTAATTTGATGTGAAGCAATAGAAAACTAATATACTCCAGGGAAACTATGTAATTAATAATGCCTTATAAGTACTTATCTCAATGGCCATTTTTCTACCTTTCTGGATGTGACAACTAGAATGGTTCAGCTTTTAATATCCCTATTCACTTAATTGTGGGAATGTATCCATGTCTAGTGAAATATACTCTTGCAAGCAGTAAATATTTAATATTTTTATTTACCACATTTCCCCTCAGTGATCCCAGTCTTCTTTCTGCAAATATAATTACATGAGAATCATTTTAATGTTTTTTATTTGTTTTTCACCCATTGGCATCTTCCATTTCATATATTCTAATAATATTACAGAAATGTCTTTAGTTAAAAAATTCAGAGCGATTTCATTATTCAGTATTCAATATTCCAGAAGAGGATATTTAATATCATTAAGCATGCTATTGTTCCATATCTTTATTGTTTCCTCTGGGTATACATTTTTTTGGAAACATTATTTCTAAATTTTTAATTCTTCCCCCAGAAATGTATACTTTTTTTTTTTGGATTTTGAGACTGCTGGAATTCTCTAGCGGAATAATAACTATTTTTGAAAACATTTGGAGTAATACTATCAAGGCATTTTAACCTCTTAATTAACATTTTTGGGGGTATTAAATGTAAATTTAAGAATGAGATTATTATATGCTGAAAAGATGTTTGATCTAGTCCACAGCATCTATAGGAAATTCACCATAACCAGGAAGCAAGGTGGGGAGGAGAAACACATAGTGACAAACAAAGAAAGACTCTGTGAGAATTAGAAGTGCCAACTACAAAGAAGATTCTCACCTAAGCACCTGGTGGCTCAGTCAGTTAAGCGTTTGACTTCAGCTCAGGTCATAATCTCACGGTTCTTGGGTTCGAGTCCCCCGTCGAAGTCTGCTGACAGCTCAGAGCCTGGAGCCTGCTTCAGATTCTGTGTCTCCCTCTCTCTCTGCCCCTCCCCTGCTTGCACTCTGTCTCTCTCTCAAAAATTAAATAAACATTAAAAAAAATTAAATAAAAAGCAAAGAAGAGTCTCACCATATAGAAAATTATCACTGAGAATGTTTAAATTGAAGTAAACTAGCTATTATTTAAAGAAACTTTAGGATACATTGTACCATGTTGCATAAGGCACAATTAATACATCATATAACTCTTACACAACGTATACCTTCTTACGACCTTTTAAAAATGTTTATTTATTTATTTTTGAGGGAAAGAGAGTTCATGTGTGTTACTGCGAAGGGTGGGGGCAGAGAGAGAAGGAAAATCCCAAGCAGGCTCCTCCCTTAACTGACTGAGCCAGTCAGGCGCCCCATCACTGGAGATTTTTGGAATCATGTTGTATTCTTCAGGGTAGTTCCACACTAGTTATTAAGTGTTATAAGAGTTATAAGGGGCAGCGCACCTGGATGGCTCCGGTGGTTGAGCCTCCAGATCTTAATTTTGGATCAGGTCATGATTTCATGGTTAGTGAGTTTGAGCCCTGCATAGGGCAGTGGGGCTCAGGGCTGACAGCACAGAGCCTCCTTGGGTTTCTCTTTCTCCCATTCTCTCTCCCCTGCCCTTCTCTCTCTCTCTCTCTCTCTCTCTCTCTCTCTCTCTCAAAATAAACAAATAAAGTTATAAAATTAATAAATAACTCCAGTGATTACATTGAAAGATGCTTCTGTGAATCTGCCTTTTACAACAAAGAAAACTAAGCAGTAAAGATAAAGGAGGGAGGCACTCACATCTACCCAATTTTAAGAATCACTCCCTTATACAGGTGTGTACATATACATAGTGTGTATAAACTCTGGAACAAGAGAATATGAAAGCAAACTATACATAACTAGTTAAAAATGGGGGAAATAAAGCATTTTCCTATAAAACACGCTGCTAGAGTCAGATTTAGGCTGTCCGTGACACAGATATCTATTTTTAAAAATGACTTAAAAAGGAATTAACACCTCTACTTCTACTCAAAATTAGCTGCTCCATAACCTGCCATAACAACTGTTGGTGACATGTGACTTCTGTTTACATTTCATTGGCCAGATCAGCCACATGGCTTTCCAGAGGACTGGTAATTACACATGAGAAAGGTGAATAGTCCATAGGCTCTCTTATCCTGATACCAATAGCATTATAAAACACTGCCAGTTAACACATTTTAGTATTAAAAAGATAATAAATCATGCTAACTGAAAATAAATTTCCTTAAAAATGGGTCCTAGGGGACAATTTTGAAATGATAGGGTAAGGACATCCAAAAATCCACTTTGCCATAAAAACAATGAGAGCACTGAAGACAGGAAAATCTGGCAAAATCAAATGCTTTCAGAATTCAAGAAAATAAAAGCTTGCAAGAACGTGAAAAGTGCTTATGCAAGAGAAATTATTTAATCTCCATAAGAACAGCAACTTCTGTTGTGCATTGACATGCCCTAATCCTATCCTCTTCCCCAGATTCACAATAGGCTTGAAAACCAGCAGCCTCGTAACTGTAATAGCTATAGAAACCAGCACACTGACAGCCACTGGAAGGATACAACAGGTTTGGATACCCAAAATCAAAAGCCAAAAGCCCAGCAAATTGCCACCATTTGAATGGTCTGTCAGCTCCATAAAAAACTTGGTTCTCTGGGCTTTTTTATATTTGATGTGGCACAGAACATACTTTTTACAAACAGCCCTAGGCTTGGGACATGTTTCAAAATAAACAGTGGCAATTAGCACACCTTCCTGAAGTGATCATAACAGCTGCATCCAACACATATCTGACCAAAAAACTTAAAAGGAAAAAATAGGGAATGAGATATTCATAGAGCACTTTGAAACTTCCAACACACCTTGGAATTCTGGAAGACTGTGTACATGTACAGAGCTATGTGCATACCCAGGACTTTGCATATGCCCATGAAAGACCTGAGAAAGCCCTGAACACTGAAGGCTGGTTGAACTTAAGACTCTAGGCAAAAAAGTAGTGAAAATTAAGGTAGGCTTACAAACTTCCTTGCAGACTGTTAAAAACAGGCACACACACACACACACACACACACACACACAACACACACACACATATTCCACTGGCAAAGACTAGAAGACTTAATGGTTTAAAGAATACAGTGAAACCTCGGTTGCAAGCATAATTCCCTCCAGAAACATGCTTGTGATCCAAAGAATTTGCAGACCAATGTGAAGAAATAATGCAAGAAATAATGGAAACTCAAGATGATTTCTTCCACAACTCAAAAATGCTTATATAAAAATGATTACAATACTGTAATATAATATGAAATAATAAAGAAAATCAAAATACAAACAAAAAATAAACAAATGAACCTACACTTACCTTTGAAAACCTTCGTGTCTGGTGTGAGGGAGACAAGAGAGAGAAGGGTTATTGTGTAGGAGGACTTTCACTATCATTAACCGAATCTCTGCTGTCTATTGGCTCGATGGAATATTTTTCTTTTTGTGCAACTTTAACAAAGAACCTATTCAATGACCTAGAATGAAGCAAAGCATTCCTAAGCTTTCTCTTGTATGGAAAAGCAAAGGACAATCCGTAGGTGCTTTGAAGTGACAAAAAAAATACTTTAGTGCCAATTGTGGGCACCTTCCAACGTTCTGAAAAATCACTGATTTCTGCCAAACCCTGCAGTCTGAGAGTGAGCATCCAAGCATGGGAGATGATCACCCACAAGCCCACAGCGAGCAAGTGAGAGAGAGGAAGAGAGAGGAGAACCATTGGCTCAGTTGTGATCATGTGATAATTGGCGTCACGTACTACTCATATTGCAAGACATCACTCATTTATCAAGTTACAATTTATTAGAAATGTTTGCTTCTCTTGTGGAACACTTTCAGACCAAGTTACTCACAATATAAGGTTTTACTGTGTAAGAGAATCTTTCAAGTGACCAGTCAGTGAACTGAGTATAGATTTCACATGAAAAAGAAAAAGTTGATTTTACAGAACTGGTTCAGAAAAGTCACTAATGAACACGTAGCAAGATTGAAAACAAGAGAACCCTAACAAATAGGGTAGAGAGGGGTGATTTCAAAAGTTGCCATATTTAAAATGCTAACTAGGTATACAGAAATAGACTAACAAAGCCTGAGGAGAGGAAAAAAATTGGATTCCCAGAGTTGCTACATTTTATTATTTTAAAATTCCAGTTTTCAAAAAAGATAGTAATAATAATAATAAAATACAAAAAGACAGAAAAACATAGTGTATACACAGAAAAATAAGTACAGCCAATAGACACTGTTTCTGAGGAAGTCTAGAATATCAAAAAATAGATTTAGAAAAAAATGGACCACATAGAAATTCTAGAGGAGAAAACACAAAAACTGAAAGAAAATATTCATTAGAGGGTCTTGAAAGCATATTTGAAAAATAGCGTAAATAATCAGCAGCTTGAAGACAGAACAACTGGGGTTATCCAATCTGAGGAACAGAACAGAAGGAAAAACAATAAAGAAAGACGAACAAGAACTCAGATGCTATCAAGTATACCAAAATATTCATAGTGGGAGTCCCTGAAGAAAGGAAGAGAAAGGGGCAGAAAAAATATTTGAAGAAAAAATTGCTAAAACTTTCGTCTTCACATCCAAGAATTTCAACAAACTTGAAGTAGGGTAAACTCAAAGAGAGCCATGTATCGACTTATTATGAAAACAATGTCAAAATTCAAAGAAAAACCCCTAAATCTTGAAAAATCAAGAAGTATACTTGTCATGTGAAAGGGATACTCAAAAAAGTTAGCATCTGGCTTCTCATCATGTAGGTCAGAAGGCAGGTGGATGACATATTCAGAGAAAAAGGCAAGCAAGAAATCTATGTCTAGAAAAATTATGCTTTAAAAACTAAGAAGAAATTAAGGTATTACCAGAGAAGCAAAAACTAAGAAAGATTGTTGCTAATAAACTTACCTTATAAGAAATAGAAAAAGGGGTTTATATGGATGAAATACAAATACATTATAGAGTAATTTAATTTAAATCCATACAATAAAATAAAAAAAAAGTGAAAAAAGTAAATATAAGGTGATAAAGGTAAATCTAGAAGACATATACATACATTTTTATTGTGGTAAAATTCACAAACATAAATTCACATTTTCACAAATTTTGTGGCATTTAATACATTTACAGTGTCATGCAATCATCACCATTATACAGTTCCAGAACATTTTCATTGCCCTTAAAGAAAACCAGGTATCCCTTGGGCTTTTACTCCCTATTCCTGTCTCCTCTCAGCCCCTGAAAAACATTAATATGGTTTTTGTCTTCCTGTATTTGCCTATTCTGGATGTGTCATATAAATGGTTTCATATAATATATAAAATTTTGTTTCTAGTTCCTTTCACTTAATATTTTTTAAGATTTATTCTTCTAGTATTATCCACACTTCATTCTTTTCTTAAGCTGAAAAATATGTATTTTCTTTATAACACTTTCATTCTATCTATTCAATAGAAATTTTCACAAATAATAGCTATAAAACTATGCTAATAAGTCTATGGTAAACAAAGATGTAATTTATATGACAATAATGATACCACAAGAAGGAGGAAACTGACCTGTGTTAGAACAAAATTTTTGTATATAACTGAAATTGCACTGGTATTAGTCTGAACTAGATTGTTGTAAATTATTCATATTTTCTATGGTAACTATTCCAAAAAAGAAACTCAGAAAAATTTAGTAAAACAAGCAAAACTAGAGTTAAAATTATATATCCTAATATTTCCATTTAACGAAAAATACAGTAATGAAACAATAGAAAAAAATAAAAAGCACATGAAAGCTACAGAAAAAAATGGCAAAATGTCAGATATATCCCATCTTATTAGTAATTGTATTAAATGTAAACAGACTAGAAACTACACAAAGATGTAAAAATTGACAAAAGGCATAACAAAAACACAAAGTGCTTATAATACTATATATAAGAGGTTTATATCCAGAGCTTAGGTTAAAAATAAAAGGATGGGAAAAGATATGCCATGTAAATATTACCCAAAGGAGAATTGATAGACCCCATGGTTGAATCAGGCAAAATAGATGTTATGACAAAATTATTACTGGAGTCAAATATTTTATAATGATGAAATGGCCAATCTATCAGCGGGACGCAAGAATTATAAAATATATGTACCTAACAGCACAGGCCCAAAATATATGAAACAGAAACTGAAAAACTGAAGAGAGAAACAGACCATTTAATAACAATAGTAAGAGACTTCATTACCCAACTTTCAATAATAAATATAACATCTCAGCAGATCAAGAAGTAGAAGACCTGAACACTACAAACCGTCTAAACATCAGAGATATCATTAGAACATCTCAATGTGAAACAGGAAAACACACATTCTTCTAGGAGTGCACATAAAATTCTCCAGGATAGATCATAGTTTAAAATACAAAACACACGGGGGCACCTGAGTGGATCAGTCAGTTGAGTGTCTGACTTCGGCTCAGGTCGTGATCTCGTGGTCTGTGAGTTCGAGATCCACTCGTTAGGCTCTGTGCTGACAGCTCAGAGCCTGGAGACTGTTTCAGATTCTGTGTCTCCCTCTCTCTCTGCCCCTCCCCCGCTCATGCTCTGTCTCTCTCTCTGTCAAAAATAAATAAACATTTTTAAAAAATTAAAAAAAAATAAAATAAAATACAAAACACAATGAATACAAACATACTGAAATCATATAAATTATGTTCTCTGACCACAGTGCATTGAATTAGAAAGTACACGCAATTAATAACCACATTTAGAGATTTGTTGAAGTTAAAAATACATGAAAACTGGGGCGCCTGGGTGGCTCAGTCGGTTAAGCATCTGACTTCAGCTCAGGTCACGATCTCACATCCGTGAGTTCGAGCCCCGCATCGGGCTCTGGGCTGATGGCTCAGAGCCTGGAGCTTGCTTCCGATTCTGTGTCTCCCTCTCTCTCTGCCCCTCTCGCGTTCATGCTCTGTCTCTCCGTGTCTCAAAAATAAATAAACGTTAAAAAAATACATGAAAAATAAACCACACTTTTTAAAATAACAAAATAAGAAATCATCAAAGAAGAAATCACGCAAAGAAAACTAGAAAAATAAAGAATTTTAAAATGGATGAAATTAAAAATGCAACATACTATAAACATACTGTAATTTATGGGATGCAGCTAAAGCAGTGTTTAGAGGAAATTTATAGCTTTAAAAACCTATATTAAAAAAGAAGAATAGTTGTACATAATAGGTATAATTGCTCACATTAATATATCAGGAAAAGCGGGGCGCCTGGGTGGCGCAGTCGGTTAAGCGTCCGACTTCAGCCAGGTCACGATCTCGCGGTCCGTGAGTTCGAGCCCCGCGTCGGGCTCTGGGCTGATGGCCCGGAGCCTGGAGCCTGTTTCCAATTCTGTGTCTCCCTCTCTCTCTGCCCCTCCCCCGTTCATGCTCTGTCTCTCTCTGTCCCAAAAATAAATAAACGTTGAAAAAAAAATATATCAGGAAAAGAAGAAAAATTAGGCTCAAAGTAAGCAGAGGAAAAATAATAATAAATTATAGCAAGAAAAGTAATGAAATGGAGATAAAATCACAATCTAGAAAATTCAATGAAATCAAATTCTGGTTCTTTGGAAAGATCAACTAAATTTACAACTCTTTAGCTAGACTGATGAGACAGAAAATTCAAATTACTAGAATCAGTAATGAAAGAAAGTGCATTATTAATAACATTAGATAAATTAAAGGATTACAAGGAAGTCCAATTGACAATGTTTTTATGACAATAAATTAAATAACCTAGATGAACCAAATTCCTAGAGACATAAACTAATGAACTGAATCTAAAGAAGAAACAGAGAAATCTTGATAGATCTCAGTATTACAATAAAGAGCTTGAATTATATATATGTGTGTGTGTGTGTGTGTGTGTGTATACACACACACACATATATATATATATATATATATATATATATATATATATATATAAAATTCTGCCAAGAAAAGCCTTGGTACATAGGACTTGATTTATCATTACACCAAATATACCAAATTCCACCTAACATTTAAAGCAAAACTAATACCAATCACTCACCAACTATTCCTAATAATAGTAGGGAGGAAATGCTTTTAAAATAATTCTAAGGAATGCATTACCCTGATATAAAAAAAAGATAAGGGCATTAAAAGAGAACTACAAACTATCTCTTAGCAATATAGATACAAAAATCCTACACAAAAGGCTTGCAAACCAAAGCCAGCAATATATAAAAAAAATTTATACACTGGAACAGAGTGGGAATTATCGTAGGATTTCAGTGTTGCTTCAACCTGTGAAAGTTATCAATAATATACCATATTAATTGAATAAATGAAATAAAGCACAGGATCATCTCAATAGACACTGACAAAACATTTAACAAAATCCGACTCCCTTTTGATACAGATATTCAAGAAACTAAGAGTAGAATAGAACTTTTCCAACATGATAAGGGCCATCTCACAAATACTCCCAATTTATGTAATATTTTATGATGAAAGACTTGATTCTTTTCTCATAAGATCAGGAACAAAATAGAGATATATGCTCTTATAAATTGTATTAATTATACCAGACATGCTAGCTAGTAAAATTAATGAAGTAAATGAAAAAAAAAAAAAAAAAAAGACATCCAGATTTGAGTGCCTGGGTGGCTCAGTTGGTTAAGCGTCCGGCTTTAGTTCAAGTCATGATCTTGCAGTTTGTGAGTTCGAGCCCCGGTCAGGCTCTGGGCTGACATCTCAGAGCCTGCTTCAAATTCTGTGTGTGCGTGTCTCTCTCTTTGCCCTTCCCCCACTCATGCTCGCTCACTCTCTCTCTCTTACTGTTAAAAATAAATGTTAAAAAAATAATAAAAAAGACATCCAGATTGAAAAGGAAAATTTTAAATTCTTTCTTCACAAATGTCAGTGTCATGTATATAGAAAACCTTGAAGAATACATTTTAAAAAACCAACTATTAGAGCTAATAAATGATTTCAGCGGTTTTCAGGATAGATTATAAATATGTAAAGTTCAGTTGCATTTCTATACTTTAGCAATGAACATTTGTAAAACTAAACTATGAGGGCCACTTAAAACAGCATCAAAAGAATATGAGGCACCTGGATGACTCAATCAGTTAAGCATCCGACTCTTGATTTCAGCTCAGGTCATGAGCTCACAGTTAGTGAGAGCCCCACATTGGGCTCCACACTAACAATGGGAAGCCTGCTTGGAATTCTGTCTCTCTCCTCTCTCTGCCTCTCCTGCCTGCTGTCACTCTCAAAACAACAACAACAACAAAAACAACAGCAGTAAAAGAGAATGATTTCCCTTAAAAAACAAAAACAGAATCAAAAGAATAAAATATTTAGTAATAATTAAAAGTAGTCCAAGACTGATACACAGAAAAGTACTAAAAAGGTTGAAAGAAATGAAATAATATTCAAATAAATGTAAGGCTATCGTATGTTTAAGATCAGAAGACCTACTACCATTAAAAGAAATGTTTCAAGAAATTTCACAGAAATGCAATGGATTCAGAGTAACTAAATCTTTTCACAAAGAATAAAGCAGAATGGCTCACACTTCACAAATTTGAAAGTTACTGCAAGCCACACTAATCAAAACAGCATGGTAATTTTAATTTTTTTCAATTTCATTGACATATAGTTAATCAGTAATAAACATATTTAAGGTATGCAACTTGGTGTTCTGACATAATATACCCTTTGAAATAGTCGCCAGAAGCAAACTAATTACTATATCCTTCACTTCACATAATTATCACTTTCTCTCTCTCCTCTCTCTGTCTCTTCAGTGGAGAGAACACAAGATCAATCCTCTTAGTGAATTTCAAGTATACAGAACGGTGTTGTTAATAATCACATTGCCGTATTTAAATCACCAGAACCAAATCTTAATATAAGCGAAATTTTGTCTCCCTTGACCAACATCTCCTCATTTGTTCCTTCCCCATTGCCCTCGACAATTATATGTCAACAAATTGTGTAACCTAGAAGAAATGGATAAATTCCTAGAAACATACAACTTACCAAAACTGAGTCAAGAGGAATAGAAAACCTAAAATAGACCAATAAAAAATAATGAGATTCAAGCAGTAATAACCAGCCCCACCAACACCAAACAAACAAACAAACAAAAGCCACACACAAAAAAAACAAAACAAAACAAAACAAAACAACTTTCCCCATGGGGACAACCATGGCAGAGAGGATTTGTCTTGGTGCCAAGTTGCATCAGCGTGGGGGACAACCTGGGATACCTCAGCGTGGAGGTTGAGATATCTTCCTAAACTTCGCTATGCAACCATTCTCATTTTTTGTGTCCTATCGGGTTGTTGCAGCTTCCTGACTGTATACTGATTAAGGACTCCAAGAGCTATTTCACCCATTAAAGGTGTCTTAAATTATTGTTTTTGTGTGGGGCAATGAGTGCTAAGACCTCTTAGACTGTCATCTTGCTGTCATCCTCTCTAACAGTGCGGTACTTTAATAAGGATAGGATTACATATATTGAATATAATTGAGAATCCAAAGTCACTATATTTATGGTCAATTGATTTCTGACAAGGATACAGTAACAATTCCGAAGGCAAAGGAATACTTATTTCAACAAATGGTATGGGTACCACTGGGTCACCACGTACAAAAGAATGCAAAAGAACCCTTACCTCATCCCATGTACACAAATTAATTCAAAATATATCACATAGATAAATGTAGGACCTAAAACCATGCAACTCTCAGAAAAAAACATAAGAGCAATTCTTTATGATCTTGACTTAAACAAGAATTTTGTAGCTATGATACCCAAAGCAAAAATGACAGAAAATAACGGGCAAATTGGACATGTCAAAATTTAAAAACATTTTTTTTTGCTTTAAGGACACCATCAAGAAATTCAAAAGATAACCTTACCAGATTGGGGTAAATATTACCAAATCATACATATGACAATAGACCTGTATCTAACATATGTGAAGAATTCTTGCAATTTAACAATGAAAATGCAAACAACCCCAATATGAGGAAAAAAAAGGACAAAGAATATGAACATAGATTTTTATTAAAAAGATGCATGAGCAATAAATATATGAAAAGATGCTCAACATCATTATTTGTTATGTAAGTGCAAATCAATCCACTATGAAATATCACTTCAAATCTGATAAGATGGCTAGAATAAAAATGGCAAAACGAGTTTTGTCAAGGATATAAGAAATTGGGACTCTCCTACTGGTGAGACTTCCATGCTACTGGGAATGTAAGATGGTGGAGCCACTCTGGCAAACAATTTGGCCATCCTCAAAAGACTAAATACGTCTCTATATGATCCAGCAATGCTATCCCTACTTATATACCCAAGAGTATTGAAAACATGTATCTTCACAAAAATTGCATACAAAATTGATAACAGCATTATTAATAATAACCAAAACTTGTAAACAACCCAAATCTATCACCTGTTGAATGGGCTAGAAAAATGTGGAATATTGATGCAATAAAACACAATTTACCAATAAAAGGGAATAGAGCTCTGATACATTCTAAAACCTGGATGAGTCATGAAAAATTATGCTAAATGAAAGAAGCCAGACAAAAAAACTACATATTTTATGAATCCATTTGCAGGAAAGGTCAAAATAGGCAAATTCCTAGAGACAGAAGTATGTTAGCATTTGCCAGGGGCTAGGGAGAGCTAAGGATGTGTAATAATTGTCATGGACACGGGAATTTGCCATAGTATGATGGAAATATTCTGGAATTAAATAATGGTAACAATCACACAACACCATGGATATACTAGAAATCACTAATTAGTACATTTTAAAAGGGCGAATTTTGATATGTGAATTATATCTCAATAAGCTTTAACCAAATGAAAATGGAATCCAACTTTAGAAATATGTCTGAATAGAAAGAATAATCTGAACTGAAATTTGAAAGGACAAATTCCAAAAACAAATTATTAAACACAATTTAAATTAAATTTAGAGGCTGCACCTAATAAAATCCTAAACTCTAAGAAGCCTTTTTATGTTCATAACACATTTTGTAATCATGGACGACTTCAAGTTACCGTGGGCAAAACAGCCGTGGATTCCTGCAGCCCACTGGAGCACAGTTCTTGTGCGTCCCCATCAGATAATGCTATGCCTTTGCAAGAATTTACTATGTTTCTGTGGTGAGTGATTAAACTAAAAACCTTGATTTCAGTCTTTGAGATGAAATACTTATTTTCCATTAGGCAGCATACACATGTGTTCAGAAAGCAGAATAAGATGATTGTTGAAATAAGTCTAGCTGGTGAATTTAGAGTGCTTAAAGTTCAGGGAACATTTTCTCCTCACCAAACATTCTCATTCGGCCGAAATGGATGAATTTTCACTTGCTTCAATCCTTTTATTGATACAGGGGAAGTAAATAGGCATTGCAAGCTTAGTGACATTGTGCTTTTTTTTCTAATTATTTTATATGAACTATCTTGTGTTTGTTGGAACATAGTTGGCAAATGACTAGTGTCAAACTTCCAAGAGATGATTTTCTTCCTTTAAGTTGTACTCTGTGTTTTCTTTGTGTAAGCAAAGTCTAATGTCTGCTTACAGTGAAGGTAAAAAGTACCACCTTTCAAATATAGCATAAATAACTACATGTGCCTGTCAAAAACTATACCATAGCCAGAAGTAATTTTCTCCAGTAAAATGCTTATTAATACTTTGCTTTCTGGGGCACCTGGGTGGCTCAGTCGGTTAAGGCTTCGACTTCAGCTCAGGTCACGACCTCGCAGTTCATAGGTTCAAGCCCCGCATTGGGCTCTGTGTTAACCAGCTCAGAGCCTGCAGCTCGCTTCGGATTCTATGTCTCCCTCTATCTTTGCCCCTCTAGCGCTCACTCTCTGTCTCTCTGTCTCTCTCAAAAATAAATAGACATTAAAAAAAATTTAGGGGCGCCTGGGTGGCTCAGTCGGTAAAGCGTCTGACTTTGGCTCAGGTTGGTGGGTTCCAGCCCCACGTTGGGTTCTGTGCCGACCGTTCAGAGCCTGGAGTCTGCTTCAGATTCTGTGTCTACCTCTCTCTCTGCCCCTCCCTAACTCATGCTCTGTTTGTCTCTGTCTCAAAAATAAATAAATATAAAAAAATTTTTAAAAATTAATAGTTTACTTTCCACTAAATCCAGTTTATTCTGATAAAAATGAGTTTGGCTTTATATCTCTGATAAATTTTAATTTTTTTTGTGTGTAAGAGTAAGCATTCACATATATATGCTAATATATGTATATTATATATTATAATATTATATCATATATATGTTAATATATACATCAGTTAAACATACATCTAAATATATTTAGATATATTACATATGTAGATATCTGTATTAGTGTACATACAGATAAAGTTTACAAAATTATTATAAATCCACTCTCATTATAACCATTTTTAATGTTATTTGTATCCACTGTATTTTGGCAGAATCATTCCTACTTATTCAAATAAAAGAAAACCCAACCCTCTTCTATGCTGCCAGTGGCTATTCATGTGTTATCACATATTGAAATTTTCACGATTTCAGGAAGAATAAATAAATTAAAATGGAGTGTGCTGATTGCTACAAATCTTGTTTTTGATGGTGATTATATTTGCCTGTGAATACTTTCTTGCTTCTAGTCTTTTGTTGAGATGGGAATACTATTTTCTAATTTCCAGTTATGGTGGAAACAGATTTCCCAGTACGCTTCTGTACTCTTTCTGAAAATCCCTGTTCTTCTCCACTACACATAGGTGGGTTTCCTGCTTGGGAAGAAACTGAAAATGGTGTCAGCTCTAAACTGGAAACAGCTAATGTATTGACATAGGATATTTGATTCTTCTACTTCTGCAGTCCTCCTTTCTGTACTGATTCAGGGGGAAGTAGTGGCCTGGGCAAGTGTATTCTTCTCTTTAAATTCAACATTTTCCTTAGGTGTGCTGCCACAAGACCTGGACTTTAAGGAAGTTTAGTTAAAGAGGAAGAAGACCCAACCAGGTGTAATACCAGTTGAGTTGTCCCAAATAATTAAACACTATTCATATTTATAAATTGTGCATCATCTTCTGGCTCTGCTTTTGTTTCTCAATTTGATAACAAATCTTGGTTTAAGAAAGTTTTCTTGGGCGCCTATGTGGCTCAGTCAGTTAAGCATCTGACTTCAGCTCAGGTCATGATCTCACAGTTCGTTAGTTTGAGCCTGGTGTCAGGTTTTGAGCTAACAGCTCAGAGCCTCCCTTTTTCTCTGCCCCTCCTCAACTTGTGTTTTCTCTCTCTCTCTCTCTCTCTCTCTCTCTCGCTCTCTCTCTAAAATAAATAAACATTTAAAAAAAGTTTTCTTTATCGAGCTCTTTCAAAACACTCTAAGTTTCCTTGGCTATTTCAATTGCATTTGCGACTGTACAAATAACAGCTAACATTTTATAAATACATTTGGACAGTAGCACTACTCGGCTATAATGTCACCATGGACTTCAGAGTTACTAACACTTTAAAACTTATTCTGCTAACTTGATTCATCTCTTTATGAGCTGAACCTATGCTACTCGAACATAGCTTCCCTTTCTGGTCCACAGTTTGACTTCTATACTCTATATACTTGCTCAATAAAGATACGCATTTTACAAAGTGTGACAAATGTCAGACATTACAAAAACAGTTTTAAGTGATGAATGAAATAGATGGATGCGTATTAACTGAGTTTGTTCAGTTAATGGCATATTCCAACCTCTAATTCCTTCTATGAGGTGAAGAGTATTATTGATCTTCATTAGGGTCAAGATTAAATTCATGGTTGGTTTACATGGTTCCGGGAAGAGAAAGACTTTTAAATCTATAAACTGTGGCTTATTTGGAGTTCTATTGGATTTTATCTTTGATTTTTTGCTTCCTTTGTTCTTCAAAATCTCCTGTTTGGTGTCACCTCTTTAGTACGTTTGTGTGCGCGTATGAGTGTGTATCCATGCTGCTGGCTGGCAATTGGTGCTACAAAATGAGTCTGAGATTACTGTTACTTAGGAAGGACTCTACCCAGGAAAGTCTCGGAGGGTAGCTTGGGCAATCTCTGATAAATGCTGTCTTTCCTTAGTTTTGTTCTTTGGATCTGTTCCTCAATGAGTTTATTGTTCTAGTAGGATGATAACAGAAAAACAAAGGCAGACCTCTAACCTAGAATATGGGGGCAAAAATCCACCTTACCCTCTTTTCCCTAGTATACTTAATTTTGCATCCTCTAGACAAAAGGATTTTTCCTTTCCTTTCCTGGCTCATATGTGACCCAGCCAAAAACAAGGTTATATATGAGTATAAGTCTAAAAACATTTTTTTTTTAAATAATGAAATTTTGGCATTGTGTTAGGAAACCTAGGAGAAGTGTCAACTTCAACGGATGTACACAAGTTTAGAATACTAGGTTCAAAGTTCTCCTCTTTAAAGAATCAGACCTATAAATACAAAGAAAAAACTGATGATTATCAGAGGGAAGGGGTGTGGAGAGAGGGCAAAATGGATGAAGGGGAATGGGAGATAAAGATTTCTGCTTACAGAATGATTAAGTCATGGGAATAAAAGGCATGGCATAGGGAATATAGTCAATGATATTGTAATAGTGATGCATGGTGACAGATGGTAGGTACACTTCTGGTGAACATAGCACAACGTGTACAGATGTTGAATACCTATGTTGTACACCTGAAACTAATGTAACATTGTGTCGTCTGCACTCATTTTTTTTAATTCTCCTGTTTCCTTTCTACCTGACAGACACAAAGGAATATATAATTAGAAAGAATATAGCCTATCACAACCTACATTCAAAACCTAACTTAATGGGTGTGTGCATGTGTATAAGCAGATTTGCTTATAAGAGCACTAAAGGATCCTATATCACATTTTTCTATGGTGTTCCTATAAATTTACACAATTCTGTTGAGTGCTACAAAATAGCGTTAAAATGTGACAGTATGAGAAAATATTTAAAAGTTAAGTCTTTCTTTAATTCATAAGTATTCTGGAAAAGTTATGAGCAATATTTACGATTTTTAGTATCTATTATAAAGTACTACAAATGAAATTATCTATGCAATTTCTGATTCCTGGACTGATTTTGTGATCTCTCCACCTGAACTAATAAAAATAAAAATCTGACATCGAAAATGACTTAAAATTATTTATTATGTGAGGTAGGGATACATCAAAACCAATATTGTACAGAGAAGCTTCATGTTCAGTGAACAAACAGGTATCATGTCCATTTCCTCTCTCTCTAAATCTTGTTGAGAGCTTAGGGCAGGAGAAGCCTACACTTTATCTTAGCTTCTATGATAGTTACTTGTCCCATATTGAGCTGTTTCCACCTCAGGTGGAAGAGTCTGCACAAGTAATAGGTTTTGCAATTCCTGCACTGTCATCTCAAGTAAAACAAAACATTTTCATAGATGGAGAGATGGATAGTTTATAAATATTAATATTTAATATTATAAAATATTAATCTCGCTCCCATTCGGGGGTTGAGTTCCTCTAATAACATTATAAAAGGGGCTTTGTCTTAAATACCCTATTAATTATCCTTCTACCAGCTGTTAGTTCACGGTCCACCCTTCCCTTACCCCTGGAAACCCACTCATTCAATGTTCTTAGTTTTGCTATGGGACGCTAGTAATTTGGTTACTATTCATTTCTTATTTCTTATACCCTGTATTAAAGAGCTCCTGGAAAGTTTTCTGACCCATGCGTGTGCGTATTAAAAGAGGTATGAGATAGTAGAAAATATGTGCATATATTGCTCTCTGCCTCCCATTACTGGTGCAGAGTTTCTAAAACCCTTGAAATGTTCCAAATGATAAGAGCTCTAGGATCATCTTTTATTCTAAAATTGAGCATTTGGCCTCATTTGTAACACAGGAATTCCTAAAGCCCTTGTAAATTCCTAAGTGATAAAAGCACTAGCAGTGTCTTTTGTTCTGGTGAGGCAACCCTTGGTGGACTCCTAGATGAGGGCTTGACACCAGAAAGACCAAGCCATGGTTAGAAGCTTGGAACTTTCAGCTGACCCCCGGCCCCCCTCCCCCCCCCCCCCCGCCGCCACATTTTCCAGAAAAGGAAGAAGAGCTGGAAAGGGAGTAAATGATCAATCATACCAATGTGATGAAGTCTTCGCTAAAATCCCAATTGTATGGGAGTCTTGACAGCTTTTAGGTTGGCAAACTCATCCATTTCTCAGGAGGGTGACACACCCCAACTTCATTGGCATAGAAGTTTCTGCTCTTGGGATCTTTCTAGATGTCACCCTATGTATCTCTTCATCTATCTGTTCATCTATATCTTTTATCATATCCTTTAATAAACTAGGAAACATGTAACTATTTTCCTGAGTTCTGTGAGATGCTCTAGCAAATTAATCAAATCCAAGGAGAAGGTCATTGGAGTCTTAGAATTAAAGCCAAGCAGTGAGAAGCACAGATGACAATGTGGACTTCCGATTGGCCTCCAACATGAGGAGGGAGCAGTCCTGTGGCACCGAACCATTAACCTGTGGGATTTGGTGCTATCTCCAGGAAGATAGCGTCTGAACTGAATTCACTTGTAGGAGACACAGCTCATGTTGCAGAGAAGTGCTTAGCAGGGGAAGTCTGCCCTACATTTGGTGTCGGAAGTACTGGGAAGGGGGCATTTGTGTAAGGCTAAAGGAGAAATACAGGTGAAGACTGTTTTCCTAACACAGGTGATGCTGTGGAAGAGTCAATCTTTCCCATTATCCCATCCTTTAAGTCTAAATGAAAACACGGGGTTAGCATCATTGAAGATAATTAAAGAAAAGTAAATGAAAAACTATATATATGTATATATATATATATACACACACACACATATATGTATATATATATACACACACATATATATACACACACACACATATATATACGTATACGTATATATATATACACATATATACATATATACACGTATATATACGTATATATATGTATATGTATATGTGTGTATATATATACACGTATATATATATGTGTGTATATATATGCATATATATATATATATATATATATATATATATATATATATCAGTGCACAAATATCCTTTTAAACATGGAAGGGGGAAAAAAGAGGAAAATGAAGAAAACACTTGAGCATAAATCTTTTTTTTTAATGTTACTTTTTTTTGTGAGAGACAGAGCACCAGTGGGGGAGGGGCAGAGAAAGAGAGGGAGACACAGAATCCAAAGCATGTTCCAGGCCCCAAGTTGTCAGCACAGAGTCCAACACAGGCCTCAAGCTCACAAATTGTGAGATCATGACCTGAGCTGAAACCAGATGCCTAACTGACTGAGCCACCCAGGCACCTCTAGCATGAGTCCTTTTGAGCAACCTCAGTTTTTAAACTTGTTTCCTTCTTAGCAAGTTTCTGGTATCTTCCAGGAGAATATTACCATTCTCAAACCTTAACAGTGTACCTGTTTCTATTCTATTCCTTCCCACAGAGACTGGTCTGCTCTGGGACCCATCTCTCCCCCCACACCTTAAAAACTCAGAGGTTGCATTTCTCTCCACGTCTGAATTCAAGAACAAAAGAAAAATTAGGGGTCTAGTCTGATATCTTAATACATAATCCCTTTTGGGATCCTTAATAAATGTTATGGTAAAAATAGAAATGAGTAATTTTTATGACATTTTAGTGAGAAAATATTGAACCAAACCTACATTCACACATTTATAAATGCACAACTCCCAAAGACAAATATTGAATTATAGAAAGAGTGTTTAGATAAGTATTATTAATGTATATAATGCTACTTGGAGATGCTTTAAAAGTAGATTTTCAAAACCTGCTTTCAGATACTTTTATATCTTTTTGTGTCATGATCCAATGTTTTATTATTTTTTTTTAAATAAGCATTCCAAGCAGTTAAAATAATGCAAGTAATCTGGATCACACATTAAAAAAATTCTGGCCCAGTTCTATACCCACAATGTCAATGATGCTTTGCATTATTCAGATGAGTGGTGTCAATCTCCCTTCTAATTATCATCTCTGTTTAAATTGTACCCAGATGCCTGCTACAGAAAGGATCAAATGATGCCCCAGAAAAGATGTGAAATGATTACAGTTCTGTGCCTCAGATGACATCACAATCTGTGCCATGACAAGATATGCCCCCAAAACTTTTCCATAATTAGGATGGAAGTAATATACCAATTGCTGATTCTCAGGGTAAAAGTGAGAAGTTTGAGTCACACAACTCTCCATATAGGTGTACTTATATGTGTAGGTAAATACTTTCACACAGAGAAAAATAGTGTTATATACTAAATGTTATTAAAAAATATTAAAGCCAGGGCAAAATTTCAGCTTGTATTTGACATCCTTCAATTTATTGTTTTAATCTACATTTGCTATTTGATATAGATATAATTTATCAGAAAATAGATCACTGTTATTGACTCTTCCTAACTTTGCACGATCTTTAGTAAATAAGTTTTTTTTTATCTATCATATTTCAGCATCTGTAAAGCCTTTGAGATCATCTTTCTCAGTTCCAATAAAGCATTATTGTTTGCACATTAGTAACAAGTTTATTTACTTATTTACCATCTTCAATGAAGGTAATTTTCATTCTAGCAGTTCTCACATTATTTTTCTACTCCAAAACACATAGGCAGAAACAGCACCGCATCATTAGTAACATTGACTCAGCAAGGAAGCATCTTTATTGGCAGGGGAAACAAAGAAGTGAAGGCACCCATTGTTTCCAGCTGTTATAAAACACCCCATGTATTCAATTTTCTCATCAATTCAAAGCTGAATACCAACATGCTGCTTGGAGGCACGAAGGTGGGATAGATGCAGAGCCATACTCAACATTTGGAACAAAACTGTGAGAAAACTTCAAGAAATACCATATTTAGAGTCGGTGTAGAGGAAAAATAGAAGCCCAAGACCTAGTGAGGGTTACAAACAACTACAATTTTCCTGAAGTTTATGCTGCTTGGTCTGTCGTTTGCACTGGCCTTTTCCAAGGACCTGGATAAGACACTAGGAAAGTATTTACATGACTATCTATGTACGTGAAAACTTTGCAAAGGTAAGGTATTTCATACTATTGTATGTAATTGTACCTTAATTATATAACCTTCAGGCTCAGAGATGGCTTAGGAAAGTTGTCTGCAGCTGCACTTCCCTTCCCTGCCTTTTCGGTTAGCAAAATTTCTTTTTAATTTTTCTTCATGTGTATTTATTTTTGAGAGAGGGAAAGACAGAGCGTGAGCAGGGGAGGGGCAAAGAGAGAGGGAGACACAAAACCGGAAGCAGGCTCCAGGCTCCAAGCTGTCAGCACAAAGGCGGACGCGGGGCTCCAACTCAGAATTCACAAGCGGTGAGATCATGACCTGAGCTGAAGTCGGACGCTTAACCGACTGAGCCACCCAGGCACCCCTCAGCAAAATCTTAATTGAGAACAAATCCTTCTTCACTGATATGTGTGTAATGTATCTATCTAGTAGGTGTCTCTCTATCATCTGTATAATACGTATTATTGTGAAAAAACTGGGTGAAAGTAGAAAATATGGCAGAAGAGGTTAATAATGATCAGGAAGATCGCATTGGAAAAAAAATATCCAGAAAGTATTGGAGTGGTATAATAATTAATAATATCATGTTAAAGTAAGAAGATGTGAAGTAATGTTGAAAAGCTCACCGTTTAGAAGTCTCGGAGTTCAAACTTAAATAATAGCCAAGTATCTTCAATAATTCAAATGTAAGTTGACAAGCTGAAAAAGTCAGAATGGGTTGAAACAAACAACAAAAATATCACCAACAAAATGCTTCTACATCATTAATGTAAGAGTTAAAAATATTAGGAAGGCTAAGCTTTCAGAAAGACAAAAAAAGAACTATAATAGATTGAGGGAGACACAAAACATGCAAGAAAATTCTATGTAATATACCATTAAACAATGATTTAATATCTTTATCATATATACATTACATATTATACAGTATCTTGATTATTACCAAGATATTAAAATTCAATTAAGTTCGCCTATAATTTGTATACTGGTAGCCATATTAAAAATGGTTGTAAATAAATGCATGTCTCTATTGTCAGATAGGTAATGATTTTCTAATATAACTCCTGAAAGAAGTATTTAGGTAAAGATTAATTTTTGTAAGCGTATTTATTTTGACAGAGAAAGAACGAATGCACCAACAGTGGAGGGGGAGAGAGAGAGGGAGAGAGAGAGAATCCAAGCAAGCTCCACGTTGTCAGCACAGAGCCCGACGCAGGGCTCAGTCTCATGAACTGTGAGATCATGACCTGAGCCGAAATCAAGAGTCAGATGTTTAACTGACTGAGCCACCCAGGCACCAGATAAATAAAGATTAATTCATTATTCAGTCCAAGAGGAATCAATGAGTAGATTCTACCAGTTAGCTGTGGTTGAGCAACAAAACACAGCAAAGTTACCAGCGCATTACACAATTGTTTATTATTTCTCACAATGTTATTGGATATCTTGATAGTCCTGCGGATAGGAGCTCCGATTTAGCTGATGTGGGCTTGTATATTAAAGGTCTTTACTAAGACTCCTGAAATCTGGTCTGTATTTTCAGTGACATTCAGCTCGTGATGGTGGTAGAGATCCAAGAAGAATAGAGGGAAAAAAAAAATAATAAGGCTGTTTGAAGCCTAAGGTGTTTGATTCTGAAGTCAGTCCAGTATCAAAAGGGAGGAAAAAAGGATCCCATGCTTGTTTGGAGGAAATGGCAGGTTATGTTGTGACGAGAGTGGATGCAGTAAGGGATGAAGACTTGCCGTTTTTTGTAATTAGTCAACAATATATGGGAAGCAAGGACATTGGCAAATGAAAATTGTCTTCTTATAATTTGCCACTTACCAATTCTAGAGCTAGCTTCTGGACCTCCACAGAAAGAATTTCTGTGGGATGACTTTAAAATATTTAAAACAGTTCTTATTCTCCACCACACTTTCTCTTATCCATGCTAAGCCAAGAATCCTCAAATGTTTGCAGACCTTTTGCAATATTGATTTTAGAATGTTGACACTTCAAAAGAGTTATATACAGGCCTCCAGTAAACTCTAAAATGCACTGATACTCTATAGGTCAAAACATTCATAGATTTCTAATATACAAACTAATAGATAATTGATCTATTGGTGCTTAATGAATCTTTGCATTTACACCTTGTCCCAACATACTGTCTTGTAATTTTTAAATAGTAAGTTTGTTATATATGAGCTATAATTTATATAGCATAAACTTCACTATTTTAAAGTGTACAGTTCAGGGCCTTTGAGAAAATATACAGAGTTGTGCAACAATCACAAATATCTAATTTTAGAAAATCTTCATCAACCAGCACTCATTCCTCATTTCTCCTGCGCCGCCCCCCCCCGCAACCTCCATATCCTAGGAACTAGTGACCCACTTCTGTCTTTTTGGATTTGCCTATTCTAAGCCTCTGACATAAACGGAATTATACAGTATGTGTGGCCCCTTATGTCCTGCCCCTTTTCATTTAGCATGTTTTCAAGTTTTATCCACATTGCACCATGCATTAGCACTTTATCCTGTTTCCTGCTAAATTATATTTCATTATATGAATATTATAGTTTCAAAATTCAACTTCATATATTTCATATATTTGACACATGCTTATACATGTGACATGATCACCATAATAAAAAAGGTAAGGGGCACCTGGGTGGCTCAGTCGGTTAAGGGGTCGACTTTGGTTCAGGTCATGATCTCACGGCTTATGAGTTCGAGCCCCACATCAGGCTCTGTGCTGACAGCTTGGAGCCTGGAGCCTGCTTTGAATTCTGGGTTTCCTCTCTCTGCCCCTCCCTGCTCATGCTCTGTTTCTCTCAAAAATAAATAGTGTTAAAAATTTATTTTGCTTATTTATTTTTATTGTTTTAAAATTACATCCAAATTAGTTAGCATATAGTGACATAATGATTTCAGGAGTAGATCCCTTGATGCCCCTTACCCAGTTAGTCCACCCCCCCTCGCACAACCCCTCCAGTAACCCTCTGTTCTCCATTTTTATGAGTCTCTTCTGTTTTGTCCCCCTCCCTGTTTTTATATTATTTTTGTTTCCCTTCCCTTATATTCATCTGTCTTGCCATTTGCAACTATGTGGATGGAACTGGAGGGTATTAGGCTAAGTGAAATTAGTCAGAGAAAGACAAAAATCATATGACTTCACTCATATGAGGACTTTAAGAAAAAAAATTTTTAAATAAACATATCTACTCTATAACACAAGTTTCTTTATGCCTCTTTGTAACCCCTCTTCCTTCTCCACTGCCCCTCAACCCAGGAAATTATAGATCTGTTTTCTATCACTATGGGTTATTTTTTTTTTTAATTTTCTAGAATGTTATATACAGTATGTACTATTTTTGTCTGTTTTTAAAACTCGACAGGGGCACCTGGGTGGCTCGGTTGAGCGTCTGACTTCAGCTCAGGTCATGATCTCACAGTCTGTGAGTTCGAGCCCTGCATTGGTCTCTGTGCTGATGGCTCAGAGCCTGGAGCCTGCTTCCGATTCTGTGTCTGCCTCTCTCTCTGCCCCTTCCCTGCTCATGCTCTGTCTCTCTCTGTCTCAAAAATAAATAAAAACATTAAGAAAAAAAAATTAAAAAAACTCAACATAATTATTTCAAGATTCATCTATGTCATTTATATGACATTCTGGGAAAAAATATATAGAGACAGAAATAAGAACAGTGGTTGTCACAGAGTGGGAAGGGGGTAGAATGCAGTGCAACTGGCATAAGTAATTTTTCTAGAGGTGATGGAAATATTCTTATTTCAATTTTTCTGGCAGTTTTATGTATGTAAATTTGCATAACCATACTCTAAAAAGTGAAATTTACTGTTTATAAACAATACCTTAGTAAACTTGACTAATTTTTTTAATGTTTATTTATTTCGAGAGAGATAGAGAGACAGAGAGAGAGCAGGGGAGAGGCAGAGAGAGAGAGACACACACAGCATCTGATCCAGGCTCCGGGCTCTGAGCTGTCAGCGCAGAGCCTGACATGGGGCTTGAATTCTGAGCCGTGAGACCATGACCCGAGCTGAAGTCGGAGGCTCAACCGACGGAGCCACCAAGGCTCCCCATAACTTGACTAATTTTTTTCAAAGATCACATTTCTAAATAGCAAAAATAATAGGTAGAAAATAATTTAAGTTACTATTGCCATAACTTCAGGAAATATCAAAGACCTATAAATAAACATAAACAATAATATATAAGACTTCTGCAAAGGAAACTAAAATATTAATGCTTATTAAGTAAATCATAATTAATTGAGATATATGTGATGTTCACATTTTATAAAACTCAATATTCTAAAGATGTCAATCAGAGTGCCTGGGTGGCTCAGTTAAGCATCTAACTTCGACTCAGATCATGATCTCCTGCTTCATGAGTTTGAACCCCACATCAGACTCTGTGCTGACAGCTCAGAGGCTGGAGCCTGCTTCAGATTCTGTGACTCCCTCTCTCTCTGCCCCTCCGTCTGTCTCTGTCTCTGTCTCTCTCTCAAAAATAAACAAATATTAAAAAAATAACATGGTTATCATTGACATCTTTATTTTTTAACAGTAAAAATACATTATACTTCTTATAATTAGATAAATTAAAACATACATAAAAATCAAGGAATGGCCAAAATGCTCTATAAAAAGAATAGCACTGATATAACTTATTAAATAATAAGACATAAATCTATAAAGGATAAACTAATGAAATAAAATGATTATCACTAAAACAGATCCACACATGTATGAAAATGTGGTTTATAATGAAGAGAATACTGCAGAGTAGTAGGGAAAGAATTATATTTTCAAGATATGACAAACAAGCATACATACATGTAGAAAATAATTATATATTAGTATATAATTATAGGCATACAGTTTTTTTTTTTCCTTTCTGGTTTGGATATCTGTATGGAAAAGCATTTAAAAATTAGATGACAATATAGGGAAATATTGATGTTTGGGTAGCAAACTATTGCTTAACAATAAAAGTACTGTGGTAAGTAGCAATGGCTACATTTAAGAAAACATCTGTTTATCAAAACATGGCAACATATGAACTTAAAAAAATAAGCCAAAGAATAAGCTTGTAAAGAGAAGACCACATAGTAAAGAGAGAGAGAGAGAGAGAGAGAGAGGAAAAAAACCTCCTACAAATCAATAAGAAAAAAGATAATCCAATAGAAGAATAATCAAGATGATGTATAATTTTATAAAAGAAGGAATCAATATGGCCAGTAAGTACATGAAAAGACTTCAAATTTATTATTAACTAGGGAAAGGCACATTCATACCATAATACAATTTCCACATGTTGCTTTGCTAGAATAACTTGTATTCAATTAATCCTCCCACTAACAAATAATTAGGAAAGCACAACTACACACAAAAGAAACAAAAAACGATAGAGGAGGCTATGGCAGAATAGCAACGATGACAAGGATTTTATATGTCAGGAGGCAAAAGGGAGAAGAGAAAGAAACTAGTTTATGTTAAACTGGCAATGACTGCATGACCTAGGATATTTGCCAGTTCCAATTTGGGAATATATTAGCTGAAGAAAGAGCAGAGGCTATTGTGGTCTATTTGTGTTCTCACAAATTCAGATGTTGAAGCCATAACCTCCAATGTGATCATAATTGGAGGTGGAGCCTTTGGGATTTCTATAAGGCTTTGAGTATGGAACCCCCATGACAGGAATACTGTCTTTATAGGAAGAGGGAGACATCAGAGCTCTCTCTCCATCATTCAAGGACACGGTGAGAAGGCAATCACCTGCAAACCACAAAGAAGGATTCTCACCAAGAATCCAGCCAAAGTGGCATCCTGATGTTAGCCTTCTCAACCTCCAGAACGGTGAGAAATAAATGTCTGTTTTTTAATCCATCCAGACAATGGTATTTTATTATAGTAACCCAAGGAGATTAATACAGAAGCCTAGATTTTGTAATGTATTTGGAAAGCAAGTGACAAATAGGAATTCACAGTTATCAAGAAAGTTAGGACCTTCTTGATGTGCTAAGAGCCCGGAGAAAAGGGTTTCTAAGTTGATGGTAGGACAACAGACTCCAGAAATAAGGAGCCCTCATATCTTAAAATATTACAGAGTGTAAAATGCTTAACATTGCAGAATAGCCACAGAATATGATATGTTCTTATTGTGGCAAAAACATTGAAGTATATTTAAATCGATTTCCTAATGACTGCCTACAGTACAATACAAACTTCTAGTTGATACACGACTTAAAATGAAACAGAATCATGCATATGTGGATGTGTGATACACAACAGATGTTGCGTAGCTCAGCAGAAATGATGGCATTTCTAATAACTGATCATGTCTCATCTTGATATCCATGTAGTGAAATAAATGAATCAGAATCCAAAGATTCTGAATTGTCCTTCCAAATATTCTCCACACATATGCCAACATATATAATGTTATATTCTTATAACAATATAACATTATCTTGTATTTTGTGTGTTCTTTCACTTAATAAAACTTAGAGACGATTCTATATTGGCATGTGTAACATTATCAGTCTTTTTGGAAGAAGTGTGTATTCCATTGTATATAAATGTAATGAATGAAACAATGTATTGTAACAGTCTGCAATAACAAGGCATGAAATTAAGTTTTGGTTTATTCCTGTCACAATCAGTATACTATATGCAGATTAAAATCAATATGCCATTTCCTTTTAAGGGCATTTTTCATAACCTTGCAAAATAAACAATAAAAATTATAAAGCGAAAAGATACTTAAATTTTTTCCCACTTTCCAGACAAACATGATATGGCTTCCAGGCTGTCAGTTACATTGAGATAAAATGCCAGAGAATTTTAACTGAGTGTAATAAATCACATGGCTAGTTTGTAACTTTGATCAAGGAGAAACTTTGATAACTGCAGAAAATTCAACTCTTTATGTGTTAAAAAGAACAGAAAAATAGTTGAACCCTTAAATTTATTTACTAAGCTCACAGAAAATCATGTCTAGAGAACTGCATAATTAATGATATTATTTTTGAGAATGGATGTATTTTCAAAAATATTATTTAACAAGTTTCATTCAAAGTACCAGGAATTATACACAACTTGAAAATATTTTGTTTCCTAAAGATTCAGTTTAGGAAAATATGCCTTTAGTTTTCCTGAATAGAATTCATTCTACTTTATTTTGTCAATCTTGAATCTCCATCTACATAATGCTTATGTATTTCCAAATAATCACTTACGTTGCTTGAGAGATGAATCGTTAGTTTACATTTATTACCTAAAATATTCCTAACCACCTCATTGTAAGGCATATTTATTATGCTGCAAAATCCTGGGGGACAAATGGGTAATGATAGCAATTCTAAAATAGTCCTCTTGATATTGAGTTGAAAGGCAACATTTTGTTTTCTTCTGCTGCTAAGGATGTCCACAATATGTTTTTGGAAAACTTTCTCTCCTGATTTCAAGTCCTAATTATTGACGCTTCACCACCAATATTGTTATATGGCTGCTGCCACTATTCCCCAATGAATTAGTGAATATTAACAAGCACCCAAGTCTATCCACAATGTGAATTTCTGGTTTCTGCAATGCTAGTGTTAATCCCAAGAGAATCTACTCTTAGTATATTTTTCTAATAAACTACTTCTACCAATGTAGTTACTTCTCACAAGTAGAATTGCCACTGTTGATGTTGCCTGATAATGTAAATTGCAAGATTGTGGATGGTTTGGGGAGGATAGTGAATATAAATTGTCATCAATATTTTCTTTTGCGAGCATTGTAGTCGATGTTATTATTAGCATTACCATAGTCTGCTTTTGTTTCTTGATATTTTTATTTTGCTTCAATTTCATTGTAGTCAGAAAGAACTTAGATGTGAGAGACAGAATACAACTCCCATGCCTAAACAAAAGGCAATTCATTTGTCATGCACATGCAGGTTAGGGTGTAAAGCCATGGAAAAGGGCAAAGATAAAGGTGCTATCAAATACAATAAGAAGCAAAAGTCTAAAAGTCATCAGACCTTTCTCTTTGTCTCAGGTTTTACATTTTCTGTAGGTTGTGGCCTCCTTATTTTCCACAGCAGCCATGTTTTCTTCATGTAGTGAAATATCCCTGCTGATACTTCTGAAATGTGTGTGTTCAAGCTTCAGCCACTGTAGAGAGAGACTCAAGCTTTTCCATGTCCCAAGTTAAATCATCTTAGAATATGCACTGCTTGGCACATTTAAGCCAACTTTCCAGCTGTACTTTGGTAAATTTGGCTAACTTGGATAAGCAAGCACATCAGTGTTTTCACTGCTGAATGGGTAATCTCACATTTCCCGTAGTATCTAAGCCTAGTCCTAGGCATGAGCACATAAGGACAACTTGAATGATAGAATCCACTCTGAACTCAAAATTATCTCTTCTCTGTATTGCTATCACATTTCGTTAACCTCCAGTTTACTCCTGTTATGGACTATTTTGTAGGATAATCCTCAGTTCTTCAAAAAAGGATATTTATGCAATTATGCACATTTTGTTTTCAGATGGGCATATGCATAT
The DNA here is from genome assembly GCF_018350155.1 of Leopardus geoffroyi. Taxonomy (NCBI): domain Eukaryota; kingdom Metazoa; phylum Chordata; class Mammalia; order Carnivora; family Felidae; genus Leopardus; species Leopardus geoffroyi. The sequence continues at coordinate 215,950,326 of NC_059326.1, read as the reverse complement.
ACAAATCTTAGGATAATTACGGCTTACAGGCAAGTTAGATGTAAACTAAATATGTCAGTATCTCTAGCTTACATTTGTTTCCATTATATCTAACATTGTTAAGTTCTCAAATTGTTTTTTTTTCTCTTTTTCTCTTCTGTTCTCCTCTTTCTGTTCTCTTCTTTCTGTTCTTTTTTCTGTTCTTTTTGCATTTGTTTCCATCATGTCTAACATTGTTAGACATACCTCTGAGTTCTATGTTTTACCTCTTTCTCAAGATTTATCTTATCCCATCTTCCCTTGAAATACAGGCGTATTATCTTCTTCTCACATTTTGAAATGATAAAATATTTGATTCTTTAAAGAAGTGCGAAATATCGATTTATCCTTTTGAAACCAGAGTACACGTTCCAGTTGATTGATTATTACACAGTGGGCTTAGAAAGCAAAGATATGTCATCCAACTGTCTTTTCTTCCTTTGCTCATCACAATTTTATTCTCTCTACACATGTATAAGATGTAACACCCTTGGGGTGCCTGGCCTGGGTGGCTCAGTCAGTTAAGCATCCGATTTTTGATTTCGGCTCAGTTCATGACCTCATGGTTCATGAGCTTGAGCCATGCTTTGGGTGACCTCAAGTCCTGTTTCAGGCTCTGTGCTGACAGTGAGGAGCTTGTGTGGGATTCTCTCTCTCTCTCTCTCTCTCTCTTGCTCACTCATACCCTCTCTATCTCATAAATAAATAGATAGATAGATAGATGGATAGATAAACGAAGAAAAAAAATAAAAAGACTTAAAAATGTAACACCCTCTAAGAATTCTTTTGATAATAGGTTTTCCTCCTCCTCTTTAAAAAAATCCATTCTTGGGGTGCCTGGGTGGCTCAGTCGGTTGAGCATCCTTCAGCTCAGGTTATGATCTCATGGTCTGTGACTTTGAGCCCCGCGTCGGGCTCTGTGCTGACAGCCCAGAGCCTGGAGCCTGCTTCCGATTCTGTGTCTCCCTCTCTCTCTGACCCTCCCCGGTTCATGCTCTGTCTCTCTCTATCTCAAAAATAAATAAACATTAAAAAATATTTTAAAAAATAAATAAAGTAAAAAATAAAAAAATCTATTCCAAATCAAATAAGTCTTCTAATAATTTTAGTTTCTCTGGCTGCATTCTTGGGCGAATGTTAAGAGAGAGATGCAAAGAGAGAGAAAAAGGAAGTATGGCAGCTAAACTTTAATTAATTAAAGATAATTAACTAAGCTAATTACATAAATAATTAATTGAAGATAAAGTTAAGAAAAGCTTAGCGGAAATAGACCCCAATGATAATGAGATGAGAAAGAAGAAAGTTAGAAATTAATAAATATGGGAATGGCAAATACGACCACAAACAAAAAAAGGCTAGGGAGAAATTACCAAAAATAAGAACCAAGGGAAATCATCACAAAAACAATTAGGCAAATTTCTCCAAAACTTAAGGGCATAAGTTTCCAGATTGGAAAGTTCAACTAATGTTCTAAAAGCTCAGTACACTAAACGAAGTAAGACCATATTACAGTAAGATTTGCTGAAATACAGATCAGAGATATACATTTGGATTTCTCTATGTAGCAAAATGAAGAATGATTTATGAAAGGAAGGATAAATCAAGAAACTTGCTTACTATTATTTCTTTCTTAAGGACCTACTCAAAATGTACTTGGGTGAAAAAGAGTCATTTTAAAAAAGTGGTCCCAGATCAGTATCATCCACATTACATTGGAACTTGTTAAAAATACAAATTTTGGGGTCTTATTATAGACAAAATGAATCAGAAATTCAGAGGTTTAGGTCCAGCATTATAGATTGTAAAACTTCCGGTTTCGAGTCCAGCATGTAAGAAGCAAAGAATTTGTCACTCTCATTCTAACAAAAGGAAGAAGCTGAATGAACTGAAAATTAGCCATTCTTCTTACATCCATCAGGAGCTTGAAAACCACTTCATCTAGAGACAGACATGTGGATACAGAGAATCAGAGTAAGTCAGCAACTGAAATCTCAGCTGGAACCAGTGATGGGAGAGGAAAACATAAACTGTAATTGCCAAATTGCTGGAGCTTCAATATGAATTAGTTGGAGGGTTAAAAACTCTAGTTCCCCCAGCCTTAGGGGACTCCAAACTCGTGTTAATTTTACCTATGGCAGCCCTCCAGTTTCTTACAATGGAGATTGGAGAAAAGTTCCTGTGTGGTTCCATCAGGAGGAGAGGAAAAGTTGCCACTTTTGAAAAAGCATTTAAAAATGGGATATTTCATTTTTCTTAACAAAGCCTGTTCTAAAAGGAAATTATTTTACCACAGCCTCAGCAACCTAGGGGAGGAGAAATATCCAACTCTAGTCCACTGTACCTTTCTACATGGGGAAAGAGAAATACTAAATTCTGCCCCTCTAGACATCTTGTCTTATCTAAGAAAGGGAAGGGGAAAGTGAGACATTTGTGCAGGTCACAGCTCAGGGCCACAGGCTGAGACCCACTAATAGGACTGCAGTATTTTTTCCTTCCCCCATACCTTGCTACTACATCAGTAGGAGTACTATGTAATAGCAAGAAATACAACAGAAAGAACTGTGTGTCTCAGAGGTTTAAGCATTGTACATCTAAAATTAATTTAATATATGTAGACTATACTTCAGTTAAGAAGTTTTAAAAAATGGAGCCTCTAGGGACACCCAAAGACAAGAGAACAGGGGAAATACAAACAAGGACACGGGAAAATGCTACCCTCTGACACCTACAGATACAACGAACCACAAACTCAGCCTAACTCCTAGCCAAATCATCCTAAACCTTCACACTAAAGACTTTTTACCTCGGATCACTTTATGTAGTACATCATATCCCACTTTCAATAACGATAAGAATTACATGGCATACTAAAAGACAAAAAGAAACACTTGAAGAATCAGAGTAAGCATGACAACCAGATTTATATATGGCAGAAAGGTAAGAATTATCAGATTGGCAGTTTAAAGGAAAAAATGATTAATATGAAAAAAAATATACAATACACAAGAATAGAAAAGTAATGTAAACAGAGAAAAACTCTAGAAAGAATAAAGAAAAATTCTAGAAATAAAACTCACTGTAAAAGAAATGTAAAGTGGTATGCTCAGACATTTGCTGAAATATGACCAAAGAAAGAATACGTGAGCTTTATAGAAATGTCAATACATTTTCCAAAACTGAAATTAAAAGAGGAAAAGCAAATACAAAGGACATACAAAGACATACAAATACAAAGGACATATCTTGGAAATGTAGAACAATTATAAAAGTTGTAACATATGTGTAATAAGATACCAGCAAGAGAAGAAGAAAAGAAGAAATATTTGAAGCGATAATGAATGAGAATTTTCCAAAATTAATGATATGCACCGAGCCATGGATTCAGGATACTCAGAGAACACAAAAAAGAATGTGTGTGTGTGTATCATCTATATCTCTATCTACATCTACACCAACATCAAATCTGTATCATCTATAGCTATAAGTATACCTATATCTGTATCTATATTGGAATATCATATCAAACAGCAGAAAATCAAAGACGAAGAGAAAGCTTTGAAAGAAGCCAGGGAAGGTGGAGATATAAATTATCTGTACAGAAGGAAAGATCAGAATTCCATTGGACCTCTCTTCATAAACCATGCAGCTAAGAGAGTGGAAGCATATATTTAAAGTGTTAAAAGGAGGGAAAAACATATGCACTAACCTAGAATTCTTTATCAAGTGAAATTATCCTTCAAAAGTGAAAGACAGGGGTGCCTGTCTGGGTTGCTCAGTTGGCGTCGGACTATGGATTTTGGCTCAGGTCACAATCTCATGGTTCATGAGTTTGAGCCCCTCATTTGGCTCGACACTTATAATGTGGAGCCTGCTTAGGATTCTTCCTCTCTTTCCCTCCAACCCCCCCCTCAAAGTAAATAAATACACTTAAAAAAATTGAAGGACAAATAAAGAATTTTTTTCGACAAAAATTAAAGGTACTTTTCATCAGTAGATCTGTCTTGCAAGAAATATTGGAAAAAAATTCTTCAGGAAGAGGAAAAATGATATAGGTCAGACACTCAGATTTACATACACAAGGGAAGAAGATTACATAATGAATAAAGATAAACTAATATATTTTATTATTTTTAATTAATCGAACAGATAAGAGCTTTCTCAAAATAACCACAGCAGCTATGTAGTCCATGATTATAACTTATGGATAAGTGAACAATGAATGTCACCATGTAATTATTCATGGGAAGGAGAAATTCCCTAATACCATTATAAGATACTTGCATACCTGTGAAGTGGTATATTGTTATTTTAAGTGTACTTGCTTTAATAGTAAGAGGTATATTTTAAACTCAAAGACAGCCACAAGAAAATGACAAAACAAATAGAAGAGGTATAATTGATATAATAGAGGAGAAAAAATGGAATTATGTAAAATGCTCAGTTAAAATGAGGGAAGAGAAAAAAGTTGGACCAAACAAAAATAAAGACAACAGTAACAAAAATAGTAGATATTATTCTAAATATATCAATAACTTATGGGTACCTGGGTTGGCTCAGTAGGTTGAGCATTGGATTCTTGATTTTGGCTCAGGTCATGATCCCAGGGTCATGGGATCGAGTGCCCTATCAGGCTCTACGCCGAATATGGAGTCTGCTTGAGATTCTTTTTCTCTCTCCCTCTGCCCCTCTCCCCAACTTGCACATTCTCTCTCTCTAAGAAAAAAGAAAAAGATAACTTGAACATTGGTGATCTAAATGATCTAAATACATCAATTAAAAGGCAGAGACCATAGGGTAGATAGAAAACAAAATCCAAGTATATGTTGTCTATAAAAACTCACCTTATACATAAAGGCAGAACATAGATTAAAAGTAAAGGGATGGAAAAAGAGATGCCATGCCAACACTAATGAAAAGAAAACCGGAGTAATTATATTAATTTCAGACAAAGCAGACTCAAGAACAAGGAACATTGTCAGTGATCAAAAGGAGTTTACATAACAATGAAAAGATCATTCTCAAAAAAGATACAGCAACTCTTAATGTGTATGTGCCTAACAATAGACTATCAAAATATGTAAGACAAAAACTGATAAAACTGCAAGGAGAAATAGGTGAAACCACTATTACAGTTAGGAACTTCAAAAGTACTCTTATCAGTAATTAAAACATCCAGCAGGCAGAAAATCAGTGAAGACATAGTTGAACTGAAGGACATGATCTATCAGTTGGACCTAATTGACATTTATAGAATAAGTCATCCAACAACAAATAATGTACATTTTTTTCAAGCTCACATGGAACATTTACCAACATAGACCACATTCTTGGCCATAAAATATACCTTAACAACAACAACAACAAAAATCACAAGAAGTATGATTTCCAGTCTCAGAACTAAACTAGAAATTAAAAATAGAATGTACGTAGAAAGCTTAAAAATATTTGGAGATTAAACTGCACATTTCTAAGTAATCCATAGGTCAAAGAATAAATCTCTAAGGAGATTTTTAGATATTTGGAACTAAATGAAAATGAAAATACAGCTTATTAAAATTTGTGGGATTCAGTGAAAGCAGGGCTTACAGGGAAATGGATAGCATTGAATGAACACACATATTTGAAAGAAAAAAACACCTAAAATTAATAACCTAAGTTTCCACCTCAAGAAACAATAGAAAGAAGAACACATTAAAACCAAAGTAAGCAAAAGTGAAGAAATAATTTACAAATTAGAGCAGAAATCAATGACGTTTAAAAAAGAATGTCATTAGAAGAAAAATCAATCAAGTCAGTTCTCTGACAAGGTAAAAACTAATAAACCTCCAGCCAGGTAAAATAAGAAGAGAGAAGATACAAATTATTAATAATGGAAGCAAAGGAGGGTCTATCACTACTGATACTTCAGACATTCAAAGAATAATGGAAGAATATTATGAACACTTTACGGTCTGCCATATTGGTAACCTATATGAAATGAGGAAATTCCTTGAAAGACATGGTCAACCAAAACTCACAATGGAAAAAGAGATCATTTGAAAAGGCCTCCCTGTATTAAAAATTTTGAAACAGTAATTAATAACTTTCTGAGGTAGACACCACCAGTTGGAAATAGATTTACTATATGTATATATGTATGCGAGCATATATTAAAGAGCTTTGCACGGTGAATATTTAGAGTGATTTGTAAAAGTACTAGTGCTTTATTTTTCATTATTTAAAAAGAATATAGTGGGAAAAAGAAAGTCTTTGGGAGTCAAAGGCCAGGTTTTCCAATCTAATTTTAGCTCTCTCAATTTGTGATTATAAGCAACATAAATTGTATGAGTTCATATCATTCTATATTTGAAAGGAGTAACAATAGCTCCTCGTTAGCGGAGTCATTTCTGGATCCATCTTTAACCTACAATTCATTCTGTTTTGGATCCTGATAATCTCTGAACTGATGGGTTAAGTTTTGCCCTTGGATGCCCATAATTATTACCCATGCAAGTGTCGATAGAATTCTGTATTGTGCAGAATTCGTGTAAATGTAAACCAGCATTCCCAGCTGAATTCTCCAATTGGCCAACTACTTATAGATGTTCACCATGTTTAAGGGCCCATGCCACCTCTATCTAATTTCATAAATTCTCTGAATATTCTGGAAATCTACTTTCCCATGGTAGTGACTAAAATTACATGGCTAAATCCACAGAGAGAAAGAACAGCTTTGACATAATTTATATTTCAGATCTCTAGGGGAAAAACATATATTGTGGTGAAGACAAATCAATCTTTTCTTTATTTAGTGATAGCTAGTTTGGATCTGACTGAAATGCCTAAATCTGTAAAACAAAAATTTAATTACTAGCCATTGTTTTAACCCATAAACTAGATATTTATAAAACTAATTTTGAAGAAACAAAGTCTCATGATATACTATAATTTAATAGTTTTCAAGATAATTCTGCTTTATTTCCATTGTTTTTACATTTTGGAGTGAATTAAAAATTGAACAAAATTGAACAAATATCTTTATTTGAATCAATTATATTTACAAATTTAAATTTTCATCTTGTTTAAGAAGTCCAAAGAAGCTAATGTTTATACTAACAATGTTACTATTCAGTGTGCTAAATACCACTAAACTATATAACTTAGAAAATAAAATAATGCTAAAAGTCATAAGGCTCTATGCTTGTCTGGAGGAGGTAATTGTGGCTCAGTAAAGATGAACTCTTTTCAGTATTCAGAGACATAATTTCAGAAATGGTCAAATTAAAGAAAAGTCACAGATTTACAAGTTATCATTATTAGCAGAAAACACAATAGAAATTATAGATAGAATGAGATATTTCTTTTCAAATCACTAATCTAATTTATCCAATATAGACACTATTTTAGAGTTAAAATTCAACCTATATTTGTATAAATAACACTGTGGTTAAAAATACTGCATGATCCTCTAAAACATGATCTATACCACATTTCTCTGACTCTCACTGTGTTTCAGCCACATTGGACTGTATTCTGCTTACCAAAACCTGCCAAACTCATTACCACACCATCACCATGGCTTTGCCATTGCTGTTTCTTTTTTTTTTTTTTTTTTTTCTTTTCTGCTACTGTTTTTTTTTTTTTTTTTTTTTTTTTTTTTTTTTTTTTTTTTTACCATTTCCACAGCAAATGGAGCTATTGGAAATTATCTAATTTTTCTATCGAATTACTTTCCTGATAACCAGTCTCATCAAATTTTCCATGTTGAATAAATGTCTCTACCCCCAGTTCTTTGCACATGACCTACCAAAGAGATGTTCCATAAATTATTTTAGGCTGAATAAATTGTTTACATTTTGCCCTCATATTTAAATATTTTTATTAAACTCTACCTCAGTAATGGCCAATTCTCTCCATAATGGGAAGTATTTACTTAAAACAATAATAACAATAAAGAAATCAACACAATATATGTTTTGTACCCCAAGAGCTAGGTTCTTTTCTTTTCTAAGACTACAAGGTCTTAGAGACAAAGAAGCCTTAATTAATTTATACGCCATTCCTTTGAGAAATCCTGAGCTTTGTTCAAAAATGACATATTTCAATTTTTCTGCATGTAATTTTATCATTTTATAGAGCCCAGATACAGTTCTTGAAGTTCTCAGTTATTCCACCTGGGTCTAATTCCATTAGATTTTTGGCCTGTGTCAATTAATTTTCTTTTCTCAGATAATAAATTTACACTCTATTCCTCTTCTGAGCAGTTAGACATTTTCAGTATGGAACATTCCATTAAAATGAAGTGACAAATTGCCCTGTAGCACACAAATTTTCAAAGACTGTTTGGTCTGATAATATAGTTCTTAGTAGTTTCTTTCCAAAGTAATACATGTACACAAAAGACATTATTAATTTTGTGCATTTACAAACCACGCATAATTTAAAAGTGATGTCATTGTTCCACAAATATATCTAAGTTTCAGAATGATTTATTAAATTCTGTTTAAAATCTTGCACAGAAGTACGGTGTGTAATCACATTTTATATTCCTCTGAGCAGGATCTAGTTTTCTAAATCATACTCCATTGTCGTGGGCATGTTCATCTTCCATAGAGAACACACTGACTGAAAAATAAGATCAAGTCTGCACATTTCGGGATATAAATTTTTGAGATTACTGCAGTTGGTACTATATATCTCTTTTGTACTAGAGCCTCTAAATCTTGCTGTTTTTACCACTTTTGTGCTTGCAAGATTTATGCCACTCTATATTTTGTTTATATTCAGCAGCTAAGTATTATTTGGCTTCCTATTATGACTTATCCTGTAATTTATTTACAAATACCAATAAGGTTTTAAGCATAATTATAGTATAACCTCTTAATATTTTGGTGCATGACACAGAAAGAGAAATCAAAATTAAAAGTGCACACACATTTTTCAAACATTAAATTAGTCATCATGTTATAATAGATCCATCATAGTTAACTTTGACTCAAATTTGGAAATATAAATTGATTCTAATTCTCTCAAGATTCCTTACAGATTTTAGACTTGTAAGTATATTTATAATTCTTTCAAGTTACTCAATCATACTAGTTTCCTTCAATCATGTTAGTTTCCTTCCAATTTCTGGTTATCTTGATAGAAGTAGACTTTCTCCTATAAAGAGTGATTAAAATCAAATGTATGGAAAGGCAGTTAGTACAGTTTGAAGCTTTTTAATATTATTTTTAATTATTCTGTTCCTTAAACAACTCTATATTATTATGATTTTCACCAAAAAAAATGTTTAATATGAAATAAGTGTTAAAGATTTTGCTGTCCATCTTTTTTAAATCAAACTGCTCAAAACCTTATAGGACAAAACATAATACACTGTAATCAGGAGTTCTCTCTAATAGAGTTTATATACTAACTCACAGTTAACATTGGAATTTTTTTTTCTTTTAGTTTCTTCATTGGTAAACTGAAGCTATTGATCGATAGGACTTCTGGCATTTCTTCTAGATTGCACCTTCATATTAAATTTAATTAAGAAATGTGTGCAATTGGGGATATCAAAAATTAGATTCAAGCTTGAAACTGAAATCTCTATCATCTTTAAAGATGAGGGAACTGAAAAGGGGACAAGCTGCAAAAGGTAAGATCATACCTGAATATAAAAAAAAACACATAGCATTTGGGAAAGAACTAAGAAGTATAGACATACAATGGCCAAGGGTTCAAATGAGAACAGGGACTAGGCTGAGAGGCATCAGACTAACTGTTTAACACCATGTGCAGAAGAACTGTAAATACTGAAGTTGGTCTTCAAGAATACAGAGTGAGAATCCTACAAAAATGAATCATGGTAAAGAGAAAGTCATATGGTTAAGTTTCTATCTTGAATTTATGATATTTAAATTTAATTTCTACAATAAAGTAAATCTCTTTTTCTTAATATTTTATTCCTTCCAGAAAGCAGTAGGTTTAATTTCACATAAGATGGAAAATTGTTAGCCAAATTAATTCTTATGTATGAGCTCACATTTTTTATTCATAGAATCTCAAGATAGGTAATAGTTTAGATTTTAATTATGAAGTATTCCAATGTAGATTTATGAATATTTATTGATATTTTATAAAATGTTAACCAAAATAACAATACAAAAACTATGACATTAGCTGTTAGGATATTTCATAATTCTAACTGGTCATATAAGGAAATTTCCATCAACAGTACAATTCAGAGCCCTCTTTCAGTTCAATGAAACCATAATCTGAAAAAGCCTTTGAAGACATATAGCACAACATTTCAACAAACCATTTAACATTTATTACTTTGTACTCTGTTTCAAAACCCTCATAGTGAACTCTGACCATCTACAGTGTAATCTCTTGAATCAAGAATATAATGGGTAAGGGGCATTAAGGAATCTACTCCTGAAATCATTTTTTCTCAACAATGCATATATATGCATATTTATGCATATATTATAGCATAATAACTATATGCTAACTAATTTGGATGTAAATTTTAAAATATAAAAAATAAAATTAACCCCCCCCCAAAGAATATAATGTTATCTTGAATAGGAGAAGATAGGGAACAACATGTAAAATGAATAATCTCAACCATATATGGTGCATCAGTATTCATGAAAAAAAAATAACTCATCTTATATTAGAATTTACATTTTTCAACTCCATACTATGTATTTTGAGAAAAAAGGGGATGAATAAAATCCAAGAATTTTCTGTGCTTCCATTTTTCATAAAAAAGAAAAGCCTGACAAAATGATTTAATGTCTTTGATAACACAAGAATAAGCTCCACAAACAAACGCATACAATTTTTCATTCTGTGTATATATTGTTTTTGATCTTTATCTCTATCTTCACTTTATCGCCATAAGACTGCATAAAGGGTAGGGATAAGGTGAACATCAGAGCACACACATCCTCCCAAGTGTCTCCAGAGCAAATCTAGGAGATCTGGTAAAACGAGGTGTACTGTTTTACTGAGGAAACAACCGAGGAGTCTTATGGAAGCCTGGAATAAATAAACATTAACCCTCCACTAAGTGATGCATGTTTTGTAAATGCCAGACAGTTCTCAATCTCAATTAAGTCATGGACTATTTCCATAAAGTTTTAAGAATCAGTGAGTGGTTCTTGGCAGTTTATCATTCTTTGGTGGTGTTTTCAGTGCCAGTTACCTGAGGAGAACTAGTTTCTTGGAAATTGTTATTCCCAAGAATGGTTCATTAGCCTTTAAAAGATGTGGTAACGAAACGGTTCATCTTATGGATGGACACGGGGTGTAAAAACCATTAACTAGAAAAAATAAATGGGCAAATAATGGCCCCAGGAAAAGCAAGTATTAATAATTTTAGACATCTATGGAAAGGTCTCAAAATCTTTCAAAACATTTATATTGTGAACAACTTAGGAAATAAGCTACAATGTATGAAATACGTAGAGTTTTGGTAGGTCCAAAGAATATTATTCAACACTTATTATTTGAGAAACACCATGTTAACTCTTATAACTGATGTATTATACATTAACAGACCCATGAGCTCTGTTTCCAGCTGATCCATTTTCAGTCCTGATAGACTGAGTTTGGATCGCCCAGTTTATCTTGCCATCACTCTTCTGACAGGGTTTTGCTAGGGGTGGGAGGGAATGAGAGAGAAACTGAGGTATTTATTCTACATATTTCTACTCCAAGTCCACAAATCTTCTATTCACTGCATTCTTTCATAAATAACATTTTCTTCCTCCTGTTCACCTCAATGACTTTCATCTTTCTCTGGGCTTTCCTAATGCCATTTTCTCTCAGGTCTAGGGAGGCTTCCTTCCAAGGCCCATTGCTGGGAGCCTCATCATCCTTTGTCTGTCTCCTTACTCCTGTTCAAAACTGTGTAAAATGTCTACTTGTTAAATTCCCTTTTGGGGCGCCTGGGTGGCGCAGTCGGTTAAGCGTCCGACTTCAGCCAGGTCACGATCTCGCGGTTCGTGAGTTCGAGCCCCGCGTCGGGCTCTGGGCTGATGGCTCAGAGCCTGGAGCCTGTTTCCGATTCTGTGTCTCCCTCTCTCTCTGCCCCTCCCCCGTTCATGCTCTGTCTCTCTCTGTCCCAAAAATAAATAAACGTTGAAAAAAAAAAAAATTAAAAAAAAAAAAATTCCCTTTTGTGATCCAAGGTGATTTTGCTGTCTGCCTCTTACCAGGACCATAATAAATATAACACAATATAAAATATTTGTAAAAGGCATAGTTGCACAAATTACATTTAATATGAAGCATTTTCTGAGGAGAGAACAACTTTTTTAGTGAGATGGAAGATGGACTGGTATTCCTTAAGGGACATATCAATCAAACCTTCAGACCTGGATTGGATTTCAATAGTGATTTAAAATTACATTAACTTCTTCAGGACACTAATATGTGAATTTTGATTTCACTATCTCTTGAATAGATTGAGTTTTTCAATAAGCTTAAGTTGAACTAAATGATGTAGGAAAAATTCATGCCCTTGTTACACAACAACAAATAGACCGTTAACGGTACCCTCAGCAAACTCTAGTGTTGTTCCTCAGCCACAGGTCTCCTGTACTCCCTTGATGTCACTTCTGTCCCAAATTTCGTAATATTTTTTTTTCTTACAGTTGTTTATAATTTTAGCATCTGTTTCCATACAGAAACATGTTTTAGTTTTGTTTTCTATTGTGTTTTATAGTTTTTACATTTTTTGTTGGTGTATATTATATCCCAATGCGTGAACCGTCTTCAGATATCAATTTTGTTCTTAATAGCTACTTTCCCAAATTTTATCATTATTAGCCTTTCATTATGGTATTATTATCCATGCATTCAGATGTATACCCAGGAGTAAAATTCTCACTTGAAGAGCTTGTAATCTTTAGCATTGACTATTAAATAAAATGGTCGCATTGATTCATATGAATGATATTCCACATCGCCATTATCTGGTATTGTCAGACATTTTAATGTTTGCCAAACTGATAAAATATGGTGATAATTGCTTTGTATGGCTCATTACATTCTGCTTTTATAATTAGTTCATGTGTTCTTAAAAAAAAACTGCATTGAGTACTTACTATCCAAACTATGAGCCATTTGGTCTGATACAAATGTGATTCAAATATAAATTGAATAAATGAGGAAAACTCTTTTGCGTATACAAAAAGATATCAAAAGATTCATAAACTTAAAATGAAAAGAAAAAAGGCAATTAAAAAGGATAAAGTCAATGAATGTCCTTTTTTTTTTTTTTTTTTTTTTTTTTTATTAAGTAGACTTCATGCCCAGCATGGAGCCCAGTGCAGGGCCCAAACTCACAACCCCAAGATCAAGACCTGAGCTGAGATCATGAGTCAGATGCTTAACCCACTGAGCCACCCGGACAACCCAACAGATGTCCATTTTTATTAATAGCTAAATATTGAAGCACTTTCCTAATTTAAATATACCTATATTTATCCATAGAATTCACTTTATTGCACACAATAAGTGAATATTTTAAATGTGTAATCCAAATATTTAAATTTAATATTTAATAGGACAAGCAACAATGGCTTATACTATTTATCACTGGTTCCATTCATTTTATCACAAATTTCCTACCAAGTATAGTTTCATTGATAATGAACATACATTTTTGGTAATTAAAAGTCAGTTGCGGTGGTCACACCTGTATTCAAGATTTCGGGTGCCACTGATGGAACTGACAATGATTTTCTATTCTGGAAATTGAGTTTTCAGTAGTAGTAAAATAGAAACAGATTGAGGCATTTAGAAAATTAACTAACGTCGCCATTTATAAATGACTTACGATGCAAATATTACACGACAGATTTTATTATTCCCCAATAAGTACAATATATCTCACCATTTCCCACAGCGGTATGAGGATATATGTGTGTGCCTGATGATTTTAACATGGATTTTATTTTTTATTAAACTAATGTAAACTAATGTGAAGGTTTCCTTGGCACCGTCCACATTGATTCTTGCTTTTGGGCATAAAACACGCCACATTTGTTTGCACCCGTAGCAGAGAACTTAGCTACTGTAGCAAGTGATGAGTGCATGGGCTTGTATTTCGAGAGTGTCCTCATTCTCCAGCTTTGGCTGCTCCCGCCTTCTGCGGGCCTGCAGGATCCTATGGGCTGCCCTCTCGGGGCTTCCCCCCTCTGTGGGCAGGTCCTTCCACAAAGACAACAGCCATGCCTGGTCCCCTGGAGGCGCTGCGCCCTTCGCTTATCCAGCCTTCCTGTAAGGGGGTGTCTGTTTCCCATCATGTCCTTCGCTGCTTTCTGTGGGGCATCGTCCTGCCCCCTTCTGGTCTTGGCAGATCCAGACTCCCTCTAAGTCTGACCCTGTGGAGCTGGGGGAGTCGCTGGAGCTATCCCACTCACAAACCTTCTACTTGGTGTCTGCCTTATTTCTGATTGTTAGAAACCAAATGGAAATTATATTTTAATAATAAAACTGCAGAAAATATTTTTTGAAAGAGAGAGAGCATGCAAGCATGAACCGGGGAGGCGCAGAGAGAGAGAGAGAGAATCTCATCGTGAGATCATGACCTGAGTGGAAATCGTGAGTCAGCCGCCCAACGGACTGGGCCGTCCAAGTGCCCCGGAAACTATTTTTTATTAACACCTTTCATTTTCACCCACTTTTAAGCGAGATGGCAACATTTGCCAAGGATTCTCCCTAATATGCTAACAAGTTAAAGTAACTGTTGCTGCTGCCTCACTACTTCACCGCGCACCCCCCCCTCCCCCGCAACCTGTCCTGCCCCCCTTACAGAGTAACTAGGCCAACCTAGTGGGAGCTGTTGGCCTGGCATTTACAGTATCATTCGTTGTCACCACAAGCATGGATCCCAAGATTACAGTTTGTTTTCACTCACTCCTCTAACAGCCATTTATTGGGTTTCAGGCATGTTCCTGATCTTGTGCTAGGCCTGGGCCTACACTCTTAACCAGTATTAACTAAGCACCTTGATTCTACCTGAAGGTTTGCTGTTAGACAATAAGAATTGGAAAAATAAGTTAGACGTGTATGATACGATAGTAGGTTAGTGATAATTGTTGCACAGTCAAATCATGTTGCAATGATACTAAAATATTGACTGGTTGATGTGGAAGGCACCCTAAAGAAGAAATATCATGTAGCATTGTATTTCTCACAAATGAAGCACTGCGGATAAAAGGTCTGTGTCAAGGGAAGCAAGATGGGGATACAGGGCAGAGCAATCAAGGCAGAAGGTGGTGAGAGACAAGGCCAGAGGAGTAACCAGGGGCCAGATTAGATCTTTGGCTTTTATAAAAGTGTGGCAGAAACACCTGGGAGGAAGGAGACTGCTATGATCTGAGCTATGCTGTAAAAGATGACTTTGGCTGTTTCCTGGAGAAGAGATTGAAGAAAGGATGGATAGTGGCAGCAGACAAATGCATTAAGAAGGTATGTTAGTAGATCACACAAGACATGACAGTCAGTGGGGCGCCTGGGTGGTTAAGCGTCTGACTTCACCACAGGACATGGTCTCGGGGTTGGTGGGTTCAAGCCCTATGTCGGGCTCTGTGCTGACAGCTTGGAGCCTGGAGTCTGTTCAGATTTTGTGTCTCCCTCTCTTCTCTGCCTCTCCCCCCGCTTGTGCTCTGTCTCTCTCTGTCTGTCTCCGTCTCTCTCTTTCTCTCAAAAATAAATAAACATTAAAATTTTTAAACGAGAGAGAGGTGACAGTCAGATTTTCAATCTGTTTAATGGTGAAATGGAACTAATTTTCCAATCGGGGTGGTGCATATAAAAAGCTGATAGGGGCACCTGGGTGGCTCAATTGATTAAGTGTCAGACTTCAGCTCAGATCATGATCTCATAGTTCCTGGGTTTGAGCCCTGCGTCGGGCTCTGTGGTGACAGCTCAGAGCCTGGAGCCTGCTTTGGATTTTGTGTTTCCCTCTCTCTCTGCCCCTCCCCCCACTCGCTCGCATTCTGTTTCTCTCTCTCTCTCTCAAAAATAAATAAAACTTGAGGAAAAATCCTGGAAAACCTCCAAAAGCATGGAGGTTATTAAAAAACACCCTACTAAAGAATGAGTGGGTCAACCAGCCAATTAGAGAAGAAATTAAAAAATATATGGAAACAAACGCAAATGAAAATACAACAATCCAAACGCTTTGGGACGCAGCGAAGGCAGTCCTGAGAGGAAAATACATTGCAATCCAGGCCTATCTCAAGAAACAAGAAAAATCCCAAATACAAAATCTAACAGCACACCTAAGGGAAATAGAAGCAGAACAGCAAAGGCAGCCTAAACCCAGCAGAAGAAGAGAAATAATAAAGATCAGAGCAGAAATAAACAATATAGAATCTAAAAAAACTGTAGAGCAGATCAACGAAACCAAGAGTTGGTGTTTTGAAAAAATAAACAAAATTGACAAACCTCTAGCCAGGCTTCTCAAAAAGAAAAGGGAGATGACCCAAATAGATAAAATCATGAATGAAAATGGAATTATTATAACCAATCCCTCAGAGATACAAACAATTATCAGGGAATACTATGAAAAATTATATGCCAACAAATTGGACAACCTGGAAGAAATGGAAAAATTCCTAAACACCCACTCTCTTCCAAAACTCAATCAGGAGGAAATAGAAAGCTTGAACAGACCCATAACCAGCGAAGAAATGAATCGGTTATCAAAAATCTCCCAACAAATAAGAGTCCAGGACCAGATGGCTTCCCAGGGGAGTTCTACCAGACATTTAAAGCAGAGATAATACCTATCCTTCTCAAGCTATTCCAAGAAATAGAAAGGGAAGGAAAACTTCCAGACTCATTCTATGAAGCCAGTATTACTTTGATTCCTAAACCAGACAGAGACCCAGTAAAAAAAGAGAACTACCGGCCAATATCCCTGATGAATATGGATGCAAAAATTCTCAATAAGATACTACCAAATCGAATTCAACAGCATATAAAAAGAATTATTCACCATGATCAAGTGGGATTCATTCCTGGGATGCAGGGCTGGTTCAACATTCGCAAATCAATCAACGTGATACATCACATTAATAAAAGAAAAGAACCATATGATCCTGTCAATCGATGCAGAAGAGGCCTTTGACAAAATCCAGCACGCTTTCTTAATAAAAACCCTTGAGAAAGTCGGGATAGAAGGAACATACTTAAACATCATAAAAGCCATTTATGAAAAGCCCACAGCTAACATCATCCTCAATGGGGAAAAACTGAGAGCTTTTTCCCTGAGATCAGGAACACGACAGGGATGCCCACTCTCACCGCTGTTGTTTAACATAGTGCTGGAAGTTCTAGCATCAGCAATCAGACAACAAAAGGAAATCAAAGGCATCAAAATTGGCAAAGATGAAGTCAAGCTTTCGCTTTTTGCAGATGACATGATATTATACATGGAAAATCCAATAGACTCCACCAAAAGTCTGCTAGAACTGATACATGAATTCGGCAAAGTTGCAGGATACAAAATCAATGTACAGAAATCAGTTGCATTCTTATACACTAACAATGAAGCAACAGAAAGACAAATACAGAAACTGATCCCATTCACAATTGCACCAAGAAGCATAAAATACCTAGGAATAAATCTAACCAAAGATGTAAAGGATCTGTATGCTGAAAACTATAGAAAGCTTATGAAGGTAATTGAAGAAGATTTAAAGAAATGGAAAGACATTCCCTGCTCATGGATTGGAAAAATAAATATTGTCAAAATGTCAATAGTACCCAAAGCTATCTACGCATTCAATGCAATCCCAATCAAAATTGCACCAGCATTCTTCTCAAAGCTAGAACAAGCAATTCTAAAATTCATATGGAACCACAAAAGGCCCCGAATAGCCAAAGTAATTTTGAAGAAGAAGACCAATGCAGGAGGCATCACAATCCCAGACTTTAGCCTCTACTACAAAGCTGTCATCATCAAGACAGCATGGTATTGGCACAAAAACAGACACATAGACCAATGGAATAGAATAGAAACCCCAGAACTAGACCCACAAACGTATGGCCAACTCATCTTTGACAAAGCAGGAAAGAACATCCAATGGAAAAAAGACAGTCTCTTTAACAAATGGTGCTGGGAGAACTGGACAGCAACATGCAGAAGGTTGAAACTAGACCACTTTCTGACACCATTCACAAAAGTAAACTCAAAATGGATAAAGGACCTGAATGTGAGACAGGAAACCATCAAAACCCTAGAGGAGAAAGCAGGAAAAGACCTCTCTGACGTCAGCCGTAGCAATCTCTTACTCGACACATCCCCAAAGGCAAGGGAATTAAAAGCAAAAAATGAATTACTGGGACCTTATGAAGATAAAAAGCTCCTGCACAGCAAAGGAAACAACGAACAAAACTAAAAGGCAACCAACGGAATGGGAAAAGATATTTGCAAATGACATATCGGACAAAGGGCTAGTATCCAAAATCTATAAAGAGCTCACCAAACTCCACACCTGAAAAACAAATAACCCAGTGAAGAAATGGGCAGAAAACATGAATAGACACTTCTCTAAAGAAGACATCCGGATGGCCAACAGGCACATGAAAAGATGCTCAACGTCGCTCCTCATCAAGGAAATACAAATCAAGACCACACTCAGATATCACCTCAGACCAGTTAGCATGGCCAAAATGAACAAATCAGGAGACTATAGATGCTGGAGAGGATGTGGAGAAACGGGAACCCTCTTGCACTGTTGGTGGGAATGCAAACTGGTGCAGCCACTGTGGAAAACAGTGTGGAGGTTCCTCAGAAAATTAAAAATAGACCTACCCTATGACCCAGCAATAGCACTGCTAGGAATTTACCCAAGGGATACAGGAGTACTGATGCATAGGGGCACTTGTACCCCAATGTTTATAGCAGCACTCTCAACAATAGCCAAATTGTGGAAAGAGCCTAAATGTCCATCAACTGATGAACGGATAAAGAAATTGTGATTTGTATACACAATGGAGTACTACATGGCAATGAGAAAGAACGAAATATGGCCCTTTGTAGCAACGTGGATGGAACTGGAGAGTGTGATGCTAAGTGAAATAAGCCATACAGAGAAAGACAGATACCATATGTTTTCACTCGTATGTGGATCCTGAGAAACTTAACAGAAACCCATGGGGCAGGGGAAGGAAAAAAAAAAAAGAGGTTAGAGTGGGAGAGAGCCAAAGCATAAGAGACTCTTAAAAACTGAGAACAAACTGAGGGTTGATGGGGGGTGGGAGGGAGGGGAGGGTGGGTGATGGGTATTGAGGAGGGCACCTTTTGGGATGAGCACTGGGTGTTGTATGGAAACTAATTTGACAATAAATTTCATATATTGAAAAAAAACAAAAATAAAACTTGAAAAAAATTTGTTTAAAAAGAGCTGCTGATGACTCCATTTTGGAGGCTGAGAAAATGGATTAATGATGGCACAAGTTAAAAGTGGAAAATCACTGGGGTAGAAGCAGAATTGAGACAATACAGATCAAGAATTCTGTTTTACTTGTTGAGTTTGAGACACCTATTTGACATTCAAGGCAGCTATAAATGTGTTGATGTTCAGAGAAGAGATATCAGCTAGGGTCATGTGAGGGTCACATGCCCACATCAGATACATGTGAGGGTCACGTTCCCACATCTCAGCTGCCAGGAAGGATTTTATAAATTGCCGGCAAGAGTGTAAATCAGTACAATTAGTTTAGAGAAAAAAAAATGTACATATGCCATGTGATCCTGGGATCACCCCTGCCATTCTGCCCAGAGCCGACTGCATGAGTGGTTCATTTGGGAATGTGATCGTGGAGGAACAGGATGAATGTACCAGGGAAAAAGAAAGTCAAATCTAGAACATACTATCAAGTTAGGTCATTGGACACTCCAGGATCATTCACTGCTTTAGGGGTTCCATTATTCAAGCATTGGCCCATGGTGTTAACTCACCTGTATGTCTAAATGGTGCATATGTGAGTACCAGACAAGGTTTTTCCAGGACTCCCATCAGCATTGTTTGAGAGGTTCTAAGGCAGAGATGGAAGTCTTACTGGGTCCTGGGACAGATACTATCAGTTGCATTTTTACGAAGCTGAACAAAGTCTACGTAACACTGGTACATACAGAAGATGATGACTGGAAAAAGAGGTTGAAGCTGAGGAGATTTGCCACGGGATAAGAAGCATCCAAAACATCCAATGATGTTGCAGTTACAGTCCTAAGTGTATATCTGCGTGGAGTGAGTGTTTCTCAAAATACCTATGTTGACATCTTGACTCTCAAGATTGATGGTGTTAGGAAGTGGGGCTTCGGGAAGTGACTAGGTGATTAGGAATGGGGTCACTATCCTTATGAAAGAGTCTCCAAAGAGATCTCTCTGTGCCCAGCCACATGTGTATACAAAAAGTTGACAGTTTGTAACCTGGAAGAGGATGCTCACCAAAACCCAACCATACTGGCACCTTGATCTCAGACTTCTAGCCTCTAGAACTTTGAGCAATAAAACTCTGGTGTTTATAAGCCACTAAGTCTATGGTACTTTGTTATAGTTGCCTAAGTTCACAATGGAAAGAAGTTCTGAAGTATACACATATATATGTATATATATATATATATATATATATATATACACACACACACACATATATATGTATATATATATACACACACACACACATATATATATATACATGCTTATAGCAGTTATTTTTTGCAATAGGAAAAAATGAAGAAAGCTAAATGACAATATATTGAACAATGGGTGACTGTATTGTGGTATTTTCATGCAATGCAATGCTACACAGAATTTAAAGTGGTGGGTAAGACTTATGTGTCAACATGGATGAATCTCACTTACGAACATGGAACAAAACAAAAAAAGATGTGGATGGACTTTTTAAACTTTTAAGAACATGATTATTGTCAGTTGTATGTGTAGATACTTTAACATATGGTAAAATTGTAAACAACAGGAATACATTACTTACCACATTTAGAGTCATTGTCAGGCTAGAATGAGACAATATTTTTCATGTATGGCTTTAACAAAATTTTCTGGCTTCAGTTCATAATATATTGGGGTGATAATGGTGGAAGTGAAACACATGGTAAGAACTCATTTCAGACACTCGAGCTTGGAGAACAATGTTGTGATAAGTTTAAATCCTTTGGTTAAGAAAAGCTAGTTACTAGGGGTGCCTGGGAAGCTCAGTCGATTAAGTGTCTGACTTCGACTCAGGTCGTGATCTCACGATTTGTGGGTTCAAGCCCACATCAGGCTCTGCTGTCAGCATGGAGCCCACTTCAGATCCTCTGCACCGCTCTCTGTCTGCACCTCCCCTGCGTGCATGCTCTCTCTCTCAAAAATAAACATTAAAAAAAAAAAGTTAGTACTAAACACCATGAGTTCTCAAGAAGGGAGATGAAGAAAAGGGAAGAGCTCTATACCACACCTAGATTTTACTCCTTGGGTAAAGAGTGTCGTAAGAATATGACTTGGACTTCAGTTATTCCCAGAATTTTTTGTGATCTGTATTCCTATTCCAACTTCACTCTTTCTAGCAAAAAAACCTGTAATTTTTTTTTAATTTAATAGAAATCATTTAGAAGCGCCTGGAAGGCTCAGTCAGTTAAGTGTCCAACTCTTGATCTCATTTCAGGTCTTGATCTCAGAGTCAGGAGTTCAAGCCTCACATTGGGCTCAGTGAGGGATGTGAAGCCTACTAAAAAGAAATCATTTATTCACTGACAATGATGCTAAGTATTATTTATACATTATCTCAGTATTACCTTTGGCAGTACTCTGAGGCAGACAATACTTCCAACGAATTAATTATGTAGAGACTAAAAAGTGGAGAGTAAAAACAATTTGTTTAGGGTAACGTAATTGTAAATGGTTAAGATGAGGTGCATATGTGACTAAATTTCATGACTTTTAAACTACTACACTAAATCTCCTCTCTGATCCATGAATCACCCATTTCAGATTCATTGCTTAAACAACTGTGTGTTTCCAGTTACTACTCTTGGCTTATGGAATACAACATGAAAAGTCTGTGGAAACCCCTGTCCTCATGTAACTAATACTCTGGTGAGGACCCAATATAATCAGTAAGAATGCAAAATGTATGGTGTATTGAATGGTAGCAAGTGCTATGGTAAACAAAATAAGCATGGCAAGTGTCTACAGACCACAGAGAGTTTCAACAGTTTAATACAATGACCGTGGAAAGCCTCACAGGAAGATAGCATCTGACCAAAGACATTAAGAAGATATGGAACATAGCATATCTACTGTTATGCTTAATAATAACAAAGAAATTGTTGCATCTGAGACTGAAATGAGGAATGACCCAGAACAAGTGGAAAATTCCATATAGAAATTAGAGAGTCCATATGATAGGACCTATAAGACATGTGTATAATTTCTGGCTTTTACAATGAGTGAATTTTTCTTATGGAAAAGAGGGCCATAATCTGTTTTTTTTTTTCATTTTTTTAATGTTTATTTATTCTTTGAGTGAGCTAGAGAAAGAGAGAGAGAGAGAGAAAAAATGTGAGCGGGAGAGGGGCAGGGAGAAAGGGAGACACAGAATCCAAAGCAGGCTCCAGGCTCTAAGCTGTCAGCAAGAGCCTTATGCTGTCTCTAACTCACGGACCATGAGACCATGACCTAAGCCGAAGTTGGTCACTCAAACAACTGAGCCACCCAGGCACCCTGGGCCATAATCTGATTTATGTTTTAAATTAATTATACAATTTTCCATTTTGAGAATATACTGAAGGATGACTAATGCAGTATCAAAGACATTTGTTTGTAAGAAATTATATTAAGTCAGATGATAAACAATCACAGCTGGATGGAAATAACAAAAAGTGGCCAGAATGTCATTGTATTTTCAAGATGCTATCAATGGAATGTGATGATGCCTAGGTCTGGGGTGTGAGGAAAAAAAGGATTCCATGGTTTTTGACTGAGCAATTTCATTGGTACCATATTTGAAATTAAGCCATAATTTAAAATCATACAGGAATATCAATGAAAGCGTTCCCAAAGGGGCGGGGGAGGTAACCATTCTATTACCATGGCTCTCTTCCATTGTTTTAAGATGGCATTGTGGACGGATAAAACAACATATGGGGTTAAGAGACAATGATCCGCAATCCAATCTCACTGACAGATTCATTGACTTAAATGTGATAAGGCAATGAAGTAGGAGAAAGGAATTTTGGAGGCCAAGATCCTGGATTTATTTCCTCCACAAAAAGAATAGCTACTATTTATAGAGTGGGAAAAAATGTGCCAAATGCTTTTACTTGCATTATCTCATTCTTCTACCAAATCTTACAGTTGACATTGTTTTCAGTTGCATATATGAGAAAAATTATGACACAAAGTCCTAACATTTTTCATGAAACGGCAATATGTTCACTGTAAAAACCTTAAACTAGCCATTTAAACTTACTGGAATTAAGTTTTATGATTTTTTTTTAAAGTTGAAAGTACCAAGCTAAAGTTGAAATATTTCACTTATGCTCAGTATGTATATGATTCCAAAATATGAACCGATCCCAAATACCTTCAGACTTTCAGTGGGACTAGAAAATTTAACAGATATTTGGTAAAATATGAAAGTGAAGGACCAATTTTCTCTAAAAGTTAAAGGGACTAGTCTCAGAATATTTTTAATGGGTATACAGAGGAAACACATTTGGCTCATTTAGTTTTGTAAAATCTCTCTCTTGTACATAATTCAAATTCTTTTTTTACCCCTAGGAATAGTGAGGCAGGTATGCATTAATTCATGTCATAGTACAAGAATAGGTAGTAATAAAACACTGGCATTTTCCAAATTGCCAGTATAAAGAATTGTCAGAAGAACATGAGTATTATCTTCAAATTCTCCAAGGGGTTAACCTTTATGTTATCTGTTAAATATGAATTATGTATTAGCTTCTCATATTTCCATATATAAAACTTTGTGCCTTGGTCCTGTTCCTCAGGATGACCTTGATGTAATCAGAGATAATAGTGTTCTTTACCAAAGACATTAATCAATAACTTTATAATATGAAGCACTATGAATATTTAATAGCTTCAGCTTGAATAATTTAAATTTGGTATCACTAAAAAATAAGCCCAATTGAGTGACTGAGATTTCTACATCACCCCTATTCCTATTCTATTTACTACTCCTTCTTTGAGAAGGCATGGAATTATATATGTTGGTGATGTAATATATCTTTTGCTCATTTTCCATGTATATATAATTTTCATTTGCCTTTAGTTCTATTGCTGATGATAAGCAGCCCTTTGGTGAGTCTATATTTCAAACAGAAGTTCATGTAGAAAAGAGTAGGCTTAATTCATTGAAAGACACTCTGTAAAAAATATACCTTAAAATTTTAGTAGGTGAGAGCATCAAAGAACCATTTCAAAATAAAAACACAACCATAAATGCCTAATAAAATTGCATCTAAGTCTTAAAAAGGGAAAATAAGCTATAATAATTGCAGATAAGATTGAAATCCAGTGTATATTCATCTAAGAAAAGACTTTGTGGAATTTCATTAAAATAGAATGTCAATATGAAATATGTAGCAAACTGTTTAATAAATGGAAATGTATGTATATATACATATATATGCATATATTCATTCTAAGTTATATGCAGCCATTGTATTCTGAATTTTTTTTCTTAAAAAAAGCTTCAGGATTAGTCAATTCTGATTTTTTTTTTTTTACAAAAGCAAATTACTACTGCACATGGTAGGAAAAAAATGTCTGCTATAGAGTGGATTTATATATAACCACATGATAATCCTACTCCCTCAATAATGCATTCTAAGTTTTTCAGTAAAACCTTAATTAACTCAGGAATCTGTATGTGTTGTAGGAATATGAATATACAAGGAATAATCATAGTTCACTAAAATGTTTTATTTGCATATAAAAATTGACTGTGTTTCTGAAGATGCTCTGAGAGTATGAATTACACATTGAAAACCATTTATGTGTATATTCTCTAATTCTTTAAGTTCACTAAGATAAATGTTAGTACTAATTTATATTAGTGTATCAGAAGATGAATATATAATTTCTGATATATGCATCTGATATTGCTATCAGATCACTTTATATAGCTGATCCCAATTTTATTAGTAGTTAATTGTCAAAGAAGTGGAGATCACCTCCAATATACTTTTCTAAGTTGTACCTTTGCCCCCTGAAACTGTAATTTTGTTTTAAAAGTTGTTATTTTTCTTTCTCTCTAGTAGATTATATGATTTTTCTGAACGGAGTTATTTCTTGTTCTGTGGTCTGTGTACCTGTATTAGAGCTTGACTTTGAAAGAGACAAATATAATTGCGTTGTTATAAAATTGGTATTTGTTACAGTTAAAATAGTATTTCATATTGTGGTTTTGGGAAAAGGAAACATACAAATGACACAAAACTACAAAACTCTTTTAACTGATGTTATAAATGTAAGGGTATTGCATATACAATCACTGCTTCTCAGGAGCATGAGTTAAAGTACTCACTCCACATTTCGCTGTAACGAGTATTGCAGGTAAGCATGCATAGGCTACAAACTGCATTTCCTGGTTCACTGTGCCTGGAGCTCTTATCTTTTGGTATTGAGAAGATGAGAAAGAGAGGTGAGTAGCAAGGGAGAGAGACAAGTGTGTGTGTGTGTGTGTGTGTGTGTGTGTGTGTACATGCATGTGAAACAGAACAGCTCAAAAACAGTTCCTTCTTCCAACTCCTGAGTTTCATTTCTACAGCCAAAGAATGAAATTTGACTGAAAAATAGGTTGTGTATCATTTGTTTTATTTTATAATACATGGTAAAAGTTCAAGCTGGACAACTGAATGAGCAGATCTATGGGAGTAGGGGAACACATGCTAACCTCTAATATATTGCCTTTACAGAGTGGAAGTCAAGATCAAATACATGACTTCCAATAATGAGAATCAATAAAGACAAAATGAACCTCTATACTGAATAATTTTCTAAATACTCACCTAAGGACTTATCTTTTTGTTGCTATAAATTTTTTTGGGGGGGTGGAAATGCTCTATATTGTGTGAATCATAACTGATGTATATTGCCATAAGCAGGAAGATTTAAGGTCAGCTCCATATGGCCTAAAATTATTTTATTTATTAATAAGAGGAATACCTAAGACATGTCCTGTAAAAACAGATTTATTGTCTCTGCTAGTCACCTTTGTTATTTCTCCATATATTACCATTGGTATATATTATGCATTCTTCACAGCAATGACTATGCTGTGGTAAATTAAATATCTCATTGCCCTTCTCTATCCATTTTACATTATAATGTTTTTGAGTAGACTTTTATAGTTCTCTCAGAATTATAGCATGTCTTTAAATAAAAACAACGTTAACAGCAAAAATCTTAGACTGAGGTCCTCTTTTATTTTTAAGTGGGGTTAAGTACAATATGCTTTCTTATACTTTTAAGAAGAAAACAACTATGTGGTAGATCAAAAGAATTATCTCCAGTTATTTTCTCTTGAATAAAAGCAAGACTATACTAGAAACAATCTAAAATAGACATTGTGACAAAAACAATTAAAACTAAGAAAAATAATGATTTGTATGTTTTCACTCTACTAATTATAGTGTATTATACTATTATATTGTATATAAAGGTAACTATTAATCATTTTAAAACTTTGCTGTTTTGGATGGATAGTAAACATAAAATAATAGGACATTATGTTTTTTTAATGTTTATTCATTTTTCAGAGAATGAGAGAAAGCATGAGCAGGGGAGGGGCAGAGAGAGAGACACACACACAGAGTCTGAAACAGGCTCCAGGCTCTGACCTGTAAGCCCAGAGCCTGACATGGGACTCGAACCCACAAACCATGAGATTATGACCTGAGCTGAAGTTGGACCCTTAACCGACTGAGCCACACAGGGGCCCCAGGAATTATGTCTTTTTTTTTTATTTGAAGCATAACTGATACACAATCTTACATTCATTTCAGATGTACAACATAGTGATTTAACAAGTCCATACTTTATGCTATTCTCACCACAAGTATACTGGGAAATTACCTTTAAGGGTGACATTACAAATGATGGTAAACAGTAAATAGATTCAACACATACTCAGATAAATATAAGCAAGAAATAATAGATAAAGGTAGATATATTTTTAATAGTGTATCTCTTCAAACCATTCTCATAAGGTAACGGGCATATAATTTATAATGATAAGAAACATTTAAGAATACATTTTCTTATCACAGCATTCTGATTTCTCATAACCAGAAATCAGGTGATAATTGTATATCTATTATTCTATTGTCTTTGATACATTAAAAAAAAAAAAAAAAACAAAGTGTCTCCATTTCCCAGCATTTATGTAACCAATTTTAATGGTAAGGTACTGGGTGATTTGTAGAGTTTTTTTAATTTGAGTATAATTGACACGCAATGTTCCATTAGTTTCAGGCATACAGCATAGTGATTCAACCTCTCTATGTGTTATGCTTCACTGCCACAAGGGTAGCTAACACATCACCATACAGTTCTATTACAACAGCACTGACAATTTTGAAAGGTGCATATGTTATATATAGCACTAAACAAGTAAAGATAAGCTTATTGCCCATTAGTAGGAGGCTGTATTAATAAGCTATGATGTATTCAATTAACAGAAATAATGAGAGCCAAATAAAACAATGAACAACTATCAAAATAAATGCTGATTTGGCAAAGGGAAGAAAAATGCCAAATTTAGAAAAGTGATATTTTTTTCCACTGGATATAGAAAGAAAGAGGATTGTGGTATGAGCCTTTAGCAATTTTCACATTTATTTCTGAACAAAAAAGATGCAGGAACTATCATAAAGTATTGATAACTGATAAATTCAGGTGAATGGCACTGTATTTTTTTTCCATAGGCTTTTATAGAAGTTTGAAAAGTTACATAATTAATTTCTCTTAAAAATGAAAATTTTGAATTTCATAGTTCACTTGAAAGTTTCCAGCTTAAATTGAATTTTAAGAAATATATTTTCAGGGGCGCCTGGGTGGCGCAGTCGGTTAAGCGTCCGACTTCAGCCAGGTCACGATCTCGCAGTCTGGGAGTTCGAGCCCCGCGTCAGGCTCTGGGCTGATGGCTCAGAGCCTGGAGCCTGTTTCCGATTCTGTGTCTCCCTCTCTCTCTGCCCCTCCCCCGTTCATGCTCTGTCTCTCTCTGTCCCAAAAATAAATAAACGTTGAAAAAAAAAATTAAAAAAAAAAAAAAAAAAAAAAAGAAATATATTTTCAGGGGCACCTGGGTGGCTCAGACAGCTAAGCATCTGACTCTTGGTTTTGGTTCAGGTTATGATCTCATGGTTCATGAGTTCAAGAACCATGTCGGGGTATGTGCTGCTGGGCACAGCTTGCTTGGGATCCTCTCTCTCTCCCTCTGTCTCTGCCCTTCCCCTGCTATCTCTCTCTCCTCTCTCTCTCTCTCTCTCTCAAAAGAAGTAAATATCCTTTTTTTAAAGAAATATACCAATGATTTTTCAGTGTGAAAATATTTCACATGTAATACATCAGGTAACCATTAGATATTCTGAGACACATTGTGCACCAATGGCATTTTCTTCTATTTGGGCAGTGATTCTTGGTTGTCCTTGTTTTTGTCTACAGGAAATGTATATAATCATCCTAAAGTGAAAAAAAAAAAAAGGACCTATGTACAATGTTTAACTCTTCCATATGCCATTATTTTAAAATATTTTGTTAAGATTTTAATGTTTGTTTGTTTTTGACAGAGACAGAGCATGAGTGAGGGAGGGGAGGAGAGAGGGAGACACAGAATCCGAAGCAGGCTCCAGGCTCTGAGCTGTCAGCACAGACCCTGACACAGGGCTCAAACCCACAAACTGTGAGATCATGACCTGAGCTGAAGTCAGATGCTTAACCGACGGAGCCACCCAGGTGCCCCTTGAAATATTTTTTAATTGAAATATACAGTTGGTATTTGAACAAAATGAGGGTCTGGATCACTGACTCCCTGCACGATTGAAAATCCAGCATAACTTTGACTCCCCCAAAACGTAACTACTAAT
The DNA here is from genome assembly GCF_018350155.1 of Leopardus geoffroyi. Taxonomy (NCBI): domain Eukaryota; kingdom Metazoa; phylum Chordata; class Mammalia; order Carnivora; family Felidae; genus Leopardus; species Leopardus geoffroyi. The sequence continues at coordinate 215,921,192 of NC_059326.1, read as the reverse complement.
AGCTTACTGTTGACCAGAAGCCTTATTGATAACATAACAAATTGATTAATACCTACACCATATATTATATGTATTATGTACTTATTCTTATAATAAAGTAAGCTGGGAAAGAAAAAGCATTATTAAGAAAATCATAAGGCAGAGGGCAGCTGGGTGGCTCAATTGGTTAATTGTCCAAGTCTTGATTTAGGCTCAGGTCATGATCTCAGTTTGTGGGATCCAGCCCCTCATCTGGCTCTGCACTGCGCTGGATTCTCTCTTCCCTTCTCTCTCTCTGCCTCCCCTCATGTTCTCTCTCTCTCTTTCTCCTTCTCTCCTTACCTCTATATCTCTCTCTCAAAGTAAATAAACGTTTAAAAAACCATAAAAGAAAATACATATAGAGCTGTGCTATATTTATCAATACTATAAGTCTGTGTCATCTGTTTACAAGATGCATCATCTGTCAGTATCTACATCAATATTGTCTTCCTATGATACAAAACACTGTAGATGAGATACCTGTTACTAATGTAAAAACGAAAGATAATGTGAACAAGAAATTTGTATTTATTTACAGGTACAACAGCTCATGCATTGATCATAAAGAAGCAGTAATATGATTGTTTCATGGTAGCCTAGCCTATGCACTAATGGATGGTTATAATTAAACAATTTTTATTGAGTGTAGTTGACACATAATGTTACATTAGTTTCAGGGATACAATGTAGTGATTGCACAAATTTATATATTATGTAGCTACCATCTGTCACCATACAATGCTGTGAGAATGTCATTGGCTCTATTTCTTTTTTTTTAATTTTTTTTTCAACGTTTATTTATTTTTGGGACAGAGAGAGACAGAGCATGAACGGGGGAGGGGCAGAGAGAGGGAGACACAGAATCGGAAACAGGCTCCAGGCTCTGAGCCTTCAGCCCAGAGCCCGACGCGGGGCTCGAACTCCCGGACCGCGAGATCGTGACCTGGCTGAAGTCGGACGCTTAACCGACTGCGCCACCCAGGCGCCCCATTGGCTCTATTTCTTATGCTGTGCCTTTCCATAACTGGAAGCCTGTATCTCCAACTCACCTTCACCCATTTTTTTTTTTTTTTAACATTTATTTATTTTTGGGACAGAGAGAGACAGAGCATGAACGGGGGAGGGGCAGAGAGAGAGGGAGACACAGAATCGGAAACAGGCTCCAGGCTCTGAGCCATCAGCCCAGAGCCCGACGCGGGGCTCGAACTCACGGACCGTGAGATCGTGACCTGGCTGAAGTCGGACGCTTAACCGACTGCGCCACCCAGGCGCCCCTCACCTTCACCCATTTTGTTCAACCCACACTCCCTCCCCTCTGGCAACCATTAGTTTTTTCTCTGTATTTATAGGTCTGATTCTGCTTTTTGTTTATTAGTGTGTATGTGTGTGTGTGTGTGTGTGTGGTTTGTTGTTTTGTTTTTTTAGATTCCTCATAATGAGTGAAATCATGGGATATTTGTCTTTCTAAGTATGACTTATTTCGCTTAGCATCATACTGTCTTAAGTCCACCTATGTTGTCAAAAATAGCACTCTCTCATCCTTATCAATGGCTGTATAATATTCCTCTGTGTGTGTGTGTGTGTGTTTGTGTGTGTGTGTGTGTGTCTATACCACTTCTTCCTTATCCATTCGTCTATTGATAGACACTTAAGCTGCTTCCATATATTGGTTATTATAAATAATGTTGCAATAAACATAGAAGTGAATATATCTTTTTAAATTAGTATTTTTTTGTTGTCTTTGGGTAAATGCCCCATAGCGGAAATATTGGATCATATGATATTTCTATTTTTAGTTTTTTGAGGAATCTCTATACTCTTTCCCATAGTGACTATATCAGTTTACGTTCCTACCAACGCTTTTTCTTTACATCTTCACCAACACTCATTATTTGTTGTATTTTTTGAAATTTTATTTTGGCCATTCAAATAGGTATAAGGTATATCTAATTGTAGTTTTACTGCCTTTTCCTGATGATTAGTGATGTTGAGCATCTTTTCATGTGTCTGTTGGCCATTTGTATAACTTCTTTGGCCATTTGTGTAACTTCTCAGTTCCTCTGCCCATTTTTTTATTAGGTTGTTTGTTCTTTTGATGTTGAACTGTATAAGTTCTTTATATATTTTGGATATTAACCCCTTATATCAGATATATCATGTGCAAATATCTTCTCCCACTTAGTTGGTTGCCTTTTCATTTTGCTGATGGTTTCCTTTGCTGTGCAAAAGCTTTTTCTGCATCTGTTGAGATGATCATGATTTTCATCCTTGTTCTGTTGATGTGATGTATTACATTGATTGATTTGTGAATTATTGAACCATCTTTGCTTTCCCAGAATAAATACCACTTGATTGTGATGCATGATTATTTTACTGTGTCAGTTGTTACTCATTTCTGATTGTATTTATTTGGGTCCTTTTTCTTTTTTCTTGATGAATCTGGCTAAGAGTTTGTAAATTTTGTTTACCTTTCAAAGAACCAGCTTTTGGTTTCATTGATTTTTTTTTCCAATTTTTTAGTCTCTATGTCATTTATTTCTACTCCAATTGCTATTATTTTATTCCTTCTATTAACATTGGGCATTGTTTGTTCTTTTGTAGTTCGTTTAGGTGTAAGGTTAGATTGTTTATTTGGTCCATTATAAAAAAATGTTACGACATACAGTAGTAGTTAAATTCATAATATAGTATTGGTAACACTGTTACTTTTTCTAAAGTAGGTTTGGATGGTAGGTTACTAGGAGCTTTCTCCAATTAAATAGAGAGAGGCATACTCTATGGTAATATAATTTCAAAAGCAAAGTTATCAAATAGTAAAAAAAAATGGCACAGCATTTATTTTGTATTAAAAATCGCTCACCTTATGCTCACGTAAGGATAGACTATGCTCTTCCATAAGTGTGTTGCACACGATGAATACTTAGGCAATGATGACATGAAAATGTCTCCTACAGTTCTTGTGGTATATTAGATTTTCACACAGACACATATGTACACAACAGATACATTTATTAGCTTACAGTACGATAATTATTTACTCTTCAATAAGTAGAATGGGTCATTATGAAGGTCTTGATCCTCATACTCTTTATGTTGAATGGGCTGAAGAGGAGGAGGAAGGGGGGACATTGGTCTTGCTGTCTCAGTGGTGGCAGAGGCAGAAGAGGTAGAGGAAGGAGAAGGGAGGCAGGAGCAGCCGGCACACGTGGTATATTTTTTTTATAAATACCTCATAATTTCTAACAGTTTTTTTTTTCCTTTTTCATTTATCTAAAAATGTTTCTATGTGATACCAATCCTCTTTCATCAGTTACTTTAGTTTCAGTTCCTGGATCAGAAGGATCCGTGTTGTAAAAGAAGCCAAAGGGCTTGTGAATAATCTGAACACTTCTGCTAGATCGTCTTACTTCAGTGGTTTTTCTGGCACGGCTTCTTCTCTGTCTTTTTCCTCACCATCTGGCACCGCTTCAGGAGCACTCACCTCCATGAGGTCGTCTTCTGCCAATTTTGCTGGTGTGGTATCTATTAGCTTTTGAATTTCTCCAAGATCTCTATCTGCAAACACTTCAGTCCCCATTTTTTGTGCCACATCCAAAACCGCTTTCATAATTTCCTTGATTGGTTCTGTTGTAGATTTATGCAATACTGCACAACATCCACACTCAATTTTCTCCAGCAGAAATTTATTGTTTGGAGCCTCAAGAAGTTTTCTCCAAGAACAAAGAGATCTTCAATGGTGTAATCCTGCAGACTCCATGATGTCTACTGGGGTTCTCTTCCACAGTGTTGACAACTTTTTTCATGGAGTACCAAACATAATGAGACTTTCAGGCACTTATGACCTCCAGCCTGGAGGCTGACTTAGAGATGTTGTACTAGGGAGCAGGTAGAACATTTTGATACCTTTTGTGTTGAACTGATGGAGTTCTTGGTCATCAGGGGCATTGTTCAATATCAGAATAAATTAAAAAGACAGTGCCTTACTGGGCAGGTACTTCCTGACTTCAGAAACAAAACATCAATAGAAACAATCCAGAAAAAAAAGGTCCTCATTGTCCAGATCTTCTTGCTGTACAATCAAAATAGTACCAGCTGCTGTTTATTTTATTTTATTTTATTTTTTCCTTCAAGGCTCAGGGATTAGTAGTTATATAAATAAGGGAAGTTCTGATCATAAATCCAATTACATTTGCACAAAACAGTAGGTTTAGCCTATTACTTCCTGTCTTAATTCCTGGTGCCCTTTTTATTTCCTTACAAATAAATGTACTTTTTGACATTTTTTTTTTTCTCCAGAATAAGCACTTTCATCTTCATTAAAAACCTCTTCAGGCGGATGTGCTTTCTCCTTGATTTTCCTAATGGCTTCTTGGAATTTGTCTACCACTTCTTGGTTGGCAGAAGTTGCTTCTCCCGTTACCTTGACATTTTTAAAGCCAAACTTCCTTCTAAAAGCAAATCATCCTTTGCTGGCATTAAATTCTCCAGCTTTAGATTATTCCCCTTCATTTAAGATGCCATATAATAATTTGCTTTTCTCAAATCATATTGGAGTCTATAGGTACGCCTTGCTTATAGCAACCTTGCATCCATAGAAAGGTGCATTTTCAGTAGGAGACAAAAAGGTATTTCACAAAAAGTGCAAAGTTTTCACACCTGTCATCATAGCTTCAGTGACGGCTTCACAGATTCCCTTTCCCCTTCTAAACACTGTGCCTTATGCTGAATTCATTTATTTTGAAATGATGGGCTGTAGCAGCTGCAGACCACAATCTAGGCTACATATCAATTCACAATTCAACTTTTTCTTGAAAGGCCTGACTTTTCTCTGCTTCTAGGGGGCACGTACAGCATCAGCAGTAGCACCTCCGATAGCTATCATGGGGTTATTCAAGGTTTACATTATTGTACGAAACAGGATGAAGAATACACATGAGCCAGGAGAGACCACTTTTTACTGCAATACAAACTTGACCGGGGAGACAGACGGCTCACACAGAAACATAGTTAGTGTCACATGGCAGTTTAAGTTGATACGATACTTGCAACACTTGAGTTCACTGCAATAGCAACAGGGCATGGCTACAAAATTATTACAATTGTAGAGTATTACTAGAGTTAATTTTATGCAGTTATTTAATCCTGCATCTTTACATTTGTTTACATTCCTCTCCATTGAGAAGAGTGCCATGTGTGGTCTGTGTTTGTGTGGGTAATTTCCATAAACTTTAACTTCTTGTAATAGATTTGTGGATAGTTGATGTTTGGTACATGATAACATAGACCAGTATCTGAATATATTTCATGCATTCATGACATCCGTTTTCTTTCCTTGTTCAATATTTTTAGGCTACGTAGTTTGTGACTTTTTTTCCAAATTCTCACAAATCTCCAAGAAGTGTTCCAGTATACTTGTTGAAAAAATTCTGCATATAAATGGACACATGTAGTTCAAACCCATGTTGCACAAGAGCCGACTGTACATGCAAAAATGCACAAATTATGTGTATTCTTTGATTAATTTTCACACAATGAGTACAGTTTAGTAATACATACACAGGTCACACAACAGTACTTCAATATACCTTTCCTGATCCCATGACTCCAAATAACCATCATTCTTATTTCTAATAGCATAGGATAGTTTTGTTAGGGGTGTGTGTGTGTGTGTGTGTGTGTGTGTGCGCGTGTAGGGTATTATTTATAAATGTGGGTTCTAGTGATGCCTTCTTTAGGCCAACTTTATTGTGGTGAGGTTCATCAGGGATGCTTATATTTCATTCATTTACATGTATTTATAGTTTTCTATTATAGAAATATATCACAATTGATCTACTCGTTATATTGTCGAGAACCATTTGGTTTGTTTCCAGTTTAGAGCAAGTACAGATAATGCTCTCATTTTAATTTTGGTTTTAGCTCTTAATGAACACGTGCATATATTTCTGTTTGATACATACAATTGAATGGAGTTGTTGGATCAGGGGCACCAACAGTAGACAATGCCAACTTTCCACTTTTGCCTACCACATTCTATATTTCTAAGTAGATGAGCTACTGTCAGACCTTTTAATTTTAGCAACCTGGTGGATGTGTAGCATTATCTCTTTAGACCGGTTTCCTCATGATTGTATGCCTTGTATTTCCCTCATGATTAATGGGAACACTTTTATACATTTATTGGCCATTTAGATATCCATTTTATTTAAGTGCTTCATCAGGCATCTCGTCCATTTTGCTTATGGGATTTGTGGGGCTTTATATATTATTCTAGATATCAACCTTTGCCATTTATATGTTTCGCAAATACTGTTTCTTACTCTGTGCTTTGAATGTTTGCTCTCTTAACTAATAAACATATACATATGTATATGTATGTGAATTATAGAATATTAGTATATAAAGTATTAAAACAAAATATACATGTATATGTACGTATATATGTATATGCGTATCATTATTTATATATATTAGTATATACTTTATATAATATATAATGTTATACATATTGCATATATATTTTATATATATACTATTTTATACTTAAGTAATATACACTAATTAGTATATAAAGTATACACATTATACTTATTTATATGTACTAATTAGTATATAATTTTTATTATTTATATGTACTAATTAGTATATAAATATGTACTAATTAGTATATAATACTATATGTATCTATAATACATATAAATAATAAGTATAATGTGTGTGTGTTTAACTAATTGACACAATAATATTTGTTGAATAGATCACCCTTTCCCTACTGTCATATATAAATTTCCACATATGTGTGAGTCTGTTTCTGGGCTCCCTGTCCTGTACCATTTATTTCTTTGCTTACCTTCAATCCAAAGTATATCTTTCTGATTTATTTTCCAATAAATGTAATAGCCACTGGAATAATCTGCCAATGTTTTAATTCTTTATAATTACTGCCTTTGTATTATTTAATATATATTTTAACATATGTTTTACATATATTTTACAATATCCACAGGAAGAACCCGAGTGTCATTTTATGTATGATTGAACTGAATGTTTAGAAAAAATGTAAGCATATTAAAACTTAACAATATTGAATCATTAATTGCAGGGATATGATTTTGTTCTCCATTTATTTAGGTCTTTTCAAATGTATATCAATATGCATTACAGTCACTAGTATAGACAACTTGTACATTTAGTATTAGTATATTTTATGTTTCTCAATTTCACTGTCAATTATATCATTTTCTTTCCTTATGCTTTGTTTCTGGCATATAAATATTCAATTGATGTTTACACATCAGCTTTATATTCAAGAGTTTGATAAGTCTACTTTATGAATCTAATAGTATATCAGTACCTCATCCATATTTTTCTTCAATATTATATTTCTGAATAATAGTTTTATTGCTTACTTTTGTTTTTATATTCTATTTTACCATCCACAAGTACTACAAATGAGTTCACTAGAAATAGTGGTAGGAGCTTCTTTGTCTTGGAAAGAAAACTTTTTCTTAATTTGTATGATTTTTTTTCTAGATTTTGTAAATATCCTTTATCAGGTTATGAAAATTCTCTTCTGTCACTCATTTGTTTTTATTAATATTGGTGAATAAATTTATTGTAATATTTCTATTGGTGTTTCATTTTATGATCACATAAGTTTTCTCCTGATTTTGTCATCAAGGTGAAATTATATTCATCAAATTTTGAATTTCAAAGAACCTTTTTATTCATGGACTAAATCTTTTGTGTTCACAATGAATGGTTACTCATATATATTATTCAAAATATTATATTTAGGATTAGGTATACCCATTTATGAGAGAGATTGACCTGAGGTTAGCAAGTATTTATTCTTTTTTCAGATCTTGGGAGAGTTTGTATAAAATTCATGTTCTTTTTGTCACTGAACGTTTCAAATAACTCACCAGAGAAAGACATTATTCTTGTTGTGGAAATTTATTTAATCAGATATTTAATTCTTCAACAGATAAAAGACTATGTAAAACCTCTATTTTTTATCACTTTTAATGAGTTGTGTGTTTGAATTTTTTTAAGTTTTCCTCAAATTCTGAGATACTTAACTCAAAATCTGCTTATCTTGTTATATCTTGGCTTAGATCTAAATGTCACAAAACTGAAACAGAAATAAAGTACAGCTATATCCATTGTTAATCCTAGAAAATCCTTCTTTATCCAACCCTTTTAAAATTCTCCACAATTAGTTTTTTTTTTCTCCATGTTGTATTTATACCCCATTATTTAAAGATGATTCAACACATATAAAAATGTATACACAAACCCTGTTATATGGTGAGCATTATTTCTGGGTTACCAAGGCAGATATGTAACAGTTTAAAGGTTTATGGACCCATACTCTAGACTTCTGATTTTACCTTCACTGAATAACTAACACGTGACAGAAAAAAATATATAAAATAATTATGGAAAATAAAATAGAATATTCTATGTCAAACTATGAAATAGAATTAGAGGTAAATATTGCAGTTAAAATTGAGGCACAGCTCTTTGCCTATCTCAGAAAACATGATACAAAGAATGCTATATATTTCACTTGAGATTAGCATCAAGGAGAAATCATATGAAATATTAACAGGAATGGAATTAAAGTATATAACGTTTGATTCTGGATTCTAATGTTCTTTGCAATACTGAGATTAGATAGAAACTGGCATCATTATTTCTCCAACAACAACAACGACAACAAAGTAATACAAATTTAAATATATTAATCTATGAAGTACCAGGTTCCATTACGATTGACCACTGAAGGGTAAATTGTATGAGGCACTATTATATGATCCAAAGCACTGTTTATTCCCCTTCCCATTCCAAAGCAATTCCTACAGGAAATATTAGCCATAGGTTTTTGTTATTGGCACGTACCTTTTTTTGGCCAATCATTTAATTATAAGGAAGTACACCATTAATCATAATTCTAACTATAATACAAAAGAAAAACAGAGTGAAGAATCAGCGACTTTATTCTGAATATGGAAGGAACAGCTAATTTGCACTGTTAAGGAAACCACCCAACCCTGTCCATGCTTATGAGTTGCATCCGTACATATAATTGCTCACTACCATGCCACTTATTTTAAATCGTTTAGCCTTCAGTCCATATGAGATGTTTTTTTAATAACATCAGGTGGTTAGATGTGCTGACCAGTATTTTCATTACTTTTTTTTTTCCCCTGAAGCTCATGACAACGGAGCATTTCTGCAGAGTCTATACAAAGTCACAAACAAAGTCACCGGGCTGGAGCTTGTCACCCAATAATAGACTCCGTCATTTATGAGTTCCCATTTTATGGCACTACTGAAATGCTTTCACCTGAACCATTACTGAGCAACCTGAATCGTGGGGATAAATCTGCCACTGTGTTCTGCATACAATGACAGATCATCGAGGGGGGAAAGAGTCTCAGTGAAGACTGAAGAGAGCGACTTCTCCGGTGCTTCCCACTGTCTATGTATATGCATGCCTGAGTACATGAAGCTCTGCTTTCTTACAACGTTATTTATTGGAAGCTGTTACTCCATTGCATTTTTCACTCACAATTTGACAATTTCTCCCACAATGTACTTGCTGCAGTGAACACAAACTTCTCTTCTGCTGAAACTGCTGTCAGTAAAGGAGACTTAATTTCCTTCATCCTGTTGCTCAATTTGAGCATCTATGTGCCAGGCATTCTGCTGGGCATTTTGCATTCATTATTTCATTTAGTTCTTATGGCAGCCCTATGGAATAAATTGTATTATAGCCTTTTTAAAAATGTCCAGGTCACAAACCTAGAGAGTGAGGGAATACCTTTTCAACCCTGATTTTCTCTAATTCCAAGCTCTCTGCCCTTTTAAAGAGTTCTCTTATCACTGTTGTTTGTGCATATATCATTAAACTACTTTCTTTTTCCATTTCTAAATTGTGAAATATACATACCCCTGCTGTATATAAGTTGTATGTTCAATAAAGCATAATGGTAAAACAAATGGTATATTCACAAGTCAGCTTAATACTTTAAAAGCCCCTGTTTGTTCCTTGTCGACTTCATTCAGTAGGCATAGTATCCATTTATCTTGAATTATAGGTTATTAAATTTCTTTCTTTAGGGTTTTACTCTCAATGTAGTAATTGTGTATATATGTATACAACTGTGTATATATATATATATATATAGTTAGTCTTTGCCTACATTTTAATTATATACATAATTATATATATATAGTTTTATTAGGTATAATCTTTTATATAGGCGATGATAATTTTATATATATATGTAAAATATATAATTATATATAATTGTCTTTGCCTACATTTTCAATTTATATAAATGAAATTATTGTATATTCTTTTTGTGCTTGTTATTCTCATTCAACTTTATGCTTTTGAGATTCGTTCAATTTGATGCATGTAGCTGCAGTCTATTCAGCTGATGATGGACATTTGGGTGTTTTCCAGTGTTTTCCTCTTACAAACAGGGCTTCTAGGAAAATTCCGATTTCCTGTCCGCAGAAGCAGATGTACAAGATTGTCTCTGGAGTGTATACCAAGTAGTGGGATTTCTGGGTCTAAAAATATGTATGTGTCAACTGTATTAAGTAATGCCAAATCATTTTCCAAAGCGGCCGCATCAATTTGCAAAAAGACAAACAGTTGTTAAGCAGTTAATGAAGGTGTCCCTTGTTCCCTATCTTTGCCAATAATTGGTTCTGCCCAACCTCAAAATGTTTACCAAACTGCTCACTGTGATTTTGATTCACACCTCTCTGCTTTCTAATGTCCCTTTATTATTCATGTTTTATCTCCTATAAAATCCCTGTTCTTATGTTTCTGTTATTTTAAAATTGTGTTAGTGATCTTTTTCTTACTGATATGTGCACATACACACATTTACTTACTCACTTATGTACCATGAATATTCCCTCTGGATTTTTTGTGGGTTATATTTGTGGAAAATATCTTCTACTTAGCTTATTTTATTTAGGGTGTCTGCGGATGAACAGAGGTTCTTAAATCTACTGAATTCATCTATAATTTCCTTCCTTTTTATAATTTGTGACTCTTGTTCAAGAAATCCTTCCCTATCCAAAGCCATAAAGTTATTCTCTTAATCTTCCAAGAAATATATAAATTTCTCTGTCACATTTTAGACAATGATACAGATATACCAATTGTTTATGTTGAGATAAGCATTCGCCTCCTTTTCATGTAATGATAATTATTTTTGCATTCCCATTTCTTAGGCTACTGTATCCCCAAGAAAATATAAGCTCATCACAAATTTGATTATGACATATGCATGAGTATAATTCTGTTTGGATTGAGATTTCAATTGTATTAAATATAAAGATTAGTTTAAAAAGTATAGTCACATTTGACAACTTTAATATATCTATAAAATATTATAGGATTTATTTAATATTTTAAATAAACTTTTATTTTTCCAAAAGATATCATTTTGCTAGATTTGATATAATATATTTTATATATTATTTGTAGTATATGGCATTCTATTTTAGTTTTTTTAACACTTTCTAATCATTCAATGACACAATGTATTGGCCACTTTTTTTTGCATGTATTGCCACAACCATACAGTTTACTTTCTTTAATCTGTTAATGTGTAAAATCATATTGATCAATTTTCTGTTCTTAAATTAGAATCTCTAGGGAAAAAAATGAATGGTTCATTATATAATATTATCTTTAAATACATGTTTTTGCATTATCTTTACCTTTTTTGTTTTACTCCATTTCATTTTTAATTTTTTTTAATGTTTATTTTATTTTTGAGAGAAAGAGACAGAGTGTGAGCAGTGGAGGGGTAGAGAGAGAGGGAGACACAGAATCTGAAGCAGGCTCCAGCCTCTGAGCTGTCTGCACAGAGCCCGATGCGAGGCTCGAACTTACAAACTGTGAGATCATGACCTGAGCTGAAGTCAGAGGCTTAACAGACTGAGCCACCCAGGTGCCCCTACATTTCATTTTTAGAAGCTAAACATTTTTTGTTTCTGCAATTTTCTGCAAGGATATGTATGGGATTGAATTTATCTCTCAATAAATGTTTAGAAAAAACTATTCTAGGGGCGCCTGGGTGGCGCAGTCAGTTAAGCGTCCGACTTAAGCCAGGTCACGATCTCGCGGTCCGTGAGTTTGAGCCCCGCGTCGGGCTCTGGGCTGATGGCTCAGAGCCTGGAGCCTGTTTCCGATTCTGTGTCTCCCTCTCTCTGCCCCTCCCCCGTTCATGCTCTGTCTCTCTCTGTCCCAAAAATAAATAAACGTTGAAAAAAAAATTAAAAAAAAAAAAAAAAGAAAAAACTATTCTAAAGCTATTTGAATTTTGTGCAGAATAGTCAGAAGTTACTGATCCAGATTCTCTGCAGTTAAATGTCTATTTAAGTTTCCTAGTTCTTTACAGCTTAGTTGAACTAGATTATTCAGGGAATTTATTCACTTAATATGTTTTAAAAACTATTAGCATAAAAATTTTCAATTTTAACATGTAATATTTACATTCTAATATCATATATCTGTACTTTATTCACATTTTATTCTGTGCAGTTCATTTTCTTTTTTTAATGTTTTATTTCTTTATTTTGAGAGGGAGAGAGAGAGTGGGGAAGGGGCAGAGAGAGGAGAGAGGGAGAATCCCAAGCAGGATCTGCACTGTCAGAGCAGAGCCCCAAGCATGGGGCTTCAATTTCAGGAACTGTGAGATCATGACCTGAGCCTAAGCCAAGAGTAAGATGACTCTTGGATTAACTGACTGAGCCACCCAGGCACCCCTTTTATATTCTGTTTTCTTACCAATGGATATCTATATTTCTCAAATATAACAAAAACTCTGGAGTCAATATATCATTTTAAAATAACTAAAAATCCTTAGATATTTAAAATTACTCAAATCAATAATATAATGAGAAAAAAAAAGGTCTGGAAAATTAACACTATTTGACTCCAGTTTCACATTTAAGCAAAATAAAACAAACCAACAAAATCTTGTCAGCAAATATCCTATGATTTTGTTTTAGAGTAGTACTCCATCTCAAAGCCTAAGATATTATGATAAAAGGGAAATACTTGTGAATCAGCTATTCAGTGCACATCAAAGGACTTTGAGGGAGGAATAGGTTGAGATCTCTAAAACATTTCTTCAAGTAGTAGAAACTCATCACAGTAGCAGAAAGTATACTTACTAGTGAAAAATGTTACACTTATTATAAAGCAAATAATTTCATGCCAAATTAAGAGCAATAAAAACTGTTCAATACATACGGCTTTCTTTTTAACAATGTTTTTATATTATGTACCTTGTAGTACGATTTTCAATCCCCTTTGGAAAGGAAGAGGCATACGGTTTCCATTTTCTGAAGTTTCTGAATTTTGATAGTATAATTCAGGAAAGAGTTACTGAGTGATTATAACTATTATGTTGTGGCATATGAAATTTTTAAAAATCATCATTTGCATCTTTAGTAAAGTGCAAATGTCTTGAAATTTAAAAAAAATGTCTGTCTATATCTATATCTATCATCTATAGATAGATTAATAGACTAGGAATAAGAGAGTAAAGACTGAATCACTTTTAAACAATAGAAAGAACTATTTAACATTTGTATACCACAAGGTGAATATTTTGGGGTATTGAAATAATATTTCATCATCTGCAATCATTAGTTAAAAATTATACTTTGACTCCTAGATCATGAGACACATGGGGGGACTGAGATTCTAGAGTTTCTTACATGATACAGACCTTTTCAATACCCCTTACATAATACATATCTTTCCAATAACCCCTCCACGATATTTGCCATAAGGTAAAAGGAGGATGTAGCAAGGAGAAAAATGAGAAAGATATCTCCCTTTTCTTACCTAGAGAAGCTCAAGGGAGTAAAGATATGAAAGGTCAGTTTTCATATTTTTCCTGCCTCAAAACCAAACTACAAGGTGGGAGTTGGAGTTTTAGAAGAAGCCTCAAATGAATGGAGAAGTCTGAAACTGCATTTTCAGGAGCCTAAGTGGAAGATATCATGGAGGATAGATCCAGTGTGGAGAGATGGTATGTTGGGCAATGGAGAATAGCCAGATGAACTTGAAGCAGTACTATTGTGTCCACTTGTCTTGTATGTTATCTAGTGGCTCTAGCACTTTCTTTATATCCTATGTAGGGACAAACTGCCAAGAGAAGCAATGAATGGCAAAAGCTAAACAATCAAAACAAAACAATCACTATGATTGGAAACTTTGATGTAGCATAAGGAGCTATAGACTATAGGCTTTGGTGATAGCGAGCTCAGCTGAAGCCAGGTGGCACTAATTATACATCAAAGATCTCCAGTCTTTTGGAGCTGCATCTGAAAGCACGAAGTGTTTAGTGGTTTCAGCTGGGATCTAGGACACCTACTCTCCACCCATAAAATTCAAGGTCAAGTAAACCACACAGCCTCAAGCCCACTTCTACCCAGGACCTTGTGTAAAAGTATAATTAGACCCTAAGCATTAATATAGAGAATATGTATCTAATCAGAATGACAAAATAATTTCATTGAGCTAGATTTGTCAATATGGAAGACAGACTAACGACCCCCCAAACGATTTCCATGTCCCAAGTCCCAGAACAGATGAAAATGTTACATTACATGAAAGTTAGAGATGGAGTTAAGGTTCCTAGTCATCTAACCATAAAATAGGGAGACCAGCATGAATGATCCAGGTGTGCCTAATGTAATCACGAATGTCCTTAAAAGCGGAAGCAGGAGGCAAGAAAAAAAAAAAAAAAAAAAAAGGTCAGGGTAAAGTGACGTGAGCAGCGCTCAATCCATGGCATAGGAAGCTTCTCCCCTGGAACCCGCAGAAGAAATGAGGCCTTGCCAACGCCTTGATTTTAGCCCAGGAAACCCTGTAATCTACAGAATGGTAAGACGATAACTTTTTGTTGCTTGAATGTACCAAGTATGTGGTAATTTGTTACAGCTGCAATAGAAAGTTAATACCATGAGATTAAACAAAATTTTTTTTATGTTTTTGTTTATGCCTTTTGCTTTTATTTTTCTGCGTATTGAATAGTGGGGAATTCATGGGGGAAAATCAACTCCGTTATGGAGCTCTTAGAAAGAGTAGAGAGTATCACTGCAACTGTGCCAAACAGCTTTCAAAATTGAAGAGCTGACCAAATTTGTTTTCTGATCTTTTTTTTTTTTTAAGTGCCTAATGTAATTCAAGTATTTCCTTACAAGTTAAAAAAAAGACATCTTTAATATGTCCTTTTCAAAGTTTATCCACTCCATAAGTTCTACTACTTCTATTTATCTCCAGGCATGTTTCTTTTAAAGCTGAAGATCAATTTCTTATTGGTCTTGGGTATTCAACTGGTTTCTGAAACTCATGATCTCTAATCTAGAGCAAATTGCTTTCTGTCCCAACCAGTTTTGGCATCTAATCTAATGTGTACTCCTAATCCTTGTTAATGTCTTCATTTTTTACCCAGCCATTGAATTTAAAACATTGGAAATATCCTTTCCTGATAACTGTCTCTCTTCTGCCATGTCCACCTGGTCCCCAAGCCTCTTGAATATGGTTTTATTCTTATTGTCATCTTTGCTAAAATCTTAGGTTATTCTAATCATTTCTCACCTGGACTATTGTAATAACCTTATAGCTGGTCTTTCTGTTACCATTCTATTTCCCATCTAGACATTCTCATGCCCCTGTGATGCTCCCCTTCCCAAACCCTGTTTTTGAAATGTATTTTTTGGAAGTTATCATTGTATTTTTGCTCCCTACCCACCCCAAGCTATCACCTTCCCCCTCTACGAATTATAGGATGAAATCAATTTATGCTCTATTCATCTTTTGACTTCAGTGCCTAATAAAAATCTTGGAAAACTTCATATTTGTAAATAAATAGAATTTAAAGTAGCCAAAACTAGCAATTTCCATATGAGAGATCATATGGTCTCTGCTGGTAGTCCAAGGCCAAAAAGGAGGAAATGGAAAGGAATCTTTCTCTTTATCTCCTACAGCTGAAATTGCTTTCATCACCATTCATCTTTTTGGTGATTATATCCAAGCCCTTATAAACTCCTATTTGATCTGTGCATTAAAGGACTGATATGATTATTTTAAGAAGCTGTTAATTAACTTAGGATTAAGGAGGTTAAAATTATTACTTAAAAGAATATACCTTCTGTCCAAGGAACTCTCTATATCTATCTTTAGTTCAGCAGATAAATTTTAGCAATTTTATTGAAAGCGTTCAGTTCACCCAATCTATGAATGCAGATACTAATATGACTGACTAATCATAAAATAAAATTGTCAAGATTCTTAAGCTGATATTAACTACCTTTAAAATAGTTTTCATGGGGTAAAGAAGCAAGAAAAGTAACAAAGCAGTCCACCATTTGTCCTTAACCATCATTTCCCACCTGTATCACTCTTAATAGGTAATTACTCTCTCAAGTTTGCTTTTATTTTTTCATTTGTTATTTAAGGTTTCATGTTTAGTGTAACTTTTTTATTTTTCTTAAATTCTTTTTAATGTTAATTTATTTTTAAGAGAGAGGGAGACACAGAATCTGAAGCAGGTTTCAGGCTTTGAGCTGTCAGCACAGAGCCTGAGGCTGGGCTCAAACCCACAGACTGTGGGATCGTAACCTGGGCTGAAGTCAGACACTTAACTGACTGAGCCATCCAGGTGCCTCAGTATAACTTAAAAAAAAAAAAAAAAAAATATATATATATATATATATATATATATATATATATATATATATATATATATATATATATATATAGCAGAATGCCTTGTATGGAACCTGGTCAAACTAGCACTCACCCAGACATTAAAAATATCCATGTTTATTTTCCCTTAGCTCTTTGCAAGGGCTAGAAAAACATAAGGGTACCATAAAATTGTTAGCTTATTATTTTAAAACCTCTCCTTTTATAAATTACTGTGTTCCATAAAGTATTATACTCTCTTTCATATTACTTTACCAAGCACCAACATTAACATGAAATGATATTAAAAGCACATGGCAGTGATGAAAAAGCAGAGCTTTATAGGGGAAATAGAAGTTTTCTGGGTCACTGCTTATGCTTTCTTAACAGAAAAGTGTTTCTACTTGGATAATTTAGAGATTTCATCCGCATGTAAGGTGGTTGTGATGAAAACAATGCACATGTTATCTATGTTTAAGGTGAGATGGTGTTAGGTTTCAGTGAAATAAGCTAGTTTAGAGTGGAAATACATAAACAGTTTTAAGGTTCTGTAAACTGGGTAAAGCCTCGCACAATCTTTGGAAAATGGAAATAAAGGAGTAAATTCAAAGGAGCAAGATTTTGAAATCCCAGGTTTACCTCACCTGCTAAGGTGACCCTGGCTTCTCTGTGGTTAGTTCTGGCAGTACTTTTGAAAAACTTTTTGCTCTGCTTTCCTAACCTCAGAAAATTATTCATCAATTGAGAAGTAAAATAAAATAACAAAGACTGACGTGCCTGGCTGGCTCAGTCGGTGGAGTGTGCTTCATCTCCAGGTTGTGAGTTCGAACCCCACGGTGGGTGTAGAGATTACTTAAAAATAAAATCTTCTTAAAAAATTAAAAATAACAAAGACATTTAGCCCTAGTCTGAGCCAACCCCTGTCAAATGTTAGGTCATTCAGCTGCAGGTGAAGCATGGAGACTTAAAACTTGAATCATTTGCTTCAGCCTCCAAACCTAGGAAGCACAGCCGGCATGCAAGATGAGCTTTCCCAACTACAGATTGGTGATATTTTCACTACATGATGCATTAGTTCCATGGGGCTGCCAAAGTACTTGAAATGGGCTTAAACAAAAAGAAGTTTATCGAAGTTCTGGGGACTAGAAATCAAAGATCAAGGTGCCAACAGACTTGGTTCCTTCTGGGGGTTGCGACAGAGAATCTAACCCACGCCTCTCTCCTAGCTTCTGGAAGTTGGCTAATAATCTTTTACTTTGCTTGCCTTCTGCTGTAGCACTCAGATCCCTGCCTTCATTTCCGCGTGGCCTTCTCCGTGTGTATTTCTGCCCAAATTTCCTACCTATGCTACCTTACACAGGCTGATGACTGCCTACATCCAAAAGCACTGCTTCCTTTTGGTCAATTACTCTGCTATAGTTCACCAGTATGCTGATGTCACGTCTCCCCTACTTGTCTCTTGAGAATGAGTGGTGTTAACAGAGCCCTGCTTTTGCCAGGGCCAAGCTGTTTCACCGTCCTTTGTAGTTTTTCTGCATCCTCGCTATACCTTGTAAATTTTCTCTTCTTTAAACTTTCCCTAAATTACAAAATGTTCATACGCCATCTGTTCCCTGCAGGACTCTGCCTGATACCACATTATAATTGAAAATAACTGAATTATGAAGTCACTTGTGTTTTCTTTAGCCAGGATTATAAAGCATTCCCTGTCTGGTCCAGTATTATGTACTTACATGCATTCCAGCATGTAACAGATTGGTCAGTAAATAGTCACTCTTTTCTCCCACTGTAAAAACATTCCTTTGGCCAATGTATACCTTTGTGCATAGTGTATAGCCCACAATTTGGGCTTGACCAGGTAATAAAATTCAGCCAATGAAGTATCAGCAGATGTGATGAAACCAGAGCATGTATATATTCCCATGGGTTTATTTATTCTCTGATGCTTCTGTTATCCGTGATGCCAAGAAAATGTCTTGGGTAGACGCTGCTCCCAATAGAATGAAAAGACCTCTAGGTCATACCTAGACCCAGTTCAGAGTCTTGAGACACTTGTATGCAGTAAGTCACGAGGGGCTTATCATAGTGACTGCAACATAGTAAAGACTCAGGAAGTGCTAGTTATACTTCTTATCACCTGATTTGGACATGTATTTCTATAAATTTTTTACTTATTCTTCCCCATTAGCTTGTGATGAAAGCCAATTTCAAAGTCACACTTGAATCTAAGTTTCTGCAAGAATAAACTATAATTATTATTTTTAATGGGCTAGGAATTCAGCATACCTCACATATATAATATATTAAGATTTTTTTGCCCATACCTCAAAGATGTCAGTAGGAAATACATACTAATTACCTAATTTATGCATTCCACTGTTGAGGCTGAAACAACTAGAAGACTTGAAGGTGTTGTATTGGTGTTCACCTTAGATGTTTGGGGTCATTTGAATATCCTCTAGTAACTATCAAACTTCAAAGTGTTACTTGTGTTTCTTCCTACTTTGTTAAGTGATTATAAATGTCCACTGGGTGGGCATTTCCTAGGTGTTTTTTAGCATGATAGATTTTTCTTTATAATCTATAAAGATTATAAAATAGTTTCTGCTTCGGAGGAACATCTAATCCATTCTGGAAGAGTTACATGAGTAGATTGTTACAATTCAGTGTAGTAGATACTTAGCAAACCAATATAACTTATGAAAGCCTAGAACAATGTCTAAGAACTCCCTTAATATTGGCACAATCGGATTTGAATGGCACATATTTTAGTTGGACTCCACTGCATACTGCTTATATCTGCTTTAAAAATTATATCGCATCACTAAATTACATTACTTCTGCAACTCTCAGTCTTCCTCAGTAGTTTTTATATTCCAAGTTACAGTGAAAATAGAGCAGTCAGCTTTGAAATGCCTAACATGTAGGTAAATGAACCATAATCCCAAATTTTCAGAGTATCCTGGTCTGGAGTTTTAGTGGAAGGGTGGGTATTCTTTTTTGTCTAAGATTAACAGCCATTCATTTGATGGCTCTTAGTCCTTTCTCTGTATTTCTTTACAAACCTTGTATGAATTTCTTCAAGTATTTATTGAGCGCTACTCTGCTAGACAATGAGAATATAAAAGTTCACAAGATAGATATAATGCAGTTTATATTCTAGTAGGGTAAACAAACGTCAAAATATAATATAATAGTCTTTTGATTACAGTTGTAAAAATTACCATAGAAGCACACAAAGTATTTTTTACCAGTTTTCTTTTCACCTTTCTTTATTCTATCATATATATAATATATATATTACTCCATTCTTTCATTATACAAATATATTCAAGGCTTCTCTGCCATAATCAAACTATCCATTTACTTAAAGGTAAATAAGAGAAAAAAAACACTTTCCTATTTCTTCAAACCACCCATGAGACTTGCTGACTTGATCACCTTCAACACCTAATTCATTGGACCTATTTTTATTTTTCTCTAACGCTTTCTAGAAACCACTCTTCTAAAGCAATTCTTGGCCTATGATTCTCTCAGTTTGTGAGCACTGTAATCTTTAAGATTGAGGTTCTGTATAAATCCTAGCATATTAGACATAATTCTATCCTTTTGTTTCTAACTCAAGAAATCTTACTATAATCCCAGTACATGAGAAAGAATTACAATACAGATAGTTAAATTTGGCTCTAACTTTTCAAAATAATACAGAAAAAATAACTTAAAAATTCATTACTCTTAGCCATATATTCAAAATACTTTGTGACCTAATATAAACCTTCCTTTTGAATTCTGCCTTCACTATCACTACTTAAAGCATCTGACCATTAACTCCTGGAAACAATTCTTGGTCATGGCTGTGTGCGTGTGTGCATGTGTGCGAGTGTGCATACTCCACAGTAACTTTTATTGTTGATAGTGAATAGATACATAAAATTTGCTTGGATATCCCATGACATAAAACTACTATATTTTGCTACAAATTACCAAGAATGCTTAATAGTATTTTATATGAAAATGGAAATTAAAATGTAAATCATTTTTATTAGAGCATGGCTAAGAATAATCTCTCAATAATGGAAAGTTTTGTTTCATACAATTATTAGGTTTTTTTTCAACATAAGAATTCTTAATAAGGGAAGGAGAATATTTTGAAATACCTCTAAACTAATGTTTTCCTTGAAATATTTTCTTTCCCTGATAGCCTTTGGCCCTCATTGAGAGCTTGATCTTTGTGTTCTGGGAAGATTATGCTAGTTGTACATCAAAAACATAAGGAAAATTCCCTATATTTATAGTAGGGAATAGAAGTAAGAATGAGGGGAAAGTAAATCTTATTTCCCTGGAGAACACTAATGTCTACCTACTGAAGACAAGTCCCAGGGGAAGGAGGTGTTAAAATATAGTCACTTCATGTAGACTGAGGTGATTTCTCAAAGACTGGATATTTTTCCTATCTGGCCTTTAGACCTCTTAGGGGAAACAATGAGCCAATATATGTATGTTATGTTAAAAAATCCTAAAACGTATGGCATAACATATATGGAAATCATTTGAACTGTTTCTATGTTTTGTTTAAATAGTAAGATAGCATGTTAACAGGCCATCAGAGAAGCCCTCTCCAACACTTATATTTTCTATTTAAATTTTTAAATTGGTATATAATTTATATATCATAATACTTTCATGTGTACAACATAAATATGATATTTGAAAACATTTTGAAATGATCACAGTAAGTCTGGCTAATATCCATCACCTTACATACTTGCAAAAATTATTTTCCTTGTGAGGAGAACTTTTAAGGTCTACTTTCTTGGCAACTTTCAACCATGTAAAACAGTATTATTAACTGTAGTCACCATGCTGAATATTACATCCCCAGGACTTATTTTATACCTAGAAGTTTGTAACATTTCACCTCCCTGCATCCATTTTCCCACCCTCTTCCCCACCTCTAGCAACTACCAATCTGTTCTCTATGAGCTTGTTTTTTCTTTATATTCCACATATAAATGAGATGATATTTTGAGATCACAGGATATTTTTCTCTGGATTTCACTTAGCATAATCTCCTCAAGGTCCATCCGTTTTGGACTTAATTTTTTTTTTAATTTTTTTTTCAACGTTTTATTTATTTTTGGGACAGAGAGAGACAGAGCATGAACGGGGGACGGGCAGAGAGAGAGGGAGACACAGAATCGGAAACAGGCTCCAAGCTCCGAGCCACCAGCCCAGAGCCTGACGCGGGGCTCGAACTCACGGACCGCGAGATCGTGATCTGGCTGAAGTCGGACGCTTAGCCGACTGCGCCACCCAGGCGCCCCTGGACTTAATTTTTAAAAATCTTTATTTAGATTTGAGACAGCATGAGAGCGGGAGAGGAATAGAAAGAGGGAAACACAGAATCTGAAGCAAGCTTCAGGCTCTGAGCTCTCAGCAAAAGGCCCAACATGGAGCTCAAACCCACTAACCACAAGATCATGACCTGAGCCAAAGTTGGACACGTAACTGACTGACACAGTCAGTTAATTTTGACACAAACTGCAAGATTGCATCCTTTCTAAAGGGTGAATGTTTTATCCTTCCATTCATAGATGGGCTCTTAGGTTTTTTCCATATCTTAGCTATTGTAATATGCTGCAATGAACATAAGGATGCATATATCTTTTCAAATTGGTGTTTGTTTTCTTTGGACAAATATCCAAGAGCGGAATTGCTAGATTATATAGTGCTGTTTTCGCAGCACTATTTATTAAAGAGACTGGCCTTTCCCCATTGTAGAACCTAGTCTCCTTTGTTGTAAGTCAACTGACCACATATACATGGGTTTATGTCTGGACCTATTCTGTTTTATGTATCTATATGACTGTGTTTATGCCAAAACCATACTGTTTTTATTACAGCTTTGTAGTATAGTTTGAAATCAGGGAGCATGATGCCTCCAGCTTTATTCTTTCTCAAAATGGCTTTGGCTGTTTGGCATCTTTTGTGATCCCCTACAAATCTTAGGACTATTTGTTTTAGTTCTGTGACATGCCATTGAAATTTTGACAAGGATTGCATTAAATCTGCAGACTGTTTTGGGTAATATGGACATTTTAACAACTAGAATTTGAATCCGTAAGCACAAAGTATATTTCCATTGGTCTCTTCAATTTCTTTCATTGGTATCTTATTTTCAGAGTATATGTCATCACTCTTTTGGTTAAATGTATTACTAGATATTCTTTTTGATGCAGTTGTAAATGGAATTGTTGTCTTATTAGTGTATAGAAACATATAGATATTTATATATTGATTTTTGTACCCTGAAACTTTGCTGAATTTGTCTATTCTAACAGGATTTTGGTGAAGATTTTCTAGATATACTTTTTGGCATATGATACATATGATGGCAGATGATATATATGCCATCTGCAAATAGTGAGTTTTACTTCTTCCTTACCAATTTGGATGTCTTTTATTTCTTTTTCCTGTCTAATTGCTCTAGGGTTGCTACTACTATGTTGAATAAAAGTGGGCTAGTGAACATCCATGTTTTCTTCCTGATCTTAGGAAAAAAGCTTTCAGTATTTCATTACCTGAGTATGACATTTGTTGTGGACTTGTCATATATGACTCTTATTATATTTGGGTATATTCTCTCTATATCCACTTTAAGAATTTTCACTGTAAATGGATGTTATACTTTGCCAAGTAATTTTTCTGCATCAGTTGAAATGATCACATGATCTTTATCCTTCGTTTTGATAATATATATCATGTTGATTTTGTAAATATTGAACCACCCTTTGTATCCTATAGTAAATCCCATTTGATTATGGTGTATAATTGTTTAATTTGGCTCACTTATACTTAGTTGAAGATTTTGTATCTATATTCATCAGGTGTGTGTGTGTGTGTGTGTGTGTGTGTGTGTGTGTGGTGTCCTTGTCAGATTTAGATATCAGGGTAATTCTGGCTTTGCAAAATGACTTTGGAAGTGGTTCCTCCTTTGCAGTTTTTTGAAAATATTTGAGTATTAACTTTTCTTTGGATGTTTTGTGGTAGAATTAATCAGTGAAGCTTGTCTGTCCCTGGACTTTTATTTGAGAGGTTTTTGATTATTGATTAAATTTCCTTGCCAGTGATTGGTCTATTCCAATTTATATTCATTCCTGATTTAGTCTAGACGATTTTGTGTTTTGAAGAATTTATCCATCTCTTTTAAGTTGTCCAATTTTTTTTTTGGCATACAATTATTCATAGTCTTTCATAATGCTTTGTTTTTGGTAGTATTAGTTGTGACTTTTCCTATTTCATTTCTTTCATTTGAGTTTGCTTAGCATTTGCTAAAGGTTTATCAATTCTACCTTTCACAAAGAACCAGTTCTTATTCTTATCTTTTCTATTGCTTTTTTAGTCACTATTTCATTTATTTCCACTCTGATCTTTATCATTCTACTAAACTTTCCCTTTTCTTGTTCTTTAAGTTCCTGTAGTTGTGAGGCTAGGCCGTTAGATTTTCATTCTTTGATGTAAGCCTGTGCTACTATGAACTTTTCCCTTTAGAGCTGTTTTGGCTTTATCCTATGGATTTAGTTATCTTTTATTCTCATTTTCATTTTTCTCAAGGTACATTTTTATTTCTCCTTGGATTTCTTTGACCCATTGGTTGTTTGGAATGTTTATTCTCAACATATTTGTTGTTTTTCCAGTTTTCTTGTTATTGATATCCAGTTTTATACTCTTGTGGTTGAAATTCTTTCAAGCATCTTTTCCAATCTTAAATTTATTGAGACTTGTTTTGTGGCCTAACATATGACCTATCCTATCCTGGAGAAGGTTTCATGTGCCCTTGAGAGGAATGTGTGTTCTCCCACTTTTGGATGGAACATTCTGTGTGTGTGTGTGTGTGTGTGTGTGTGTACACAAAGCTCATCTGGCCTAATGTGGTTTTTAAGTCTGTTTCCTTGTGTTACTTAGTAATATAAGAACAGTATTGATTTCCCTGGCTATTGTATTATTGTCTTCTATATTTGCTTTAAATATTTTTCTTATATGCTGAGCACATTAAATATTCACAAATATTAGACCTTCTTGTTGGACTGACCCCTTTCTCATGTAATGTCTTTCTTTGCCTTTTGGTACTATCTATTTAAAATCTAATTTGTTCAACATAAATATGGATACGCCAACTTTCTATTGTCATCAAACTTCCTTTTAGATCTCTTTAAATCTTTATGTGTCCTTCCACTTGAAATGAGTCTCTTGTAGGAAGCATATACATTAGTATTCTTTTTTTTTTTTTAATCTATTCAGCCAATCTGTCCTTTGGAGAAATTAGTCCACTTACATTTAAAGGAATATATAGGTATGTACTTCCATTGTAATTATTTTCTGCCTATTTTGAAATTTTTATCTTTGGTTTCATGACTGTCTTTAGTGTAATTCTTATATTACTTTCATACTATATTTTTTAGTATCTACTGTAGGATCTCAATCAGTACCTGGTTTGAGGCTGATTGAAAGCCTGAACCTCAGGTAGCAGCTTTTAAAATATCCAAGCATATATAACCCTTTGTGGCCATAATAATAAATCTTGCTGGCCTCTAGAGCACATCTGAAAATGTCCCCTTGGCAATATCTGGCCCACAATCTGGGGCTCCATGTTAGTGTATGAGCTCCTTTCTGGAAGGTACTGGAAAGCTGTAAAGAGGCCAAAGTAGATCACAAAGATGGCATCCCCTAACTCATGTCTCCTGAGAGCACTTCCATAGCCTTTAAATGTGTGGTAAACTTGAAGACTGCCTCTCAGGCTGAAGTTTTGGGTGTTTTCATAGCAATACGGGGGTGTGCTTCAGTCTGTGTGTGCAGTGCCTTGGGGGTGGGTGCTGGCCAAGAATGGTCTCTCTGATGTTTTCAGATCGGTGGAACTCAGAAACTCAAGACTAACTGGCCACCAGAGCCAGGCACTGAAGAGGTGTCACCTATGTGGGCTGTTGCAGCAAGAGCAAGAGGGCATGCCCTCTTACTTTGGCAGGGCTTCCAGTGAGCTTGGGACTGTCTGCTGGCACTAGTAAGTTACAGGGAGAAAACAAAATTGACACACACCAGTGCCCACCAGTACCTTCTTCCCCTCATAGAGTCTCAGCAGGCTTCCTCCCCTCCAGCAGGTGAATCTCCTTCATATATAGTCTAGGTACTTCTCAAACTATTGCTTTTTGTGCTAGCTCCCTGGGTGAGTCTGCATGTAAGCACTTTAAGAGCAAAATCTCCATTCCCTACAGTCCAGTGGGTCTCCTGGACATAAACTCCATTGGTTTTCAGAGCCAAATGTCTTGGGGGCTTATCTTCCAGTACATGTCCCAAGGATTGGGGTGCCTGATATAGAGCACAAACCACTTGCCCCTCAGGGAAAGCTCTCTATTTGTGAGATTCCTCACAAAACTCAGGGTGAGCTATTTGGCAAGTCTGTATCTCTGCTTATTCTCTATGATATGATGGGACCCATATATCCTTTAGAGGAGATCTTCAAATATTTTTGGTGTCTTTTCAGAGGAATTGTTCCCTTCAAAAAACTGAGACAAGAGGGTTTTTCTGTTGAGTCTACCAAAAACATCCATAGGACATAAATCCTTCACACATTCTTCCAGAAAATAGAAGTAGGAAATATCTTCCAACTCATTCCTTCAAGCCAGTATTAATCCAATACCAATGCTAGACAAAGAAATAACATAAAACTTACCAATGTCTCTCGAGTATGGGAACATAGATGCTCAAAAATAAGGACAAACCAAATTCAGCAAGTTATAAAAGGTTAAACAACAGCATGCTCAAGCACGATTATCCCAGGAATGCAAATTTGATGTAACATCTGAATCAATATAATACTTCATACTAATAAAGGAAGAAAGCCACATGATCATTTCAGTAGATGCACAAAAGTTACAAATTTCACATACATTAATGATAAATATTCTAACCAAAAAAAGACTAAAAGCCAACTTCTCAACTTACTAAAAGGAATCTACAAAAAACTTAATTTACATCTCATTTGAAAGAAAATCACTCATTTTTACTATTAAGATTCTCCCCACTTCTAATCTACATTTTCCTAGAAGTTTGAGCAAGTGCAATAAGGAAGGAGATTAAAATGAAAGAAATTAGGAACTAATATTCTAATCTGTCTTAGAAAGAAGTAACCCTGTCTTTATTTGCAATTTGCATGATAATCTAGAAAATCCAAAGGGATTCACAATAAAACTAAGAACTGAAACAATTTGAACATTTTATGATATAAAATCAGTATAAAAATAGTTCTATATACTACCAATAAACAGTCTGAAAAGGAAATTTAAACAACTTTATTCACAGTATCCTTAAGACATTAATAAAATATCTGCAGGAAGTTCTTCATTTAAGTTCAGCCTTCATTTAAGTTCAGATATTACATATCTTCACTATATACAGCAATAGTGGCTGGTGCCCATAATAGCAAGAGTAGTTGAATCGATAAGATACTTTCAAATTAACCTGACCAATCTAAGTAGTAGGAACTTGGGTTCCCAGGAGTGAGGGTTGTACATTTGGAATAAAATTCTTTCTTGTATCTGTGCGGGCAGCCTGTCTGTGAACACTAGGAGGAAGCCTTCAAGTTTATACTCCTTCCTATTCACCTAGGGTAGGACTCCATTATACCCAGGAAAGAGATACTATTAACATTAATCAAATTGCTCCTTTATCTTTAAATATGAAAATACAATCAAGATTAAAGGATGTTTGGGGCGCCTGGGTAGCTCAGTCAGCTGAGCAACCGACTTCGGCTCAGGTCATGATCTCATGGTTTGTGAGTTCGAGCCCCGCGTCGGGCTCTGTGCTGACAACTCAGAGCCTAGAGCTTGTTTCTAATTATGTTCTCCCTCTCTCTCTGCCCCTTCCCCACTCATGCTCTGTCTCTCTGTCTCAGAAATTAATCTTTTTAAAAAATTTTTAATGTTTATTTAAGGATGTTTATTTAAGGATCAGAGCAAACGGAAGAATAAAGATGACCCAAACAAATATAGAAACAATGCAAAAAAGACCCTAAATGAACTAATTAATTCACAGAAGAAAGAGAAGGAACATTACATGCATTCCATTTTTACTCCACGTTAGTTAAAGATGAACCTGTGAGAATTTCTTCATACCATGAAACTGTCCTACTCACTCATTCAACTCCAGAATCTGGAGCCCATGGTCACCAGAAAGAATTTACCTTAGTTGTTTCCTTCCAGGGTTTAATTATCTCTTGCCTTTCCCCAATATTAGTATGCATGGACCTGCATTTTCACACATAACTTACACAAACTCAGTCTTAAAATACAGCAAAATAAGTGTAATCATTTATTTTTCATTTTTCCAAAAATGACACCTTGGGTAGAATTCAGTTGTTGACTGACTTCTATATCTAACATGTATATGGAGAAATTAGTTATTCTTGGAAACTACTGTAACTCTAACCAGAAATTCCTGTGGGTTTTTTTTTTTTTGTTGTTGTTCTTGTTGTTTTGCCACAAACTTTGAAGTTTAACATGTTATTTATTGATCACTAGTATATACTATGTTTAGTAGTGACCATATTGACCAAAACTTTTTTAATGTTTCATTTTTTATTTTAAGAGACAGAGCGTGAGTGGGGGTGGGGCATGGAGAGAGGGAGATATAGAATCTGAAGCAGTCTCCAGGCTCCAAGCTGTCAGCACAGAGCCCGACTTGGGGCTCCAACTCCAGAATGGTGAGATCATGACATCAGCCGAAGTCTGACGCATAACCAGCTGAGCTACCCAGGTGCTCTGCACCTTTTATATCTTAAACGGGTATTCTATAACCTAATTCACTCTGACCTGCATAGAACAGAATTCCAAAAGTTTTACCCAGGACATCTTAATAGAAAATAGAGAGTTCAGGATAGAGGAACACTTTTTAAACCAGCTAGCAAAATCCCTAAATATCAATACAGCATAAGGATTATCACTTTGCACCAAGAAAATGATTCAGATACTAAAACTCTGGAATACCTAGAGCTTATTTTTTGACTTTCAAAAAACAAAACCTTTCAGCAGGAAGGGGAAAAAAAAACTCCTACGCTAGAATTGAGTTTCTTATATATACCATTCAGTGCATAAGGGAAATGAACCCAGTTGTACAACTGTTGAAGAATGTATAGAAATTCTAAAGCTGCAGAAAAGAAGTACATGCAACATTTGTATTTTATTAACAAAATGAAGACCATCTAAGACAAATTCAGGAACGTATAAATGTTGAAATAATGGTGGTGGTAAATATCATGTTTATAGAACTACTATCAATTACATTTTAAAAATGTAAACCTAGGCATAATAATATAAAATAATATAAAACTAACCTATCAGATTTGCAGGTATAATAAATGGTAGTGACTTACTTTTCTAATTATCCCATTTTTCACGTTAAAAAATTCTGCTTAAATTTTAAATAATTTAAATAATTCTCAGGCACCTGCGTGGCTCAGTCAGTTAAGCGTCCGACTTCGGCTCGGTTCATGATCTCATGGTTTGTGAGTTCAAGCCCTGTGTCGGGCTCTGTACTGACAGCTCAGAGCCTAGAGCCTGCTTCAGATTCTGTCTCCCTCTCTCTCTGCCCCTCCCCCACTTATGCTCTGACACACTCTCTCTCTCAAAAATAAGCATTTTTTTATTTTAAAGATTAATATAAAACTATAATAGCAAAAAAAACTATAATAGCTATTTTTCATCACATTGATGTTTTAAGAGAAATTAATTATGGTAAAAAATGTTAGATTTCATAATGTTTTCTTAGTTCATATTTGGTAGTTTAAATATACTTTTGATCTCTCTCAAATAGGTTTATTTCTTGGATAATCTATTGACCTCTCCATACTTTTAAAAATGTTTAACATTACTATCTCTATTTTCTAGCCCTCTGTGGAATTTGATCCATGAAATGAGTAATCCTACTTTTGTCTACTCTTAATTATACTGATGTATATTATAGAACGGCCACTTTTCATAGTGCAATGATTCAAACATATTGACCCTGGAATGAAAAGAATGATGAGCTGTAGGTTTCCTTCTCTCTTTTGGGAAAGGCATAGATCATCTATAAAACTTAAGTACGTTGTTCAAAGGCTATAAATGTAAGCTTTTACTAAGGTCTGCTGATAGCTCAAATAATTTTCTCTCCTTAAAAATCTATCATAGGGTTTAAACTTTATTTTAAGACTTTTTTTTTCTTTTTAGTTCAGGGTGATTTGGTCTAGGCCTGAGAAAATGCATTGTTCTAGTTACATTGTTATTATTAACTGATTTTATAATAATTGAAATGCCAAATATCTTCCTGAATCCTCAGTGTTTTTTAATAAATAAAATATAAAAATAGCTATTCTCTTCTACAAAGTAGTTGTAAGGATGAAATGAAGATTGAAAGCCTTCATTCCTTAGAATACCAAATGCTCCTGATTCTTCTCCTATCTCCTGAAGATTTCATTTTCATCCTTCCTTCATAAGCCCTTCCCATCTTTAAGATCCCAATCTGTTGAGTTCAGCATCTCTCAGAATGAATTGTCACCTCTTCTCTCTTTTCTCCATTTAAGCCCCTTGTTCCAGTATCTCCTCAGTCTACCCCAGATATGTTGATATCCCTAAACACCCATGTGGAAATCTCCTCCCTGGACTCCAGAATCCTACATCTGACTGTCTTGGATGTTGAAGGATCATGAACTTAACCTACCCATACTGCTTCCCTAGCATTTCCTAACTCCATAAATGGCATTGTCCTTTCTCAAGCCACTCACATCTCAAAACTCGAAGTTAGTCTTTTTCTCACTTTTCAATGCAGTCTATTGGCAAATCTTGTCACTCTGAATTTCACAATATTCCATCCAGAGATTTCTCCACATCCCCTATACCAGCACCCTTACTAACCAGAGCAGCTCTCATGCACACTGAGCAATAAGTTCCTAATTTTCTCCCTGCTGCCACTTCTGTTTCCTTACAATCCGTTGTTCACACAACAGGGGTGCCTTTTAAAATCCCAACTAGATCATGCTATTTTCCTCCTAAGACAACCTCCCAACCTCACAGCACACTGGGAATAAAAGTTTAAGTCTTTCCCATTGTCCACCACACCCTATATAACCTGGCTTCTCCTCTATTAACCCTCCTACTTGGTTACTCTTCTCCAGACCCACAGTCTATTTTGCTACTCCTTAAACAGGCATATTGTGTCACTTGGGTCTGTGCGTTTCTTCTTCATGCCGCCAGGAAGTCTGTTCTAAAACTTTGCCGTTGTGTCCTTCTTCATCTTTAGTAACCTGTCTCTTAAACTCCAACCTCTTCAGAGATATCTTCTCTTATCATCTTACCTAAAAATAAAGAAATAAAATAAAAAATACAGCCTTCTGTATAGCCTTAGCCTGCCTAGTAGATGAAATTTGCTAACTAGTTTTCATCTCATTGTTTGTAGTGTCATTAATCCTGAGAATGTGAGTGCATGCAAAAAGAAACCAGAGAAACTAAGAGGATTGAATAAATACACCAGGATTTGGGGACTGCACTGTTTTATTGAAAATGAATAAATCAGGAATCAGGACAGAAAATTTTAGTAGTTTCCTGGCATAAATTTATTCTCTTTAAAGTTAGTTATTCAACCTCATGCATTAGGGAAAGAGTTGGCAAAGGTTCCTAGAACGTACATAATGTTCAAAAAGAAAATGTGAACATAATAAAATGTTACTGAATTACTTTTTTATTAGACAAATGGTAGTTACACCATGTCAGTAGCCTATGATTATATTATAAAGTCAGAAGTTGTCATATTTAGTTTAGAATTTGATTTTGGTTTGGGTTGTGGTCGTAAACTCCTACTTTAGTCCCTTGGGGGGAAAAACCTGAGTAAATGATTTTTGTTGATATTCTGTTTACCAACGGACTTCCAGAAAACAGGATAATCACAGTCTTGGATCACAATCTCCAGAAATTCTACTAACTATCGGTTATTAACTTACAGAATCTTCCACTTCATACTAAAGAATGGTGCCAGCCAGTGAGCCTTGAACACAGGTGTGACCCACTTTAACTAAAATTGTTAAAGCTAATGTCTTTTTAAGGCAATTTACATTAATGGAGAGTAAAGGGAGGTTTATTTAGATAGTGTAAGATACAAATAAAGTTTAATCTGCATACTAGAATTACACATAAAAAATATACCTCACTTGCATTGATGAAATGCGCTCAAGCATATAATTTATATGTTGCCAACATTTTAAGTTGCCATTTTTTTTTTTTTTTACTTAATTAAGTACTTCAAATTTTTCCCATGGGCAAAATGCCAACATTTAATAATCTTATTGCTTTAATTCTTCTTTTCATTGCATGTTAGTAATTAATTTTCTTTGACCACCTGTATTTTACTGTCTTTAACTAGATCAGTTTTGAGCAACAATATTAAAAAATACTGCTGATGGCTTTGTCTGTTTTGTTTAACTTCTTGTATTTCCTGGGCTATTACAATATAAATATTCTAATAGAAGCTTGCTGAATTCTTTTCAATTAAATAAACATATTTAGCTTCTGTCTTTACCCATAGCTTCTATTTTATGTTTAAATTTTAAGACAAAAAACATTTTGTGTCCAATATACCATCATATATGCCATAATTCCGCTTATAGCATGGACAAAAATATTAAGTGTGCTATCAGAGTTCTGAAGAATACATACACATACATATACAAAGATGTACATACAGGCAAAAATAAAATAGTCTGATTAAACTGGGTCTAGGAAAGAGGGAAGCAACAGACTTTTAAAGTCCATATTATTGAAAGAAAATTTTAATTTCTTAGAATCCTTAGAGAATTTATTCTCTTATTAGAACAAATACTTGAACATCTAATCTCCAGTGTATTAATCACATGAAATGCTCAAAAATATTTCTATGTACTTTTAGAAAAAATAGTGACACTTTATTTTGGCACACTAATCTTGTGATTTCCAAATACAAATCTGAAACAGGAAACACAAAAGCAAATATAATAAAAATCTTAGGGTATGTGAGAATCTAGCAAGTTTAGAATGTCTAAACCCAAGATAGACTTTGCCTTGTGTGTCCATTGAGTTAGCATATTGCAGTATACAGAAGTTAGATTTCTTGGAGATCTTAAAATAACATTTGTAGTTGCTGTTCTCCTAAATGTTTGACAAATCATTCACAGATAAAAGCTCTTGCAAACTCAGGGCATAGTTCATAAGATGACTGTCTAATTGACTCAAATAAGCATGTGCCTGAACACTTAAAATCAGTTACTACATTCTAACAACTTCAGAAACTTTTATTAAAGAGCTATATACGTGGAATTTTCTAAAATAAAAATTGTTTCTTCCTTAAGGAGCTACAATTGTCACTTGTTCCTTTTTATTCTCTCTGAAGTGTCTTATCCTTTTGAGGTGCTTGCATTGAAGTAGGTGTTGCAGTGAGGGATCTACCATGGGGACCCAAAATCTATCAACATTTCAAATTTTTTTGTGAATATTTAAACACCTCTTATACTAGTGTGACGACCAATGCAGGGATGCTCAAGGTTCGGGTCTTTGGTGGAGGAAGAGGCCAGTGACAGGCTTTTAAGTTACATTATCTGCTCCACTTACTCCACATTGAAAAGTCATACGTACTGGTATGAATCCTCAGGTGAGTTCTAAGATCAATTAGGAAGCTTGGCTTTTGCCCTCTTGGGATATGCCTTTTGGAGTCTAGTAGGGATATTGGATCAAAACAAGATTTTAGCATTCTGGTATTGCTGGGTCTCTGGCTGAATAACATTTTAATCAGGATCCATTTTCAATGGCTACATGGGTCAGAGATGAAATAGAAACTAGGGATGGGATAACATTCATGATGTTTCTGGTGGACTTAATTTCATAGTTTGAAAGAGCATAATGAAAGGGCCAGTTCAAAACAACTATTCTAAAATAGTTTCTCTTATCCCATTCTGACTCGTCTATCTTGTTTATTCCACTGCCAAATAATCTTGGGATGTGCATGTGATCTCCTTGCATCTTGCCATCTCCTTCTCTTAAACCCAAATATTCTTATTTCTATTCATGCCACTCCTCTATTTAAAAGCAGTCGTTACTCCTCATTTCCTGCAGAGTGAATTCTAAGCCGCATACTTTCAAAGCCATTTGTGTTCTAACCCCAGGCTACATATTCAGTGTATTCCCCATTAGAAGATATCTGACCAGCCCCTATGTATTCCTTTAACTCGTATGCCTCTCTGGGTTCACGGTTTTGTTTATTTTCCTTCCTAACGGCATATACAACATTTGCTAATTCTGTATCGTTAAATGCATTCACTCTGGTAGGCCCATATCGTATGCAATTGTCTAAATGAACTTTTTAAAGTCGCCTAACATGTTTCAATTTCTCCTTCAGTTTCATGTCTATTTTCATATATTTTTTGCTATGTGACCTACACATCGAATTCTTCCAGTGATGGTTAGGTCACTTGTTCCCTTTTATTGGAAATATATAAGAATAGAATAGATATATGATGGAACAGCTATACAAGGCATTACAACATTGCCTCTTGGCAGAGGATACGGATCAAAAGAATAAGCACATGCCTTTTGACTCACTCAGCCTTCTCTTCTTTGGTGATTTCATACATTACTATGAAAGTTAGCACCCATTAATCTAGTATCTGACTACTTCCCTCCTGGACTTTTGTTTTTTAATACCGTGTTTTCTGAAATGTTGATTTAAAGCAAAATAATTTAAAGATACAAAAAAAACCCCCACTAATCTAGACCAATAATTAAATGAAAATGGTCTTCCAAAATACACGATTAATGGTCTTAGAAATCCGCCTCTGCCTGCTAAGCATGAACCTGATGTCTCCAGTGTGTATGGCTTCCTCAGCCATCTCATGAGTAACAATGATGATCATTATACAAGTTAGGTTGTGCGTCTCTATCAATTTCCTAATGCTATTTGTAGACCTGTGTAAAGCTAGTGTGTCAAGTTAACTTGGGACCCCGAAGTACCTATTTTTGTATTTGACTTAGACAGTAACTCTATTTATAAACTCTATTCATTCCACCACTCCTGTCCTTTCATCCAATCATACCATCTAATCACTTAATCTCTTTCCCTAATTTTCCAATTCTTCCTGCCTTTCATTTTCTTTTTTATACAAATGGTATCTTTTTTTCTCCCACAAATCTTAAACCTTGATCAGTTTCTGAACAAACCCCTATATTCTGTGTTAGTAGTATAAATTAACAGCATGAGGTCCATGCTTTTACAGAATGAAGGTTTCATATGGAATATACCTGTGGTCTTTGCTTAAAGGTGTTTTTCTGGGCTAAGGAGAGCACTGGTCCAAGTTCAGGGCAAGCCAGAGTGCTAGAGCATAAATACCACATAATTCTTACCCCTTAGTAAAAAGAACTGAGGCATATCTAGATTGTTCCCAGAATACCTCAGAGATACTGCCCTCCAGGTATACACGGTAACTGGTTTAATCGCAGTTTATTGCTTTGTTTTTCCCCTCCCCATTGTCCCTTCCCCACTCTCCTACCAATGTTTTGTTGGGGAAGCTCCTAAAGAAATAAACTGACTTCAAATCTTTGTTGACCCGTGTCTGCTTACAGGAAAACCCGAATCAAAAGAGTTGGAAACAAAATAGGTCTTAGGAAGTAGATCCTGAAAGTTAGAATCAGATAATTTGTTGCACAAGTGGTAGAAATGACTGCATTGCTGGTAGTAAATGGAGTATTACAAGTCCTTGGCTTGCTGAAGTGCCTGTTACTAAGGCTCAAAAAACAATGGGAATTATGATACAGTATTTGGTAGAGCCAACTTAAAAAATACCTCAAGCACTTAAGAAATACAGGGAATGCTATTAAATGAATTCGGAGCTATCTGGCTACTATAAATGTAAACAAACCTTAGGCACAAGAACTGTTGTTCTGGTGTAGGTAGTATGATTAAATAGACAGGTTCAGTACACCTACTAGCACATGGTATACCGATGATGATTTGCAAATATGTTCTCTCTAATCCCTTTTGAGAAGGGAAAACAGGAGTATTTCATAACCACCTGCTATGGACAGTAATTTATATTTATGACCATGTCCTAGGGGCACATTGCTCTCCGTGGCACAAATGGACTTTGATTATATAGACATCCACAGATAGTCAGGAGTCCATTCTGTTGATGATGTGATATGAATTGGACCTGATAACACACGGTAGCCTGGATGCCTTTATAAAATACATGCATGTGGGAACTTGGGAGACAAAGTTTACAAAGAGGGCTATTACCTTGGGTGATTTTTGGTGGGAGGTTATGTGGGGCATGCGGAAATATCCAAGGTAAATACCTAGTACTTCATATCTTTTACCAAAACTAACAAATAAACACAAAACTATAAATAAAAGGCACTTACAAGCCTCTTTATTTACAGTTCTCTTAAATTTGAGAGAGCCCATAGCACATTTTAGAATAGAGATTGGGCCCATTCATCAAGTGATTTGGTCTCTCAGTTAACTATAGGGCCAGAACAAAGGATCTGTAGCATGTTCAGGCTTCAGCATACATGGTCTTATCTATTGGATCACTTGAATTATCCAATCCCATGGAGCTGGAAGTACCTGTGTTAAATAGGAGTGCAGTGTAAAGTTTCTTACAAGTGTTAATGTGAGAGTTACAGTGGCAACTCTAGGCACCTAGGGTTCCAGAATTAGGACCTGCCATCTGCAATTGCGAATTACTATCTGAAAGTAGCCTCAAGACTACTAAATGCCATAGTAAATACTAAACTCTTGACAGTACAGCTGCAAGTGACTATGTGGCCACAGGTACACGTGAACTGTATAGTCAGACCCGGTGAGTCTGTCACACTGATTGAAAATACCACCAATCCATGGTAAAATGGAAATCGTGCATTTGGGACAGCCATGGAGAAGGTCTGGGGATGTCACTCAGTTATTGCTTCCAAAGGCAATGACCACAGTCAGATGGGCTACCGGTTGGGAAAATTACATAGGTGGTCTTTCTTACTGGAGATCAGCTATTTCCTGCCTTCAGTCACCCTAGTGGATGCACAATAAGCACTTGAAATGGATGAGATATGGTGACAGAGATGGAGTCAATACATGAGACTTCTATTGTATATTAGACCTTCCAGTCACAGACCAACACAGAGCCTTAGCCAACACCACCAGCTTAGGACTCCAAGCATTTGACTAACATCATAGCATCCTGCCTGATACTATCTCAGACCAAGGGTAAATGAGGTATGCCAATGGCACATGTCTATGAATTCCTCTGGCCCTGTATATTGTCTGGAAGCTGAAAGCTTAATAGAACTTTGGAATGATCTTAAAATACAACCAAGGATTATGAAGAAACCACAGGTTGGACTGCTGTCCTTAAGATGACACATGAACTTTGAACTAACTGCCTTCATGTAGCTCTGTGAGCACAAGAATTTGGGAACTTAAGGCTGAAGTAGGAGTTGGTCCTCCCACTGTAATTTCCATTAACTCACATGGACAATTTGCACTTCCCATGCTTGTAACTTTAGGTTCTCGTGAACTAAAGATTGTGGTTCCCAAGAGAGAGTGCTCCTACCGAGAAACAGAGTTTCGCTTAACCTCAAGCTATGGCTACCTCCTCGTCACATTTTGAGTTCTTCCATCATAAATGAGCAGCAGTGATTCACTCTTATGAGAAAATATATTTGCTGCTACTAATTTTCACTAGGGAGGGGAAATCATATGAAAATAGAGATATATTACTGGGATACCTCATTGTGTTTCAATGCCCAGTGATAAGAGTTGCAGCAAAGATGGCCTGCTGAGAACATGGTAACTCAAATTTGCCACAGAGATAATTATATTACTAACATAAGAAGATAATATACTCATTCAAATAATTTTTCAAAGAACTCAGTGGTGTGCATATAGCTTAATGCTTTTCTATCAAATTTTTTAGTTATCTTTCTATTTGTAAAAATTCATATAAACATTTTCATAAAAGAGTGACCTAACAACACAAGATGAAAAGTAACATGTTTTTTTTTCTCCTTTAGCCTTCCAACAATTCCATTTCTAGAGCTTCTGAAAATTACCGTGTTCTTATTCAATTTATTTATTTACTTTGAAAGAGAGAGCATGCACAAGTGGGGGAGGGGCAGAGAGAGAATGGGTGGGGGGAGGGAGGGAGAGGGAGAGAACAAGTTGGGGAGGGACAGAGAGAAGAGAGAGAAAGAATCTCAAGCAGGCTCTGCACTGACTGTGTGGTGCCTGAAACGGGGCTTGAACTCACAAACTAAGACTATGACCTGGGCCATAGTCAAGAGTCAGATGCCCAACTGACTGAAACATCTAGGCACCCCATTAAAATTATCTTGTTAAACTTTATAACTTTTGAAATACCTTATTTAGATATGTCCAGTATTTACCATTTGTAAAGTTTGTTTATTTTGAGAAAGAGAGAGGGAGGGGAAGAGCAAGAATCCGAGGCAGCCTCTGCACTGTCAGTGCAGAGTCTGATGTGGGTCTCAAACTCATGAACCATGAGATAATAACCCAAGCAGAAGTTAGACGTTCAACCGACTGAGCCACCCAGGTGCCACATTATTTACCACTTAAAAAAATGTTTATTTTTGAAAGAGAGAATGTGGAGAGGGGCAGAGAGAGAGAGAGATACAGAATCTGAAACAGACTCCAGGCTCTGAGTGTCAACACCCAGCCCATGTGGGGCTTGAACCCACAAACTGAGAGAGCATGACTTGAGCTGACGTCAGACATTTAACCAACTGAGCCACCCAGGTGCCCCAACCACTTTTAAGTTATGACAGATTTAACTCCCAATTTGGTATCACTTGTTATGTTTCCTTTTTTTTCCCAAGCAATTAATGCACTAAGGGAATCTGTTTTGATTGCCTAGAACTGGGTCAATGGGGGATGATGGAGTCTTTAGACTTCTTAAAGAATCATTCAAAAGGGAGAAATGCTAATACAGTGCATAAAATCAGGCCCTCATTTGAGATTAGACTCGGTATTGGTCTTGCACATCTTTTCTCACATTTCCTCCAAGAACTTGTTCTATCAATAATTCCCCTCACAAATATTTTCAAATCTTTTATAATAAAACTTAAAAATAATAGAGTTTTCCTTTGTCCTAAATGTTTTCTAAATGCTGCTCTTAGACTGTCTTCTCATCCAAGTTTGTAAAAAATCAACCCACTTCTGATCCTGTCACCTCTATGTCCTTGACTTTCTGATGTTCAACTTGTGAACTTCATTATGTCTTTTACACCCAGCTATCACTTGGATAATTAATGGCCAAATCCAGCATTTGTTTGTGAAATCTTATTTAATCTCTTCTCATCATTTCACATAGAAAATTGATTTAACCTTTAAAAATTGTTTTCCACCTTTGCTTCCAGAGAGGAGATAAACATGCTCTCCTTGATCAGCTATTTTGCCTCGAATTTTCTCTTCCTCCTTCCCTGACTTTATTACCCATAAGTTGGCTCAGGCCTCTCTTCTGATTTTCTGAATATCCTCTTATGCAAATTTATTTACTCTAATAATTTGTATCACTGGCCAAAAGCTGATGAACCTTCACTCTGTGTGTATGTCTGTATGTATAATTTTATCTTCCTCTGCTGGACATAATTTTATAAATAGTCTCCACCCACCTCCAAGATTCTTACCCCCTGGTTATTCAACTAAATACGAATCTCCTACTACTATGATGAGACTTTGCAGATGTAATTAACTTCTAAAGCCAATCTTAAAATACAGATTATGTTGGCCTGGTCTAATGGGTCCTTGAAAGAAGAGACTGTTCTCTGTTTGGTAGCAGAAAAGGAAGTCAGAGATGAAGTAGCAGGTGTCAAAGAGATTTGAAGCACAAGAAGCAGTTGGCACATATTGCTAGCTTCTATATGGGTGGTGGGAGGAGGAAAGACACATGAAAAAAGAACCCAGGAAGCAACAGAGCAGAGAGGGGCTTCTAGCTGATGGCAAGGAAACAGGGACCTGAAGCATACAGTCACAAGAAACCAATCTACATCAACAGGAGGAATGAACTTGGAATCTGATTCTTTCTCAGATCTTTTAGATAAGAGCCCAACTGAGTACACCTTAATTTTTGGCCACGCCAGACCCAATCCTGCCAACTTGGAGCAGAGACTTCTGCATATGAACTGTGAAGTAATATTTTTCTTTAAGCCACTAAGTGTGTGTTAAGTTGCCATGCAGCATGGAAAATTAATGTACCTGTGATTGCTTCTTTCTTCTATATTGTTCCCACCTTACTTTCCTTAACTAAAGGAGATAATTTTTTAAAGTAAAAAAAGATAATGGTCAGGTGCCTGGGTGGCTTAGTCAGTTAGGTTTCTAACTCTTGATTTCAG
Organism: Leopardus geoffroyi; assembly: GCF_018350155.1. Lineage (NCBI taxonomy): Eukaryota > Metazoa > Chordata > Mammalia > Carnivora > Felidae > Leopardus > Leopardus geoffroyi. The sequence goes on along the minus strand of NC_059326.1, from coordinate 215,880,977 downwards.
CTCAGGTCACAATCTCCTGGTTTGTGAGTTCAAGCTCCACATTGGGCTCTATGCCCGTGGCATGGAGCCTGCTTGGGATTCTCTCTCTCTCTGCCTCTCTCCCACTCTCTCTTTCTCTGTCTCAAAAATAAACATTAAGGGGCGCCTGGGTGGCGCAGTCGGTTAAGCGTCCGACTTCAGCCAGGTCACGATCTCGCGGTCCAGGAGTTCGAGCCCCGCGTCAGGCTCTGGGCTGATGGCTCAGAGCCTGGAGCCTGTTTCCGATTCTGTGTCTCCCTCTCTCTCTGCCCCTCCTCCGTTCATGCTCTGTCTCTCTCTGTCCCAAAAATAAATAAACGTTGAAATAAAAAATTTAAAAAATATTTAAAAAAAAATAAACATTAAAATAAGATAATGTCAACCTACGCTTTGGATTTATAAACTCTGGAGCTTGACCATTTATTGCCTCTGAGATTTGGCATTAGCAAATTAGCATTAATATTAGGAAATAGCATTAGCTGTTTATATTATAATTTATTCAAATTAGAAACCAGCTCCTCCAAATTGATTTTATCAACTTAATAAAAACACAAATAGATACACATATATTTGTATCCTTTTATCACCTTCTTTATTCTTATTCAAGTTCTCATCATCTCTTATAAGAATCCTGAATGATTCTCTTTGGATATAGCCACATCTCTGTAAGAAGTTCAACCTAATGACTCTGCCATTCCTCTACTGGAAATCCGCACATCCCTACCTATTTTCTACAGTAAGACCGTAACCTCTAACAGCTTAATACTAATTCCTTTATGCATTTCTTTCTCAGCTTCATCTCCAAATACTGTGTCCCTCTAGCACCATGATACCTCACTACTTCTAATAGTTCCTGTTTGTATTTTTTGGTTTATACTATTCCCTCTACTGGTTAGAAATTCTTTCTCCATCTGGCTCTTACTTCTCACCCTACCTACATTGCTAAATAATCTGAGGTGAGGTACTTTTAAAAACCCTCATGTCTGAGACACACCCAAAAATAAATAATCAAATGATGTGGGGGTGAAAAACTGGCAATGGTGTTCTCATTTCTACTCCTTTCTGGGTGATTCTCGTGCACAGGGTTGAGGAGTACTCGTATTTCTATACCTCAGAATCACTCAGCAATGTAGGGGTCATTCATTGCCTTTAGTGTCTACGCTGGATTAAGTGGATTTGTTCTTTCCAACAAAATTATAAAAAACCTAGGAGCAGAAGTAAATAGCTTATTTTTTCTGAAATATGAATTCAGTATGTTCTTTAATTTCCCACCTGTCTTGTTCAGTGATCCTCTGACTACGTTGCTTTTTGCATATGGGAAAGTTCCTACTACATTCAGTCATTTATTTATATACAAGTTTTTGTTTTTTTTTTTTTTTTAATACTTGCCATGTGCCTAGGGGATTCCAGGCGTTGGGCCTGGAACTGGGGATACATTGTGGGGAAAAGTAATAAAATGTACCTAATTGTGCTTTAGTGGGCCATGGTGTGTATATTATATCCTTTTAATGTGCAATTAGCCTCAGTAATTCTAAGTGATTTTGACATCTTGGTATTACTCATTATTATGTGATTAACTTAGCCCTGGTAATGAGTATTGAACATGATTTTGATACTTAAGAGTAACTAAATTGAAGTGCTCTAATTAGGGACACAGGTGGTATTAATATTGTTATAACTCAGTAAACCATATGTTTCCCAAAAGAATGTTGTCAATAATCTCATAATGACACAGGCAGAATGTTTATAGATTACTGAAACAGGACATATTTTCCTTACTCTAGTCACCCTACTTAACATGAAGCTTCAGTTCACTCTACATGAATCTTCCCACATAGCTAAGATTTCAAAATTCTGTTTTCCGAAATTTCTTCCCAAAATTTATTTGTGGAACCCTTAAATAAAGGGAACATTGGATTTAGGTTTAACTTGCAGCATACTTTTTACAAATCTTTTCTGAATCCAATCTTTTTTTCCAGTTGATATTTTTCTTTTCTCCATTTTTTTGGTATTAATATGATTACAAAAAAGTTGGATAGAGAAGGGAATGACTCTCAAAAGACATTAAGATAGCTAAGTTTATTTTGTCTTATTTGTAATTATCACTAGAAATAAAGATTTGCCAATAACAGAATTAAATAATGCTCCCAAAGGATCTATTAAAGGTTATATTTTCTGTTATTTGCTCTTACTCACAAGGTTGAGATTCTCCACAAAGTTCAAGAGAGACTATATTTGTCATGACATTTGGATTGTAAATCAGGTCACTGAAACTAGATGAATGGTGTGTATTCTACAGAGTAGATATAACGATTTTGTTTTCTTCATGTATTGCTATCTGAGAACAAGTTCAGGAACTACTAATACATTTTTCCTGTCTGTATCTCCCTCTCTGCCCCACCCCCATGAATAAATAGGAGAATAAATATAAACCTTTCCCTCCAGATATAGATACTGTGATATAGATATGCTCTCTAGATTTATAGAGATTATCTATCTCTAAATATACAATCTCTAGGTAAACTTCTCCCTTTATATATACATATATATGCGTGAGTATACTGATCTCTCTCTCATAGATAGTTAGATAGGTGATACAAAAATAGAAACAGAATCAAAATATCCAGACGGATAAATAAGGAGATAACAGGTATACAGATAACCTTGACAGATAGTATATTTACAATAGTATCTCCATCATTTTATCTATCAGTAATTAAGACTCCATTTTAAGTAAGTCTTAATATAAAACTAAGCAGAAAGTAATGTAAACATCAATTAGGCAGGATCTTTGATTTATGTTGATTATCAACTCTAATTACTTAGTAAATTCTTGGGCTTCTACCCATTGGGCAATTTCTTTTTAAACTTTACAGCCAAGCATTAAAGAAGAGCCTATAAACACTTATGCCCAGACTGTCCAAAAAAGGAATTGGTGACTAAAATATGAAAGTATATTTTTAAAGCTATACCTTTAGCCTGCTTCAAGTGAATGGTATTACTAGAAGTGTTGTCTACTGATATTACTTAGATATAATTGTCATGTAAAATATTTGTCACGTTTGTCATGTAAAATATTAGCCTTAATATTATCAAAGAACATCAGTTTTTATAAATATGCATCAGTTGAGATATTCTACAATGGAATAAGGTTTTTCTTTTCCTTTCTTTTTCTTTCTTTCTTTCTTTCTTTCTTTCTTTCTTTCTTTCTTTTTTTTTTTTTTTTTATTAAATCATACCATCTCAATAAAATACCTGCATCTAGGGGCACCTGGGTGGCTCAGTTGGTTAAGTATCTGACTCTTGATTTCGGCTCAGGTCATGATCTCACAGTTCATGGTTTGAGTCCTGCATTCAGCTCTGTGCTTATTTCGCAGAGCCTGCTTGGGATCCTCTCTTCCCACCACCCTCATCCCCCGCCCACCCCCCACCCCTGCCACCTCGCTTCCCCTTTCTCTGTTTGCACTCTCTCTTTCTCAAATAAAGGTTAAAAATTTTTTTAACATAAAAAAAATCACCTACCTCCTAGGAGCACCTGGGTGGCTCAGTTGGTTAAGGAACAGACTCTTGATTTTGGCACAGGTCATGATCTTGTGGTTCATGGGTTCAAGCCCCACATTGGCCTCTGGGCTGACAGCATGGAGCCTGCTTGGGATTCTCTTTCCTCCTCCCTCCGCCCCTCCCCCTACTTGTGTGCTCATTCTCTCTCTTTTTCAAAGTAGATAAACATTAAAAGAAAACTGCGTCTATTTTTATCTAACAGACCTAAACAAAATAGTATAAAACAGTAATCATTACATTTATAAAACTAATGATCATTCCTTAAGTATGGGATCTTAATATGTAACTGCCATTTTGAAAAATACATTTACATGGTTGAACTCATTCAATTATCTCAACAAGCCAAATTTATAGAACAGGAATCTGAAGTACAAATAAGTGAGGTGAAGATCACGCACATAGAAAGTGACAGAGTTGAAATTGATTAATACCATCAAGTTACTTTCCAAGGAAGGATTTTTGTTATATTGAGAGAAACCATAATGGCTAGATTATTTTCCTTGATAAAAAACCTTTTTTAACACCTTTTACAATCAAGAAAATACGAATTAAGCAACAAAATTCTCTGAATATGAAAATGTGTTTTACTATATTTTCAAAATAGGTAGCCTCCAAATCAAAAATTACTTTAGAAACCTGACACAAGCCAAATAGACTTAACACGTTTGAAGTGTTCTTAATTCTAAGGTAACATTTCATGAGATAATCTGTGCATACTTTTTTTCTCAATTTTAACATAAAAATATTAAGTATGTGCCTAAAAAAATGTTTCAACATTTAATATTTCCAAAAGCAAAATGGACAGAATTAAGACATAAAACAGGTCCATGATGATGGGTGAAGATTATAAAAATTTTTTTTTCAGTAACTGATAAAACAGAATAAATGATTTTCAGTAAAAATATACAAGGTATAAGAAGAGCTATCAACAACACTGGTCAAATTTGTGTTTACAGAACAATACAAATAACCACTACAGAATATACTTTTTTTTTTTTCATAGTGCAGACTAACATTCACCAAGATAGACCAGTTTTGGGCCAAATAATAAAACTTATTAAGCTTTAAATGATTGACATATAACAGAGCCTATGCTCTAATCACAATTTAGTTAAATTGCATATCAATAACTCCAATATATCTGGTGAATCATTAAATAGTTGATATTAACACACACACATACAAACAATGAATCAAAAACTAAAGCACCAGGGGGCCCCTGGGTGGCCCAGTTGGTTAAGCCTCAGACTATGGATTTTATCTCATGTCATGACCTCACAATCCTGAGATGGAGCCCTGAGTGGGGCTTCCACACCAGGCGTGGAGCCTGCCTAAGATTCTCTCTCGCCCTCTCCCTCTGCCCCTTCCTGGCTCACTCATGTGCCTGCGTGCATGTGTGCACTCTACCCACATCCCTCAAAAAATGCAATAAAAATAACCAGAGAAATTATATAGTATTTCAAGTTGAATAATGAAAATACAGCCTATCTGAATTTGTGAGACAAGGTTAAACATTGCTTACAGGGAAATTTTTTACCACCAAATTCCTATATTGGAAAAAGGAAACATTTAAGAAAAGCAATGATAGATGTTTCTATACTAAGAAAAATTTTAAAAGAACAATTTAATCCATAGTAAATACAAAAAAAAAATGATAAAATCAGTCGAATGGAATAGAAGTAGAAAATATTTCTAAAAAAGAGAAAACAAAAGCAAAAGTTATTTGAAAAACAAAGTTGGCAAACTTCTTATAAGACTATTAGGTAAACAAGTTCTTTTTGTCTCTCAACCAATAGCAGGAATGGATGAGAGGACATCATTACAGACACTTCAGACATCAAAAGAGGAATAATGAGAATTTATTAACAACTCTAAATCAATAAATTGGACAACTTATATTTAATAGGCACATTTATAAAATTCGAGAAACAATTTCATAAACTTTAGAAAAATGTACCAAAACAGATTAAAAAAAAATGGAGGGACACCTGGGTGGCTCAGTTGGTTGAATGTCCAACTCGCTTTCAGCTCAGGTCATGATCTCATTGTTCTTGAGTTTGAGCCCCATGTCAGACTCTGTGCTAACAGTGCAGAGCCTGCTTGAGATTCCCTCTCCTCTCTCTCTCTCTCTCTCTCTGCTCCTCACCTGCTCTCTGTCTCTCTCAAAATGAATAAACTTTATTTTTTAATGAAATATCTGATTAACCTTATATCTATTTATTAAGGATATTTAATTTTTACCCACAAACCTTCTCTATAAAGAAAATATATTGACAGATTTTATAAATTCAAAATGAGGAGAGAATATCTACCAGCTCATTTTTGAGGCCAGTTTATCTCTGATATCCAAATCTGACATAGACATTACAAGAAAATTACAAGCACAGATACAAAAAAACTAAAACATTCACATTATATGTGACGATATAGAATTAAGTTGAATTTTATACCCAGGGGTGCAATATTTTTTCAATAGTTACAAAGAAAGGATTCACTATATTATCAACAGAAATATAACTTCTATGGTCATTTCAATAGACACAAAGAAAACATTTGTAATACTCAAAAGCTATTTATGATTTTTAAAAATCCCTTAATTAGGAATAGAAGAAACATTATTTTCAAATTCATAAGTCATTTGTGAAACACCTAGAGCTAATATCATATTTAATAGTGAAATACCACACTTTTTACGCTAAGATTTGCAACAGGGCAATAATGTCCCCCTTTAAAACTATCTCCAAACTATATAAGAATCTTTGTTTTTAAAGCAACCTGACATAGGGGCACCTGGGTGGCTTTGTCCATTGAGCATCCAATTTCTGCTCAAGTCATGATCTTGCAGTTCCTAAGTCAGAGCTCCGCATCAGGCTCTGCACCGACAGCTCAGAGCCTGGAGCTTGCTTCAGTTTCTGTGTCTCCCTCTCTCTCTGTCCCTCTCCTGCTCATGCTCTGTATCTCTCTCTCAAAATAAACAAACATAAAAAATGATAATAAAAAATAAAAAATCTGAAATAAATCTAAATGTATATAATATTGTAAAACACTGATCTTGACAAGTTTCAAAATACAAGGTTAATATGTCAAGAGGAATTTTATTTTTCAATACCATGAACAAAATATTCGAATATAAATTAAATTGAAATGAAATTTAAATGTACCATTTACAATAGTATCAAAACCAACAATTCCTAGGAATGAATTTAGCAAAATACTGCTGTAAATTGTTTCTTTAAAAATAAAACTTCAGTAAGCAGATTATTGAACTAACTGTATAGATTGGAAGACATAGCTTCATTTTAGTACCACTCAAAACCCAGAAAAAATTTTTTTCTAAACTTTATAGGCAAACTTCACAATTTATTGGAAATGCAATTTTCCTAGAATAGCCAAAACTATTTTGAACAAGAATTTAAAGGTCAGCAGATACTTTACTATAGTTTTGTTTTAAATCTTGAAAGTGGGTAGTTATAAAAACAGTGCAGGGCCAGAAAAATTTCTCCTTCCTTCTTCTTAGGTTTGTAGCTGGCTTAATGATTAAGTTGACATAGGCAGATTAACAGAAAAACAAATTACATACATACAGGGACATATGAAATACGAAACCTACAGGGCAACTAGGTAAATGAAGCTTAGGTAACATCTTGAGCTAAGAAAAGGGGTTGGGGTCTGGGATACAAAAGAGTGGAAGGCCATTCTCAGGTAGGTGAGAGGAGGTTGAAAAGTAAACATTTACCCTGCTATACAGGTAAGTTTCTTAGATAAAAAAGAATCTCTGGTAAAAGCTCTCTTCTGGGTACAGGTCCCCTTTCCAGTGTCAACTTGGGTAGTTGAGGGGAGAGGTAAAGAACTTTTCCTAAATCTGCTGAGTTTTGTTTGCTTTTAGGTCAATGTGAGTTTCATACCAAAGCAAAATATTTCAGGGAGACTTGTTCCGGGCCCCTCCAATAGCATGGCATTGACACAAGTGCATTTTATTATATTTGAATTATATTAAAATACATTTAACTTAAAGGTCTAAATAAAGGTTAGTGCTATAATCTAGCAAATGAACATTCCTTACATTTAAAACGTCAGACGTATTATGCTTGAAGTGAATTGTATACACTTGCTGGATGGGTAGTCTCTGATGCTTCCCTTGAATGACTGTTTTCCCAACATTATAATCTGCTTCTCCCATATAACACAAAAAGGAGGCTGGCAGAGAACATTGCTTTCCTTTCCTCGAACATTCAGTAGGTCATACTCCTTTGTGCATTCATCCACCAATGATATACTGGTTGGACAAAGAAAGGTGGTCCTGAGCACCGTAAACTGCAGACCACACATGGAAACTGTGAAAAGCACAAAATATTTTGGTAACAGGGGCAGCTGAAAAACCTGCTGAAACTGTGGCCTGAGCAATATGCAACTCCTTTTCTTGCCTGTGGCTCTAGACTAACAATTAACTGTTTTAAAGCAAATCGAAAATTTGACCGTAACTTCAATACTGTATCATGATGAAGTAAAGAGAGCCAACCTATTGGGCCATAGAAGACGATAATCAGGAAACCACCGAATTGTGAAATTGGTCTAGTTTCCACTACTATTGAGCTAATTTTCATGTACTTCTATGGAACTTGTCCCCCCACCCCCACCCCCCTCCCGCCAAAACCTTGAGAACTAGTCCCTCAGATTTCCAAATGCGTCTGCTACCAGATTGCTACAGAAAAACTGTTTTGCCCCAGGTCTCTTCATATTGTCCTCATTCCACCATGCAGGTTCTGACCATCTGGCAGCCTGCTTCTAAATAGAGCCTGTGTGTCATCTGTCACATTGCACTTCTCCAGGGGAAATCTTGAATAATTGCTCATCCCAAGCAATAATAACACCTCTTAAGGCCAAGAACAAGTTGTTTATATATCTGCACTGCCCCCAGCATTATCTAGGCATTTAAATTGAAAAATTAAATAAGCATTCTACAGTTAGCTATTAACTACTACACAACAGACCAGTAACCTCTAGGTATGGAGGCCACATCCTATTAATGCAAACCACAAGAGAGCTTCTCAGATTATGTTCTGTGGACACTGTTTAAAAAAAGTGATCTATCACTCCAGGTGCAGAGATGAATTATGTAGAAATGTTAGGGCATCTTTGTAGAGCAGGTTTCCCCTTCAAACACTGTCCTCTTTAGAGCAATGAGAATGCTCAGTAATGAGCACAGATTTCATGGAATTTTAAGATAAAATTAGAATGTGAATAAGAACCAATGTGTCCTGAACGTCCTCACCCATTCCCTTCTATATAATAAAGGAGACCATTAAATCTGACCTCCCGTGACCTTCCAAGCCCTTCTATAAATTCAGTATTTCACTGAGAATGAAAAGATATTCTATCTATCTATGAATTAAGAGAATGCATGCTTGAAAGAAGTTTCTTTAAAAATCAAAAACACTCTTGGAAAATACTGACTGTTTTTCCCAGATTGATAGGTGAACACATGTATCAGGTTTGAGAAACTACTGACTATAGCAGGAAAGCATCTTACTTAAAAGCCCTGACCCTATAGGTAGTTCACATACCACAACAGAAAGAGAAGTACATATGTATATATGAATATATTTGCATACATATGTGTGCTTAAAGTAAACTATGCTTTTCAACAATGTGACCATTCTTTCCCACCAAAACTATTCATATTTGATTTTCAAATCAAATATGCATCTAGTTGCAAAATTCATTACTTGTAAAAGGAGTTTCAGTCCTCACAAAGGGATCTTTCCAGTTGTCTTTATCTCCCACCTTCACAACACACACAAATACCCAATTACACACCAATGTATTCTCTCCATAGTGGACAGATTCTTGAGGATCAGATGTCTAATTTCTGAATGAGTTGATCACAGTAATGATAACCTTGCGGGCAGTGAAAAAACATGAGATAACAGGAATGAAATTTTACTTTACATAGAATGATTTTTTAACGGATGGAAGAATATCTATGATTTTAACCCATTCATAAAATACTCCGTAATTAGGAATTATTAAACATGAACATTTTTCAAATTTATGTATCATTAGCCCAATAACAGGAAAGGAGAATGATATGTCAAAGTTATTTTGCAGCATTAAATACCTCCTTTGGGAGGTTCGTCCTTAAATCTACTAATATTATACTTGATTTTATAACTTTCTATGAATGATATAATCAGAAGTCTTGGTGACATCATTAGACCATATGACTTTGAAAGCAGCCGCATTAGCACACTATGCAGTCACGACGTTGTCTAAGCTGCCAATTTCCTAAGTCGGTTCACCTCCATTGACCTTTCTGTAGATAAGCATAGCTACTTAATCACGGAAAAATGTCTAATATTATCAAACTTTGTCGAAATAGCATTTACAACATTCAGACCTGAAAATATGAAATGCAATAATTAAACTTATATGGAGAAAAAAGTTCTTCAACAAGATCTAGATGCATGTCTGCAGTGAGTTTGATCTGTGAAGGTAGAGCTCAGAAAAGTAATGTGAACTGCATATGGAGAGTTGGTCATAACTCATATTCACAACACTCAAATTCATGGGGCCACTATTTACTTATTGGATAAAATATACAGAAGAGAGAAATAAGGTGTATTTATTGGAAATTAAAGTAGAAATTAATAAATGAGGGGTGTCACTTTTTTAGGTAAAATTGGTAGAGAACATAAGTTTCACATGTATCACATAGTTTGATATTTGTATAGATTACAAAGTGATCACCAACATAATTCTACTTACCATCTATAATTATACAATTGAGCCCTTAACCCATTTTACTCATTTCCTAACTCCCTTTCCCCCTGTTCCACCTTTCCCACCAATCTGTTCTCTGTATCTATGAGTTTATTTTGTTTTTTTTAGATTTCACATTTGTATGAAATCATATGGTAATTCTCTTTATCTGACATTTCATTTAGCATAATATCCTAAAGATGCATTTATGTTGTCACAAATGGCATGTTTTCATTCATCTTTATGGCTGAGTAATATTCCATTGTGTATACATATACTACATTTTCTTTATCCATCCGTCTGTTGATGGACACTTACATGGTTTCTATATCTTGGCCATTGTAAATAAACTGCAATGAACATAAGGGTGCAGTTATCTTTTTGAATTAGTATTTTTGTATTTTTTGGATAAATACCCAAAAGGACAGTTGCTGGATCATTTGGTAGAATGTGTTTTGATTTTTTTGAGAAATCTCCATGATGTTTTCCATAGTGACTGTGCCAATTTACAATGTCTTGCCAACAGAGTATAAGAATTCCCTTTTGCCACATCCTCTCCAACACTTGTTTTTTCTTATCTTTTTGATATCTATTTTGACAAGTGTCAAGTAATGTTTCACTGTGGTTTTGATTGGCATTTCACTCATAATTAATGATTTTGAAATACTTTTATGTACGAGTTGGCCTTTTGTATATCTTCTTTGGAAAAATGTCTATTCAGATACTGCATGTTTTTTGTTGTTTTAAATCCAGTTGCTTGACTTGTTGTTGAGCTGGATTAGTTCTTTATATACTTGAGATGTTAACCCCTTACATTAGGGGGGGGGGAATATCTTCTCTACTTCAATAGGTCACCTTTTCATTTTGTCTATGGTTTCCTTTGCTGTGTGGAACTTTGGAGTTTGGGGTAGCCCTGTTTGTTTATTTTTGCTGTTGTTTTCCTTGTCTTCAGACTCTGATCTAAAAAAAAAATCATCAAGACCAATTTCAATGAGTTTACAGCCTGTGATTTTTTGTAGGAATTTTATGGATCCAGATTTTACATTTAAGTCTTTAATACACTTTAAGTTAATTTATGTGTGTAAGGCATTGGTCTAATTACCTTCGTTTGCATATGGCTATTGTTTTTCCAACACCATTTACTCAGGAGACTGTCCTTTCCCCATTGTATAGTCTTGTGTCTTGCAGTGTAAATTGATTTACCATATGTGTGTGTCCCCATTATATACTGTATCCTAATTTATTATATATGTGTCAGTTTATTTCTGGTCTTTCTATTCTGTTCTATTGATCTATGTGTCAGCTTGTATGGCAACCCCACGTTATTTTGATTACTATAGCTTTGTATTATAGTTTGAAATCAGGAAGCGTGATACCTCCAAATTTTTTCTTTCTCAACATCACTTTGTCTATTCAGGGTATTTTGTGATTCCATAGATTTTTATAATTATTTATTCTAGTTCTGTGGAAAATGCCACTGGAACTTTGATAAGGATTGTACTCAAGTTGTAGATTCCTTTAGGTTGTATGAACATTTTGAAAAATGTTAATTCCTCTAATCCATCAGCATGGAATATCTTTCCATTTATATGTGTCTTCTTCAATTTATTCCATCAGTGTCTTATAGTTTTCCATGTATAGGTTTTTCACATCCTTGGTGAAATATCATCTGCAAATAGTGAAAAATTTAATTCCCCCTTCCTGATTTAGATGGCTTTATTTTTCTTACCTAATTGCGGTGCCTAAGACTTCCAATACTATGTTGAATAAAAGTGGCAAAAGTGACCATCCTTGTCTTAATCCTGATCATAAAGGAAATTTTCAGCTTTTACTATTCCATGTGGTATCAGATGTGGGCTTACTGTAAATGTAATTTATTATATTGAGGTATGTTTCCATTACACTCACTTTGGTGAGGTCTTATCATGAATAAGATTTTTGCATCTATAAATTATTAATATTGACCTGTATTTTTGCTGTTTCCTAGTGTGGTTTAGGCACTAAGGTAATTCGGGACTCATAAAACCAGTATAGAAGCTTTTGTTCCTCTTCAGTTTTTGGAAGAGTTTGGGAAGATGGGTATTAAATCTCTTTGAATATCTGGTAGAATAAAATTGAAGGTATCTGGTCCTGAACTTTTATTTGTTGGGATATTTGTGATTACTACTTCAGTTTTCTAGTAATCTATTTACACTTTCTTCTTTATTTTTTACTTTTTTTTTAACGTTTATTTATTTTTGAGACAGAGACAGAACATGAACGGGGGGAGGGTGAGAAAGAGAGGGAGACACAGAATCTGAAACAGGCTCCAGGCTCTGAGCTGTCAGCACAGAGCCCAACGCGGGGCTTGAACTCACGGTCCGCGAGATCGTGACCTGAGCTGAAGTCGGACACTTAACTGACTGAACCACCCAGGCACCCCTCTATTTACATTTTCTATTTCTTCATGATTTCAGTCTTGGAAGAATGTGTGTTACTAGGCATTTATCCATTTCCTCCAGATTGTCCAATTTGTTGGCATACAATTGTTCATACTAATCTTTCATAAACCTTTGTATTTCTGTGGTATCAGTTGTAACTTTTTTCATTTCTTATTTTATTAGAGCCATTTTTTCTTGGTGATTTAGCTAAATGTATCAACTTTGGGGTGGAGTTAAGATAGTAAAGTAATAGGAGGATGCTATGCTCACCTCAACCCTCAAACACAGCTAGACAAATATCAAATCATTCTGAATACTCAGGAAATCAATCCAGAACTAAGAGCACAAGCTGCACAACTAGAAGAAGAAAAGAGGCCATGTCATGGAAGGCAGGAATTACAGAGATGTGATTTAGAGGAGAAAAGAAACACGGGTGCTGTGGAGGGGAGAGAGCACTGATTGTCAAGAGAGGAGAGAGAGAGAGATTGAGAGAGAGATTGAGAGAGGGAGGGAGGGAGGTGCAGATCATCGCACAAGGAAAATACTTCCCCCAAACCGTTATTGGAAAAAATGAGAGGGGCTGATAATTGCACATTTTTACAAGCAGTGGGGCCCTAAGGTAGAAGTTGCAGAAGGCTGCATCAACACCAGGGTGGAGCCTGATGGGTGTCTCAGTGCTCCTGTAGAGAAAGGAGGGCAGAGGCCCAGGAGCACAGACAGCATGGTCCAAGGATCCCCTGGGTAGCACTAGGAGAGACCGTTCCCCTTCTTGGAGTGCATTTGGGAGAGGTGGCATAGGAACAGAAGCTCCAGATGAGGGCAGCTAATCTAGATACCAGCTTTTTGCCACACCAAAATAAATAAGCAAAAGTAAAAAAAAAAATAAACAAACAAACAAACAAACTAGCACCAGTCACAAAACAGTGAGACTTCTCCCCAAAGGATCAGCATGGTCACATACTGTGCTGGGTCCCTAAAATTTGGAATTTTGAAACATAGCCAATGCACCTTAGACAAAACACAGGAACACTTCACGGCTGGGTGGGGAGATGACTCAGACATTGACAGGGTGAAGGCAGGGATCTGGGGGATGCCTGGAACAAATTAGGGGAGATTGTTCGCTCTTCTGTGAGGGCTTCCTGAAGAGTAGCAAATGGGAACTCCTGTCTCCATGGATGAGAGAGACCTGGCTGACATTAACTTTACCCTGCTCATCAGTATGGAGGGACTTCAGTGCACCACACAGTGGAGGCTTGAGCCACTGACACCAAACCCCATCCCCCTGTGCTCTTCAGCTTCTTCTGAACTAGGGCCAATGTGCCTGAGAGAGCAGCAATGGGCCACTCCCCCAGAAGACCAGCACAACTCCATCCCTATCCCACCCCAAGTCTACTAACCATAGAGTGCTGCAAAGCTTCAGCTCAAGGGGAAGTAGAATCCAGAGTCTTTAACAAACAGACCAAAACACACATAGTTAAAACTTTCCACATACTGGGCAAGGTCCAAACACTACCCACAGCAAACAAGGAGAAATTCTGCAAAGGTCTGACCTGAGGAAATGAGCAACCATAACACAACATCAAAGTGCAGAACCAGAAACACTTCCTGAACACCATACCCTGGACAGTATATAAGCATTACTCTCACGAGCAGGAAACATAACAGGCTTTCCTAACACACAGAAGACAGAAGCCTAGACAAAATGCCAAGATGGAGGAATTCATCCCAAAAGAAAGTACAAGAAGAGGTCATGGCCAAGGACCTAATTGAAAGAGATATAAGTAATAAGCTTCAACCAGAATTTAAAACAACAATCATACGGATATTAGCTGGGTTTGAGAAAAACGTAGAAGACACCAAGCAGTTCTTTACCACAGAGATAAAAGACCTAAAAACTAGTCATTCCAAAGTGAAGAAATGCTATAACCAAGATGTGACACTGACTACATTAATAACCAGAAGGTTGGAAGAAGCAAAGTAATAAGTTAGTGATATAAAGATAAATTATGGAAAATAATGGAGCTGAAAAGAAGGAAGAAAAATACTGGATCCTGATATAGACAAAGAGAATTCAGTACTCCATAAAGTGTAATAACATTTGTATGAAGAAGAAGAAGAGGGAAAAGGGGGCAGAAGATTTATTTGAGCAAATTATTGCTGAAAACATCCCTAAACTGGGGAAGGAAACAGACATCCAAATCCAAGAGGTGCAGAGAATTCCATCCAAAATCAACAAAAGAAGGCCAACACCAAGATGTATGGTAGTAAAATTTGCATAATACAGAGATAAGGAAAGAATTCTGAAAACAGGAGGGGAAAAGAAATATCTAACCTACAAGGGAAGACAAACTAGATTAGCAGCAGATGTCTCCACACAAATTTGGCAGGCAGACAACATGATACTCCACGTAGAAAACCAAAGACTCCTCCCCCAAATTACTAGAACTGACACAAGAATCCAGTAAAGTTACAGGATACAAAACCAACGTACAGAAATTTACATTTCTAAACACCAAAAATGAAGCAGCATAAAGAGAAATCAAGGAATCGATTCTGCTTAAAATTGCACCAAAAACCGTAAGATACATGAGAATCAACCCAACCAAGGAAGTACTCTGAAAACCATAGAACAC
The DNA here is from genome assembly GCF_018350155.1 of Leopardus geoffroyi. Taxonomy (NCBI): domain Eukaryota; kingdom Metazoa; phylum Chordata; class Mammalia; order Carnivora; family Felidae; genus Leopardus; species Leopardus geoffroyi. Next base: position 215,865,586 of record NC_059326.1, on the reverse strand, counting down.
TTATGAAAGAAATTGTAGAAGACACAAAGAAATGGAAAAACATTCCATGTTTATAGATTCGAAGAACAAATATTGCTAAAATGTCTACACTACTCAAAGAAATCTACACATTTAATGCAATCCCTATCCAAATACCAACAGCATTTTTCCACATATCTGGAACAAACAATCCTAACATTTGTATGGAACCGCAAAAAAACCTGACTAGCCAAAGCAATCTTGCAAAATAAAAGCAAAGCTGGAGGCATTATAATTCCAAACTTCCAGCTATATAACAAAACATATGATACATAGATCATGTATGATACATAGATCAATGAGACAGATACATAGTATGATACATAGATCAATGTATGTATGATACATAGATCAATGAGACAGAATAGAAAACACACAAAAGAACCCACAACATATGAACAATTAATCTTTGACAAAGCAGGAAAGAATATGCAATGAAAAAAACTCTTTTCAACAAATGGTAGGGAAAACTGGACAGGAACATACAGAAGAATGAACCTGGACCACTTTCTTACACCATACACAAAAATAAATTCAAAATGGATAAAAGACCTAAATGTGAGACAGGAACAGGAAACCATCAAAATCCTACAGGACAACATAGCCAGCAACCTCTTTGATATCAGCCACAGCAACTTCTTACTAGATATGTCTCTGGAGGCTACAGAAACAAAAGCAAAAATAAATTAACAGGACCTTATCAAGATAAAAATCTTCTGCACAGTGACAGAAACAATCCACAAAACTAAAAGACAACCTACAGAATGGGAACAGATACTTGCAGATAACATATCTGATAAAGGGTTAGCATCCAAAAATCTATAAAGCACACTCTTTGCCCAGGAAAACACATAATCTAGTGACAAAATGGGCAGAAGACATGAGTAGACATTTTTCCAAGAAGAGATGCAGATAGCTAACAGACACATGAAAAGATGCTCGACATCACTCATCATCAGGGAACTATAAACCAAAACCACAATGAGATACCACCTCACCCCTGTCAGAATGGCTAAAAGTAACAACACAGGAAACAACATAAGCTGGTAAGGATGTGGAGAAAGGGAAACCCTCTTAACACTGTTGGTGAGAATGCAAAAAGGTGCAGCCACTGTGGAAAACAGAATGGAGGTTCCTCACAAAGTTAAAAATAGAGCTATGCTATGATGCAGTCAATTGCATTACTAGGTATT